>NC_139978.1:7544372-8172706 GCF_963993115.1 Abramis brama
ATTTCGATACATGGTTGCTATGAGGTGTCAAAACGTTCGCAGGAGGCGGAGCTAATTTTACTAAAATGGCTATAACTCGGGAACGCAATGAGATATTTTCACCAAACTCGGTACACATATGTATGAGCTCAATCTGGGGTCACAGTAAAAAAATCGCGACGATTGAACACTAGATGGCGCTATAACATGAAAAAAACATGAAAAGGGCTATAACCACCTGACCGTTAGTCCGATTGACTTGAAAATTGGTATGCAGTCTCTTGGTCCAAGGTGCCATGTAAATCTATGAGGACATTGGCGTATCTTGAAAAACATGGCCGCCATTGGCCAATGAAGTTGAGCACCTATTAGACAAGGTTAACGGAGACCGATCGAAACGAAACTCGATGGGCATGTTCAACTCATGGTTCTAGAGGTCTGTAAGAATTTTGAAAGAAATCGGCCACTAGTTGGCGCTAACGAGTTTTATGACTCTGTAATCACGTGGTGTTACACTCATCCACACAATATGCATATCATTTGATAGATCTCCTCATGGAGAACAACTTTGCCTCAAGAACCATTGCTGTCAATCAAACCATTCATTAAATATTCGGAATTATGTTAAAAACCTACTTTTGCGAACTAGTCCCTGGTTTTTCGCCCGATCAGAACCAGACCATTCTAGGACAATTCTCTGGACTCTCTAGATCAATAATTATCAAAAAGAAGTTGAAATTTTGCTTTTGGTTGGCTATAAGAGGGTCATTTAGAAAATAGGCATGTCCTAATACACTCAAACGTCTATAAATCCTAAATAAAAAGTCAGAATTTCACAAAAATTAATGAGCATATGTGACATAACATGCTAAAGAAGCATGGACATTTTTATGGAGATCGGACGATAGGTGGCGCTATAACTGTTAAAATGCTTTAAAACCATATATTTCCTATGGTAAATTGCCTGTATTGGCTGTAAATGGTGTTTTCCATCTGTGCTCATATAATGTTCATATAATAATGTTCAAAACCAGTGCAGTGCAATTATCTGTACTCAATAATTATCAGAAAAATTATAACTTCTTCATTTGGATTAATAATTAATAATTAATAATAGGGTCACTTCAAAATGTAGCCTTGACCAAGTGTCCACAAAAGCATATATCTCTAATATGAATGATCAGACCTTAAAAACAAGTCAGAACAAGCATGAAAAAGACAGATCGGACAAAATTTGCCTCTATAACAGTTAATAAAAAAGGTGAATATGAATAACATAGCATATTAAGCCAATAAGTGGTATTTTACTGCCCCCTGCTGTCATTTCATCATACTACTCCCTAATATTGTTCTATAATTCATATTTAGACTTTATAAAATCATTATTTTAACATTTACAATCACATTTTGTCAAAATTAATCTATTGTTGTATTACTATTGACAACTGAGTCACAAGTGAATACTGAAACCGAAAGTAAAACGGCATTTACGCCACGTCCCCGAATACAAATTCACTCATAACTCGAAAACAGAAAGTCGTTGCGCGCTCAAATTTTGATGGTAAGGTCCTCTCCAGGCTCTTGATCGAAACGTGTTGTCGCGGGCCTGAATGATAGCCTCATTCAACAGGGCTCCTCGAGCACTATCTATGCTCTGAGTTTCAGAATTTTTTGCGTTCTGGTTACCGAGATATAAGTGAAAAACCAAATTCCCATTCATTCACTCATTCATTCAAACACTTCAATTGTAAAATGTAAGCTATAATACCACTTTTGTCCACTTGAGGGAGCAGCAAGATTACATATGATCTTTTCATTAGCTTTCAGTATTGGGAAACAAACAAATGCTTTAAAAAGCTTTTTTATTATGATAGGGCTGTAGCTATCGATTATTTTAGTAATCGAGTATTCTATTCAAGTAATCGGATAAAAAAATGTGGTAAAAAATAGATTCAAGTTAACAACAGCCTTTAAAATTACTTAAAATACAAATATATAATAACAAGCAATAATGATTGGTTCAAGTAAAGTATCAAAGTAAGTAATTATATGGGTTTTATTGAACAACACTGTTAAAATATACCCATGTAAAATAAATTATATAAACTAATATAAACATAACTTATGTACATGAATAACAAATGCCTGCAGAGGGCACCAGCGGCCTGGTTGTTGTTACACTAAGGCATTATCAAATCCTTGTTTATTGGCCAAACAACATTAAATTCAAATGTCAACTTAACCTTTAATATTTGGCCACTTCTGTACGATAGAAATGCTACAGGCACTGTAATTTCTTGAACAAGAACATGTGCACATCAAAACATGCAAACTCAGAGCGAGAGTTTAAACTTTTATTTTGAAATCGCGATGTTTAAACTTTTATTTTGAAATCGCGATGAACAGCAGTTTGAGAAACCCAGATGTGCTCCACAAATGATAACAGTGCAACTATGAAACACAAACTGCGTCCGACTTGCGTTCCCATATTTGCACGTTATTGGAAACGTAAACAAACAGCACTGCAGAGACTGAGTTTGCTTGGAGCAGCGTTTACTGTGGACAGAGCTGAGGTAATTTTAACATGTAGGCTAATCTGCACTCATGTAATTGAAGTGTCTTCTCTGTGAAAAAAACAAACAAACAAAAAACAGAGGATATATTTATTTAACTGAATCACAGCCTTTGTGATTTCACAATGGCACTATGCTATATTATGACTGTAAATGGTGGGCTCCAGACTGCGACCAATTGGTCGCATTTTGCGACCATTTTTCCTGCCGGTGCGACCAAATATTTATTCGATTTATTCGACCACAACGTTGCCGAGCAGCGAATCCAAACAAAATGAAAGCGGAACGAAAATGCGCTAACTTACTCCTTTATGCTTCACAGACCGTTTATTAGTTCGAATCAATAATAGACAGCGCAGCCCATAGATATATAAACGCGTTTATATATGATATCTATGGCGCAGCCTGCATGAGCGCAGCAGCCCGAACTTGCCAGTCGCGGGCCGATCTCGATCACGCGACACTGTTACTAGGAGATCCAGACTCTGGAGATCCAGCGAAGAAATCCATTGAATTCGCCTCAGAATTAATAACATAATCAGATATCAGATCAAACAGCGCTGATGTGGAAACCAGGAGAAACACTGGGCTTTCAGACCACAAATCAGCGACATTCACCATGGATTTAATGTAGTAACTGTAACCATAATGTGACAGAAATAGTCAAACGCTTACAAGTACTAACTGTTAGGCTACTCATCTTTTTCCAGCACTTCAAAACTATCATATATAAATGTTATTTTTAATGTGATGACCAACACATTTTTTTTGTTCATCCTTCAAAAATGGTCTTATTTAAACTCTTATTTATACACTTATTTAAAAATAATAAAATAAATAAATTACCATTGTAAACAGTAGGATGCTTATTGGCTATTTTCACTCCCTAATATAATTTATTTCACTCGGTTTGCTTTTTAATTAATATTAAGACATTATGAATGATAATAATTAAAGTTAATTTCATCTACACCTTAAACTAAGCTTAGTGCTTTATTGTCAGCCCCAGTGCTACCAGATATTTTTTTGTAAAACTCAGTGTCTGCGGTGCCGCTGCCCTCAGATGTTAGTCTGGTGCCTGTGAACTTAAAATAAAACTGCACATTGTAATATCTGTACATTAAGTCTATTTATTATTAAATAATAAATAAATAATTTGTCAGTAGTTATTTTGGGGGAAATTTGAATAATTGCATTGCAATTTGATTTAAGGTGTGCCCCTAAATTTTCTGCTTGTGCTCCTAAAATTTTCAGTCAGGGGCTACAGTGCTCCTAGTAAAAAAAGTTAGTCTGGAGCCCTGTTAAAATATCGCGTTGTCCTAGAAAACTGTAATTCTGCGGTTGTTGGATTCTCGTCTGTGGAATGCACCACTTTCAGTATTTTGCCAATTACTCGAGGGGTAAATTGCAATCAAGGATTTTTTTAAATCGAGTACTTGACTATAATCGAGGAATCTTTACAGCCCTATACTGGTAACATAGTTTTATATTATTAGATCACAAAGAAATGCCTATTTTTATACAATTAAATATATTTTCTCAATAACATATCCAAAAAACATATTTGTGTGTGTGTGTGTGTGTGTGTGTGTGTGTGTGTAAGCATGCATTATTGAGTTAACATGGAAAGACTGGTTTGATTTAGTGCAGAAAACTGGTGCAAATCATGAAGTTTAAAGTGAAAGTGAGCCAATAAGTGGTCTTCTACTGGCTTCTGCTGGCCATTCTACTTATTAATGAAGTCTTTTCACATGTGCTTTTGGATTCATTCATATTTAGAGTAGACACTAAAAAAAATCACTTGTATAACAATAACTATTATAACACAATCATATTTTGTCAGTGTTTATCACTTCATTTACACTTCACATAATTGCTAGTAATGTGGTAAATCATGGTAAATCACGCTAGAAACATGGTAAGTCATAGTAAATAATAGTAGAATGTGGTGTATCAAGGTAAATCATGTAAGAATCCTAGTAAATCATTCTAGAACGTGGTATATCATGCTAGAACAGGGTAAATCATGGTAAACCATGATAAATCATGATGAACTATGGTAAATTATTTTAGAATGTGGTATATCATGGTAAATCATGCTAGAACATGATCTTTTCCATCTATGATGTCAGTGGTTACATGCTTGCTAAATAAAACTTAATAACTTTTTATGCTTTTGTGCTTTAAGGCCTTAAAGGCCTTAATTGCTTGAACCCCGATAAATGCTGCTTGCAGCTTTAATTATTATTATTATTTTTCCGCCATAAAACGCATCGTGCAGCCCAAACCGTAAGACCTAGAGACTTGAAACTTTGCCAGATGGTAGTACTATTGCTCGCTACTCAGATACACGGACTCAGCCCAATCGGCCCATAGGTGGCGCTATAGCAATCAAAAGCGCAAAACTGCTCAGAACTCCCAGACCGTAAGGCGTAGCTTCAAGTGTCTTATATCATTGAAATCCAGAGCTCCTGAAGAAAAAAACGTATATCTCCGATTTCATTTCCGCCATGATAGATTTTTCGCCATTTTGAATTTTGTCAAAAACCTACTTTTGCGAACTAGTCCCTGGTTTTTCGCCCGATCGGAACCAAACCAGTGCGGAATTGTTCTCTGGAGTCTGAAGATCAATAATTATCGAAAAAAAGTTGAAATTTCGATTAATGGTCGCTAGGGGGTGCAAAATTAACGTTGTGGGAGGAGCCTATTTTACTAAAATGGCTATAACTCAAGAAGTAATTAAGTAAACTTCACCAATCTTGGAACACATGTGTAAGAGGTCAATCTGAGGTCACAGTAAAAAAATTGCGTCGATTGGCCACATGGTGGCGCTATAAAACAAATAAAAACATATAGACAACTGACCGTTTTTCCGAATGACTTGAAATTTGGTATGCAGTGTCTTGGCCCAAGGGGCCATGTATGTCTAAAAGGATATTGGCGTATCTCGAAAAACATGGCTGCCATTGGCCAATGAGGTTTGAGCATCGTTAACGAAGTCCGATCGGAGCGAAACTCGATGGGCATGTTCGGCTCAAGCCCCTAGAGGTCTGTAAGAATTTTGAAAGAAATCGGCCACTAGTTGGCGCTAACGAGTTTTAAGGCTCTGTAATCACGTGGTGTTACACTTATCATCACAAAAAGCATATCATTTGATAGATCTGCTCATGCTGAACAACTTTGCCTCAAGAACCATCACTGTCAATCAAACTGTTCATTAAATATTCATGAATATGTTAAAAACCTACTTTTGCGAACTAGTCCCTGGTTTTTCGCCCGATCAGAACCAGACCAGTCTAGGACAATTCTCTGGACTCTCTAGATCAATAATTATCGAAAAAAAGTTGAACTTTTGCATTTTTCGCATGGGTATAATTGGGTCATAAAGAAAATGGGCGTGGCAAAATGCACTCAAAAGCCTATAAATCCTAAACGAAAACTCAGAACTTCACGAAAATTGGTGAGCATATGTGCCACAACATCATTAACAAGCATGCAAAATATCATGGAGATCGGACTATAGGTGGCGCTATAACTGTTAAAAAGCTTGCCTGTATTGGCTGTAAATGGACTTTTCCATCTATTATTTCAGTGGTTAAAAGCTTTCTAAACAAATCTTAATGTCTTAAATGCTTATGTGCTTAAAGGCCTTAAATGCTTGAACCCCGATAAATGCTGCTTGCAGCTTTAATTAGGGGTTCAAGCACGAAGTGCTGAAACCCTATTGTAATTGTACTGATTTTTATTATTATTTTTCTTCTCCGCTAAAACGCATCGTGCAGGCCAAACCGTAAGAGCTGGAACCTTGAAACTTTGCCAGATGGTAGTACAAAAATCGAGGAGAGGTTCAGAGAGTATGACCCCGATTGGCCCATAGGTGGCGCTATAGCGACCAAAAGCGCGAAACTGTTCATAACTCCTAGACCGTATGTCGTAGACTCAAATGTCTCATATCATTGGAAAGCTGGATACCTGAAGAACAAAATGTATATCTCCGATTTCATTTCCGGTATGCAAATTTTTCCGCCATTTTGAATTTTGTTAAAAACCTACTTTTGCGAACTAGTCCTAGGTTTTTCGCCCGATCGGAACCAAACTAGTGCAGAAATGTTCTCTGGAGACTGAAGATCAATAATTATCGAAAAAAAGTTGAAATTTCGAATCACGGTCGCTAAGGGGCGCCAAAATGTATGTTGTGGGAGGAGCCTATTTTACTAAAACGGCTATAACTCCAGAACTAAATGAGGTATCATCACCAATCTCGGTACACGTGTAAGAGGTCACTTTGAGGTCACAGTAAAAAAATCGCGGCGATTGGCCACATGGTGGCGCTATAACATTAAAAAAACATAAAACAGGCTATAACCACCTGACCATTAGTCCGATTGACTTGAAAATTGGTATGCAGTGTCTTGGCCCAGGGTGTCATGTATGTCTATGAGGACATTGGTGTATCTCAAAAAACATGGCCGTCATCGGCCAATGAAGTTTGAGCACCTATTAGACAAGGTTAACGGAGGCCGATCGGAACGAAACTCGATGGGCATGTTCGAGTCATGGCCCTAGAGGTCTGTAAGAATTTTGAAAGAAATCGGCCACTAGTTGGCGCTAACGAGTTTTATGGCTCTGTTATCACGTAGTGTTACACTTATCGTCACAAAATGCATATCATTTGATAGATCTGCACATGATGAACAATTTTGCCTCAAGAACTATTGCTGTCAATCAAACCGTTCATTAATTATTCGCGAATATGTTAAAAACCTACTTTTGCGAACTAGTCCTAGGTTTTTCGCCCGATCGGAACCAGACCAGTCTAGGACAATTCTATGGACTCTCTAGATCAATAATTATCAAAAAAAAGTTGAACTTTTGCATTTTGCGCATGGCTATAATAGGGTCATAAAGAAAATGGGTGTGGCAAAATGCATTAAAAAGCCTATAAATCATAATTGAAAACTCAGAACTTCACAAAAATTGGTGGGAATATGTGCCATAACATCATTAACAAGCATGCCAAATTTTATGGAGATCGGACCATAGTTGGCGCTATAACTGTTAAAAAGCTTTAAAACCATATATTTCCTATGGTAAATTGCCTGTATTGGCTGCAAATGGTCTGTTTCATCTATGATCAAATAATTTTCATATCATAATGTTCAAAACTAGTGCAGTACAATTCTCTGGACTCTCTAGATCAATAATTATCAGAAAAAGTTGAACTACTTCATTTGGATGGCTATAATAGGGTCACTTCAATATGTGGCCTTGACCAAGTGTATCTGAAAGCCTATATGTCTTCAATGAATGCTCAGATCTTCTTAAAAACAAGTCAGAACATGTGACATAAGACTCTAAACAAGCATGAAAATTTTCAGACAGATCGGACAAAATTTGCCTCTATAACAGTTAAAAATGTGAAAATGATATGAATATAATGGCATGTTAAGCCAATAAGTGGTATTTTACTGCCCCCTGCTGTTTAAAATAGTCATTTTGTCATATTGTTCTATAATTCATATTTAGACTTTATAAAATCACTATTTTAACATTTACAATTACATTTAGTCAAAATCCATCTGTTAAAGTATTAGTATTGACAGTTTGATCACATCATATATTTCAAATGTCTGTATCTACAACATAATGTGTGTGTGTGTAGTCTTAGGTTTCTGAATAAATTCTGAATCATCTGATTAATAGCTTACAAAGACTTTGTGAAATGTTTATAGACCGTTGAAATATATTTTCATAATGACATATCCCAATAGCATTAAAAAAACAACAACATTTGTCTTTGTGTGTGTGTGTGTGTGTGTGTGTGTGTGTGTGTGTAAACATGCATTATGGAGTTAAAATGGAAAAACTGGTATGCTTTAGTACAGAAAAATGGTGAAAATCATGAAGTTTAAAGTGAAAGTGAGCCAATAAGTGGTCTTCTACTGCCCTCTGCTGGCCATTCTACTTATTAATGAAGTCTACTCACATATGCTTTTGCATTCATTATACACAAAAAATCACTTATATAACAATAAGACACTAAAAAATAACTTATATAACAATTACTATTGTAGCACAATCATATTTTGTCAGAGTTTATCACTTCATTTGTACTGATACTTCACATAATTGCTAGCAATGTGGTAAATCATGGTAAATCACGCTAAAAACATGGTAAATCATAATAAATAATACTAAAATGTTGTGTATCAAGGTAAATCATACTAGAATCCTGGTACATCATTCTAGAACATGGTATATCATGGTACATCATGCTAGAACATGGTAAATCATGGTAAACTATGCTAGAACAGGGTAAATCATGGTAAGCCATGATAAATCATGATAAACTATGGTAAATCATGTTAGAATGTGCTATATCATGGTAAATCATGCTATAACATGGTAAATCATGGTAAACTATGCTAGAACAGGGTAAATCATGGTAAACTATGATAAATCATGGTAAACTATGATAAATCATGATAAACTATGGTAAACCATGCTACAATCACAGTAAACAATGGTAAATCATACTAGAATGTAGTATATCATGGTAAATCATGCTAGAATATGGCAAATCAGGCTAGAATCATAGTAAATAATACTAGAATGTGGTAAATTGTTGTGGGAGGAGCCTATTTTACTAAAATGGCTATAACTCAAGAAGTAAATGAGATATCTTCACCAAACTCAGTACACATGTGTATGGGTTCAATTTGAGGTCACAGTAAACATTTTTATGTATATCGGACCATAGGTGGTGCTATAACTGTTAAAAAACTTTAAAACCATATATATCCCATGGTAAACTGCCTGTATTGGCTGTAAATGGTCTTTTCCATCTATTCTGTCCGTGGTTACATGCTTGCTAAATAAATCTTAATAACTTTTGATGCTTTTGTGCTTAAATGCCTAAAAGGCTTTAACTGCTTGAACCCCGATAAATGCTGCTTGCAGCTTTAATTATTATTATTATTATTATTATTCTTCTCCGCTAAAACGCATCGTGCAGCCCAAACCGTAAGTGCTGGAGACTTGAAACTTTGTCAGATGGTAGTACAAAAATCGAGGAAAGGTTCAGAGAGTATGACCCCGATTGGCCCATAGGTGGCGCTATAGCGACCAAACGCGCGAAACTGGTCATAACTCCTAGACCGTATGTCCTAGACTCAAGTGTCTTATATCAATGGAATCCCGACCTCATGGCGAACAAAACGTATATCTCCGATTTCATTTCCGGTATGCAAATTTTTCCGCCATTTTGAATTTTGTCAAAAACCTACTTTTGCAAACTAGTCCTAGGTTTTTCGCCCGATCGGAACCAAACGAGTGCAGAAATGTTCTCTGGAGTCTGAAGATCAATAATTATCGAAAAAACGTCGATATTTCGATTCAAAGTCGCTAGGGGGCTCAAAATGAACGTTGTGGGAGGAGCCTATTTTACTAAAATGGCTATAACTCAAAAAGTAAATGAGATAGCTTCACCAAACTTGGTACACATATGTAGGAGTTCAATCTGGGGTCACAGTAAAAAAATCACAACGATTAAACACTAGGTGGCGCTATAACATGAAAGAAACATGAAAAGGGCTATAACCACCTGACTGTTAGTCTGATTGACTTGAAAATTGGTATGCAGTGTCTTGGTCCAAGGTGCCATGTATGTCTATGAGGACATTGACGTATCTCAAAAAACATGGCCGCCATTGGCCAATGAAGTCGAGCACCTATTAGACAAGGTTAACGGAGGCCGATTGGAACGAAACTCGGTGGGCATGTTCGACTCATGGCCCTAGAGGTCTGTAAAATTTTTGAAAGAAATCGGCCACTAGTTGGCGCTAACGAGTTTTATGGCTCTGTAATCACGTGGTGTTACACTTATAGTCACATTATGCATATCATTTGATAGATCTACTCATGCTGAACAACTTTGCCTCAAGAACCATTGCTGTCAATCAAACCGTTCATTAAATATTCGTGAACATGTTAAAAACCTACTTTTGCGAACTAGTCCTAGGTTTTTCGCCCGATCGGAACCAGACCAGTCTAGGGCAATTCTCTGGACTCTCTAGATGAATAATTATCGAAAAAAAGAAGAAAATTTTGCTTTTGTTTGGCTATAACATGATCATTTAGAAAATGGGCGTGTCAAAATACACTCAAACGTTTATAAATCATAAATAAAAACTCAGAACTTTACAAAAATTGATGAGCACATGTGACATAACATGCTAAAGAAGCATGGGAATTTTTATGGAGATTGGACCATAGGTGGCGCTATAACTGTTAAAAAGCTTTAAAACAATATATATTCTATGGTAAATTGCCTGTATTGGCTGTAAATGGTGTTTTCCATTTATGATCTTATAATTTTCAAATCATAATATTCAAATCTAGTGCAGTACAATTCTCTGGACTCTCTAGATCAATAATTATCAGAAAAAGTATAACTTCTTCATTTGGATGGCTATAATAGGGTCACTTTAATATGTAGCCTTGACCAAGTGTCCCCAAAAGCCTATATCTTTTAAATATCTTTCAGATCTAGTCAGAACATGTTACTCTTAACAAGCATGAAAAATTTCAGACAGATCGGACAAAATTTGCCTCTATAACAGTTAAAAAGGTAAAAATGATATAACATGGCATATTAAGCCAATAAGTGGTATTGTACTGCCCCCTGCTGTCATTTCATCATACTACTCCCTAATATTGTTATATAATTCATATTTATACTTTATAAAATCATTATTTTAACATTTACAATCACATTTTGTCAAAATGCATCTATTGGAGTGTTACTATTGACAATTGTTTTACATTTAGAAAACGAAAGTAAAACCTTGTCCGCCATTTAGGCCACGCCCCCCCAGTACAAATTCACTCATAACTCGAAAACGGAAAGTCGCCGCGCGCTCAAATTTTTATGGTAAGGACCTCTCCGGGCTCTTGATCGAAACGTAGCGTCGCGGGCCTCGGGAGCGCGCCCCCCCCACGGAACGCTAGTCCGCGGGACCCCCGACTTTGAACGGCCGTAACTCCCGAACCAGATCACCCCGAACCTTGTGTGAGGGCTCATTGGAAAGGGCCCATCCTTGGCTAGCTTCGATTCAAATGTGGTGTAATTTGCCCTCGGCATTCCAGAGAAAACTGCTCCAAAAGACATGCCTTTGAATGGTCATAGCTCCCGGCCCCAATCGCCCAAAAACACTGTGATGGTCTCATTCAACAGGGCTCCTCAAGCACTATCTATGCTCTGAGGTTTAGAATTTTTCGCCATCTGGTTCCCGAGATATAAGTGAAAAAACTAATTCCCATTCATTCACTTCAATTGTAAGATGGAGGCTGTAATTCCACTGTTGTCAACTAGAGGGAGCAGCAGTATTAGACATAGTATTAATCTTTTTATCAGCTTTCAGCTTTGGCCAACAAGCAAATGCTTAAAGCTATTTATTAGGGGTTCAAGCACGAAGTGCTGAAACCCTATTGTAATTGCCCTGATTTTTATTAGGGGTTCAAGCACGAAGTGCTGAAACCCTATTGTAATCGTCCTGATTTTTATTATTATTATTTTTCCGCCATAAAACGCATCGTGCAGCCCAAACCGTAAGACCTAGAGACTTGAAACTTTGCCAGATGGTAGTACTATTGCTCGCTACTCAGATACACGGACTCAGCCCAATCGGCCCATAGGTGGCGCTATAGCAATCAAAAGCGCAAAACTGCTCAGAACTCCCAGACCGTAAGGCGTAGCTTCAAGTGTCTTATATCATTGAAATCCAGAGCTCCTGAAGAAAAAAACGTATATCTCCGATTTCATTTCCGCCATGATAGATTTTTCGCCATTTTGAATTTTGTCAAAAACCTACTTTTGCGAACTAGTCCCTGGTTTTTCGCCCGATCGGAACCAAACCAGTGCGGAATTGTTCTCTGGAGTCTGAAGATCAATAATTATCGAAAAAAAGTTGAAATTTCGATTAATGGTCGCTAGGGGGTGCAAAATTAACGTTGTGGGAGGAGCCTATTTTACTAAAATGGCTATAACTCAAGAAGTAATTAAGTAAACTTCACCAAACTTGGAACACATGTGTAAGAGGTCAATCTGAGGTCACAGTAAAAAAATTGCGTCGATTGGCCACATGGTGGCGCTACAAAACAAATAAAAACATATAGACAACTGACCGTTTTTCCGAATGACTTGAAATTTGGTATGCAGTGTCTTGGCCCAAGGGGCCATGTATGTCTAAAAGGATATTGGCGTATCTCGAAAAACATGGCTGCCATTGGCCAATGAGGTTTGAGCATCGTTAACGAAGTCCGATCGGAGCGAAACTCGATGGGCATGTTCGGCTCAAGCCCCTAGAGGTCTGTAAGAATTTTGAAAGAAATCGGCCACTAGTTGGCGCTAACGTGTTTTAAGGCTCTGTAATCACGTGGTGTTACACTTATCATCACAAAATGCATATCATTTGATAGATCTGCTCATGCTGAACAACTTTGCCTCAAGAACCATCACTGTCAATCAAACTGTTCATTAAATATTCATGAATATGTTAAAAACCTACTTTTGCGAACTAGTCCCTGGTTTTTCGCCCGATCAGAACCAGACCAGTCTAGGACAATTCTCTGGACTCTCTAGATCAATAATTATCGAAAAAAAGTTGAACTTTTGCATTTTTCGCATGGGTATAATTGGGTCATAAAGAAAATGGGCGTGGCAAAATGCACTCAAAAGCCTATAAATCCTAAACGAAAACTCAGAACTTCACGAAAATTGGTGAGCATATGTGCCACAACATCATTAACAAGCATGCAAAATATCATGGAGATCGGACTATAGGTGGCGCTATAACTGTTAAAAAGCTTGCCTGTATTGGCTGTAAATGGACTTTTCCATCTATTATTTCAGTGGTTAAAAGCTTTCTAAACAAATCTTAATGTCTTAAATGCTTATGTGCTTAAAGGCCTTAAATGCTTGAACCCCGATAAATGCTGCTTGCAGCTTTAATTATTATTATTATTCTTCCCTAAAACGCATCGTGCAGCCAAAACCGTAAGGCCTAGAGACGTGATACTTGGTCAAATGGTAGTAGTATTGCTCGCTACTCAGATACACGGACTTAGCCAAATCGGCCCATAGGTGGCGCTACAGCGACCAAAAGCGCGAAACTGCTCAGAACTCCTAGACCGTATGTCGTAGACTCAAGTGTCTTATATCATTGGAAAGCTGGATGCCTGACGAACAAAACGTATATCTCCGATTTCATTTCCGCCATGATAGATTTTCCGCCATTTTGAATTTTGCCAAAAACCTACTTTTGCGAACTAGTCCTAGGTTTTTTGCCTGATCGGAACCAAACCAGTACAGAAATGTTCTCTGGAGTCTGAATATCAATAATTATCGAAAAAAAGTTGAAATTTCGATTCACGGACGCTAAGGGGCGCCAAAACGTACGTTGTGGGAGGGGCCTATTTTACTAAAATGGCTATAACTCCAGAAGTAAATGAGGTATCTTCACCAAACTCGGTACACATGTGTAAGAGGTCAATCTGAGGTCACAGTAAAAAAATCGCGGCGATTGGCCACATGGTGGCGCTATAACATGAAAAAAACATAAAACAGGCTTTAACCACCTGACCGTTAGTCCGATTGACTTGAAAATTGGTATGCAGTGTCTTGGCCCAAGGTGTCATGTATGTCTATGAGGACATTGGTGTATCTCAAAAAACATGGCCGCCATCGACCAATGAAGTTTGAGCACCTATTAGACAAGGTTAACGGAGGCCGATCGGAACGAAACTCGATGGGCATGTTCAACTCATAGCCCTAGAGGTCTGTAAGAATTTTGAAAGAAATCGGCCACTAGTTGGCGCTAACGAGTTTTACGGCTCTGTAATCACGTGGTGTTACACTTATTGTCACAAAATGCATATCATTTGATAGATCTGCTCATGCTGAACAACATTGCCTCAAGAACCATTGCTGTCAATCAAATCGTTCATTAATTATTCGCGAATATGTTAAAAACCTACTTTTGCGAACTAGTCCCTGGTTTTTCGCCCGATCGGAACCAGACCAGTCTAGGACAATTCTCTGGACTCTCCTGATCAATAATTATCGAAAAAAAGTTGAACTTTTGAATTTTTCGTATGGCTATAATTGGGTCATAAAGAAAATGGGCGTGGCAAAATGCACTCAAAAGCTTATAAATCCTAAACGAAAACTCAGAACTTCACGAAAATTGGTGAGCATATGTGCCATAATATTCTAAACAAGCATGCCAAATTTCATGTTGATCGGACCATAGGTGGCGCTATAACTGTTAAAAAGGTTTGAAAACCATATATTTCCTATGGTAAATTGCCTGTATTGGCTGTAAATGGACTTTTCCATCTATTATTTCAGTGGTTAAAAGCTTTCTAAATAAAACTTAATGTCTTAAATGCTTATGTGCTTAAAGGCCTTAAATGCTTGAACCCCGATAAATGCTGCTTGCAGCTTTAATTATTATTATTACTGATAATACAGATCACAAAGAAATATGTGAAAATGGTTAGACCATTAAAAGATATTTTCACAATAACATCCCAAAAACATTGAAAACATATTTGTCTTTGTGTGTGTGTGTCTGTGTGTGTCTGTGTGTGTAAGCATGCTTAATGGAAAGAACATGGAGAAATTGCTTTGTTTTACTGGTGGATAAAAAAGTCTTTCAAATGAAAGTGAGTCAATTAGTGGTCTTCTACTGCCCTCTGCAGGACATTCTACTTATAAAAATATTTTTACCTGTGCTTTTGCATACATTTTTATTAGACTATATAAAATTGCTTGCATGAAAATCACCTATTATAACACAATCATGTTTTGTCAGTTTATCACTTCATTTGTACTGAGCTCTCAGTTTGAACAATTCTGCCTCTCAGTGATTAATTTGAAATCTGAAAATGGTGTTATACGGAGGAGATTTGCAATTATCATTTTGTTACCTATCTTTAATTTAAAATATCTACATCTACAACCAAATGTGTTTGCATGTGTGTGTTGAAGCATGGTTACTGTATTAAGTATTATTGTTTAAGTATTATTGTTTTCATTTACATTTTAACCACCAGAAGACCACTCATTGCTTCATTCTGCTTACTAAAATATTATTTTCCAGTTAGTTTCCATTTGAAATATTGTTTAAACTTTATAAAATCATTAAAATAACATTTCAAATCATATTTTGTCTGTTTATAAATCCCACAGACTCACATTGGCTGCAATACTAATGTTTTTGAAAGACACAGACCTGAGAGTCTAATCTTTGTGTATTGTGCATATAGTATTGATATTATTACTATTGCAAATCATGTTATTGTAACTCATATCTTAACAGAATATTATTTGTAATTTTAATTCTTTATTTCTTAATTGTTTTTTTCTGATTACTACAGATATTATCAACAAAGATATCAACTACACCTTCACTTTTAATATTGATAAGCTGCACACACAGCGCAATCACACACCCACTAATGCATTCAAATAAATGTAATCTTACTGTGCTACTTTATTTGTACATGATTAGAATGAACAGACATCTAAGAATATTTTTCTTCTTTTGTTAAAGCCATTTCAGACTACAAGTAAGCATTATATTACTAATCAACTATTTTAAAGGTGCCATACAATTGAAAACTGTATTTATCTTGGCATAGTTGAATGGTAAGAGTTCTGGACAAGGAACTGACATACCGTGAGCCTCAAACACCATTGTTTCCTCCTTCATGTGTAAATCTCCTGTTTGCAAAAGACCGCTGAAAAATGAGTGAATTACAGCATAACACCGACTGTGACGTTGGAGTCGGGATCATTCATATTTATACCCCCCCAATTTGCATATACCAGCCCATGTTCTAGGCCAGGCAGTGTTAACGTGGACCTGCACAGCCGAATCATCAGAAGTTCTGCAGGTATTGTGAAGAAGCAAGCAAGGACAATAGTGAAAATGTCAGATCATGGATATAAATGTTATGTTCGAGGCTGTGCTGCGGATTTCAGAACTTTTCATTCCCTTCCCACAAAAGAGAACTGCCAACAGGCATGGCTGATTTTTACAACAGGATACCTTACCATTTTAATTCAAAGCTGTTAGTTTGCTCTGCCCATTTCACCACTGACAGTTTTTCTAACCTGGGACAATATCAAGCAGGTTTCGCTCATCGTTTGATACTGAAGAAGGGGGCAGTTCCAACTAATGTTATATTTCCATTACAACCCCTACCGCAAGCAGAAAGTAACGTTAGTGATTTTATCCACTACTTGACTGTTGAAGACATTTCTGTTTCAGAGATATCATAGAACAATTTAAAATATATCAATGCATTCTACGGCACCTTTAACATAATTATTTAAAATGGAGATCAGGCCAAACATCACTAAAACATGAAAAGGGCTATAACCACCTGACCATTAGTTCGATTGACTTTAAAATTGGCATGCAATGTTTTGGTCCAAGGTGCCATGTATGTCTATGCCGCCATAGGCCAATAAAGTTTGTGCACCTCTTAGACAAGGTTAACGAAGGTCGATCGGAACGAAACTCGGTGGGCATGTTCGACTCGTGGCCCTAGAGGTCTGTAAGAATTTTGAAAGAAATCGGCCACTAGTTGACGCTAACAGGTTTTACGGCTTTGTAATCACGTGATGCATGTCATTTGATGGATCTCCTCATACTGAACAACTTTGCCTCAAAAACTACTGCTGTCAATTAATTTGTTCATTAAATACTTGCGATTATGTTAAAAACCTACTTTTGCGAACTAGTCCTATGTTTTTCACCCGATCGGAAATATATCAGTGCAGTACAATTCTCTGGACTCTCTAGATCAATAATTATATAAAAAACTTAAACTTTACCCATTGGGTAGCCATAATAGGATCATTTAGAAAATGTGTATGGCAAAAAACACTCAAAAGCCTGTAAATCCTAAACGAAAACTCAGACAACTCACTAAACTGCCTTATGTGCTTAAAGACCCTAAATGCTTGAACCCCGCTAAATGCTGCTTGCAGCTTTAATTATTATTATTATTTTCCCCTAAAACGCATCGTGCAGCCCAAACCGTAAATGCTGGAGACTTGAAACTCAGCCAAATGGTAGTCCTCAATTTGGGGAGAACCTATCAAAGTATGACCCCGATTGGCCAATAGGTGGCGCTATAGCAAGCAAAAGTATGAAATCAGCCATAACTCCTAGACGGTTTGTCATAGAATCAAGTGTATTATATCACTGTAATCCGTGGCTCAAGACGGTCAAAACGTATATCTCCGATTTCATTTCCGCCTGGGAAAATTTTCCGCCATTTTGAATTTTCTCAAAAACCTACTTTTGCGAACTAGTCCTAGGTTTTTCGTCCGATTGGAACCAAACCAGTGCAGAAATGTTCTCTGGAGCCTGATTATCAATAATTATCGAAAAAAAGTTGATATTTCGATTCACGGACGATAGGGGGCGCCAAAACGTACGTTGAAGGATGAGCCTATTTTACTAAAACGGCTATAACTCGAGAAATAAATGAGTTATCTTCACCAAACTCGGTACACTTATGTAAGAGCTCAATATGAGGTCACAGTAAAAAAATCGCGATGATTGAGCACTAGGTGGCGCTATAACATTAAAAAAACATAAAAAGGGTTATGATCACCTGACCGTTAGTCCGATTGACTTAAAAATTGGTATGCAGTGTCTTGGTCCAAGGCCCCATGTATGTCTATGAGGACATTGGCGTATCTCAAAAAACATGGCTGCCGTCGGCCAATAAAATTTGAGCACCTATAAGGCAAGGTTAACGGAGGCCGATCAGAACGAAACTCAATGGGCATGTTCGACTCATGGCCCTAGAGGTCTGTAAGAATTTTGAAAGAAATCGGCCACTAGTTGGCGCTAACGAGGTTTACGCCCTCTGTAATCACGTGGCTTTGCACACATCAACACAATAAGCATATCCTTTGATAGATCTCCTCATGATGAACAACTTTGCCTCAAGAACCATTGCTGTCAATCAAACCGTTCATGAAATATTAATAATTATGTTAAAAACCTACTTTTGCGAACTAGTCCCTGGTTTTTCGGCCGATCGGAACCAAACCAGTCTAGGACAATTCTCTGGACTCTCTAGATCAATAATTATTGAAAAAAAGTTGAACTTTTGCATTTGGGTGGCTGTAATAGGGTCATTTATAAAATGGGCGTGACAAAATACATTAAAAAGCCTATAAATCCTAAATAAAAACTCAGAACTTCACAAAAATTGGTGAACTTATGTAAAATAACATCATTAACAAGCATGCCAAATTTTATGGAGATCGGACAATAGGTGGCGCTATAACTGTTAAACAGATTTAAAACCATATATTTCCTATGGTAAATTGCATGTATTGGCTGTAAATGGACTTTTCAATCTATTATTTCAGTGGTTAAAAGCTTTCTAAATAAATCTTAATGTCTTAAATGCTTAAATGCCTTAAAGGCCTTAACTGCTTGAACCCCGATAAATGCTGCTTGCAGCTTTAATTATTAGGGGTTCAAGCACGAAGTGCTGAAACCCTATTGTAATTGTGCTGATTTTTATTATTAGGGGTTCAAGCACGAAGTGCTGAACACCTATTGTAATTGTACTGATTTTTAGGGGTTCAAGCACGAAGTGCTGAACACCTATTGTAATTGTACTGATTTTTATTAGGGGTTCAAGCACGAAGTGCTGAAACCCTATTGTAATTGCCCTGATTTTTATTAGGGGTTCAAGCACGAAGTGCTGAAACCCTATTGTAATTGTACTGATTTTTATTATTATTATTTTTCTTCTGCCGTAAAACGCATCGTGCAGCCCAAACCGTAAGTGCTAGAGACTTGAAACTTTGCCAGATGGTAGTACAAAAATCGAGGAGAGGTTATCAAAATATGACCCCGATTGGCCCATAGGTGGCGCTACAGTACAAAAAACAAAAAAAAATCATATTTTTGCTTAAATCTCATTAACCGTTTGTCACAGACTCAAGTGTCTTATATCATTGGAATCCTTGGGTCAAGCCGAACAAAAAAGGCCTCAAGGATTTCATTTCCGGTATGTAAATTTTCCGCCATTTTGAATTATGTCCAAAACCTACTTTTGCGAACTAGTCCCTGGTTTTGTGTCCGATTGGAACCAAACCAGTGCAGAAATGTTCTCTGGAGTCAGAATATCAATAATTATCGAAAAAAAGTTGAAATTTCGATTGACGGTCGCTAAGGGGCGCCAAAATGTTTAAAGAAGGCGGAGCCTATTTTACTAAAATGGCTATAACTCCGGAAGTAAATGAGGTATCTCACCAAACTCGGTACACCTGTGTAAGAGGTCAATCTGAGGTCATAGTAAAAAGATTGCGGCGATTGGCCACATGGTGGCGCTATAACATTAAAAAAACATAAATCAGGCTGTAACCACCTGACCGTTAGTCCGATTGACTTGAAAATTGGTATGCAGTGTCTTGGTCCAAGCTGTCATGTATATCTATGAGGACATTGGTGTATCTCAAAAAACATGGCCGCCATCGGCCAATGAAGTTTGAGCACCTATTAGACAAGGTTAATGGAGGCCGATCGGAACAAAACTCGGTGGGCATGTTCGACTCATGGCCCTAGAGGTCTGTAAGAATTTTGAAAGAAATCGGCCACTAGTTGGCGCTAACGAGTTTTATGGCTCTGTAATCACGTGGTGTTACACTTATCATCACAAAATGCATATCATTTGATAGACCTGCTCATGCTGAACAACTTTGCCTCTAGAACCATTGCTGTCAATCAAACAGTTTATTAATTATTCACGAATATGTTAAAAACCTACTTTTGCGAACTAGTCCCTGGTTTTTCGCCCGATCGGAACCAGACCAGTCTAGGACAATTCTCTGGACTCTCTAGATCAATAATTATCAAAAAAAAGTTAAAATTTTGCTTTTGGTTGGCTATAAGAGGATCATTTATAAAATAGGCGTGTCCAAATACACTCAAACGTCTATAAAGCCTAAATAAAAACTCAGAACTTCACAAAAATTGATGGGCATATGTGAAATAACATGCTAAAGAAGCATGGAAATTTTTATGGAGATCGGACCATAGGTGGCGCTATAACTGTTAAAAAGCTTTGAAAACCATATATTTCCTATGGTAAATTTCCTGTATTGGCTGTAAATGGACTTTTCCATCTATTTTTTCAGTGGTTAAAAGCTTTCTAAATAAATCTTAATGTCTTAAATGCTTATGTGCTTAAAGGCCTTAAATGCTTGAACCCCGATAAATGCTGCTTGCAGCTTTAATTATTATTATTATTATTATTCTTCTCCGCTAAAACGCATTGTGCAGCCCAAACCGTAAGTGCTAGAGACTTGAAACTTGGCCACAAGGTAGTACAAAAATCGAGGAGAGGTTATCAAAGTATGAGCCCGATTGGCCTATAGGTGGCGCTATAGCGCAAAAAACAAAAAAAATCCACTATTTTGCTCATATCTCAATAACCATTTGTCCCAGCTTCAAGTGTCATACATCATTGGAATCCTTGGCTCAAGCCGAACAAAAAATATAGGAGGTATTTCATTTCCGGTATGCAAATTTTTCCGCCATATTGGATTTTGTTCAAAACCTACTTTTGCAAACTAGTCCCTGGTTTTTCGCCCGATCGGAACCAAACCAGTGCAGAAATGTTCTCTGGAGTCTGAGTATCAATAATTATCGAAAAAAAGTTGAAATTTCGATACATGGTTGCTATGAGGTGTCAAAACGTTCGCAGGAGGCGGAGCTAATTTTACTAAAATGGCTATAACTCGGGAACGCAATGAGATATTTTCACCAAACTCGGTACACATATGTATGAGCTCAATCTGGGGTCACAGTAAAAAAATCGCGACGATTGAACACTAGATGGCGCTATAACATGAAAAAAACATGAAAAGGGCTATAACCACCTGACCGTTAGTCCGATTGACTTGAAAATTGGTATGCAGTCTCTTGGTCCAAGGTGCCATGTAAATCTATGAGGACATTGGCGTATCTTGAAAAACATGGCCGCCATTGGCCAATGAAGTTGAGCACCTATTAGACAAGGTTAATGGAGACCGATCGAAACAAAACTCGATGGGCATGTTCAACTCATGGTTCTAGAGGTCTGTAAGAATTTTGAAAGAAATCGGCCACTAGTTGGCGCTAACGAGTTTTATGACTCTGTAATCACGTGGTGTTACACTCATCCACACAATATGCATATCATTTGATAGATCTCCTCATGGAGAACAACTTTGCCTCAAGAACCATTGCTGTCAATCAAACCATTCATTAAATATTCGGAATTATGTTAAAAACCTACTTTTGCGAACTAGTCCCTGGTTTTTCGCCCGATCAGAACCAGACCATTCTATGACAATTCTCTGGACTTTCTAGATCAATAATTATCAAAAAGAAGTTGAAATTTTGCTTTTGATTGGCTATAAGAGGGTCATTTAGAAAATAGGCATGTCCTAATACACTCAAACGTCTATAAATCCTAAATAAAAAGTCAGAATTTCACAAAAATTGATGAGCATATGTGACATAACATGCTAAAGAAGCATGGACATTTTTATGGAGATCGGACCATAGGTGGCGCTATAACTGTTAAAATGCTTTAAAACCATATATTTCCTATGGTAAATTGCCTGTATTGGCTGTAAATGGTGTTTTCCATCTGTGCTCATATAATGTTCATATAATAATGTTCAAAACCAGTGCAGTGCAATTATCTGTACTCAATAATTATCAGAAAAATTATAACTTCTTCATTTGGATGGCTATAATAGGGTCACTTCAATATGTAGCCTTGACCAAGTGTCCACAAAAGCCTATATCTCTAATATGAATGATCAGACCTTAAAAACAAGTCAGAACAAGCATGAAAAAGACAGATCGGACAAAATTTGCCTCTATAACAGTTAATAAAAAAGGTGAATATGAATAACATAGCATATTAAGCCAATAAGTGGTATTTTACTGCCCCCTGCTGTCATTTCATCATACTACTCCCTAATATTGTTCTATAATTCATATTTAGACTTTATAAAATCATTATTTTAACATTTACAATCACATTTTGTCAAAATTAATCTATTGTTGTATTACTACTGACAACTGAGTCACAAGTGAATACTGAAACCGAAAGTAAAACGGCATTTACGCCACGTCCCCGAATACAAATTAACTCTTAACTCGAAAACGGAAAGTCGTTGCGCGCTCAAATTTTGATGGTAAGGTCCTCTCCAGGCTCTTGATCGAAACGTGTTGTCGCGGGCCTGAATGATAGTCTCATTCAACAGGGCTCCTCGAGCACTATCTATGCTCTGAGTTTCAGAATTTTTTGCGTTCTGGTTACCGAGATATAAGTGAAAAACCAAATTCCCATTCATTCACTCATTCATTTAAACACTTCAATTGTAAAATGTAAGCTATAATACCACTTTTGTCCACTTGAGGGAGCAGCAAGATTACATATGATCTTTTCATTAGCTTTCAGTATTGGGAAACAAAAATAAATTGCTTTAAAAAGCAATCTTTTTTATCATGATAGGGCTGTAGCTATCGATTATTTTAGTAATCGAGTATTCTATTCAAGTAATCGGATAAAAAAATGTGGTAAAAAATAGATTCAAGTTAACAACAGCCTTTAAAATGACTTAAAATACAAATATATAATAACAAGCAATAATGATTGGTTCAAGTAAAGTATCAAAGTAAGTAATTATATGGGTTTTATTGAACAACACTGTTAAAATATACCCATGTAAAATAAATGATATAAACTAATATAGAGATAACTTATGTACATGAATAACAAATGCCTGCAGAGGGCACCAGCGGCCTGGTTGTTGTTACACTACTAAGGCATTATCAAATCCTTGTTTATTGGCCAAACAACATTAAATTCAAATGTCAACTTAACCTTTAATATTTGGCCACTTCTGTACGATAGAAATGCTACAGCCACTGTAATTTCTTGAACAAGAACATGTGCACATCAAAACATGCAAACTCAGAGCGAGAGTTTAAACTTTTATTTTGAAATCGCGATGTTTAAACTTTTATTTTGAAATCGCGATGAACAGCAGTTTGAGAAACCCAGATGTGCTCCACAAATGATAACAGTGCAACTATGAAACACAAACTGCGTCCGACTTGCGTTCCCATATTTGCACGTTATTGGAAACGTAAACAAACAGCACTGCAGAGACTGAGTTTGCTTGGAGCAGCGTTTACTGTGGACGGAGCTGAGGTAATTTTAACATGTAGGCTAATCTGCACTCATGTAATTGAAGCGTCTTCTCTGTGAAAAAAACAAACAAACAAAAAACAGAGGATATATTTATTTAACTGAATCACAGCCTTTGTGATTTCACAATGGCACTATGCTACATTATGACTGTAAATGGTGGGCTCCAGACTGCGACCAATTGGTCGCATTTTGCGACCATTTTTCCTGCCGGTGCGACCAAATATTTATTCGATTTATTCGACCACAACGTTGCCGAGCAGCGAATCCAAACAAAATGAAAGCGGAACGAAAATGCGCTAACTTACTCCTTTATGCTTCACAGACCGTTTATTAGTTCGAATCAATAATAGACAGCGCAGCCCATAGATATATAAACGCGTTTATATATGATATCTATGGCGCAGCCTATGAGCGCAGCAGCCCGAACTTGCCAGTCGCGGGCCGATCTCGATCACGCGACACTGTTACTAGGAGATCCAGACTCTGGAGATCCAGTGAAGAAATCCATTGAATTCGCCTCAGAATTAATAACATAATCAGATATCAGATCAAACAGCGCTGATGTGGAAACCAGGAGAAACACTGGGCTTTCAGACCACAAATCAGCGACATTCACCATGGATTTAATGTAGTAACTGTAACCATAATGTGACAGAAATAGTCAAACGCTTAAAAGTACTAACTGTTAGGCTACTCATCTTTTTCCAGCACTTCAAAACTACCATATATAAATGTCATTTTTAATGTGATGACCAACACATTTTTTTTGTTCATCCTTCAAAAATGGTCTTATTTAAACTCTTATTTATACACTTATTTAAAAATAATAAAATAAATAAATTACCATTGTAAACAGTAGGATGCTTATTGGCTATTTTCACTCCCTAATATAATTTATTTCACTCGGTTTGCTTTTTAATTAATATTAAGACATTATGAATGATAATAATTAAAGTTAATTTCATCTACACCCTAAACTAAGCTTAGTGCTTTATTGTCAGCCCCAGTGCTACCAGATATTTTTTTGTAAAACTCAGTGTCTGCGGTGCCGCTGCCCTCAGATGTTAGTCTGGTGCCTGTGAACTTAAAATAAAACTGCACATTGTAATATCTGTACATTAAGTCTATTTATTATTAAATAATAAATAAATAATTTGTCACTAGGTATTTTGGGGGAAATTTGAATAATTGCATTGCAAGTTGATTTAAGGTGTGCCCCTAAATTTTCTGCTTGTGCTCCTAAAATTTTCAGTCAGGGGCTACAGCGCTCCTAGTAAAAAAAGTTAGTCTGGAGCCATGTTTAAATATCGCGTTGTCCTAGAAAACTGTAATTCTGCGGTTGTTGGATTCTCGTCTGTGGAATGCACCACTTTCAGTATTTTGCCAATTACTCGAGGGGTAAATTGCAATCAAGGATTTTTTTAAATCGAGTACTTGACTATAATCGAGGAATCTTTACAGCCCTATACTGGTAACATAGTTTTATATTATTAGATCACAAAGAAATGCCTATTTTTATACAATTAAATATATTTTCTCAATAACATATCCAAAAAACATATTTGTGTGTGTGTGTGTGTGTGTGTGTGTGTAAGCATGCATTATTGAGTTAACATGGAAAGACTGGTTTGATTTAGTGCAGAAAACTGGTGCAAATCATGAAGTTTAAAGTGAAAGTGAGCCAATAAGTGGTCTTCTACTGGCTTCTGCTGGCCATTCTACTTATTAATGAAGTCTTTTCACATGTGCTTTTGGATTCATTCATATTTAGAGTAGACACTAAAAAAAATCACTTGTATAACAATAACTATTATAACACAATCATATTTTGTCAGTGTTTATCACTTCATTTACACTTCACGTAATTGCTAGTAATGTGGTAAATCATGGTAAATCACGCTAGAAACATGGTAAGTCATAGTAAATAATAGTAGAATGTGGTGTATCAAGGTAAATCATGTAAGAATCCTAGTAAATCATTCTAGAATGTGGTATATCATGCTAGAACATGGTAAATCATGGTAAACTATGCTAGAACAGGGTAAATCATGGTAAACCATGATAAATCATGATGAACTATGGTAAATCATTTTAGAATGTGGTATATCATGGTAAATCATGCTAGAACATGATCTTTTCCATCTATGATGTCAGTGGTTACATGCTTGCTAAATAAAACTTAATAACTTTTTATGCTTTTGTGCTTTAAGGCCTTAAAGGCCTTAATTGCTTGAACCCCGATAAATGCTGCTTGCAGCTTTAATTATTATTATTATTCTTCCCTAAAACGCATCGTGCAGCCAAAACCGTAAGGCCTAGAGACGTGATACTTGGTCAAATGGTAGTAGTATTGCTCGCTACTCAGATACACGGACTTAGCCAAATCGGCCCATAGGTGGCGCTACAGCGACCAAAAGCGCGAAACTGTTCATAACTCCTAGACCTTATGTCGTAGACTCAAGTGTCTTATATCATTGGAAAGCTGGATGCCTGACGAACAAAACGTATATCTCCGATTTCATTTCCGCCATGATAGATTTTCCGCCATTTTGAATTTTGTCAAAAACCTACTTTTGCGAACTAGTCCCTGGTTTTTTGCCCGATTGGAACCAAACCAGTGCAGAAATGTTCTCTGGCGTCTGAATATCAATAATTATCGAAAAAAAGTGGAAATTTCGATTCACGGTCGCTAAGGGGCGCCAAAACGTACGTTGTGGGAGGGGCCTATTTTACTAAAATGGCTATAACTCCCGATGTAAATGAGGTATCTTCACCAAACTTGGTACACATGTGTATGAGTTCAATCTGGGGTCACAGTAAAAAAATCGCGACGATTGGCCTCATGGTGGCGCTATAAAATGAAAAAAACATAAAACAGGCTATAACCACCTGACCGTTAGTCCGATTGAATTGAAAATTGGTATGCAGTGTCTTGGTCCAAGGTGCCATGTATGTGTATGAGGACATTGGCGTATCTCAAAAAACATGGCCGCCATCGGCCAATGAAGTTTGAGCACCTATTAGACAAGGTTAACGGAGGCCGATCGGAACGAAACTCAATGGGCATGTTCGGCTCATGGCCCTAGAGGTCTGTAAGAATTTTGAAAGAAATCGGCCACTAGTTGGCGCTAATGAGTTTTATGGCTCTGTAATCACGTGGTGTTACACTTATCATCACAAAATGCATATCATTTGATAGATCTGCTTATGCTGAACAACTTTGCCTCTAGAACCATTGCTGTCAATCAAACAGTTTATTAATTATTCACGAATATGTTAAAAACCTACTTTTGCGAACTAGTCCCTGGTTTTTTGCCCGATCGGAACCAAACGAGTCTAGGACAATTCTCTGGACTCTCTAGATCAATAATTATCAAAAAAAGTTGAACTTTTGCATTTTTCGCATGGGTATAATTGTGTCATAAAGAAAATGGACGTGGCAAAATGCAATCAAAAGCCTATAAATTCTAAACAAAAACTCAGAACATCACGATAATTGGTCAGCATATGTGTCGTACCATGCTAAAGAAGCATGGAAATTTTTATGGAGATCGGACCAAAGGTGGCGCTATAACTGTTAAAAAGCTTTAAAACCATATATTTCCTATGGTAAATTGCCTGTATTGCCTGTGAATGGTCTTTTCCATCTATAATCATAATGTTCATATAATAATGTTCAAAACCAGTGCAGTGCAATTCTCTGGACTCTCTAGATCAATAATTATCAGAAAAAGTATGACTTCTTCATTTGGATGGCTATAATAGTGTCACTTCAATATGTGGCCATTACCAAGTGTCCCCAAAAGCCTATATCTCTTTAATGAATGTTCAAACCTTCTTAAAAACAAGTCAGAACATGTGAAATATCTCTCTGAACATGCATGAAAATTTTCAGACAGATCTGACAAAATTTGCCTCTATAACAGTTAAAAAGGTGAAAATGATATGAATTAATGGCATGTTAAGCCAATAAGTGGTATTTTACTGCCCCCTGCTGTTTAAAATAGTCATTTTGTCATATTGGTATTGGTATCAGCCATGGTAAATCATGATAAACTATGGTAAGTGTGTGTGTGTGTGTGTGTGTGTGTGTGTGTGTGTGTGTGTGTGTGTGTGTGTGTAAGCATGCATTGAATTAACATGGAAAAACTGGTTTGCTTTAGTGCAGAAAACTGGTTTAAAGTGAAAGTGAGCCAATAAGTGGTCTTCTAGTGCCCTCTGCTGGCCATTCTACTTAATAATGAAATATTTTACATGTGCTTTTGCATTCATACTTGGACACACACTAAAAATCACGTATATAACTAACTATTATAACACAATAATATTTTGTCAGTGTTCATCACCTCATTTGCACTGACACTTCACATAATTGCTAGTAATGTGGTTAATCATGCTAGAAACATTGTAAATCATAGTAAATAATACTGAAATGAGGTGTATCAAGGTAAATCATGCTAGAATCCTAATAAATCATTCTGGAACATGGTATATGATAGTAAATCATGCTAGAATCATATTAAATAATTCTTGAATGTGGCAAATCGTTGTGGGAGGAGCCTATTTTACTCAAATGGCTATAACTCAAGAAGTAAATGAGATATCTTCACCAAAATCAGTACACATGTGTATGGGTTCAATTTGAGGTCACAATAAACAATTTTATGGAGATCGGACCATAGGTGGCGCTATAACTGTTAAAAAGCTTTAAAACCATATATATCCCATGGCAATTTGCCTGTATTGGCTGTAAATGGTCTTTTCCATCTATTATGTCAGTGGTTACATGCTTGCTAAATAAATCTTAATGACTTTTGATGCTTTTGTGCTTAAATGCCTTAAAGGCCTTAACTGCTTGAACCCCGATAAATGCTGCTTGCAGCTTTAATTATTATTATTATTATTATTATTTTCCCCTAAAACGCATCGTGCAGACCAAACCGTAAGAGCTGGAACCTTGAAACTTGGCCAAATGGTAGTCCTCAATTTGGGGAGAACCTATAAAAGTATGACCCTGATTGGCCCATAGGTGGCGCTATAGCAACCAAAAGCGCAAAACTGCTCATAACTACTAGACCGTATGACATAGACTCAAGTGTCTTATATCATTGGAAAGCTGGACGCCTGTCGAACAAAACGTATATCTCCGATTTCATTTCCGCCATGATAGATTTTCCGCCATTTTGAATTTTGTCAAAAACCTACTTTTGCGAACTAGTCCTAGGTTTTTCGCCCGATCGGAACCAAACCAGTGCAGAAATGTTCTCTTGAGTCTGAATATCAAAAACTATCGAAAAAAAGTTGAAATTTTGATTAACGGACGCTAAGGGCCGCCAAAACGTATGTTGTGGGAGGGGCCTATTTTACTAAAATGGCTATAACTCCAGAAGTAAATGAGGTATCTTCACCAAACTTGGTACACATGTGTAAGAGGTCAATCTGAGGTCACAATAAAAAAACCGCGGCGATTGTCCACATGGTGGCGCTATAACATGAAAAAAACATAAAACAGGCTATAACCACCTGACCATTAGTCCGATTGACTTGAAAATTGGTATGCAGTGTCTTGGTCCAAGGTGCCATGTATGTGTATGAGGACATTGGCGTATCTCAAAAAACATGGCCGCCATTGGCCAATGAAATTTGAGCACCTATTAGACAAGGTTAACGGAGGCCGAACGGAACGAAGCTCGATGGGCATGTTCGACTCAAGGCCCTAGAGGTCTGTAAGAATTTTGAAAGAAATCGGCCACTAGTTGGCGCTAACGAGTTTTACGGCTCTGTAATCACGTGGTGTTACAAATATCCACACAATATGCATATAATTTGATAGATCTCCTCATCCTGAACAACTTTGCCTCAAGAACCATTGCTGTCAATCAAACAGTTTATTAATTATTCACGAATATGTTAAAAACCTACTTTTGCGAACTAGTCCTAGGTTTTTCGCCCGATCGGAACCAGACCAGTCTAGGACAATTCTCTGGACGCTCTAGATCAAAAACTATCAAAAAAAAGTTGAACTTTTGCATTTGGATGGCTGTAGTAGGGTCATTTATAAAATGGGCGTGGCAAGATACACTCAAACGTCTATAAAGCCTAAATGAAAACTCAGAACTTCACAAAAATTGATGGGCATATGTGAAATAACATGCTAAAGAAGCATGGAAATTTTTATGGAGATCGGACCATAGGTGGCGCTATAACTGTTAAAAAGCTTTGAAAACCATATATTTCCTATGGTAAATTTCCTGTATTGGCTGTAAATGGACTTTTCCATCTATTATTTCAGTGGTTCAAAGCTTTCTAAATAAATCTTAATGTCTTAAATGCTTATGTGTTTAAAGGCCTTAAATGCTTGAACCCCGATAAATGCTGCTTGCAGCTTTAATTATTATTATTATTATTATTCTTCTCCGCTAAAACGCATCGTGCAGCCCAAACCGTAAGTGCTGGAGACTTGAAACTTTGTCAGATGGTAGTACAAAAATCGAGGAAAGGTTCAGAGAGTATGACCCCGATTGGCCCATAGGTGGCGCTATAGCGACCAAACGCGCGAAACTGGTCATAACTCCTAGACCGTATGTCCTAGACTCAAGTGTCTTATATCAATGGAATCCCGACCTCATGGCGAACAAAACGTATATCTCCGATTTCATTTCCGGTATGCAAATTTTTCCGCCATTTTGAATTTTGTCAAAAACCTACTTTTGCAAACTAGTCCTAGGTTTTTCGCCCGATCGGAACCAAACCAGTGCAGAAATGTTCTCTGGAGTCTGAAGATCAATAATTATCGAAAAAACGTCGATATTTCGATTCAAAGTCGCTAGGGGGCTCAAAATGAACGTTGTGGGAGGAGCCTATTTTACTAAAATGGCTATAACTCAAAAAGTAAATGAGATAGCTTCACCAAACTTGGTACACATATGTAGGAGTTCAATCTGGGGTCACAGTAAAAAAATCACAACGATTAAACACTAGGTGGCGCTATAACATGAAAGAAACATGAAAAGGGCTATAACCACCTGACTGTTAGTCTGATTGACTTGAAAATTGGTATGCAGTGTCTTGGTCCAAGGTGCCATGTATGTCTATGAGGACATTGACGTATCTCAAAAAACATGGCCGCCATTGGCCAATGAAGTCGAGCACCTATTAGACAAGGTTAACGGAGGCCGATTGGAACGAAACTCGGTGGGCATGTTCGACTCATGGCCCTAGAGGTCTGTAAAATTTTTGAAAGAAATCGGCCACTAGTTGGCGCTAACGAGTTTTATGGCTCTGTAATCACGTGGTGTTACACTTATAGTCACATTATGCATATCATTTGATAGATCTACTCATGCTGAACAACTTTGCCTCAAGAACCATTGCTGTCAATCAAACCGTTCATTAAATATTCGTGAACATGTTAAAAACCTACTTTTGCGAACTAGTCCTAGGTTTTTCGCCCGATCGGAACCAGACCAGTCTAGGGCAATTCTCTGGACTCTCTAGATGAATAATTATCGAAAAAAAGAAGAAAATTTTGCTTTTGTTTGGCTATAACATGATCATTTAGAAAATGGGCGTGTCAAAATACACTCAAACGTTTATAAATCATAAATAAAAACTCAGAACTTTACAAAAATTGATGAGCACATGTGACATAACATGCTAAAGAAGCATGGGAATTTTTATGGAGATTGGACCATAGGTGGCGCTATAACTGTTAAAAAGCTTTAAAACAATATATATTCTATGGTAAATTGCCTGTATTGGCTGTAAATGGTGTTTTCCATTTATGATCTTATAATTTTCAAATCATAATATTCAAATCTAGTGCAGTACAATTCTCTGGACTCTCTAGATCAATAATTATCAGAAAAAGTATAACTTCTTCATTTGGATGGCTATAATAGGGTCACTTTAATATGTAGCCTTGACCAAGTGTCCCCAAAAGCCTATATCTTTTAAATATCTTTCAGATCTAGTCAGAACATGTTACTCTTAACAAGCATGAAAAATTTCAGACAGATCGGACAAAATTTGCCTCTATAACAGTTAAAAAGGTAAAAATGATATAACATGGCATATTAAGCCAATAAGTGGTATTGTACTGCCCCCTGCTGTCATTTCATCATACTACTCCCTAATATTGTTATATAATTCATATTTATACTTTATAAAATCATTATTTTAACATTTACAATCACATTTTGTCAAAATGCATCTATTGGAGTGTTACTATTGACAATTGTTTTACATTTAGAAAACGAAAGTAAAACCTTGTCCGCCATTTAGGCCACGCCCCCCCAGTACAAATTCACTCATAACTCGAAAACGGAAAGTCGCCGCGCGCTCAAATTTTTATGGTAAGGACCTCTCCGGGCTCTTGATCGAAACGTAGCGTCGCGGGCCTCGGGAGCGCGCCCCCCCCACGGAACGCTAGTCCGCGGGACCCCCGACTTTGAACGGCCGTAACTCCCGAACCAGATCACCCCGAACCTTGTGTGAGGGCTCATTGGAAAGGGCCCATCCTTGGCTAGCTTCGATTCAAATGTGGTGTAATTTGCCCTCGGCATTCCAGAGAAAACTGCTCCAAAAGACATGCCTTTGAATGGTCATAGCTCCCGGCCCCAATCGCCCAAAAACACTGTGATGGTCTCATTCAACAGGGCTCCTCAAGCACTATCTATGCTCTGAGGTTTAGAATTTTTCGCCATCTGGTTCCCGAGATATAAGTGAAAAAACTAATTCCCATTCATTCACTTCAATTGTAAGATGGAGGCTGTAATTCCACTGTTGTCAACTAGAGGGAGCAGCAGTATTAGACATAGTATTAATCTTTTTATCAGCTTTCAGCTTTGGCCAACAAGCAAATGCTTAAAGCTATTTATTATTATTATTACTGATAATACAGATCACAAAGAAATATGTGAAAATGGTTAGACCATTAAAAGATATTTTCACAATAACATCCCAAAAACATTGAAAACATATTTGTCTTTGTGTGTGTGTGTCTGTGTGTGTCTGTGTGTGTAAGCATGCTTAATGGAAAGAACATGGAGAAATTGCTTTGTTTTACTGGTGGATAAAAAAGTCTTTCAAATGAAAGTGAGTCAATTAGTGGTCTTCTACTGCCCTCTGCAGGACATTCTACTTATAAAAATATTTTTACCTGTGCTTTTGCATACATTTTTATTAGACTATATAAAATTGCTTGCATGAAAATCACCTATTATAACACAATCATGTTTTGTCAGTTTATCACTTCATTTGTACTGAGCTCTCAGTTTGAACAATTCTGCCTCTCAGTGATTAATTTGAAATCTGAAAATGGTGTTATACGGAGGAGATTTGCAATTATCATTTTGTTACCTATCTTTAATTTAAAATATCTACATCTACAACCAAATGTGTTTGCATGTGTGTGTTGAAGCATGGTTACTGTATTAAGTATTATTGTTTAAGTATTATTGTTTTCATTTACATTTTAACCACCAGAAGACCACTCATTGCTTCATTCTGCTTACTAAAATATTATTTTCCAGTTAGTTTCCATTTGAAATATTGTTTAAACTTTATAAAATCATTAAAATAACATTTCAAATCATATTTTGTCTGTTTATAAATCCCACAGACTCACATTGGCTGCAATACTAATGTTTTTGAAAGACACAGACCTGAGAGTCTAATCTTTGTGTATTGTGCATATAGTATTGATATTATTACTATTGCAAATCATGTTATTGTAACTCATATCTTAACAGAATATTATTTGTAATTTTAATTCTTTATTTCTTAATTGTTTTTTTCTGATTACTACAGATATTATCAACAAAGATATCAACTACACCTTCACTTTTAATATTGATAAGCTGCACACACAGCGCAATCACACACCCACTAATGCATTCAAATAAATGTAATCTTACTGTGCTACTTTATTTGTACATGATTAGAATGAACAGACATCTAAGAATATTTTTCTTCTTTTGTTAAAGCCATTTCAGACTACAAGTAAGCATTATATTACTAATCAACTATTTTAAAGGTGCCATACAATTGAAAACTGTATTTATCTTGGCATAGTTGAATGGTAAGAGTTCTGGACAAGGAACTGACATACCGTGAGCCTCAAACACCATTGTTTCCTCCTTCATGTGTAAATCTCCTGTTTGCAAAAGACCGCTGAAAAATGAGTGAATTACAGCATAACACCGACTGTGACGTTGGAGTCGGGATCATTCATATTTATACCCCCCCAATTTGCATATACCAGCCCATGTTCTAGGCCAGGCAGTGTTAACGTGGACCTGCACAGCCGAATCATCAGAAGTTCTGCAGGTATTGTGAAGAAGCAAGCAAGGACAATAGTGAAAATGTCAGATCATGGATATAAATGTTATGTTCGAGGCTGTGCTGCGGATTTCAGAACTTTTCATTCCCTTCCCACAAAAGAGAACTGCCAACAGGCATGGCTGATTTTTACAACAGGATACCTTACCATTTTAATTCAAAGCTGTTAGTTTGCTCTGCCCATTTCACCACTGACAGTTTTTCTAACCTGGGACAATATCAAGCAGGTTTCGCTCATCGTTTGATACTGAAGAAGGGGGCAGTTCCAACTAATGTTATATTTCCATTACAACCCCTACCGCAAGCAGAAAGTAACGTTAGTGATTTTATCCACTACTTGACTGTTGAAGACATTTCTGTTTCAGAGATATCATAGAACAATTTAAAATATATCAATGCATTCTACGGCACCTTTAAAATAATTATTTAAAATGGAGATCAGGCCAAACATCACTAAAACATGAAAAGGGCTATAACCACCTGACCATTAGTTCGATTGACTTTAAAATTGGCATGCAATGTTTTGGTCCAAGGTGCCATGTATGTCTATGCCGCCATAGGCCAATAAAGTTTGTGCACCTCTTAGACAAGGTTAACGAAGGTCGATCGGAACGAAACTCGGTGGGCATGTTCGACTCGTGGCCCTAGAGGTCTGTAAGAATTTTGAAAGAAATCGGCCACTAGTTGACGCTAACAGGTTTTACGGCTTTGTAATCACGTGATGCATGTCATTTGATGGATCTCCTCATACTGAACAACTTTGCCTCAAAAACTACTGCTGTCAATTAATTTGTTCATTAAATACTTGCGATTATGTTAAAAACCTACTTTTGCGAACTAGTCCTATGTTTTTCACCCGATCGGAAATATATCAGTGCAGTACAATTCTCTGGACTCTCTAGATCAATAATTATATAAAAAACTTAAACTTTACCCATTGGGTAGCCATAATAGGATCATTTAGAAAATGTGTATGGCAAAAAACACTCAAAAGCCTGTAAATCCTAAACGAAAACTCAGACAACTCACTAAACTGCCTTATGTGCTTAAAGACCCTAAATGCTTGAACCCCGCTAAATGCTGCTTGCAGCTTTAATTAGGGGTTCAAGCACGAAGTGCTGAAACCCTATTGTAATTGCCCTGATTTTTATTATTATTATTATTCTTCCCTAAAACGCATCGTGCAGCCAAAACCGTAAGGCCTAGAGACGTGATACTTGGTCAAATGGTAGTAGTATTGCTCGCTACTCAGATACACGGACTTAGCCAAATCGGCCCATAGGTGGCGCTACAGCGACCAAAAGCGCGAAACTGCTCAGAACTCCTAGACCGTATGTCGTAGACTCAAGTGTCTTATATCATTGGAAAGCTGGATGCCTGACGAACAAAACGTATATCTCCGATTTCATTTCCGCCATGATAGATTTTCCGCCATTTTGAATTTTGCCAAAAACCTACTTTTGCGAACTAGTCCTAGGTTTTTCGCCCGATCGGAACCAAACCAGTACAGAAATGTTCTCTGGAGTCTGAATATCAATAATTATCGAAAAAAAGTTGAAATTTCGATTCACGGACGCTAAGGGGCGCCAAAACGTACGTTGTGGGAGGGGCCTATTTTACTAAAATGGCTATAACTCCAGAAGTAAATGAGGTATCTTCACCAAACTCGGTACACATGTGTAAGAGGTCAATCTGAGGTCACAGTAAAAAAATCGCGGCGATTGGCCACATGGTGGCGCTATAACATGAAAAAAACATAAAACAGGCTTTAACCACCTGACCGTTAGTCCGATTGACTTGAAAATTGGTATGCAGTGTCTTGGCCCAAGGTGTCATGTATGTCTATGAGGACATTGGTGTATCTCAAAAAACATGGCCGCCATCGGCCAATGAAGTTTGAGCACCTATTAGACAAGGTTAACGGAGGCCGATCGGAACGAAACTCGATGGGCATGTTCAACTCATAGCCCTAGAGGTCTGTAAGAATTTTGAAAGAAATCGGCCACTAGTTGGCGCTAACGAGTTTTACGGCTCTGTAATCACGTGGTGTTACACTTATTGTCACAAAATGCATATCATTTGATAGATCTGCTCATGCTGAACAACATTGCCTCAAGAACCATTGCTGTCAATCAAATCGTTCATTAATTATTCGCGAATATGTTAAAAACCTACTTTTGCGAACTAGTCCCTGGTTTTTCGCCCGATCGGAAACAGACCAGTCTAGGACAATTCTCTGGACTCTCCTGATCAATAATTATCGAAAAAAAGTTGAACTTTTGAATTTTTCGTCTGGCTATAATTGGGTCATAAAGAAAATGGGCGTGGCAAAATGCACTCAAAAGCTTATAAATCCTAAACGAAAACTCAGAACTTCACGAAAATTGGTGAGCATATGTGACATAACATCACAAACAAGCATGCACAATTTTATGGAGATTGGACCAAAGGTGGCGCTATAACAGTTAAAAGGCTTTAAAACCATATATTTCCTATGGTAAACTGCCTGTATTGGCTGTAAATGGTCTTTTCCATCTCTGATCATATAATTTTCATATCATAATGTTCAAAACTAGTGCAATAGAATTCTCTGGACTCACTAGATCAATAATTGTCAGAAAAAGTTGAACTACTTCATTTGGATAGCTATAATAGGTTCACTTCAAAATGTAGCCTTTACCAAGTGTCCCCGAAAGCCTATATCTCTTTAATGAATGTTCAAACCTTCATAAAAACAAGTCAGAACATGTGAAATATCACTCTGAACATGCATGAAAATTTTCAGACAGATCTGACAAAATTTGCCTCTATAACAGTTGAAAAGGTGAAAATGATATGATTATAATGGCATGTTAAGCCAATAAGTGGTATTTTACTGCCCCCTGCTGTTCAAAATAGTCATTTTGTCATATTGTTCTATAATTTATATTTAGACTTTATAAAATCACTATTTTAACATTTACAATTACATTTAGTCAAAATCCATCTGTTAAAGTATTAGTATTGACAGTTTGATCACATCATACAGTTCAAATGTCTGTATCTACAACATAATGTGTGTGTGTAGTCTTAGGTTTCTGAATAAATTCTGAATCATCTGATTAATAGCTTGCAAAGACTTTGTGAAATGTAAATGGACTTTTCCATCTATTATTTCAGTGGTTAAAAGCTTTCTAAATAAAACTTAATGTCTTAAATGCTTATGTGCTTAAAGGCCTTAAATGCTTGAACCCCGATAAATGCTGCTTGCAGCTTTAATTAGGGGTTCAAGCACGAAGTGCTGAAACCCTATTGTAATTGCTCTGATTTTTATTATTATTATTTTCCCCTAAAACGCATCGTGCAGCCCAAACCGTAAATGCTGGAGACTTGAAACTCAGCCAAATGGTAGTCCTCAATTTGGGGAGAACCTATCAAAGTATGACCCCGATTGGTCAATAGGTGGCGCTATAGCAAGCAAAAGTATGAAATCAGCCATAACTCCTAGACGGTTTGTCATAGAATCAAGTGTCTTATATCACTGTAATCCTTGGCTCAAGACGGTCAAAACGTATATCTCCGATTTCATTTCCGCCTGGGAAAATTTTCCGCCATTTTGAATTTTCTCAAAAACCTACTTTTGCGAACTAGTCCTAGGTTTTTCGTCCGATTGGAACCAAACCAGTGCAGAAATGTTCTCTGGAGTGTGAATATCAATAATTATCGAAAAAAAGTTGAAATTTCGATTCACGGTCGCTAGGGGGCACCAAAACGTACGTTGTGGGAGGAGCCTATTTTACTAAAACGGCTATAACTCGAGAAATAAATGAGGTATCTTCACCAAACTCGGTACACATGTGTAATAGTTCAATTTGAGGTCACAGTAAAAAAATCGCGACGATTGAACAGTAGGTGGCGCTATAACTTGAAAAAAACATGAAAAGGGCTATAACCACCTGACCGTTTGTCCGATTGACTTGAAAATTGGTATGCAGTGTCTTGGTCCAAGGTGCCATGTATGCCTATGAGGACATTGACGTATCTCAAAAAACATGGCCGCCATCGGCCAATGAAGTTTGAGCACCTATTAGACAAGGTTAACGGAGGCTGATCGGAACGAAACTCGATGGGCATGTTCGACTCATGGCCCAAGAGGTCTGTAAGAATTTGGAAAGAAATCGGCCACTAGTTGGCGCTAACGAGTTTTTTCGGCTCTGTAATCACGTGGTGTTGCATACATCCACACAATATGCATATCAGTTGATAGATCTCCTCATACTGAACAACTTTGCCTCAAGAACCATTGCTGTCAATCAAACCGTTCATTTAATATTCGCAAACATGTTAAAAACCTACTTTTGCGAACTAGTCCTAGGTTTTTTGCCCAATCGGAACCAAACCAGTCTAGGACAATTCTCTGGACTCTCTAGATCAATAATTATCAAAAAAAAGTTGAACTTTTGCATTTGGATGGCTGTAATAGGGTCATTCATAAAATGGGCGTGTCAAAATACATTAAAAAGCCTATAAATCCTAAATAAAAACTCAGAACTTCACAAAAATTGGTCAGCATATGTGACATAACATCATTAACAAGCATGAAAAATTCTATGGAGATCGGACGATAGGTGGCGCTATAACTGTTAAAAAGCTTTAAAATCATATATTTCCTATGGTAAACTGCCTGTATTGGCTGTAAATGGTCTTTTCCATCTCTGATCATATAATTTTCATATCATAATGTTCAAAACTAGTGCAATACAATTCTCTGGACTCACTAGATCAATAATTGTCAGAAAAAGTTGAACTACTTCATTTGGATAGCTATAATAGGTTCACTTCAAAATCTGGCCTTTACCAAGTGTCCCCGAAAGCCTATATCTCTTTAATCAATGCTCAGACCTTCTTAAAAACAAGTCAGAACGTGTGAAATATCACCCTGAACAAGCATGAAAATTTTCAGACAGATCGGACAAAATTTGCCTCTATAACAGTTAAAAAGGTGAAAATGATATGAATTAATGGCATGTTAAGCCAATAAGTGGTATTTTACTGCCCCCTGCTGTTTAAAATAGTCATTTTCTCATATTGGTATTGGTATCAGCCATGGTAAATCATGATAAATGATGGTGTGTGTGTGTGTGTGTGTGTGTGGTACAAATATAACAAAGGTTTTATTTTCCAACATGAAAACAAACATAACAGAGTGCTAGTGCACAAACAATAACCGACAATGATAATAGATGAGAGGGGAACTTAAATACACAGATCAAGACAAGGACAACAGGTGACGGTTATGATGATGAGGAGCAGGTGATGATGAGGAGGGTGATGAGGAGCAGGTGCAGGTGATGACGACAGATGGTGAATGTGATGAAGACAGAAGGTGAATGTGATGAAGGTGAATGTGACACCAATATCACTGAAACATTTGTGTGTGTGTGTGTGTGTGTGTGTGTGTGTGTGTGTGTGTGTGTGTAGCATTATTGTGTGTAGCATATGTAGCAAGTATGCATTATTGAGTTAACATGGAAACACTGGTTTGCTTTAGTGCAGAAAACTGGTCAAAATCATGAGGTTTAAAGTGAAAGTGAGCCAATAAGTGGTCTTCTACTGCCCTCTGCTGGCCATTCTACTTATTAATTAAATTTTTCCACATGTGCTTGCATTTATACTTGAATACACACTAAAAATCACTTATATAGCAATAACTATTATAACACAATCATATTTTGTCAGTGTTAATCACTTTATTTGCACTGACACTTCAAATAATTGCTAGTAATGTGGTAAATCATGGTAAATCATGGTTAACTATGCTGTGTGTGTGTGTGTGTGTGTGTGTGTGTGTGTGTGTGTGTGTGTGTGTGTAAGCATGCATTGAGTTAACATGGATAAACTGGTTTGCTTTAGTGCAGAAAACTGGTTTAAAGTGAAAGTGAGCCAATAAGTGGTCTTCTACTGCCCTCTGCTGGCCATTCTACTTATTAATGAAATATTTCAACATGTGCTTGCATTCATACTTGAATACACACTAAAAAAATCACTTATATAGCAATAACTATTATAACACAATCATATTTTGTCAGTGTTAATCACTTTATTTGCACTGACACTTCAAATAATTGCTAGTAATGTGATAAATCAGGCTAGAAACATGGTAAATCAAAGTAAATAATACTAGATTGTCGTTTATCTCCTGGTAAATAATACTAGAACGTGGTATATCATGGTAAATCATGGTTAACTATGCTGTGTGTGTATGTGTGTGTGTGTGTGTGTGTGTGTGTGTGTGTGTGTGTGTGTGTGTAAGCATGCATTGAGTTAACATGGAAAAACTGGTTTGCTTTAGTGCAGAAAACTGGTTTAAAGTGAAAGTGAGCCAATAAGTGGTCTTCTAGTGCCCTCTGCTGGCCATTCTACTTAATAATGAAATATTTTACATGTGCTTTTGCATTCATACTTGGACACACACTAAAAATCACGTATATAACTAACTATTATAACACAATAATATTTTGTCAGTGTTCATCACCTCATTTGCACTGACACTTCACATAATTGCTAGTAATGTGGTTAATCATGCTAGAAACATTGTAAATCATAGTAAATAATACTGAAATGAGGTGTATCAAGGTAAATCATGCTAGAATCCTAATAAATCATTCTGGAACATGGTATATGATAGTAAATCATGCTAGAATCATATTAAATAATTCTAGAATGTGGCAAATCGTTGTGGGAGGAGCCTATTTTACTCAAATGGCTATAACTCAAGAAGTAAATGAGATATCTTCACCAAACTCAGTACACATGTGTATGGGTTCAATTTGAGGTCACAGTAAACAATTTTATGGAGATCGGACCATAGGTGGCGCTATAACTGTTAAAAAGCTTTAAAACCATATATATCCCATGGCAAATTGCCTGTATTGGCTGTAAATGGTCTTTTCCATCTATTATGTCAGTGGTTACATGCTTGCTGAATAAATCTTAATAACTTTTGATGCTTTTGTGCTTAAATGCCTTAAAGGCCTTAACTGCTTGAACCCCGATAAATGCTGCTTGCAGCTTTAATTAGGGGTTCAAGCACGAAGTGCTGAAACCCTATTGTAATCGTCCTGATTTTTATTATTATTATTTTTCCGCCATAAAACGCATCGTGCAGCCCAAACCGTAAGACCTAGAGACTTGAAACTTTGCCAGATGGTAGTACTATTGCTCGCTACTCAGATACACGGACTCAGCCCAATCGGCCCATAGGTGGCGCTATAGCAATCAAAAGCGCAAAACTGCTCAGAACTCCCAGACCGTAAGGCGTAGCTTCAAGTGTCTTATATCATTGAAATCCAGAGCTCCTGAAGAAAAAAACGTATATCTCCGATTTCATTTCCGCCATGATAGATTTTTCGCCATTTTGAATTTTGTCAAAAACCTACTTTTGCGAACTAGTCCCTGGTTTTTCGCCCGATCGGAACCAAACCAGTGCGGAATTGTTCTCTGGAGTCTGAAGATCAATAATTATCGAAAAAAAGTTGAAATTTCGATTAATGGTCGCTAGGGGGTGCAAAATTAACGTTGTGGGAGGAGCCTATTTTACTAAAATGGCTATAACTCAAGAAGTAATTAAGTAAACTTCACCAAACTTGGAACACATGTGTAAGAGGTCAATCTGAGGTCACAGTAAAAAAATTGCGTCGATTGGCCACATGGTGGCGCTATAAAACAAATAAAAACATATAGACAACTGACCGTTTTTCCGAATGACTTGAAATTTGGTATGCAGTGTCTTGGCCCAAGGGGCCATGTATGTCTAAAAGGATATTGGCGTATCTCGAAAAACATGGCTGCCATTGGCCAATGAGGTTTGAGCATCGTTAACGAAGTCCGATCGGAGCGAAACTCGATGGGCATGTTCGGCTCAAGCCCCTAGAGGTCTGTAAGAATTTTGAAAGAAATCGGCCACTAGTTGGCGCTAACGAGTTTTAAGGCTCTGTAATCACGTGGTGTTACACTTATCATCACAAAATGCATATCATTTGATAGATCTGCTCATGCTGAACAACTTTGCCTCAAGAACCATCACTGTCAATCAAACTGTTCATTAAATATTCATGAATATGTTAAAAACCTACTTTTGCGAACTAGTCCCTGGTTTTTCGCCCGATCAGAACCAGACCAGTCTAGGACAATTCTCTGGACTCTCTAGATCAATAATTATCGAAAAAAAGTTGAACTTTTGCATTTTTCGCATGGGTATAATTGGGTCATAAAGAAAATGGGCGTGGCAAAATGCACTCAAAAGCCTATAAATCCTAAACGAAAACTCAGAACTTCACGAAAATTGGTGAGCATATGTGCCACAACATCATTAACAAGCATGCAAAATATCATGGAGATCGGACTATAGGTGGCGCTATAACTGTTAAAAAGCTTGCCTGTATTGGCTGTAAATGGACTTTTCCATCTATTATTTCAGTGGTTAAAAGCTTTCTAAACAAATCTTAATGTCTTAAATGCTTATGTGCTTAAAGGCCTTAAATGCTTGAACCCCGATAAATGCTGCTTGCAGCTTTAATTATTATTATTATTATTATTATTCTTCTCCGCTAAAACGCATCGTGCAGCCCAAACCGTAAGTGCTGGAGACTTGAAACTTTGTCAGATGGTAGTACAAAAATCGAGGAAAGGTTCAGAGAGTATGACCCCGATTGGCCCATAGGTGGCGCTATAGCGACCAAACGCGCGAAACTGGTCATAACTCCTAGACCGTATGTCCTAGACTCAAGTGTCTTATATCAATGGAATCCAGACCTCATGGCGAACAAAACGTATATCTCCGATTTCATTTCCGGTATGCAAATTTTTCCGCCATTTTGAATTTTGTCAAAAACCTACTTTTGCAAACTAGTCCTAGGTTTTTCGCCCGATCGGAACCAAACCAGTGCAGAAATGTTCTCTGGCGTCTGAAGATCAATAATTATCGAAAAAACGTCAATATTTCGATTCAAAGTCGCTAGGGGGCTCAAAATGAACGTTGTGGGAGGAGCCTATTTTACTAAAATGGCTATAACTCAAAAAGTAAATGAGATAGCTTCACCAAACTTGGTACACATATGTAGGAGTTCAATCTGGGGTCACAGTAAAAAAATCACAACGATTAAACACTAGGTGGCGCTATAACATGAAAGAAACATGAAAAGGGCTATAACCACCTGACTGTTAGTCTGATTGACTTGAAAATTGGTATGCAGTGTCTTGGTCCAAGGTGCCATGTATGTCTATGAGGACATTGACGTATCTCAAAAAACATGGCCGCCATTGGCCAATGAAGTCGAGCACCTATTAGACAAGGTTAACGGAGGCCGATTGGAACGAAACTCGGTGGGCATGTTCGACTCATGGCCCTAGAGGTCTGTAAAATTTTTGAAAGAAATCGGCCACTAGTTGGCGCTAACGAGTTTTATGGCTCTGTAATCACGTGGTGTTACACTTATAGTCACATTATGCATATCATTTGATAGATCTACTCATGCTGAACAACTTTGCCTCAAGAACCATTGCTGTCAATCAAACCGTTCATTAAATATTCGTGAACATGTTAAAAACCTACTTTTGCGAACTAGTCCTAGGTTTTTCGCCCGATCGGAACCAGACCAGTCTAGGGCAATTCTCTGGACTCTCTAGATCAATAATTATCGAAAAAAAGAAGAAAATTTTGCTTTTGTTTGGCTATAACATGATCATTTAGAAAATGGGCGTGTCAAAATACACTCAAACGTTTATAAATCATAAATAAAAACTCAGAACTTTACAAAAATTGATGAGCACATGTGACATAACATGCTAAAGAAGCATGGGAATTTTTATGGAGATTGGACCATAGGTGGCGCTATAACTGTTAAAAAGCTTTAAAACAATATATATTCTATGGTAAATTGCCTGTATTGGCTGTAAATGGTGTTTTCCATTTATGATCTTATAATTTTCAAATCATAATATTCAAATCTAGTGCAGTACAATTCTCTGGACTCTCTAGATCAATAATTATCAGAAAAAGTATAACTTCTTCATTTGGATGGCTATAATAGGGTCACTTTAATATGTAGCCTTGACCAAGTGTCCCCAAAAGCCTATATCTTTTAAATATCTTTCAGATCTAGTCAGAACATGTTACTCTTAACAAGCATGAAAAATTTCAGACAGATCGGACAAAATTTGCCTCTATAACAGTTAAAAAGGTAAAAATGATATAACATGGCATATTAAGCCAATAAGTGGTATTGTACTGCCCCCTGCTGTCATTTCATCATACTACTCCCTAATATTGTTATATAATTCATATTTATACTTTATAAAATCATTATTTTAACATTTACAATCACATTTTGTCAAAATGCATCTATTGGAGTGTTACTATTGACAATTGTTTTACATTTAGAAAACGAAAGTAAAACCTTGTCCGCCATTTAGGCCACGCCCCCCCAGTACAAATTCACTCATAACTCGAAAACGGAAAGTCGCCGCGCGCTCAAATTTTGATGGTAAGGACCTCTCCGGGCTCTTGATCGAAACGTAGCGTCGCGGGCCTCGGGAGCGCGCCCCCCCCACGGAACGCTAGTCCGCGGGACCCCCGACTTTGAACGGCCGTAACTCCCGAACCAGATCACCCCGAACCTTGTGTGAGGGCTCATTGGAAAGGGCCCATCCTTGGCTAGCTTCGATTCAAATGTGGTGTAATTTGCCCTCGGCATTCCAGAGAAAACTGCTCCAAAAGACATGCCTTTGAATGGTCATAGCTCCAGGCCCCAATCGCCCAAAAACACTGTGATGGTCTCATTCAACAGGGCTCCTCAAGCACTATCTATGCTCTGAGGTTTAGAATTTTTCGCCATCTGGTTCCCGAGATATAAGTGAAAAAACTAATTCCCATTCATTCACTTAAATTGTAAGATGGAGGCTGTAATTCCACTGTTGTCAACTAGAGGGAGCAGCAGTATTAGACATAGTATTAATCTTTTTATCAGCTTTCAGCTTTGGCCAACAAGCAAATGCTTAAAGCTATTTATTATTATTATTACTGATAATACAGATCACAAAGAAATATGTGAAAATGGTTAGACCATTAAAAGATATTTTCACAATAACATCCCAAAAACATTGAAAACATATTTGTCTTTGTGTGTGTGTGTCTGTGTGTGTCTGTGTGTGTAAGCATGCTTAATGGAAAGAACATGGAGAAACTGCTTTGTTTTACTGGTGGATAAAAAAGTCTTTCAAATGAAAGTGAGTCAATTAGTGGTCTTCTACTGCCCTCTGCAGGACATTCTACTTATAAAAATATTTTTACCTGTGCTTTTGCATACATTTTTATTAGACTATATAAAATTGCTTGCATGAAAATCACCTATTATAACACAATCATGTTTTGTCAGTTTATCACTTCATTTGTACTGAGCTCTCAGTTTGAACAATTCTGCCTCTCAGTGATTAATTTGAAATCTGAAAATGGTGTTATACGGAGGAGATTTGCAATTATCATTTTGTTACCTATCTTTAATTTAAAATATCTACATCTACAACCAAATGTGTTTGCATGTGTGTGTTGAAGCATGGTTACTGTATTAAGTATTATTGTTTAAGTATTATTGTTTTCATTTACATTTTAACCACCAGAAGACCACTCATTGCTTCATTCTGCTTACTAAAATATTATTTTCCAGTTAGTTTCCATTTGAAATATTGTTTAAACTTTATAAAATCATTAAAATAACATTTCAAATCATATTTTGTCTGTTTATAAATCCCACAGACTCACATTGGCTGCAATACTAATGTTTTTGAAAGACACAGACCTGAGAGTCTAATCTTTGTGTATTGTGCATATAGTATTGATATTATTACTATTGCAAATCATGTTATTGTAACTCATATCTTAACAGAATATTATTTGTCATTTTAATTCTTTATTTCTTAATAGTTTTTTTCTGATTACTACAGATATTATCAACAAAGATATCAACTACACCTTCACTTTTAATATTGATAAGCTGCACACACAGCGCAATCACACACCCACTAATGCATTCAAATAAATGTAATCTTACTGTGCTACTTTATTTGTACATGATTAGAATGAACAGACATCTAAGAATATTTTTCTTCTTTTGTTAAAGCCATTTCAGACTACAAGTAAGCATTATATTACTAATCAACTATTTTAAAGGTGCCATACAATTGAAAACTGTATTTATCTTGGCATAGTTGAATGGTAAGAGTTCTGGACAAGGAACTGACATACCGTGAGCCTCAAACACCATTGTTTCCTCCTTCATGTGTAAATCTCCTGTTTGCAAAAGACCGCTGAAAAATGAGTGAATTACAGCATAACACCGACTGTGACGTTGGAGTCGGGATCATTCATATTTATACCCCCCCCAATTTGCATATACCAGCCCATGTTCTAGGCCAGGCAGTGTTAACGTGGACCTGCACAGCCGAATCATCAGAAGTTCTGCAGGTATTGTGAAGAAGCAAGCAAGGACAATAGTGAAAATGTCAGATCATGGATATAAATGTTATGTTCGAGGCTGTGCTGCGGATTTCAGAACTTTTCATTCCCTTCCCACAAAAGAGAACTGCCAACAGGCATGGTTGATTTTTACAACAGGATACCTTACCATTTTAATTCAAAGCTGTTAGTTTGCTCTGCCCATTTCACCACTGACAGTTTTTCTAACCTGGGACAATATCAAGCAGGTTTCGCTCATCGTTTGATACTGAAGAAGGGGGCAGTTCCAACTAATGTTATATTTCCATTACAACCCCTACCGCAAGCAGAAAGTAACGTTAGTGATTTTATCCACTACTTGACTGTTGAAGACATTTCTGTTTCAGAGATATCATAGAACAATTTAAAATATATCAATGCATTCTACGGCACCTTTAAAATAATTATTTAAAATGGAGATCAGGCCAAACATCACTAAAACATGAAAAGGGCTATAACCACCTGACCATTAGTTCGATTGACTTTAAAATTGGCATGCAATGTTTTGGTCCAAGGTGCCATGTATGTCTATGCCGCCATAGGCCAATAAAGTTTGTGCACCTCTTAGACAAGGTTAACGAAGGTCGATCGGAACGAAACTCGGTGGGCATGTTCGACTCGTGGCCCTAGAGGTCTGTAAGAATTTTGAAAGAAATCGGCCACTAGTTGACGCTAACAGGTTTTACGGCTTTGTAATCACGTGATGCATGTCATTTGATAGATCTCCTCATACTGAACAACTTTGCCTCAAAAACTACTGCTGTCAATTAATTTGTTCATTAAATACTTGCGATTATGTTAAAAACCTACTTTTGCGAACTAGTCCTATGTTTTTCACCCGATCGGAAATATATCAGTGCAGTACAATTCTCTGGACTCTCTAGATCAATAATTATATAAATTAAAGCTGCAAGCAGCATTTAGCGGGGTTCAAGCATTTAGGGTCTTTAAGCACATAAGGCAGTTTAGTGAGTTGTCTGAGTTTTCGTTTAGGATTTACAGGCTTTTGAGTGTTTTTTGCCATACACATTTTCTAAATGATCCTATTATGGCTACCCAATGGGTAAAGTTTAAGTTTTTTATATAATTATTGATCTAGAGAGTCCAGAGAATTGTACTGCACTGATATATTTCCGATCGGGTGAAAAACATAGGACTAGTTCGCAAAAGTAGGTTTTTAACATAATCGCAAGTATTTAATGAACAAATTAATTGACAGCAGTAGTTTTTGAGGCAAAGTTGTTCAGTATGAGGAGATCCATCAAATGACATGCATCACGTGATTACAAAGCCGTAAAACCTGTTAGCGTCAACTAGTGGCCGATTTCTTTCAAAATTCTTACAGACCTCTAGGGCCACGAGTCGAACATGCCCACCGAGTTTCGTTCCGATCGACCTTCGTTAACCTTGTCTAAGAGGTGCACAAACTTTATTGGCCTATGGCGGCATAGACATACATGGCACCTTGGACCAAAACATTGCATGCCAATTTTAAAGTCAATCGAACTAATGGTCAGGTGGTTATAGCCCTTTTCATGTTTTAGTGATGTTTGGCCTGATCTCCATTTTAAATAATTATTTTAAAGGTGCCGTAGAATGCATTGATATATTTTAAATTGTTCTATGATATCTCTGAAACAGAAATGTCTTCAACAGTCAAGTAGTGGATAAAATCACTAACGTTACTTTCTGCTTGCGGTAGGGGTTGTAATGGAAATATAACATTAGTTGGAACTGCCCCCTTCTTCAGTATCAAACGATGAGCGAAACCTGCTTGATATTGTCCCAGGTTAGAAAAACTGTCAGTGGTGAAATGGGCAGAGCAAACTAACAGCTTTGAATTAAAATGGTAAGGTATCCTGTTGTAAAAATCAGCCATGCCTGTTGGCAGTTCTCTTTTGTGGGAAGGGAATGAAAAGTTCTGAAATCCGCAGCACAGCCTCGAACATAACATTTATATCCATGATCTGACATTTTCACTATTGTCCTTGCTTGCTTCTTCACAATACCTGCAGAACTTCTGATGATTCGGCTGTGCAGGTCCACGTTAACACTGCCTGGCCTAGAACATGGGCTGGTATATGCAAATTGGGGGGGTATAAATATGAATGATCCCGACTCCAACGTCACAGTCGGTGTTATGCTGTAATTCACTCATTTTTCAGCGGTCTTTTGCAAACAGGAGATTTACACATGAAGGAGGAAACAATGGTGTTTGAGGCTCACGGTATGTCAGTTCCTTGTCCAGAACTCTTACCATTCAACTATGCCAAGATAAATACAGTTTTCAATTGTATGGCACCTTTAAAATAGTTGATTAGTAATATAATGCTTACTTGTAGTCTGAAATGGCTTTAACAAAAGAAGAAAAATATTCTTAGATGTCTGTTCATTCTAATCATGTACAAATAAAGTAGCACAGTAAGATTACATTTATTTGAATGCATTAGTGGGTGTGTGATTGCGCTGTGTGTGCAGCTTATCAATATTAAAAGTGAAGGTGTAGTTGATATCTTTGTTGATAATATCTGTAGTAATCAGAAAAAAACAATTAAGAAATAAAGAATTAAAATTACAAATAATATTCTGTTAAGATATGAGTTACAATAACATGATTTGCAATAGTAATAATATCAATACTATATGCACAATACACAAAGATTAGACTCTCAGGTCTGTGTCTTTCAAAAACATTAGTATTGCAGCCAATGTGAGTCTGTGGGATTTATAAACAGACAAAATATGATTTGAAATGTTATTTTAATGATTTTATAAAGTTTAAACAATATTTCAAATGGAAACTAACTGGAAAATAATATTTTAGTAAGCAGAATGAAGCAATGAGTGGTCTTCTGGTGGTTAAAATGTAAATGAAAACAATAATACTTAAACAATAATACTTAATACAGTAACCATGCTTCAACACACACATGCAAACACATTTGGTTGTAGATGTAGATATTTTAAATTAAAGATAGGTAACAAAATGATAATTGCAAATCTCCTCCGTATAACACCATTTTCAGATTTCAAATTAATCACTGAGAGGCAGAATTGTTCAAACTGAGAGCTCAGTACAAATGAAGTGATAAACTGACAAAACATGATTGTGTTATAATAGGTGATTTTCATGCAAGCAATTTTATATAGTCTAATAAAAATGTATGCAAAAGCACAGGTAAAAATATTTTTATAAGTAGAATGTCCTGCAGAGGGCAGTAGAAGACCACTAATTGACTCACTTTCATTTGAAAGACTTTTTTATCCACCAGTAAAACAAAGCAGTTTCTCCATGTTCTTTCCATTAAGCATGCTTACACACACAGACACACACAGACACACACACACAAAGACAAATATGTTTTCAATGTTTTTGGGATGTTATTGTGAAAATATCTTTTAATGGTCTAACCATTTTCACATATTTCTTTGTGATCTGTATTATCAGTAATAATAATAATAAATAGCTTTAAGCATTTGCTTGTTGGCCAAAGCTGAAAGCTGATAAAAAGATTAATACTATGTCTAATACTGCTGCTCCCTCTAGTTGACAACAGTGGAATTACAGCCTCCATCTTACAATTGAAGTGAATGAATGGGAATTAGTTTTTTCACTTATATCTCGGGAACCAGATGGCGAAAAATTCTAAACCTCAGAGCATAGATAGTGCTTGAGGAGCCCTGTTGAATGAGACCATCACAGTGTTTTTGGGCGATTGGGGCCGGGAGCTATGACCATTCAAAGGCATGTCTTTTGGAGCAGTTTTCTCTGGAATGCCGAGGGCAAATTACACCACATTTGAATCGAAGCTAGCCAAGGATGGGCCCTTTCCAATGAGCCCTCACACAAGGTTCGGGGTGATCTGGTTCGGGAGTTACGGCCGTTCAAAGTCGGGGGTCCCGCGGACTAGCGTTCCGTGGGGGGGGCGCGCTCCCGAGGCCCGCGACGCTACGTTTCGATCAAGAGCCCGGAGAGGTCCTTACCATAAAAATTTGAGCGCGCGGCGACTTTCCGTTTTCGAGTTATGAGTGAATTTGTACTGGGGGGGCGTGGCCTAAATGGCGGACAAGGTTTTACTTTCGTTTTCTAAATGTAAAACAATTGTCAATAGTAACACTCCAATAGATGCATTTTGACAAAATGTGATTGTAAATGTTAAAATAATGATTTTATAAAGTATAAATATGAATTATATAACAATATTAGGGAGTAGTATGATGAAATGACAGCAGGGGGCAGTACAATACCACTTATTGGCTTAATATGCCATGTTATATCATTTTTACCTTTTTAACTGTTATAGAGGCAAATTTTGTCCGATCTGTCTGAAATTTTTCATGCTTGTTAAGAGTAACATGTTCTGACTAGATCTGAAAGATATTTAAAAGATATAGGCTTTTGGGGACACTTGGTCAAGGCTACATATTAAAGTGACCCTATTATAGCCATCCAAATGAAGAAGTTATACTTTTTCTGATAATTATTGATCTAGAGAGTCCAGAGAATTGTACTGCACTAGATTTGAATATTATGATTTGAAAATTATAAGATCATAAATGGAAAACACCATTTACAGCCAATACAGGCAATTTACCATAGAATATATATTGTTTTAAAGCTTTTTAACAGTTATAGCGCCACCTATGGTCCAATCTCCATAAAAATTCCCATGCTTCTTTAGCATGTTATGTCACATGTGCTCATCAATTTTTGTAAAGTTCTGAGTTTTTATTTATGATTTATAAACGTTTGAGTGTATTTTGACACGCCCATTTTCTAAATGATCATGTTATAGCCAAACAAAAGCAAAATTTTCTTCTTTTTTTCGATAATTATTCATCTAGAGAGTCCAGAGAATTGCCCTAGACTGGTCTGGTTCCGATCGGGCGAAAAACCTAGGACTAGTTCGCAAAAGTAGGTTTTTAACATGTTCACGAATATTTAATGAACAGTTTGATTGACAGCAATGGTTCTTGAGGCAAAGTTGTTCAGCATGAGTAGATCTATCAAATGATATGCATAATGTGACTATAAGTGTAACACCACGTGATTACAGAGCCATAAAACTCGTTAGCGCCAACTAGTGGCCGATTTCTTTCAAAAATTTTACAGACCTCTAGGGCCATGAGTCGAACATGCCCACCGAGTTTCGTTCCAATCGGCCTCCGTTAACCTTGTCTAATAGGTGCTCGACTTCATTGGCCAATGGCGGCCATGTTTTTTGAGATACGTCAATGTCCTCATAGACATACATGGCACCTTGGACCAAGACACTGCATACCAATTTTCAAGTCAATCAGACTAACAGTCAGGTGGTTATAGCCCTTTTCATGTTTCTTTCATGTTATAGCGCCACCTAGTGTTTAATCGTTGTGATTTTTTTACTGTGACCCCAGATTGAACTCCTACATATGTGTACCAAGTTTGGTGAAGCTATCTCATTTACTTTTTGAGTTATAGCCATTTTAGTAAAATAGGCTCCTCCCACAACGTTCATTTTGAGCCCCCTAGCGACTTTGAATCGAAATATCGACGTTTTTTCGATAATTATTGATCTTCAGACTCCAGAGAACATTTCTGCACTGGTTTGGTTCCGATCGGGCGAAAAACCTAGGACTAGTTTGCAAAAGTAGGTTTTTGACAAAATTCAAAATGGCGGAAAAATTTGCATACCGGAAATGAAATCGGAGATATACGTTTTGTTCGCCATGAGGTCTGGATTCCATTGATATAAGACACTTGAGTCTAGGACATACGGTCTAGGAGTTATGACCAGTTTCGCGCGTTTGGTCGCTATAGCGCCACCTATGGGCCAATCGGGGTCATACTCTCTGAACCTTTCCTCGATTTTTGTACTACCATCTGACAAAGTTTCAAGTCTCCAGCACTTACGGTTTGGGCTGCACGATGCGTTTTAGCGGAGAAGAATAATAATAATAATAATAATAAAAATCAGTACAATTACAATAGGTGTTCAGCACTTCGTGCTTGAACCCCTAAAAACTTAAACTTTACCCATTGGGTAGCCATAATAGGATCATTTAGAAAATGTGTATGGCAAAAAACACTCAAAAGCCTGTAAATCCTAAACGAAAACTCAGACAACTCACTAAACTGCCTTATGTGCTTAAAGACCCTAAATGCTTGAACCCCGCTAAATGCTGCTTGCAGCTTTAATTATTATTATTATTCTTCTCCGCTAAAACGCATTGTGCAGCCCAAACCGTAAGTGCTAGAGACTTGAAACTTGGCCACAAGGTAGTACAAAAATCGAGGAGAGGTTATCAAAGTATGAGCCCGATTGGCCTATAGGTGGCGCTATAGCGCAAAAAACAAAAAAAATCCACTATTTTGCTCATATCTCAATAACCATTTGTCCCAGCTTCAAGTGTCATACATCATTGGAATCCTTGGCTCAAGCCGAACAAAAAATATAGGAGGTATTTCATTTCCGGTATGCAAATTTTTCCGCCATATTGGATTTTGTTCAAAACCTACTTTTGCAAACTAGTCCCTGGTTTTTCGCCCGATCGGAACCAAACCAGTGCAGAAATGTTCTCTGGAGTCTGAATATCAATAATTATCGAAAAAAAGTTGAAATTTCGATACATGGTTGCTATGAGGTGTCAAAACGTTCGCAGGAGGCGGAGCTAATTTTACTAAAATGGCTATAACTCGGGAACGCAATGAGATATTTTCACCAAACTCGGTACACATATGTATGAGCTCAATCTGGGGTCACAGTAAAAAAATCGCGACGATTGAACACTAGATGGCGCTAAAACATGGAAAAAACATGAAAAGGGCTATAACCACCTGACCGTTAGTCCGATTGACTTGAAAATTGGTATGCAGTCTCTTGGTCCAAGGTGCCATGTAAATCTATGAGGACATTGGCGTATCTTGAAAAACATGGCCGCCATTGGCCAATGAAGTTGAGCACCTATTAGACAAGGTTAATGGAGACCGATCGAAACGAAACTCGATGGGCATGTTCAACTCATGGTTCTAGAGGTCTGTAAGAATTTTGAAAGAAATCGGCCACTAGTTGGCGCTAACGAGTTTTATGACTCTGTAATCACGTGGTGTTACACTCATCCACACAATATGCATATCATTTGATAGATCTCCTCATGGAGAACAACTTTGCCTCAAGAACCATTGCTGTCAATCAAACCATTCATTAAATATTCGGAATTATGTTAAAAACCTACTTTTGCGAACTAGTCCCTGGTTTTTCGCCCGATCAGAACCAGACCATTCTAGGACAATTCTCTGGACTTTCTAGATCAATAATTATCAAAAAGAAGTTGAAATTTTGCTTTTGGTTGGCTATAAGAGGGTCATTTAGAAAATAGGCATGTCCTAATACACTCAAACGTCTATAAATCCTAAATAAAAAGTCAGAATTTCACAAAAATTGATGAGCATATGTGACATAACATGCTAAAGAAGCATGGACATTTTTATGGAGATCGGACCATAGGTGGCGCTATAACTGTTAAAATGCTTTAAAACCATATATTTCCTATGGTAAATTGCCTGTATTGGCTGTAAATGGTGTTTTCCATCTGTGCTCATATAATGTTCATATAATAATGTTCAAAACCAGTGCAGTGCAATTATCTGTACTCAATAATTATCAGAAAAATTATAACTTCTTCATTTGGATGGCTATAATAGGGTCACTTCAATATGTAGCCTTGACCAAGTGTCCACAAAAGCCTATATCTCTAATATGAATGATCAGACCTTAAAAACAAGTCAGAACAAGCATGAAAAAGACAGATCGGACAAAATTTGTCTCTATAACAGTTAATAAAAAAGGTGAATATGAATAACATAGCATATTAAGCCAATAAGTGGTATTTTACTGCCCCCTGCTGTCATTTCATCATACTACTCCCTAATATTGTTCTATAATTCATATTTAGACTTTATAAAATCATTATTTTAACATTTACAATCACATTTTGTCAAAATTAATCTATTGTTGTATTACTATTGACAACTGAGTCACAAGTGAATACTGAAACCGAAAGTAAAACGGCATTTACGCCACGTCCCCGAATACAAATTAACTCATAACTCGAAAACGGAAAGTCGTTGTGCGCTCAAATTTTGATGGTAAGGTCCTCTCCAGGCTCTTGATCGAAACGTGTTGTCGCGGGCCTGAATGATAGTCTCATTCAACAGGGCTCCTCGAGCACTATCTATGCTCTGAGTTTCAGAATTTTTTGCGTTCTGGTTACCGAGATATAAGTGAAAAACCAAATTCCCATTCATTCACTCATTCATTTAAACACTTCAATTGTAAAATGTAAGCTATAATACCACTTTTGTCCACTTGAGGGAGCAGCAAGATTACATATGATCTTTTCATTAGCTTTCAGTATTGGGAAACAAAAATAAATTGCTTTAAAAAGCAATCTTTTTTATTATGATAGGGCTGTAGCTATCGATTATTTTAGTAATCGAGTATTCTATTCAAGTAATCGGATAAAAAAATGTGGTAAAAAATAGATTCAAGTTAACAACAGCCTTTAAAATGACTTAAAATACAAATATATAATAACAAGCAATAATGATTGGTTCAAGTAAAGTATCAAAGTAAGTAATTATATGGGTTTTATTGAACAACACTGTTAAAATATACCCATGTAAAATAAATGATATAAACTAATATAGAGATAACTTATGTACATGAATAACAAATGCCTGCAGAGGGCACCAGCGGCCTGGTTGTTGTTACACTACTAAGGCATTATCAAATCCTTGTTTATTGGCCAAACAACATTAAATTCAAATGTCAACTTAACCTTTAATATTTGGCCACTTCTGTACGATAGAAATGCTACAGCCACTGTAATTTCTTGAACAAGAACATGTGCACATCAAAACATGCAAACTCAGAGCGAGAGTTTAAACTTTTATTTTGAAATCGCGATGTTTAAACTTTTATTTTGAAATCGCGATGAACAGCAGTTTGAGAAACCCAGATGTGCTCCACAAATGATAACAGTGCAACTATGAAACAAACTGCGTCCGACTTGCGTTCCCATATTTGCACGTTATTGGAAACGTAAACAAACAGCACTGCAGAGACTGAGTTTGCTTGGAGCAGCGTTTACTGTGGACGGAGCTGAGGTAATTTTAACATGTAGGCTAATCTGCACTCATGTAATTGAAGTGTCTTCTCTGTGAAAAAAACAAACAAAAAACAGAGGATATATTTATTTAACTGAATCACAGCCTTTGTGATTTCACAATGGCACTATGCTATATTATGACTGTAAATGGTGGGCTCCAGACTGCGATCAATTGGTCGCATTTTGCGACCATTTTTCCTGCCGGTGCGACCAAATATTTATTCGATTTATTCGACCACAACGTTGCCGAGCAGCGAATCCAAACAAAATGAAAGCGGAACGAAAATGCGCTAACTTACTCCTTTATGCTTCACAGACCGTTTATTAGTTTGAATCAATAATAGACAGCGCAGCCCATAGATATAATATATAAACGCGTTTATATATGATATCTATGGCGCAGCCTATGAGCGCAGCAGCCCGAACTTGCCAGTCGCGGGCCGATCTCGATCACGCGACACTGTTACTAGGAGATCCAGACTCTGGAGATCCAGTGAAGAAATCCATTGAATTCGCCTCAGAATTAATAACATAATCAGATATCAGATCAAACAGCGCTGATGTGGAAACCAGGAGAAACACTGGGCTTTCAGACCACAAATCAGCGACATTCACCATGGATTTAATGTAGTAACTGTAACCATAATGTGACAGAAATAGTCAAACGCTTACAAGTACTAACTGTTAGGCTACTCATCTTTTTCCAGCACTTCAAAACTATCATATAGAAATGTTATTTTTAATGTGATGACCAACACATTTTTTTTGTTCATCCTTCAAAAATGGTCTTATTTAAACTCTTATTTATACACTTATTTAAAAATAATAAAATAAATAAATTACCATTGTAAACAGTAAGATGCTTATTGGCTATTTTCACTCCCTAATATAATTTATTTCACTCGGTTTGCTTTTTAATTAATATTAAGACATTATGAATGATAATAATTAAAGTTAATTTCATCTACACCCTAAACTAAGCTTAGTGCTTTATTGTCAGCCCCAGTGCTACCAGATATTTTTTTGTAAAACTCAGTGTCTGCGGTGCCGCTGCCCTCAGATGTTAGTCTGGTGCCTGTGAACTTAAAATAAAACTGCACATTGTAATATCTGTACATTAAGTCTATTTATTATTAAATAATAAATAAATAATTTGTCAGTAGTTATTTTGGGGGAAATTTGAATAATTGCATTGCAAGTTGATTTAAGGTGTGCCCCTAAATTTTCAGTCAGGGGCTACAGCGCTCCTAGTAAAAAAAGTTAGTCTGGAGCCCTGTTTAAATATCGCGTTGTCCTAGAAAACTGTAATTCTGCGGTTGTTGGATTCTCATCTGTGGAATGCACCACTTTCAGTATTTTGCCAGTTACTCGAGGGGTAAATTGCAATCAAGGATTTTTTTAAATCGAGTACTTGACTATAATCGAGGAATCTTTACAGCCCTATACTGGTAACATAGTTTTATATTATTAGATCACAAAGAAATGCCTATTTTTATACAATTAAATATATTTTCTCAACAACATGTCCAAAAAACATATTTGTGTGTGTGTGTGTGTGTAAGCATGCATTATTGAGTTAACATGGAAAGACTGGTTTGATTTAGTGCAGAAAACTGGTGCAAATCATGAAGTTTAAAGTGAAAGTGAGCCAATAAGTGGTCTTCTACTGGCTTCTGCTGGCCATTCTACTTATTAATGAAGTCTTTTCACATGTGCTTTTGGATTCATTCATATTTAGAGTAGACACAAAAAAAATCACTTGTATAACAATAACTATTATAACACAATCATATTTTGTCAGTGTTTATCACTTCATTTGCACTGACACTTCACATAATTGCTAGTAATGTGGTAAATCATGGTAAATCACGCTAGAAACATGGTAAGTCATAGTAAATAATAGTAGAATGTGGTGTATCAAGGTAAATCATGTAAGAATCCTAGTAAATCATTCTAGAACGTGGTATATCATGCTAGAACATGGTAAATCATGGTAAACTATGCTAGAACAGGGTAAATCATGGTAAACCATCATAAATCATGATGAACTATGGTAAATCATTTTAGAATGTGGTATATCATGGTAAATCATGCTAGAACATGATCTTTTCCATCTATGATGTCAGTGGTTACATGCTTGCTAAATAAAACTTAATAACTTTTTATGCTTTTGTGCTTTAAGGCCTTAAAGGCCTTAATTGCTTGAACCCCGATAAATGCTGCTTGCAGCTTTAATTAGGGGTTCAAGCACGAAGTGCTGAAACCCTATTGTATTTGTAAGGATTTTTATTATTAGGGGTTCAAGCATGAAATGCTGAAACCCTATTGTAATTGTGCTGATTTTTATTAGGGGTTCAAGCACGAAGTGCTGAAACCCTATTGTAATTGCTCAGATTTTTAGGGGTTCAAGCACGAAGTGCTGAAACCCTATTGTAATTGCCCTGATTTTTATTAGGGGTTCAAGCACGAAGTGCTGAAACCCTATTGTAATTGTACTGATTTTTATTATTATTATTATTATTATTAGGGGTTCAAGCACGAAGTGCTGAAACCCTATTGTAATTGCCCTGATTTTTATTATTATTATTATTCTTCCCTAAAACGCATCGTGCAGCCAAAACCGTAAGGCCTAGAGACGTGATACTTGGTCAAATGGTAGTAGTATTGCTCGCTACTCAGATACACGGACTTAGCCAAATCGGCCCATAGGTGGCGCTACAGCGACCAAAAGCGCGAAACTGCTCATAACTCCTAGACTGTATGTCGTAGACTCAAGTGTCTTATATCAATGTAATCAAGACCTCATGGCAAACAAAACGTATATCTCCGATTTCATTTCCGGTATGCAAATTTTTCCGCCATTTTGAATTTTGTCAAAAACCTACTTTTGCGAACTAGTCCTAGGTTTTTTGCCCGATCGGAACCAAACCAGTGCAGAAATGTTCTCTGGAGTTTGAATATCAATAATTATCGAAAAAAAGTTGAAATTTCGATTCACGGTCGCTAAGGGGCGCCAAATTGTATGTTGTGGGAGGAGCCTATTTTACTAAAACGGCCATAACTCCAGAAGTAAATGAGGTATCTTCACCAAACTCGGTACAATTATTTAAGAGGTCAATCTGAGGTCACAGTAAAAAAATCGTGGCGATTGGCCACATGGTGGCGCTATAACATGAAAAAAACATAAAACTGGCTATAACCACCTGACCATTAGTCCGATTGACTTGAAAATTGGTATGCAGTGTCTTGGTCCAAGGTGTCATGTATGTCTATGAGGACATTGGTGTATCTCAAAAAACATGGCCGCCATCGGCCAATGAAGTTTGAGCACCTATTAGACAAGGTTAACGGAGGCCGATCGGAACAAAACTCGGTGGGCATGTTCGACTCATGGCCCTAGAGGTCTGTAAGAATTTTGAAAGAAATCGGCCACTAGTTGGCGCTAACGAGTTTTATGGCTCTGTAATCACGTTGTGTTACACTTATCATCACAAAATGCATATCATTTGATAGATCTGCTCATGCTGAACAACTTTGCCTCTAGACCCATTGCTGTCAATCAAACAGTTTATTAATTATTCGCGAATATGTTAAAAACCTACTTTTGCGAACTAGTCCCTGGTTTTTCGCCCGATCGGAACCAGACCAGTCTAGGACAATTCTCTGGACTCTCCTGATCAATAATTATCGAAAAAAAGTTGAACTTTTGAATTTTTCGTATGGCTATAATTGGGTCATAAAGAAAATGGGCGTGGCAAAATGCACTCAAAAGCTTATAAATCCTAAACGAAAACTCAGAACTTCACGAAAATTGGTGAGCATATGTGCCATAATATTCTAAACAAGCATGCCAAATTTCATGTTGATCGGACCATAGGTGGCGCTATAACTGTTAAAAAGGTTTGAAAACCATATATTTCCTATGGTAAATTGCCTGTATTGGCTGTAAATGGACTTTTCCATCTATTATTTCAGTGGTTAAAAGCTTTCTAAATAAAACTTAATGTCTTAAATGCTTATGTGCTTAAAGGCCTTAAATGCTTGAACCCCGATAAATGCTGCTTGCAGCTTTAATTAGGGGTTCAAGCACGAAGTGCTGAAACCCTATTGTAATTGCCCTGATTTTTATTAGGGGTTCAAGCACGAAGTGCTGAAACCCTATTGTAATTGCCCTGATTTTTATTATTATTATTATTCTTCCCTAAAACGCATCGTGCAGCCAAAACCGTAAGGCCTAGAGACGTGATACTTGGTCAAATGGTAGTAGTATTGCTCGCTACTCAGATACACGGACTTAGCCAAATCGGCCCATAGGTGGCGCTACAGCGACCAAAAGCGCGAAACTGCTCATAACTCCTAGACTGTATGTCGTAGACTCAAGTGTCTTATATCAATGTAATCAAGACCTCATGGCAAACAAAACGTATATCTCCGATTTCATTTCCGGTATGCAAATTTTTCCGCCATTTTGAATTTTGTCAAAAACCTACTTTTGCGAACTAGTCCTAGGTTTTTTGCCCGATCGGAACCAAACCAGTGCAGAAATGTTCTCTGGAGTTTGAATATCAATAATTATCGAAAAAAAGTTGAAATTTCGATTCACGGTCGCTAAGGGGCGCCAAATTGTATGTTGTGGGAGGAGCCTATTTTACTAAAACGGCCATAACTCCAGAAGTAAATGAGGTATCTTCACCAAACTCGGTACAATTATTTAAGAGGTCAATCTGAGGTCACAGTAAAAAAATCGTGGCGATTGGCCACATGGTGACGCTATAACATGAAAAAAACATAAAACTGGCTATAACCACCTGACCATTAGTCCGATTGACTTGAAAATTGGTATGCAGTGTCTTGGTCCAAGGTGTCATGTATGTCTATGAGGACATTGGTGTATCTCAAAAAACATGGCCGCCATCGGCCAATGAAGTTTGAGCACCTATTAGACAAGATTAACGGAGGCCGATCGGAACGAAACTCAGTGGGCATGTTCGACTCATGGCCCTAGAGGTCTGTAAGAATTTTGAAAGAAATCAGCCACTAGTTGGCACTAACGAGTTTTATGGCTCTGTAATCACGTGGTGTTACACTTATCGTAACAAAATGCATATCATTTGATAGATCTGCTCATGCTGAAAAACTTTGCCTCAAGAACCATTGCTGTCAATCAAACCGTTCATTAAATATTCGCGAACATGTTAAAAACCTACTTTTGCGAACTAGTCCTAGGTTTTTCGCCCGATCGGAACCAGACCAGTCTAGGACAATTCTCTGGACTCTCTAGATCAATAATTATCAAAAAAAAGTTTAACTTTTGAATTTTTCGTATGGCTATAATTGGGTCATAAAGAAAAGGGGCGTGGCAAAATGCACTCAAAAGCTTATAAATCCTAAACGAAAACTCAGAACTTCACGAAAATTGGTGAGCATATGTGCCATAATATTCTAAACAAGCATGCCAAATTTCATGTTGATCGGACCATAGGTGGCGCTATAACTGTTAAAAAGGTTTGAAAACCATATATTTCCTATGGTAAATTGCCTGTATTGGCTGTAAATGGACTTTTCCATCTATTATTTCAGTGGTTAAAAGCTTTCTAAATAAAACTTAATGTCTTAAATGCTTATGTGCTTAAAGGCCTTAAATGCTTGAACCCCGATAAATGCTGCTTGCAGCTTTAATTATTATTATTATTATTATTATTATTATTATTCTGCCGTAAAACGCATCGTGCAGCCCAAACCGTAAGAGCTGGAACTTTGAAACTTTGCCAGATGGTAGTACAAAAATCGAGGAAAGGTTCAGAGATTATGACCCCGATTGGCCCATAGGTGGCGCTATAACAACCAAAAGCGCGAAACTGCTCATAACTCCTAGACCGTATGTCGTAGACTCAAGTGTCTTATATCATTGGAAAGCTGGACGCCTGACGAACAAAACGTATATCTCCGATTTCATTTCCGCCATGATAGATTTTCCGCCATTTTGAATTTTGTCAAAAACCTACTTTTGCGAACTAGTCCCTGGTTTTTTACCCGATTGGTACCAAACCAGTGCAGAAATGTTCTCTGGAGACTGAATATCAATAATTATCGAAAAAAAGTTGAAATTTCGATTCACGGTCGCTAAGGGGCGCCAAAACGTACGTTGTGGGAGGGGCCTATTTTATTAAAATGGCTATAACTCCCGAAGTAAATGAGGTATCTTCACCAAACTTGGTACACATGTGTATGAGTTCAATCTGGGGTCACAGTAAAAAAATCGCGACGATTGGCCTCATGGTGGCGCTATAACATGAAAAAAACATAAATCAGGCTATAACCACCTGACCGTTAGTCCGATTGACTTGAAAATTGGTATGCAGTGTCTTGGTCCAAGGTGCCATGTATGTGTATGAGGACATTGGCGTATCTCAAAAAACATGGCCGCCATCGGCCAATGAAGTTTGAGCACCTATTAGACAAGGTTAACGGAGGCCGATCGAAACGAAACTCAATGGGCATGTTCGGCTCATGGCCCTAGAGGTCTGTAAGAATTTTAAAAGAAATCGGCCACTAGTTGGCGCTAACGAGTTTTACGGCTCTGTAATCACGTGGTGTTACAAATATCCACACAATATGCATATCATTTGATAGATCTCCTCATCCTGAACAACTTTGCCTCAAGAACCATTGCTGTCAATCAAACTGTTCATTAATTATTCATGAATATGTTAAAAACCTACTTTTGCGAACTAGTCCTAGGTTTTTTGCCCGATCGCAACCAGACCAGTCTAGGACAATTCTCTGGACTCTCTAGATTAATAATTATCAAAAAAAAGTTGAACTTTTGCATTTGGATGGCTGTAATAGGGTCATTTATAAAATGGGCGTGGCAAAATACACTAAAAACCCTATAAATCCTAAATGAAAACTCATAACTTCACAAAAGTTGGTGAGCATATGTGACATAATATCATTAACAAGCATGCAACATTTTATGGAGATCGGACCAAAGGTGGCGCTATAACAGTTAAAAGGCTTTTAAACCATATATTTCCTATGGCAAACTGCCTGTATTGGCTGTAAATGGTCTTTTCCATGTCTGATCATATAATTTTCATATCATAATGTTAAAAACTATCGCATAACCATTCTCTGGACTCACTAGAACAATAGTTGTCAGAAAAAGTTGAACTTCTTCATTTGGATAGCTATAATAGGTTCACTTCAAAATGTGGCCTTTACCAAGTGTCCCCGAAAGCCTATATCTCTTTAATCAATGCTCAGACCTTCTTAAAAACAAGTCAGAACGTGTGAAATATCACCCTGAACAAGGATGAAAAATTTCAGACAGATCGGACAAAATTTGCCTCTGTAACAGTTAAAAAGGTGAAAATGATATGAATTAATGGCATATTAAGCCAATAAGTGGTATTTTACTGCCCCCTGCTGTTTAAAATAGTCATTTTGTCATATTGTTCTATAATTTATATTTAGACTTTATAAAATCCCTATTTTAACATTTACAATTACATTTACTCAAAATCCATCTGTTAAAGTATTAGTATTGACAGTTTGATCACATCATATATTTCAAATATCTGTATCTACAACATAATGTGTGTGTGTAGTCTTAGGTTTCTAAATAAATTCTGAATAATCTGATTAATAGCTTACAAAGACTTTGTGAAATGTTTATAGACCATTGAAATATATTTTCATAATGACATACCCAATAGCATTGAAAAAACAACAACATTTGTCTTTGTGTGTGTGTGTGTGTGTGTGTGTGTGTGTGTGTGTGTGTGTGTGTGTGTGTGTGTAAACATGCATTATGGAGTTAAAATGGAAAAACTGGTTTGCTTTAGTACAGAAAAATGGTGAAAATCATGAAGTTTAAAGTGAAAGTGAGCCAATAAGTGGTCTTCTAGTGCCCTCTGCTGGCCATTCTACTTATTAATTAAATATTTCCACATGTGCTTGCATTTATACTTGAATACACACTAAAAAATCACTTATATAGCAATAACTATTATAACACAATCATATTTTGTCAGTGTTAATCACTTTATTTGCACTGACACTTCAAATAATTGCTAGTAATGTGATAAATCAGGCTAGAAACATGGTAAATCAAAGTAAATAATACTAGATTGTCGTTTATCTCCTGGTAAATAATACTAGAACATGGTATATCATGGTAAATCATGGTTAACTATGCTGTGTGTGTATGTGTGTGTGTGTGTGTGTGTGTGTGTGTGTGTGTGTGTGTGTGTGTGTGTGTAAGCATGCATTGAGTTAACATGGAAAAACTGGTTTGCTTTAGTGCAGAAAACTGGTTTAAAGTGAAAGTGAGCCAATAAGTGGTCTTCTAGTGCCCTCTGCTGGCCATTCTACTTAATAATGAAATATTTTACATGTGCTTTTGCATTCATACTTGGACACACACTAAAAATCACGTATATAACTAACTATTATAACACAATAATATTTTGTCAGTGTTCATCACCTCATTTGCACTGACACTTCACATAATTGCTAGTAATGTGGTTAATCATGCTAGAAACATTGTAAATCATAGTAAATAATACTGAAATGAGGTGTATCAAGGTAAATCATGCTAGAATCCTAATAAATCATTCTGGAACATGGTATATGATAGTAAATCATGCTAGAATCATATTAAATAATTCTTGAATGTGGCAAATCGTTGTGGGAGGAGCCTATTTTACTCAAATGGCTATAACTCAAGAAGTAAATGAGATATCTTCACCAAAATCAGTACACATGTGTATGGGTTCAATTTGAGGTCACAATAAACAATTTTATGGAGATCGGACCATAGGTGGCGCTATAACTGTTAAAAAGCTTTAAAACCATATATATCCCATGGCAATTTGCCTGTATTGGCTGTAAATGGTCTTTTCCATCTATTATGTCAGTGTTTACATGCTTGCTAAATAAATCTTAATGACTTTTGATGCTTTTGTGCTTAAATGCCTTAAAGGCCTTAACTGCTTGAACCCCGATAAATGCTGCTTGCAGCTTTAATTATTATTATTATTCTTCCCTAAAACGCATCGTGCAGCCAAAACCGTAAGGCCTAGAGACGTGATACTTGGTCAAATGGTAGTAGTATTGCTCGCTACTCAGATACACGGACTTAGCCAAATCGGCCCATAGGTGGCGCTACAGCGACCAAAAGCGCGAAACTGCTCATAACTCCTAGACTGTATGTCGTAGACTCAAGTGTCTTATATCAATGTAATCAAGACCTCATGGCAAACAAAACGTATATCTCCGATTTCATTTCCGGTATGCAAATTTTTCCGCCATTTTGAATTTTGTCAAAAACCTACTTTTGCGAACTAGTCCTAGGTTTTTTGCCCGATCGGAACCAAACCAGTGCAGAAATGTTCTCTGGAGTTTGAATATCAATAATTATCGAAAAAAAGTTGAAATTTCGATTCATGGTCGCTAAGGGGCGCCAAATTGTATGTTGTGGGAGGAGCCTATTTTACTAAAACGGCCATAACTCCAGAAGTAAATGAGGTATCTTCACCAAACTCGGTACAATTATTTAAGAGGTCATTCTGAGGTCACAGTAAAAAAATCGTGGCGATTGGCCACATGGTGACGCTATAACATGAAAAAAACATAAAACTGGCTATAACCACCTGACCATTAGTCCGATTGACTTGAAAATTGGTATGCAGTGTCTTGGTCCAAGGTGTCATGTATGTCTATGAGGACATTGGTGTATCTCAAAAAACATGGCCGCCATCGGCCAATGAAGTTTGAGCACCTATTAGACAAGGTTAACGGAGGCCGATCGGAACGAAACTCAGTGGGCATGTTCGACTCATGGCCCTAGAGGTCTGTAAGAATTTTGAAAGAAATCAGCCACTAGTTGGCACTAACGAGTTTTATGGCTCTGTAATCACGTGGTGTTACACTTATCGTAACAAAATGCATATCATTTGATAGATCTGCTCATGCTGAAAAACTTTGCCTCAAGAACCATTGCTGTCAATCAAACCGTTCATTAAATATTCGCGAACATGTTAAAAACCTACTTTTGCGAACTAGTCCTAGGTTTTTCGCCCGATCGGAACCAGACCAGTCTAGGACAATTCTCTGGACTCTCTAGATCAATAATTATCAAAAAAAAGTTTAACTTTTGAATTTTTCGTATGGCTATAATTGGGTCATAAAGAAAAGGGGCGTGGCAAAATACACTAAAAAGCCTATAAATCCTAAATGAAAAAACACAACATCACAAAAATTGGTGAGCATATGTGACATAACATCATTAAGAAGCATGCCAAATTTTATGGAGATCGGACAATAGTTGGCGCTATAACTGTTAAAAGGCTTTAAAACCATATATTTCCTATGGTAAACTGCCTGTATTGGCTGTAAATGGACTTTTCCATCTCTGATCATATAATTTTTTTTTATATCATAATGTTAAAAACTAGTGCAATACAATTCTCTGGACTCACTAGAACAATAATTGTCAGAAAAAGTTGAACTACTTCATTTGGATAGCTATAATAGGTTCACTTCAAAATGTGGCCTTTACCAAGTGTCCCCGAAAGCCTATATCTCTTTAATGAATGTTCAAACCTTCTTAAAAACAAGTCAGAACATGTGAAATATCACTCTGAACATGCATGAAAATTTTCAGACAGATCGGACAAAATTTGCCTCTATAACAGTTAAAAAGGTGAAAATGATATGAATATAATGGCATATTAAGCCAATAAGTGGTATTTTACTGCCCCCTGCTGTTTAAAATAGTCATTTTGTCATATTGTTCTATAATTTATATTGAGACTTTATAAAATCCCTATTTGAACATTTACAATTACATTTAGTCAAAATCCATCTGTTAAAGTATTAGTATTGACAGTTTGATCACATCATATATATCAAATATCTGTATCTACAACATAATGTGTGTGTGTAGTCTTAGGTTTCTGAATAAATTCTGAATAATCTGATTAATAGCTTACAAAGACTTTGTGAAATGTTTATAGACCATTCAAATATATTTTCATAATGACACATTCCAATAGCATTGAAAAAACAACAACATTTGTCTTTGTGTGTGTGTGTGTGTGTGTGTGTGTGTGTGTGTGTGTGTGTGTAAACATGCATTATGGAGTTAAAATGGAAAAACTGGTTTGCTTTAGTGCAGACAAATGGTGAAAATCATGAAGTTTAAAGTGAAAGTGAGCCAATAAGTGGTCTTCTACTGCCCTCTGCTGGTCATTCTACTTATTAATGAAGTCTACTCACATATGCTTTTGCATTCATTAGACACTAAAAATCACTTATATAACAATAAGACACTAAAAAATAACTTATATAACAATTATTATTGTAGCACAATCATATTTTGTCAGAGTTTATCACTTCATTTGTACTGATACTTCACATAATTGCTAGCAATGTGGTAAATCATGGTAAATCACGCTAAAAACATGGTAAATCATAATAAATAATACTAGAATGTGGTATATCATGGTAAATCATGCTAGAACATGGTAAATCATGGTAAACTATGCTAGAACAGGGTAAACCATGGTAAACTATGATAAATCATGGTAAACTATGATAAATCATGATAAACTATGGTAAACCATGCTAGAATCACAGTAAACAATGGTAAATCATACTAGAATGTAGTATATCATGGTAAATCATGCTAGAATATGGCAAATCATGCTAGAATCATAGTAAATAATACTAGAATGTGGTAAATTGTTGTGGGAGGAGCCTATTTTACTAAAATGGCTATAACTCAAAAAGTAAATGAGATAGCTTCACCAAACTGGGTACACATATGTAGGATTTCAATCTGGGGTCACAGTAACAAAATAGCGACGATTGAACACTAGGTGGCGCTATAACATGAAAAAAACATGAAAAGGGCTATAACCACCTGACCGTTAGTCTGATTGACTTGAAAATTGGTATGCAGTGTCTTGGTCCAAGGTGCCATGTATGTCTATGAGGACATTGACGTATCTCAAAAAACATGGCCGCCATTGGCCAATGAAGTCGAGCACCTATTAGACAAGGTTAACGGAGGCCGATCGGAACGAAACTCGATGGGCATGTTCGACTCATGGCCCTAGAGGTCTGTAAAAATTTTGAAAGAAATCGGCCACTAGTTGGCGCTAACGAGTTTTATGGCTCTGTAATCACATGGTGTTACACTTATTGTCACAAAATGCATATCATTTGATAGATCTGCTCATGCTGAACAACTTTGCCTCTAGAACCATTGCTGTCAATCAAACAGTTCATTAAATATTCATGAATATGTTCAAAACCTACTTTTGCGAACTAGTCCCTGGTTTTTCGCCCGATCGGAACCAGACCAGTCTAGGACAATTCGCTGGACTCTCTAGATCAATAATTATCAAAAAAAAGTTGAACTTTTGTATTTGTATGGCTGTAATAGGGTCATTTATAAAATGGGCGTGGCAAAATACACTAAAAAGCCTATAAATCCTAAATGAAAACTCAGAACTTCACAAAAATTGGTGAGCATATGTGACATAACATCACAAACAAGCATGCACAATATTATGGAGATTGGACCAAAGGTGGCGCTATAACAGTTAAAAGGCTTTAAAACCATATATTTCCTATGGTAAACTGCCTGTATTGGCTGTAAATGGTCTTTTCCATCTCTGATCATATAATTTTCATATCATAATGTTCAAAACTAGTGCAATAGAATTCTCTGGACTGACTAGATCAATAATTGTCAGAAAAAGTTGAACTACTTCATTTGGATGGCTGTAATAGGGTCATTTATAAAATGGGCGTGGCAAAATACACTAAAAAGCCTATAAATCCTAAATGAAAACTCAAAACTTCACAAAAATTAGTGAGCATATGTCACATAACATCATTAACAAGCATGCCAAATTTTATGGACATCGGACCAAAGGTGGCACTATAACTGTTAAAAAGCTTTAAAACCACATATTTCCTATGGTAAATTGCCTGTATTGGCTGTAAATGGACTTTTCAATCTATTATTTCAGTGGTTAAAAGCTTTCTAAATAAATCTTAATGTCTTAAATGTTAATGTGCTTAAAGGCCTTAAATGCTTGAACCCCGATAAATGCTGCTTGCAGCTTTAATTATTATTATTATTTTCCCCTAAAACGCATCGTGCAGCCCAAACCGTAAATGCTGGAGACTTGAAACTCAGCCAAATGGTAGTCCTCAATTTGGGGAGAACCTATCAAAATATGACCCCGATTGGTCAATAGGTGGCGCTATAGCAAGCAAAAGTATGAAATCAGCCATAACTCCTAGACGGTTTGTCATAGAATCAAGTGTCTTATATCACTGTAATCCTTGGCTCAAGACGGTCAAAACGTATATCTCCGATTTCATTTCCGCCTGGGAAAATTTTCCGCCATTTTGAATTTTCTCAAAAACCTACTTTTGCGAACTAGTCCTAGGTTTTTCGTCCGATTGGAACCAAACCAGTGCAGAAATGTTCTCTGGAGTCTGAATATCAATAATTATCGAAAAAAAGTTGAAATTTCGATTCACGGTCGCTAGGGGGCGCCAAAACGTACGTTGTGGGAGGAGCCTATTTTACTAAAACGGCTATAACTCGAGAAATAAATGAGGTATCTTCACCAAACTCGGTACACATGTGTAATAGTTCAATTTGAGGTCACAGTAAAAAAATCGCGACGATTGAACAGTAGGTGGCGCTATAACTTGAAAAAAACATGAAAAGGGCTATAACCACCTGACCGTTTGTCCGATTGACTTGAAAATTGGTATGCAGTGTCTTGGTCCAAGGTGCCATGTATGCCTATGAGGACATTGACGTATCTCAAAAAACATGGCCGCCATCAGCCAATGAATTTTGAGCACCTATTAGACAAGGTTAACGGAGGCTGATCGGAACGAAACTCGATGGGCATGTTCGACTCATGGCCCAAGAGGTCTGTAAGAATTTTGAAAGAAATCGGCCACTAGTTGGCGCTAACGAGTTTTTTCGGCTCTGTAATCACGTGGTGTTGCATACATCCACACAATATGCATATCAGTTGATAGATCTCCTCATCCTGAACAACTTTGCCTCAAGAACCATTGCTGTCAATCAAACTGTTCATTAATTATTCATGAATATGTTAAAAACCTACTTTTGCGAACTAGTCCTAGGTTTTTTGCCCAATCGGAACCAAACCAGTCTAGGACAATTCTCTGGACTCTCTAGATCAATAATTATCAAAAAAAAGTGGAACTTTTGCATTTGGATGGCTGTAATAGGGTCATTTATAAAATGGGCGTGGCAAAATACACTAAAAAGCCTATAAATCCTAAATGAAAACTCAAAACTTCACAAAAATTGGTGAGCATATGTCACATAACATCATTAACAAGCATGCCAAATTTTATGGACATCGGACCAAAGGTGGCACTATAACTGTTAAAAATCTTTAAAACCACATATTTCCTATGGTAAATTGCCTGTATTGGCTGTAAATGGACTTTTCAATCTATTATTTCAGTGGTTAAAAGCTTTCTAAATAAATCTTAATGTCTTAAATGCTTATGTGCTTAAAGGCCTTAAATGCTTGAACCCCGATAAATGCTGCTTGCAGCTTTAATTATTATTATTATTATTCCGCCGTAAAACGCATCGTGCAGCCTAAACCGTAAGTGCTAGAGACTTGAAACTTGGCCAGAAGGTAGTACAAAAATCGAGGAGAGGTTCAGAGAATATGAGCTAGATTGGCCAATAGGTGGCGCTACAGTGCAAAAAACAAAAAAATTGCATATTTTTGCTTAAATCTCATCAACCCTTTGTCACAGACTCAAGTGTCTTATATCTTTGGAATCCTTGGGTCAAGCCGAACAAAAAAGGCCTCAAGGATTTCATTTCCGGTATGCAAATTTTTCCGCCATTTTGGATTTTGTCCAAAACCTACTTTTGCGAACTAGTCCCTGGTTTTTCGCCCGATCGGAACCAAACCAGTGCAGAAATATTCACAGGAGTCTGAATATCAATAATTATCGAAAAAAAGTTAAAATTTCGATCCACGGTTGCTAAGGGGCATCAAAACGTTCGCAGGAGGCGGAGCTAATTATACAAAAATGGCTATAACTCGTGAACGAAATGAGATATTTTCACCAAACTCGGTACACATATGTATGAGCTCAAGTTGAGGTCACAGTAAAAAAATCGCGGTGATTGGCCTCATGGTGGCGCTATAATATGAAAAAAACATAAAACAGGCTATAACCACCTGACCGTTAGTCCGATTGACTTGAAAATTGGTATGCCGTGTCTTGGTCCAAGGTGCCATGTATGTCTATGAGGACATTGGTGTATCTCAAAAAACATGGCCGCTATCGGCCAATGAAGTTTGAGCACCTATTAGACAAGGTTAACGGAGGCCGATCGGAACAAAACTCAGTGGGCATGTTCGACTCATGGCCCTAGAGGTCTGTAAGAATTTTGAAAGAAATCGGCCACTAGTTGGCGCTAACGAGTTTAATGGCTCTGTAATCACGTGGTGTTACACTTATTGTCACAAAATGCATATCATTTGATAGATCTGCTCATGCTGAACAACTTTGCCTCAAGAACCATTGCTGTCAATCAAACCGTTCATTAAATATTTGTAATTATGTTAAAAAACTACTTTTGCGAACTAGTCCTAGGTTTTTCGCCCGATCGGAACCAAACAAGTCTAGAACAATTCTATGGACTCTCTAGATAAATAATTATCAAAAAAAAAATGAACTTTAGCATTTTTCACATGGGTATATTGGGTCATAAAGAAAATGGGCGTGGCAAAATGCACTCAAAAGCCTATAAATCCTAAACGAAAACTCAGAACTTCACGAAAATTGGTGAGCATATGTGACATATCATTCTAAACAAGCATGCAAAGTTTCATGTAGATCGGACCATAGGTGGCGCTATAACTGTTAAAAAGCTTTGAAAACCATATATTTCCTATGGTAAATTGCCTGTATTGGCTGTAAATGGACTTTACCATCTATTATTTCAGTGGTTAAAAGCTTTCTAAATAAATCTTAATGTCTTAAATGCTTATGTGCTTAAAGGCCTTAAATGCTTGAACCCCGATAAATGCTGCTTGCAGCTTTAATTATTATTATTATTCTTCTCCGCTAAAACGCATCGTGCAGCCCAAACCGTAAGTGCTAGAGACTTGAAACTTGGCCACAAGGTAGTACAAAAATCGAGGAGAGGTTATCAAAGTATGAGCCCGATTGGCCTATAGGTGGCGCTATAGCACAAAAAACAAAAAAAATCCACTATTTTGCTCATATCTCAATAACCATTTGTCCCAGCTTCAAGTGTCATACATCATTGGAATCCTTGGCTCAAGCCGAACAAAAAATATAGGAGGTATTTCATTTCCGGTATGCAAATTTTTCCGCCATATTGGATTTTGTTCAAAACCTACTTTTGCAAACTAGTCCCTGGTTTTTCGCCCGATCGGAACCAAACCAGTGCAGAAATGTTCTCTGGAGTCTGAATATCAATAATTATCGAAAAAAAGTTGAAATTTCGATACATGGTTGCTATGAGGTGTCAAAACGTTCGCAGGAGGCGGAGCTAATTTTACTAAAATGGCTATAACTCGGGAACGCAATGAGATATTTTCACCAAACTCGGTACACATATGTATGAGCTCAATCTGGGGTCACAGTAAAAAAATCGCGACGATTGAACACTAGATGGCGCTATAACATGAAAAAAACATGAAAAGGGCTATAACCACCTGACCATTAGTCCGATTGACTTGAAAATTGGTATGCAGTCTCTTGGTCCAAGGTGCCATGTAAATCTATGAGGACATTGGCGTTTCTTGAAAAACATGGCCGCCATTGGCCAATGAAGTTGAGCACCTATTAGACAAGGTTAACGGAGACCGATCGAAACGAAACTCGATGGGCATGTTCAACTCATGGTTCTAGAGGTCTGTAAGAATTTTGAAAGAAATCGGCCACTAGTTGGCGCTAACGAGTTTTATGACTCTGTAATCACGTGGTGTTACACTCATCCACACAATATGCATATCATTTGATAGATCTCCTCATGGAGAACAACTTTGCCTCAAGAACCATTGCTGTCAATCAAACCATTCATTAAATATTTGGAATTATGTTAAAAACCTACTTTTGCGAACTAGTCCCTGGTTTTTCGCCCGATCAGAACCAGACCATTCTAGGACAATTCTCTGGACTCTCTAGATCAATAATTATCAAAAAGAAGTTGAAATTTTGCTTTTGGTTGGCTATAAGAGGGTCATTTAGAAAATAGGCATGTCCTAATACACTCAAACGTCTATAAATCCTAAATAAAAAGTCAGAATTTCACAAAAATTAATGAGCATATGTGACATAACATGCTAAAGAAGCATGGACATTTTTATGGAGATCGGACCATAGGTGGCGCTATAACTGTTAAAATGCTTTAAAACCATATATTTCCTATGGTAAATTGCCTGTATTGGCTGTAAATGGTGTTTTCCATCTGTGCTCATATAATGTTCATATAATAATGTTCAAAACCAGTGCAGTGCAATTATCTGTACTCAATAATTATCAGAAAAATTATAACTTCTTCATTTGGATTAATAATTAATAATTAATAATAGGGTCACTTCAAAATGTAGCCTTGACCAAGTGTCCACAAAAGCCTATATCTCTAATATGAATGATCAGACCTTAAAAACAAGTCAGAACAAGCATGAAAAAGACAGATCGGACAAAATTTGCCTCTATAACAGTTAATAAAAAAGGTGAATATGAATAACATAGCATATTAAGCCAATAAGTGGTATTTTACTGCCCCCTGCTGTCATTTCATCATACTACTCCCTAATATTGTTCTATAATTCATATTTAGACTTTATAAAATCATTATTTTAACATTTACAATCACATTTTGTCAAAATTAATCTATTGTTGTATTACTATTGACAACTGAGTCACAAGTGAATACTGAAACCGAAAGTAAAACGGCATTTACGCCACGTCCCCGAATACAAATTCACTCATAACTCGAAAACGGAAAGTCGTTGCGCGCTCAAATTTTGATGGTAAGGTCCTCTCCAGGCTCTTGATCGAAACGTGTTGTCGCGGGCCTGAATGATAGTCTCATTCAACAGGGCTCCTCGAGCACTATCTATGCTCTGAGTTTCAGAATTTTTCGCGTTCTGGTTACCGAGATATAAGTGAAAAACCAAATTCCCATTCATTCACTCATTCATTCAAACACTTCAATTGTAAAATGTAAGCTATAATACCACTTTTGTCCACTTGAGGGAGCAGCAAGATTACATATGATCTTTTCATTAGCTTTCAGTATTGGGAAACAAACAAATGCTTTAAAAAGCTTTTTTATTATGATAGGGCTGTAGCTATCGATTATTTTAGTAATCGAGTATTCTATTCAAGTAATCGGATAAAAAAATGTGGTAAAAAATAGATTCAAGTTAACAACAGCCTTTAAAATGACTTAAAATACAAATATATAATAACAAGCAATAATGATTGGTTCAAGTAAAGTATCAAAGTAAGTAATTATATGGGTTTTATTGAACAACACTGTTAAAATATACCCATGTAAAATAAATTATATAAACTAATATAAACATAACTTATGTACATGAATAACAAATGCCTGCAGAGGGCACCAGCGGCCTGGTTGTTGTTACACTACTAAGGCATTATCAAATCCTTGTTTATTGGCCAAACAACATTAAATTCAAATGTCAACTTAACCTTTAATATTTGGCCACTTCTGTACGATAGAAATGCTACAGCCACTGTAATTTCTTGAACAAGAACATGTGCACATCAAAACATGCAAACTCAGAGTGAGAGTTTAAACTTTTATTTTGAAATCGCGATGTTTAAACTTTTATTTTGAAACCGAGATGAACAGCAATTTGAGAAACCGAGAAGCAGTTTGAGAATCCCGAGACGCGCTCCACAAATATAAATGATAACAGTACAACTATGAAACACAAACTGCGTCTGACTTGCGTTCCCAAATGCACGTTATTGGAAACGTAAACAAACAGCACTGCAGAGACTGAGTTTGCTTGGAGCAGCGTTTACTGTGGACGGAGCTGAGGTAATTTTAACATGTACTCTGCACTCATGTAATTAAAGCATCTTCTCTGTGAAAAAACAAACAAACAAAAAAACAGAGGATATATTTATTTAACTGAATCACAGCCTTTGTGATTTCACAATAGCACTATGCTATATAATGACTGTGTAAATGGTTTTAAATACATCGTGTTGTTTTTGAAAACTGTGTAATTCTGCGGTTGATGGATTCTCGTTTGTGGAATGCACCACTTCCGGTAAATTGCAATCTAGGATTTAAAAAAAAAGTACTTGACTTTAAAGGGGTCATATAATGCCATTTTTGTACAAGCTAATATAATTCTTTAGGGTCTAAATTAAAAGTTTGTAATATACTTCAATTAAAAATTCTCATTAGTATTGTAAGATAACACTCATTTTACCTGGTTAAAAACAGCTCTGTTTTCAGCACGCCATTTAAGTGCATGTGTCTTTAAATGATAATGAGCTTTGCTCACCCCGCCCCTCTGTTCTGTTTGACACCGTTTCTAACACAATAACCATAACGCGCTGTTCATTAACGTGGGATTATGAATTATATTGAGAACGTCGTACATAGAAAACATGTCGTAATGTACTCTGAGTGTAAACAGCCGCATTCACCGTGAAGCGTGCAGCAAGCGATTTGCAAAGATTAATATAAAGATTTAGCCTGGCAAGCCAGACTACATCAAGATGTTTAGTCTGGCAACTCACCATAGACACGCTCACTCCGAGGGGCGGGATAAACGGCTGTCTTTCAAATTCCCTCTGCACGCAATAGGACAGCGCTTCAACCAACCAGAGCGTTTTCCCAACAGCGGAGCTAGTTGATAGATTCATTCAACTTTTGCCATATCTGGCCGGCAAAACGACGAACACATCTTCCTTTTTTAAAGAATGTTCTTTGCTCTTTTCTTAAAGAAAAACTTAACTCCAAGTCCTCCAGAGTCGCGGACAAAGCCGATTCGAAAGACTGTTCTCCAGCAGCCGTCATTCTTTGTTTTCAAGTCGCAGGCAGGTAACCGTCGAAACTCTGTCGTCATATGTTAAGCCCGCCCCGCCTACTCTATAAGCGACGTGATTGGCCTGACCCAATTTAGGTTTTTGCAGCTAGAAGGTCTATTGAGAGTTGCTAGACCCACCTGGCTGCAAAATACATTTTGCTGCCGCTAGGGTGCGTCTAGATTTCTAGGCTAATGAAGATTAATATAAAGGTTAATAAAACGTTACACTCACTTCTTCTTCTGGAGGTACAGCAGGAACACGAATAGTTGGTACCAATCCTATTTTCAGGAGCAGCTTCTTAGCAAAACCAGTTTTACTGACCCTCCTTTGTAAAGCTGTCTGGTGTGAAATGATTTGCGCAAACATGAAAGCATGGACGTTGATCGTGGGGAATCCCTGCGTCAATGCTTTGGGAATATTACATCAAAACATCAAAATGACTTAGACGCCATTCTTCTCCAGCATATCAATGCACTATGATGATAGACAGCTCACTCACGGTCTGTGTTGAAACGCTGCTGTCAATCACAACCGTGGGAGGGGCGTCGATTTTGTGACGTCACAAAATCAAACGGCTTGATTTCAGAAAGTGTAGAACATATAAGGAGATTTAAAAAAAAAACACTGGATGGATTTTTATCATTTTATGATGGTTGTGTACAGGCACTGCCAACGCACATTTCAGTACAATCAACTTGTAAAAGTGCATGTACCAGTAGGCATATATGACCCCTTTAATCGAGGAATCGTTACAGCCCTATACTGGTAATATAGTTTTATATTATTAGATCACAAAGAAATGCCTATAGACAAATAAATATACTTTCTCAATAACATATCCCAAAAACAAATTTGTATTTGTGTGTGTGTGTGTGTGTGTGTGTGTGTGTGTGTGTGTGTGTGTGTGTGTGTAAGCATGCATTATTGAGTTAACATGGAAAAACTGGTTTGCTTTAGTGCAGAAAACTGGTTAAAATCATGAAGTTTAAAGTGAAACTGAGCCAATAAGTGGTCTTCTACTGCCCTCTGCTGGCCATTCTACTTATTAATGAAGTCTTTTCACATGTGATTTTGCATCATTCATATTTAGACACTTAAAAATCACTTATATAACAATAACTATTATAACACAATCATATCAGTGTTTATCACTTCATTTGCACTGACACTTCACATAATTGCTAGTAATGTGGTAAATCATGGTAAATCACGCTGGAAACATGGTAAATCATAGTAAATAATACTAGAATGTGGTGTATCAAGGTAAATCATGCTAGAATCCTGGTAAATCATTCTAGAACGTGGTATATCATGGTAAATCATGCTAGAACATTGTCTTTTCCATCTATGATGTCAGTGGTTACAAGCTTGCTAAATATAACTTTGTAACTTTTGATGCTTTTGTGCTTAAAGTCCTTAACGGCCTTAACTGCTTGAACCCCGATAAATGCTGCTTGCAGCTTTAATTATTATTATTATTATTATTATTCCGCCGTAAAACGCATCGTGCAGCCCAAACCGTAAGAGCTGGAACTTTGAAACTTTGACAGATGGTAGTACAAAAATCGAGGAAAGGTTCAGAGATTATGACCCCGATTGGCCCATAGGTGGCGCTATAACAACCAAAAGCGCAAAACTGCTCATAACTCCTAGACCGTATGTCGTAGACTCAAGTGTCTTATATCATTGGAAAGCTGGACGCCTGACGAACAAAACGTATATCTCCGATTTCATTTCCGCCATGATAGATTTTCCGCCATTTTGAATTTTGTCGAAAATCTACTTTTGCGAACTAGTCCCTGGTTTTTTGCCCGATTGGAACCAAACTAGTGCAGAAATGTTCTCTGGAGACTGCATATCAATAATTATCGAAAAAAAGTGGAAATTTCGATTCACGGTCGCTAAGGGGCGCCAAAACGTACGTTGTGGGAGGGGCCTATTTTACTAAAATGGCTATAACTCCCGATGTAAATGAGGTATCTTCACCAAACTTGGTACACATGTGTATGAGCTTACTCTGGGGTCACAGTAAAAAAATCGCGACGATTGGCCTCATGGTGGCGCTATAAAATGAAAAAAACATAAAACAGGCTATAACCACCTGACCGTTAGTCCGATTGACTTGAAAATTGGTATGCAGTGTCTTGGTCCAAGGTGCCATGTATGTGTATGAGGACATTGGCGTATCTCAAAAAACATGGCCGCCATCGGCCAACGAAGTTTGAGCACCTATTAGACAAGGTTAACGGAGGCCGATCGGAACGAAACTCAATGGGCATGTTCGGCTCATGGCCCTAAAGGTCTGTAAGAATTTTGAAAGAAATCGGCCACTAGTTGGCGCTAACGAGTTTTACGGCTCTGTAATCACGTGGTGTTACAAATATCCACACAATATGCATATCATTTGATAGATCTCCTCATCCTGAACAACTTTGCCTCAAGAACCATTGCTGTCAATCAAACTGTTCATTAAGTATTCATTAATATGTTAAAAACCTACTTTTGCGAACTAGTCCTAGGTTTTTTGCCCGATCGGAACCAGACCAGTCTAGGACAATTCTCTGGACTCTCTAGATCAATAATTATCAAAAAAAAGTTGAACTTTTGCATTTGGATGGCTGTAATAGGGTAATTTATAAAATGGGCGTGTCAAAATACATTAAAAAGCCTATAAATCCTAAATAAAAACTCAGAATTTCACAAAAATTGGTCAGCATGTGTGACATAACATCATTAACAAGCATGAAAAATTCTATGGAGATCAGACGATAGGTGGCGCTATAACTGTTAAAAAGCTTTAAAATCATATATTTCCTATGGTAAACTGCCTGTATTGGCTGTAAATGGTCTTTTCCATCTCTGATCATATAATTTTCATATCATAATGTTCAAAACTAGTGCAATACAATTCTCTGGACTCACTAGATCAATAATTGTCAGAAAAAGTTGAACTACTTCATTTGGATAGCTATAATAGGTTCACTTCAAAATCTGGCCTTTACCAAGTGTCCCCGAAAGCCTATATCTCTTTAATCAATGCTCAGACCTTCTTAAAAACAAGTCAGAACGTGTGAAATATCACCCTGAACAAGCATGAAAAATTTCAGACAGATCGGACAAAATTTGCCTCTATAACAGTTAAAAAGGTGAAAATGATATGAATTAATGGCATGTTAAGCCAATAAGTGGTATTTTACTGCCCCCTGCTGTTTAAAATAGTCATTTTCTCATATTGGTATTGGTATCAGCCATGGTAAATCATGATAAATGATGGTGTGTGTGTGTGTGTGTGTGTGTGTGTGTGTGTGTGTGTGTGTGTGTGTGTGTGGTACAAATATAACAAAGGTTTTATTTTCCAACATGAAAACAAACATAACAGAGTGCTAGTGCACAAACAATAACCGACAATGATAATGGATGAGAGGGGAACTTAAATACACAGATCAAGACAAGGACAACAGGTGATGGTTATGATGATGAGGAGCAGGTGATGATGAGGAGGGTGATGAGGAGCAGGTGCAGGTGATGACGACAGATGGTGAATGTGATGAAGACAGAAGGTGAATGTGATGAAGGTGAATGTGACACCAATATCACTGAAACATTTGTGTGTGTGTGTGTGTGTGTGTGTGTGTGTGTGTGTGGCATTATTGTGTGTAGCATATGTAGCAAGTATGCATTATTGAGTTAACATGGAAACACTGGTTTGCTTTAGTGCAGAAAACTGGTCAAAATCATGAGGTTTAAAGTGAAAGTGAGCCAATAAGTGGTCTTCTAGTGCCCTCTGCTGGCCATTCTACTTATTAATTAAATATTTCCACATGTGCTTGCATTTATACTTGAATACACACTAAAAATATATAGCAATAACTATTATAACACAATCATATTTTGTCAGTGTTAATCACTTTATTTGCACTGACACTTCAAATAATTGCTAGTAATGTGATAAATCAGGCTAGAAACATGGTAAATCAAAGTAAATAATACTAGATTGTCGTTTATCTCCTGGTAAATAATACTAGAACGTGGTATATCATGGTAAATCATGGTTAACTATGCTGTGTGTGTGTGTGTGTGTGTGTGTGTGTGTGTGTGTGTGTGTGTGTGTGTAAGCATGCATTGAGTTAACATGGAAAAACTGGTTTGCTTTAGTGCAGAAAACTGGTTTAAAGTGAAAGTGAGCCAATAAGTGGTCTTCTAGTGCCCTCTGCTGGCCATTCTACTTAATAATGAAATATTTTACATGTGCTTTTGCATTCATACTTGGACACACACTAAAAATCACGTATATAACTAACTATTATAACAAAATAATATTTTGTCAGTGTTCATCACCTCATTTGCACTGACACTTCACATAATTGCTAGTAATGTGGTTAATCATGCTAGAAACATTGTAAATCATAGTGAATAATACTGAAATGAGGTGTATCAAGGTAAATCATGCTAGAATCCTAATAAATCATTCTGGAACATGGTATATGATAGTAAATCATGCTAAAATCATATTAAATAATTCTTGAATGTGGCAAATCGTTGTGGGAGGAGCCTATTTTACTCAAATGGCTATAACTCAAGAAGTAAATGAGATATCTTCACCAAAATCAGTACACATGTGTATGGGTTCAATTTGAGGTCACAATAAACAATTTTATGGAGATCGGACCATAGGTGGCGCTATAACTGTTAAAAAGCTTTAAAACCATATATATCCCATGGCAATTTGCCTGTATTGGCTGTAAATGGTCTTTTCCATCTATTATGTCAGTGGTTACATGCTTGCTAAATAAATCTTAATGACTTTTGATGCTTTTGTGCTTAAATGCCTTAAAGGCCTTAACTGCTTGAACCCCGATAAATGCTGCTTGCAGCTTTAATTATTATTATTATTATTATTCTTCTCCGCTAAAACGCATCGTGCAGCCCAAACCGTAAGTGCTGGAGACTTGAAACTTTGTCAGATGGTAGTACAAAAATCGAGGAAAGGTTCAGAGAGTATGACCCCGATTGGCCCATAGGTGGCGCTATAGCGACCAAACGCGCGAAACTGGTCATAACTCCTAGACCGTATGTCCTAGACTCAAGTGTCTTATATCAATGGAATCCAGACCTCATGGCGAACAAAACGTATATCTCCGATTTCATTTCCGGTATGCAAATTTTTCCGCCATTTTGAATTTTGTCAAAAACCTACTTTTGCAAACTAGTCCTAGGTTTTTCGCCCGATCGGAACCAAACCAGTACAGAAATGTTCTCTGGAGTCTGAAGATCAATAATTATCGAAAAAACGTCGATATTTCGATTCAAAGTCGCTAGGGGGCTCAAAATGAACGTTGTGGGAGGAGCCTATTTTACTAAAATGGCTATAACTCAAAAAGTAAATGAGATAGCTTCACCAAACTTGGTACACATATGTAGGAGTTCAATCTGGGGTCACAGTAAAAAAATCACAACGATTAAACACTAGGTGGCGCTATAACATGAAAGAAACATGAAAAGGGCTATAACCACCTGACTGTTAGTCTGATTGACTTGAAAATTGGTATGCAGTGTCTTGGTCCAAGGTGCCATGTATGTCTATGAGGACATTGACGTATCTCAAAAAACATGGCCGCCATTGGCCAATGAAGTCGAGCACCTATTAGACAAGGTTAACGGAGGCCGATTGGAACGAAACTCGGTGGGCATGTTCGACTCATGGCCCTAGAGGTCTGTAAATTTTTTGAAAGAAATCGGCCACTAGTTGGCGCTAACGAGTTTTATGGCTCTGTAATCACGTGGTGTTACACTTATAGTCACATTATGCATATCATTTGATAGATCTACTCATGCTGAACAACTTTGCCTCAAGAACCATTGCTGTCAATCAAACCGTTCATTAAATATTCGTGAACATGTTAAAAACCTACTTTTGCGAACTAGTCCTAGGTTTTTCGCCCGATCGGAACCAGACCAGTCTAGGGCAATTCTCTGGACTCTCTAGATCAATAATTATCGAAAAAAAGAAGAAAATTTTGCTTTTGTTTGGCTATAACATGATCATTTAGAAAATGGGCGTGTCAAAATACACTCAAACGTTTATAAATCATAAATAAAAACTCAGAACTTTACAAAAATTGATGAGCACATGTGACATAACATGCTAAAGAAGCATGGGAATTTTTATGGAGATTGGACCATAGGTGGCGCTATAACTGTTAAAAAGCTTTAAAACAATATATATTCTATGGTAAATTGCCTGTATTGGCTGTAAATGGTGTTTTCCATTTATGATCTTATAATTTTCAAATCATAATATTCAAATCTAGTGCAGTACAATTCTCTGGACTCTCTAGATCAATAATTATCAGAAAAAGTATAACTTCTTCATTTGGATGGCTATAATAGGGTCACTTTAATATGTAGCCTTGACCAAGTGTCCCCAAAAGCCTATATCTTTTAAATATCTTTCAGATCTAGTCAGAACATGTTACTCTTAACAAGCATGAAAAATTTCAGACAGATCGGACAAAATTTGCCTCTATAACAGTTAAAAAGGTAAAAATGATATAACATGGCATATTAAGCCAATAAGTGGTATTGTACTGCCCCCTGCTGTCATTTCATCATACTACTCCCTAATATTGTTATATAATTCATATTTATACTTTATAAAATCATTATTTTAACATTTACAATCACATTTTGTCAAAATGCATCTATTGGAGTGTTACTATTGACAATTGTTTTACATTTAGAAAACGAAAGTAAAACCTTGTCCGCCATTTAGGCCACGCCCCCCCAGTACAAATTCACTCATAACTCGAAAACGGAAAGTCGCCGCGCGCTCAAATTTTGATGGTAAGGACCTCTCCGGGCTCTTGATCGAAACGTAGCGTCGCGAGCCTCGGGAGCGCGCCCCCCCCCACGGAACGCTAGTCCGCGGGACCCCCGACTTTGAACGGCCGTAACTCCCGAACCAGATCACCCCGAACCTTGTGTGAGGGCTCATTGGAAAGGGCCCATCCTTGGCTAGCTTCGATTCAAATGTGGTGTAATTTGCCCTCGGCATTCCAGAGAAAACTGCTCCAAAAACATGCCTTTGAATGGTCATAGCTCCCGGCCCCAATCGCCCAAAAACACTGTGATGGTCTCATTCAACAGGGCTCCTCAAGCACTATCTATGCTCTGAGGTTTAGAATTTTTCGCCATCTGGTTCCCGAGATATAAGTGAAAAAACTAATTCCCATTCATTCACTTCAATTGTAAGATGGAGGCTGTAATTCCACTGTTGTCAACTAGAGGGAGCAGCAGTATTAGACATAGTATTAATCTTTTTATCAGCTTTCAGCTTTGGCCAACAAGCAAATGCTTAAAGCTATTTATTATTATTATTACTGATAATACAGATCACAAAGAAATATGTGAAAATGGTTAGACCATTAAAAGATATTTTCACAATAACATCCCAAAAACATTGAAAACATATTTGTCTTTGTGTGTGTGTGTCTGTGTGTGTCTGTGTGTGTAAGCATGCTTAATGGAAAGAACATGGTAAAACTGCTTTGTTTTACTGGTGGATAAAAAAGTCTTTCAAATGAAAGTGAGTCAATTAGTGGTCTTCTACTGCCCTCTGCAGGACATTCTACTTATAAAAATATTTTTACCTGTGCTTTTGCATACATTTTTAGACTATATAAAATTGCTTGCATGAAAATCACCTATTATAACACAATCATGTTTTGTCAGTTTATCACTTCATTTGTACTGAGCTCTCAGTTTGAACAATTCTGCTTCTCAGTGATTAATTTGAAATCTGAAAATGGTGTTATACGGAGGAGATTTGCAATTATCATTTTGTTACCTATCTTTAATTTAAAATATCTACATCTACAACCAAATGTGTTTGCATGTGTGTGTTGAAGCATGGTTACTGTATTAAGTATTATTGTTTAAGTATTATTGTTTTCATTTACATTTTAACCACCAGAAGACCACTCATTGCTTCATTCTGCTTACTAAAATATTATTTTCCAGTTAGTTTCCATTTGAAATATTGTTTAAACTTTATAAAATCATTAAAATAACATTTCAAATCATATTTTGTCTGTTTATAAATCCCACAGACTCACATTGGCTGCAATACTAATGTTTTTGAAAGACACAGACCTGAGAGTCTAATCTTTGTGTATTGTGCATATAGTATTGATATTATTACTATTGCAAATCATGTTATTGTAACTCATATCTTAACAGAATATTATTTGTAATTTTAATTCTTTATTTCTTAATTGTTTTTTTCTGATTACTACAGATATTATCAACAAAGATATCAACTACACCTTCACTTTTAATATTGATAAGCTGCACACACAGCGCAATCACACACCCACTAATGCATTCAAATAAATGTAATCTTACTGTGCTACTTTATTTGTACATGATTAGAATGAACAGACATCTAAGAATATTTTTCTTCTTTTGTTAAAGCCATTTCAGACTACAAGTAAGCATTATATTACTAATCAACTATTTTAAAGGTGCCATACAATTGAAAACTGTATTTATCTTGGCATAGTTGAATGGTAAGAGTTCTGGACAAGGAACTGACATACCGTGAGCCTCAAACACCATTGTTTCCTCCTTCATGTGTAAATCTCCTGTTTGCAAAAGACCGCTGAAAAATGAGTGAATTACAGCATAACACCGACTGTGACGTTGGAGTCGGGATCATTCATATTTATACCCCCCCAATTTGCATATACCAGCCCATGTTCTAGGCCAGGCAGTGTTAACGTGGACCTGCACAGCCGAATCATCAGAAGTTCTGCAGGTATTGTGAAGAAGCAAGCAAGGACAATAGTGAAAATGTCAGATCATGGATATAAATGTTATGTTCGAGGCTGTGCTGCGGATTTCAGAACTTTTCATTCCCTTCCCACAAAAGAGAACTGCCAACAGGCATGGTTGATTTTTACAACAGGATACCTTACCATTTTAATTCAAAGCTGTAAGTTTGCTCTGCCCATTTCACCACTGACAGTTTTTCTAACCTGGGACAATATCAAGCAGGTTTCGCTCATCGTTTGATACTGAAGAAGGGGGCAGTTCCAACTAATGTTATATTTCCATTACAACCCCTACCGCAAGCAGAAAGTAACGTTAGTGATTTTATCCACTACTTGACTGTTGAAGACATTTCTGTTTCAGAGATATCATAGAACAATTTAAAATATATCAATGCATTCTACGGCACCTTTAAAATAATTATTTAAAATGGAGATCAGGCCAAACATCACTAAAACATGAAAAGGGCTATAACCACCTGACCATTAGTTCGATTGACTTTAAAATTGGCATGCAATGTTTTGGTCCAAGGTGCCATGTATGTCTATGCCGCCATAGGCCAATAAAGTTTGTGCACCTCTTAGACAAGGTTAACGAAGGTCGATCGGAACGAAACTCGGTGGGCATGTTCGACTCGTGGCCCTAGAGGTCTGTAAGAATTTTGAAAGAAATCGGCCACTAGTTGACGCTAACAGGTTTTACGGCTTTGTAATCACGTGATGCATGTCATTTGATAGATCTCCTCATACTGAACAACTTTGCCTCAAAAACTACTGCTGTCAATTAATTTGTTCATTAAATACTTGCGATTATGTTAAAAACCTACTTTTGCGAACTAGTCCTATGTTTTTCACCCGATCGGAAATATATCAGTGCAGTACAATTCTCTGGACTCTCTAGATCAATAATTATATAAAAAACTTAAACTTTACCCATTGGGTAGCCATAATAGGATCATTTAGAAAATGTGTATGGCAAAAAACACTCAAAAGCCTGTAAATCCTAAACGAAAACTCAGACAACTCACTAAACTGCCTTATGTGCTTAAAGACCCTAAATGCTTGAACCCCGCTAAATGCTGCTTGCAGCTTTAATTATTATTATTATTCTTCCCTAAAACGCATCGTGCAGCCAAAACCGTAAGGCCTAGAGACGTGATACTTGGTCAAATGGTAGTAGTATTGCTCGCTACTCAGATACACGGACTTAGCCAAATCGGCCCATAGGTGGCGCTACAGCGACCAAAAGCGCGAAACTGCTCAGAACTCCTAGACCGTATGTCGTAGACTCAAGTGTCTTATATCATTGGAAAGCTGGATGCCTGACGAACAAAACGTATATCTCCGATTTCATTTCCGCCATGATAGATTTTCCGCCATTTTGAATTTTGCCAAAAACCTACTTTTGCAAACTAGTCCTAGGTTTTTCGCCCGATCCGAACCAAACCAGTACAGAAATGTTCTCTGGATTCTGAATATCAATAATTATCGAAAAAAAGTTGAAATTTCGATTCACGGACGCTAAGGGGCGCCAAAACGTACGTTGTGGGAGGGGCCTATTTTACTAAAATGGCTATAACTCCAGAAGTAAATGAGGTATCTTCACCAAACTCGGTACACATGTGTAAGAGGTCAATCTGAGGTCACAGTAAAAAAATCGCGGCGATTGGCCACATGGTGGCGCTATAACATGAAAAAAACATAAAACAGGCTTTAACCACCTGACCGTTAGTCCGATTGACTTGAAAATTGGTATGCAGTGTCTTGGCCCAAGGTGTCATGTATGTCTATGAGGACATTGGTGTATCTCAAAAAACATGGCCGCCATCGGCCAATGAAGTTTGAGCACCTATTAGACAAGGTTAACGGAGGCCGATCGGAACGAAACTCGATGGGCATGTTCAACTCATAGCCCTAGAGGTCTGTAAGAATTTTGAAAGAAATCGGCCACTAGTTGGCGCTAACGAGTTTTACGGCTCTGTAATCACGTGGTGTTACACTTATTGTCACAAAATGCATATCATTTGATAGATCTGCTCATGCTGAACAACATTGCCTCAAGAACCATTGCTGTCAATCAAATCGTTCATTAATTATTCGCGAATATGTTAAAAACCTACTTTTGCGAACTAGTCCCTGGTTTTTCGCCCGATCGGAACCAGACCAGTCTAGGACAATTCTCTGGACTCTCCTGATCAATAATTATCGAAAAAAAGTTGAACTTTTGAATTTTTCGTATGGCTATAATTGGGTCATAAAGAAAATGGGCGTGGCAAAATGCACTCAAAAGCTTATAAATCCTAAACGAAAACTCAGAACTTCACGAAAATTGGTGAGCATATGTGCCATAATATTCTAAATAAGCATGCCAAATTTCATGTTGATCGGACCATAGGTGGCGCTATAACTGTTAAAAAGGTTTGAAAACCATATATTTCCTATGGTAAATTGCCTGTATTGGCTGTAAATGGACTTTTCCATCTATTATTTCAGTGGTTAAAAGCTTTCTAAATAAAACTTAATGTCTTAAATGCTTATGTGCTTAACCCTCTGAGGTCGACAAACGCGCCGACGCGTTTTGCCGGATTTTCTCCACATTGTAGCACTATAAACTTAAATTACTCCATCATTTATGGTCATACAGAAAAAAGAAATATAAAAAAAGAATCTGTGATATTTCTCCTTTTGTATGTGTCCACTTACAATCAAATCAAAACATTGTGCTTTTGTAAAATAAAGAAAATAAACAGGGTGTGCGTTCTGCCTCTCCGTCGCGGTGAACTTTTTTTTCTTGAGCACGTCTATAAACTGAAACAAAACTCAGCGAATACTTGTCACACATTTATGAGCCATATACCTTTATAAACATTTAAGTGTGTACTTTTAAATGATCGGATTCAAAACGAAAACAAATATTCTCTGTTTAAGTAATTTGTATAAAACCAACAAGATGTCCAGCTTCTCAAACGCTTGCTCATTACAGTTAATTTGGCCACGCCTACTCGCGCAAAAGATATTCACATGCAAATCTCCACATGGAACGCGAACGCGCTCGTTACCTCAACAACAAAACACTTCACTTCACTTTTCGTCGAGTTTGAAAGACGTGCCTGAGCTTACATTGGATTTAGGCTACCTCAGAAGAAGAAGAACGCGATTTGAAGACAAGAAAGATAAGGTAAGAAATTCTTACATAGCCTAGTTTGTTATTGTTGCATAAATGTCACGTTGCAGCTGAACTGTTGCTAGATATATGGGGAATATTATAATATTTAGACCCGTGTTTACTGTGTTTGTGGATATCTGCTCAAACATAGATATGTTTATGGTAACCATAATGTTTTATATTTGAGAGTGATCGCGTTTGAATGCATCATATTTTGCAAGCGATCGCGTTTGAATGTATCATATTTTGCAAGCGATCGCGTTTGAATGTATCATATTTTGCAAGCGATCGCGTTTGAATGTATCATATGTGTTTACTGTGTTTGTGGATATCTGCTCAAACATAGATATGTTTATGGTAACCATAATGTTTTATATTTGAGAGTGATCGCGTTTGAATGTATCATATTTTGCAAGCGATCGCGTTTGAATGTATCATATTTTGGATGAAAGCAAAACGCACCAAACGGCTTCATGTTTTTATTATTATCTCATTTCATATCATCATAACGGATGGAAACATTTGAAGTAACATGATAATCAATATATTTTTCTCTAGCTTCTTTTGGAAGATTTATAGGCTGCTATAGGTTATTTATTGTTATTATTATTTTATCCGCACTGCGCATATACCTTATGCCTACAAGGCACAACAAACCTGGTGTTCATTATATTATATATCGTTGGAAACGTGTGTGTGTGTGTATTCTGTGAATTTTAAAAAGGAATTTTAAAAAGCAATTTTAACCAGAAAAATCTAATATTTATTTCCAAAATCGTGCAGGCCTTTCTCTTGATATCAGTATGTTCACTTTTTTTTTTTTCAGGTCCCAGATGCCACTGAGGACTTCAACATTCACATGAGTCTCAGTACGTGAACATGGTAAAGTGAAAATCTTGGAAATGAAAGGTATGTACAATGTTTTTAGGAATGGCACAAAGGTCTCTGTCTTTGAAGTGCTTTTTTGGCATTTGTTGTGTATCTTTGGATTATGTTGTGTTGTAAATAAATCCAAACAATTTAAAAGCCATTATTTTTTAAATCTCCTCATTTACAGTATTGTGCAAGGTTGCTCAGAATGATAGGGGCCTGATAGCTCCTAATAGGGCCGTTAGGGGAGGTTCTTTGTCTTTCTCAGGTGAGAAAAGCTTACATATTAATGAGCTCTCGCATAAGGCTTTTTCACACAAAACACGTCGTAAAATTTTTAAATCAATATATTGTCTTATCTGAATGAGCAGTCAGGGTGATTTTCACATAGTTTTGCAGCAAATATTCTAGGCTACGTCATACAATTTTCAAAAGTCTTGTGAAGAAATAATCAGTATGGGTTTCATGGCCTTATTTCAGTGAGAATTTTTTTTTGTATTTTCAAAAACCACGCATAAATGTCATTATCTCAAAACTACAAACTTTTACATACATGCTGCTGATATATTATTGTAGCAGAGTTTGTGCTGAATACAGTGTAATTAGACTTTAGCCATGAAAATGTCACAAGTAACAGAAATAACCAGAAATGTCAGAGCATGTCAGAACACCTCCAGGGCCCAGAAAACAGCTCAGACCTCAGAGGGTTAAAGGCCTTAAATGCTTGAACCCCGATAAATGCTGCTTGCAGCTTTAATTTTTTTTACCACTTTGCAAGCCTGCAAAACTCTATTTTCAGAGTTTCAAAACTTTTTTTCACACATTCGCACACCAGTTTTCAGATCACCATTTACAAGGTTTCAAACCTGGAAAACAAACTAATACAGTGGGAGAACACTGACAAATTTGAAACTCTGAAAAATTGTTTGCGCAACATCGTAAAAAAATGTTGCAGTTCTGAAGAAGGAAATCTCAAAAACAACATAATGTTTGCAGAGATATTTTTTATTTTTTTTACATTTTGCAAGCTTGCAAAACTTATTTTTCGATCTTGCAAAACTTTTTTTTGTAAGATTTTGAGTTTTCGAACACTTAGTTTCAACCTTTCAGAACTTTATTTTCAGTTTTGAATCATGGCAGGATATTAATCCCATAGACTTGCGGTCAGGAGAAGAGCGGCTGTGGACGAATGTTTTTTTTTTTTTTTTGAGCGCTGCTGACGTATTCTTTCACGCACACCATAGACGCGCGTGCACACACAATATTATATCACACTCTGCGCATAATTATGTTTTACAACTTAATTTAACAAAAACATAGTCCTAATGCTTTTTAAATAGCCCACTTTAAGTGTTTATTACAACTAAATGACTAAATGCTTAAAATGAATAAAAGTAAATGAACAAAAATTTGCGTTACATATTTAAACTCGTGAACGCCCCCATTAACACGTGAACGCCCAAAAATCTTGCTTCCAACGCCCCCCGTTGTTCTCTGAACGCCCCCGTTGAGAACCACTATGTTAGAGGGTGCTGAGACATAGACATGAATGCATGATTGGAGGCTCTAGAGCCTTCCAGAGCTGAGATATGGAGATCCCACAAAGCATTTATTCCATTGATGAGTCGCGTTAAATTGTTTTTAAAAACCTGTGTAACATATATATATTGCCCTTTCGATGTGTGCAAAAATATTGTAGATGGTAAAAAAACATTATCTCTAATAGTTTTTTTTTTTGTAATGTACAAACGGCATGGCAATATCATTACATCTTTGCATTAGAATATACAGAACAGGTGCATAAAAGAAATACAAATACAACAAGAAAAATGATAATCATAGTATTAAACAAAAAAGATTGAAAGGTTAAAGGGGCTTGGTTGTGTTTTTGTTTTGTAAATCATATTCTTCTTTAATGCAAACACTATTTATTGCATTCTTCTTTTTCATCACTTTAAGGGCTTTTATATAAGACAAACTCATTAAGAAGTTGTCTCTCATTTACAACTCTTCTCATTTATAACTCATTTATAAGTAAAGTAATATATTACAAGTAACATGCATTACATAATAAGATCACTTTTTGATTTTACGAGTAAAGAAACGCATTACAATAACGTACATTACGAAATCAGATATATATCTGTTTATATATTATTATTTATATATATACATATTTAGGCCTAATAAATAAGATTTATGTATCATACACATTTATGTCACGTACACTGTGTTGTGTACAACCTTAACAAAAACAAAGTACCTTCATGTTTACATACACATACATACATTAAGGTTATATGCACTACTTTCAAAGTTTGTCACCACAATCAACCTCATTGCACAAATAAATGCAAAGGCATTTGCAAATGAGAAATGTTCCAGAGATATCGCTGCCACCAAAGTCAGTCCACTTTCGCATCCCCAATAGCAGCTGAAATTTTTCACTTTTGCTCTAGAGCCCTGTGCTTTTGGTATGGCACTCGGGGCGGGCCCTGGGGTCACCGTGCCGAATTTGGGGCCCCTGGGACCTTTCTATAAAACTCCTACTAGCCAATTAATGTTAGAGGCTGAAAATGTTAGTTTTAGGGTTAGGGTTAGTGAATATTTTTGCCTTCGCTCTACAGACCGGCGCTTTCGGTATGTCGATCGGGGCGGGCCCAGGGGTCACCGTGCCAAATTTTCTATAAAACTCCCACCCACCCATTAAATTAATGCATTTGTCACAGTGGTTTCGCGAACACCGCTTGGAAAGGGCCGATCGACTAGGGGGAGACATTTTCCATCTCGCCACGGCCCCCTGGAGCGGGCGGAAAAGTTTGGTGTTTAAAAAAGTTTCATTCTCGTTAATTAAACCAGCCCTACTGTACTAAGCACACTCGACTGAACACATCACACTCATTTTCAAGTCATTTTAGTGCTTGATGTGCATAAAAAATGCAGTGTCCGTGAAACCATTATTTTGCATCCTCTGAATAGGTTGGATCTGGGACATTTATGTGTTTTTGCTCTCCCGTCATGTGTGATATCAATTCTCGTTAATTAAACCACCCCCACTGTACTAAGCACGCTCAACTGAACACATCACACTAATTTTCAAGTCATTTCAGTGTTTAATTTGCATAAAAATGAGTGTCCTCGAAACCACTATTTGGCGGCAAAATAGTGGCTTCGCGGACACGGTGGTTTTTAAGCTCAGCTTTCGAAATATTTTGATGAAACCTGTTTATCAGCACTCAGCGGGCTCCCCTGAGTCCGTAGCACCAAGTGTCATCCCAAAATTCCACTGTCCGTGAAACCACTATTTTGCACAGTGTAACAAATGCTACCTGGGATCTCCATATCTCAGCTCTGGAAGGCTCTAGAGCCTCCAATCTTGCACTCCTGTCTGCGCATCAGCACCCTCTATCCGAATCCAAGGTTTCAAGAAGATCCGAGAAACTTTATTTTTCGACCCAAAAAAAACGACAGGGTTAAAATAAAACCTTATAGTTTTTTTGGGTCGAAAAATAAAGTTTCTCGGATCTTCTTGAAACCTTGGATTCTGATAGAGGGCGATGAGGCGTAGAGATGAGTGCAAGTCCTGGCTCTCTACACCTCTCCTGAGCTGAGATATGGAGATCCCTTTTTAAATATGTACAAATAACTTTTTAACGTATGCTTTTCTGGTAACAGGGCTGACACAATGAGCGTGTCCCTGTCTTTCAGATATTACATGAACTCAAAGAAAAGAAGAGAACACTTGTCTTCTACCATCAACTTCATGAAAGGCAGATGATGCAAGGAGAAGTAGAAAAATCATACTGAGGGACATGCCATTTTCAACATTTCTGCAAGATGCTGTGCACAAAAATGTGATTAAAATCCTTTAAAAACAAAAGAAACAGAAATTAATTTATTCTTATATTATTAGACATATTATGGAAACTAAATTATAAAATATTTTATTTGTTTTATGGTTTATTAAGATTTACAGAGCTTTTTTTTCTAAGGGACACAAAATGGCACGTTTACGTATAATGACCCAACTTTGATAGGACTCATTAGATATTGCTTGATGCTGCAATATTTTTTTTTACCTACAAGAGTCTCCTAGGATAGAAGGAATGGGTGGATATTCCGGAGCAACTTGGCATTTCTGACTGACCATTTGCCATCTTGGTTTGGAGGGGGAAAAAAATCGAAGCACAACGGCTTGCCACTTGGTTTAAATATATAGGATGATGCACCAGGGTGGGTCCACTGAAGAGGATGATGTGCAACTATGCCATCAAAACCCGTGCAAATTTAAGAATTTTTTTTTTTAATAGCTGTCCACTGTAGTGACCACTATGCATGAAAGGGTTAATCCATATAAAACAGCGATTAATCTTGCAAAGTACGTTTTGGTGTTACTGCTATCATTACGTTAGTAATTCATTAAGTTAACTAAAAAGTGTCGCTATGTTGTGAGAAGGTATTCCTTTGCAGAGATCCCAACCGTAACTAAGCATTTAACAAACAGAAAAAAGTGACATCTCATTACCAGATGTTCTCCAGTCCTAAAAGTAAAACAAAAACACAAACAATCTGTATTTAAAAGATCTTTTAGAAAGTCATGGTCTCTTTTGAGCCTTTGTCAGTGATACTCTGAAATACTTCCCATCCCATACATGAAAAAAATACATGCCATGTTGGTGATATCATATATATATATATATATATTAAAATATTCTTACATAGGCTATATAAAATAAAATGACACAACCCTGTCTCTTTTTGTTAAATTTCAGTTTTATTGATCAATAATAGCAATTATGAAAGTATAAGTAGCCATACAAGTCAAGAAATAAAGTAATTAAACGATTCAGTCAAACATAAGTCAGCAGGCTACAACGTTAAAGATAAATAGCCTAAATAATTTAACGTTATATAAAGTTATGAAACTAAAACTTTGCCCTCAGCCAAAACGATTTGCCAGGGAACAAAATATAGATTAATGATTTCAAAGATCGTCCCACAAGACGAATTATATCTCATGTTTAACCACTCCACTAGACTAGAGAGCAGCAGCAGCTCTAGCCGAGGTAAGGCTACTGGCATACTAATGGGGTCCTCAGCCCGGACCCATTTCTTCAGCCGGACCCGATTGTTCATCACACCGGCGTGCAACAAGTCAGTCAGCATAAAAAATCAAAGAAGGAGAAGAAAACAAGCAGTAAGTCATTGATCTGTTTGTGCACGTATAACAACAATGGCGTCTACATTACCACATCTGATCAAAACACAGAGTAAATCAGTAGGAAACGCAATTACACGTCTGCGCTTTGTTTCCCGGCGGACCGAAAATAAACGCGACACTCGCGCCTCCCGGAAATCCGATAAAATTCAACCAATCAGATGACGACTTCGACATTCCTGAAGTGTTTCCAGTTAAGTGTACCATATCAGAGCCCATCTACGGAGAGCCTGCCCACTCCCTATTAAGTCCTACTGTACCGAATTTTGGTTGTAGTTCCACCAGAGTTCCACTGGGGGCGATCGCCCATGAGTGCAGAATGAATGGGAGTCTATGGGGCTAAACGGCTAAATTTGTATCTTTCACCCGACTGCCGTTGAGAAATCTCAGATTTGATTGTAGGTTTTGCAAGCTCAACATGGGTTATAGGTCGAAAGTTGAATGAACGAGTACTTAAGTCCTTTTGATTTCTTACAGGTTGAGTTGTTGTTGCCCATAACACGCTAGCATTCTGCTAATGAACGCTGATTGGTCAGTGAAGGACTGATTACGACCAGAGATGCCGCTTGATGGCATCGTGGCATCCGAAGCGGGACCAGAAACAAACAAAACAAAAACTCTTCTAGCACGTGTATTTACCTGTGTCAGCTGTGTTGTCGATGCCTCGAGTGAAAAGAAAGTGCAGAGCGCGAAAGCACCAAAGTGACTGAAGGATTGCCGTAAAGCAGTATCTCTGGTCGTACGATGTGTATGACGTCATTGACACTTTAAAAGACTTTTTAAAGCAAATAAGTGACTCTAAAAAATCTAACATCCAGCAGTGTGTAATTTCTTTGCATCTCCTTTCGAATACAACATTCAAATTACTAGACAAAAAATTATATCCTGAGAAAAGTGGATTTTGATGTGTATAGCGCCATAGACCTCCATTCATTCTGCACTCGTCCTGTGAGCGCCCTCATATGGAATCAGAGTGGAACTGCAACCAGTTCAAAAGCCGGAAGTTTACTGAGAGTGAAACTTCTCGCCTTATTAGACATTCTCTGACCATATGCATCAGACGTTTAGCCAACGTTCCGTGGGCGTGACGTCTGAGGCTGAGACTACCCCCACGCTAGCGTTTCTTCTTCTCTTCTCTTTCCATGTCCGTGGCGGCGCTAAGCAAGTCGGCAACAGCGCCACCTGCTGTTGTGGAATGCGAATTACATGACCGTTTACTAGCATGTGTGTGGATCTGAAGGCATTTGTGTGTGGATCAGCAAGGCGGAAAATTAGTGCCAAAAGTCACGTGACAGTTTTTCGTACTTGTAGAATTTTGTTTTGTACTTGTAGAATTTTGTTTTGTACTTGAAGGTTTTTTTTGTACTTGAAGGATTTTTTTTTGTACTTGAAAGATTTGAGTTTGTACTTGGAGGATATTTTTGTCATTGAAGAAATACGTTTCTTTGTATATGTAAAACATACTGTTTGATAGGTACGTTTTTTATTTGCAGAACAAAATGCATTAGTTTGTGAGTGATGTTTTGTATTTGCAAACCACACTGAGTTTGTTTGTGAATCGTTGGGTGTGAGTAAAACACGTTTTGTGTGTGTGTGAGGTTTTGGCATGATTCTAACTCCATAAATAACTTTATTCTAGAGCTGCTGTAAAGCCAAAACAATCTCTGTTACTTTGATTTCCTATTATCACTGTAAAGTTGCTTTGAAACAATATATATTGGTAAAAGCGCTATATAAATGAAGGTGACTTGACCAATCATGACAGACTGGGCCATCTGACCAATCAGAGCAGAGCAGGCTCTCAGAAAGGAGGGGTTTAGAGAGACTGAATCCTTTATCGAAACGTTTCAGACACTGTGAGAAAAGAGGTGAAGATGCAATGTATGTTATTAGAAAATGTATGTATTTTTATTTCATTTTATTTTATCTTGGGTGTATGTAAACCTATTGTAGGAGACCTTCAAAACAAAATCTGGAAACATTTAAAATAGCATAATGGGGGCACTTTAATAAAGCAACAGAATTTGAACAAGAGTCAAATAAGACAATTGAATGTGTCTTGCCTCCTCAAACACAGCAGCTTTGTTGACTTTCTCGCGGGCGATGTCGCAGATCTTGAGGATGCCCAGAGCGAAGGCTTTAAGAGCAGGGTCTTGAATAAGATCCGGGTTATGAACATATAGACACGTAAACACAGTCTGAGCCAGAGAATGCCCCTCCAGCCATGTGATCTGAGACGGATGAAGACAACAGTGACAGAATATTCAATACAGTCAGTAAACTCAAATTAAGCTTTTTCCAGCCACTGCTTTCTTTAGCATACACTACCATCTCAGTGTCACATGATCCTGCAGAAATCATTCTAATATGCTGATCTGATTTGAAGAAACATTTCTTATTATTGTCAATGTTGAAAACAGTTGTGCTGCATAATATTTTTTGTGGAACCATGATATATATATATATATATAACCAAATATTTTTTTTATGAAAATAAAGTTCAAAAGAAAAGCATTTATTTGAAATCGAAATATCTTGTAACATTATAAATGTCTTTCATGTCACTTATGATCAATTTAATGCTTTCTTCCTTAATAAAATTATTAATTTCTTTAATACAAATTAATTTCTTGTTGAATGCTTATTTTACTCTATTGTGTGTGTATGTGTATGTGTGTGTGTGTGTGTGTGTGTGTGTGTGTATATATATATATATATATATATATATATATATATATATTATCAATACAGACACTTTATTATTATTATTATAATGTTTTTTTACTTTGTAATTGATACACAGCTTCATGAAACACAATTTTTGTGTGTGGTGATATCAATACTGACCAGACAGCAAAAACATGTGTCCATGATCCCGATGAGCTCAGGAATACTCAGATCCTTCACTCGTATGGCCTCATCCTTCAGAAAAAGAGGAAGACAGAAGGAATAAGAAATAGGGGAAAAAATTACATAGAGACAAAAAAAAGAGAGTACACTTTCAGTAAAGTAGAGTACTGTGAATAATGTGAATAAAAGCCTAATTAAATCTGTTCATCATATAAAGTGATCTCTTGAATAACAATAAATTCGTGTCTCTTTAGAAAATTTGGACTAAACGGCTAAATTCAAATGGATTAGTTTTATGATCTCTTCATTATCTTTTTGAAGCGTCAAAGTGGTAGTTGCTGTCAATGGAGGGACAGAAATCTCTCAGATTTTATCAAAAAGATATTCATTTGTGTTTCAAAGATGAACGAAAGTCTTATTGCCAGGTTTGGGTGAGTAATTAATGACAGAATTTTCATTATTGGGTGAACTAACCCTTTAAACTCACTATATTTAGGTTCATTATTATATAAAATAAAATATCAGGAGCGAGGTGAAACCAGCTCTTTCGAGTGCTACCTTAACAGCTTGCTCAAAGTTGAGGACTTTACGGTTGACTTGGTTCCCGATCATTCCAGCATCCATCTTCGGATCCATCATCTCGATGGCTGACATCGCCTCAAACAGACCAAACCTACAGGAACACGAGCATTACATATACCGAGCAAATGCACCAAATGTTGAATTACATGTAAAAGTATTTCTTTGCTCAAAAAAATTAAATAAAAATTTCTTACAGTTTGCATGGAGCAACTCGCCAAGTTTGAGTTCTGCAAAAACAAACTCATTTAATCAGCAAATTCGGTTTCTGTGCCGCATTTCACTACAAGATTAATCAACACGTGAGCACACTTAGAAAACAACCTGTGCAGAATTCCCTTTATAAATCTCAGCCAGTGAAATATTGTGTGCAGATGCATCTCCTCCCCGAAATAGCCATATATGGATTATATTATTATTTCATTAAGCTTACTCACAGAGGTGGAAGTAACGAATTACAACTACTCACGTTACTGTAATTAAGTCGTTTTTTTGGGTACTTGTACTTTTTTGAGTATATTTTTAAAGCTGTAATTTTACTTGTACTCAAGTACATATTAAACTAAGTAATCTACTTCGCTACTTGTAAAATCACATTTCGTTACTGAGTACAATTTGAATTGATATTCAAATCTTTGACTGGCATTTCGGTAGCCAATAAAAATATTCGATCGTAAACGGACCAATAAAACCCCTGATATTTGGACTGAATTAAAGCCGCCGCAGTCGCAGCAGGTTTTGAAGAGCTGATCATAAGTGAAGAAGACGAGAGCTCAGAGTGATTAATGGCTGGAATGAAAGTTTGGAGAAACAACAATCTACATAGTAGCATTGTCAAAATATCTATATTTTGATACATATCAATACTGAAATATCTGTCAATACTCATTTTGGCCAATACACCGATACGATACCAGCTGCGCGTTCTCATTCTCTCATCTCAACGACAGCGAGTTTGACACACCCGCCTCCTCTCAGCGCGGGATTGCAGGTAGGCCTATTACGCATAATTTTATTAATACCTGCAAGTTTCTATGGCATATTTTAATGGTAAATATCACAAGTGCAATATTATAACGCTAGGGCACATTCATGTTATTGCAGAAAACTGGACGCGAGCTCTCAAATATACGAATGAACTGGACTCGGATATTGAGTGTGCGCTCTCGGACTGTGTCATATCATGTGCAATCGCGAATCTCTCCAAGTGGTTCTCACTGCAGACTCAAATGACATCCAGCTCCAATCTCTCCATGCTCTTGAATTAAACGTTGTCAAAAGTTATGAAAAATCTGGTCTTTTTTGCAAATTAAATTCAGCTTGAAATCAAGCTTCCTTGTGCTGTGTGTGAGCTATTGCAACAGTTAACGTTACCCTATTGTAAAGACAAATACACTGAGTGAGTAAATATTTAAGTTAGATTATTGTAATGGTTATAGGTCAATGTTTAAATATGTAAACAAAAGAGATTTAAATTAAAATCTCACCGTATAAAGTGGACGTGTCTCTTGAGAAGACTTGAATTAAACTTTCCCATTAAAATAGATTACTGTTACAATGAGTGTTGTGCTTTTCGATGCTTGAAAATAATGATTGCCTTGACAAAATGGATGGACAAAAATGTAGATATTAAAATATTTAGTTTGTGGTAGTTTTCCCGATGGTATTAAAAATTATAGGCTAGGCCTACTGAATACTGACATATTTCAAGGTGTCATATTGAAGTTAGAAATTCCAGTATCATGACCACTAATGTCCTTCGACAATAGGGTAAAAACGTGTTAAAAGTAGCTATTTTTTACATAAATCTATGATTTGGTTGAATATTTATTGGTAATACATTAACTATCGCCAGTTAAAAAGTAACTAGTAACTAGTACTCTGAGTAGTTTTTGAGAAGAGTAATTTGTACTTTTACTTAAGTACTTTTTTGACACCAGTACTTTTACTTGTAATTGAGTATTATTTCAGCAATGTAACGGTACTTGTACTTGAGTACAAATTTTCAGTACTCTTTCCACCTCTGCTTACTCATTACATGTGTTTTGGAGCTCTCCTACAATAAATGTACATGCATGATTTGAGTTGACTTTCTGAAGTATACAGAAGACCTGAGGCCTCATTTATAAACGTTGCGTACGCACAAAAGAAGGCGTACGCGCTCTCTACGCAATAATTGGTATTTATAAAAAGCAAACTTGACAGGAAAATGTGCGGTCCTTCACGCAAGCTCTGACCCAGGCGTACGCACAAAAACGGGTGAAATGAGAAATGGCGACACCGTCGGCAGATGGAAGAAACACGTGAAAGTGTGTGAAACTGTAGATCGTTGTGTAAAAGAAATGGCAATACTGCCTCTCATAAATAACATGAAGACTTCACAAAGCAAGTCTTACAATTAACAGCCTACACAAACACCCGTTTGATCGATCTGCAGTGTAAAACAAACAAAATCAAATGAAGATTACAACAGAAATGCAAATAAACACATATTTGCAAAAAGATATAAATATGTTCTGCAATAATATTAGCATGTTATGCAATTCATCCTCATAACACATCTGTAGCTTGTCAGATGCAATCAAATGGATGGTAATAAAATGCCATGATGCCATCACAATGCGTAATGACGCACAATGGATCATGCGCTTCACGCTTGCGCGTGAGTGAAGTTACATTTCTTGGTTTTCCTCTGTGTTTGCCATGATTTCGCAATCAATGAATATTAACTTGTGGGCGTTTCACGGTCTATTTATGGGCAACTATGGGCGTGACATGAAGCCGCAAAAGCTGCGCGACATTTAGAATTGATTGTGATTTATTAAGGGAAAACTGCGTAGGGTGTGCGTGCGCACGGTTTTATAAATCCGAATATTTCTGTGCGTACGCACGTCCTATGTTTCATCCGTACGCCACTTCTGACGCAAATCCTACGCAAAGTTTTATAAATGAGGCCCCTGGGGCCTCATTTATAACCGTTGCGTACGCACAAAACAGGCCCTGAAAAAGGCGTACACCACTTCCGACGCATAAGTTGTGATTTATAAAAACAAACTTGAAGAAAAATTTGCGCACCTGCATGTAAACTCTGTCCCATGCGTACGAACATTTTGGAGACGGTTTGGCGACACCGGTTTGGCGACAGTTTGGCGACACCGATGGTGAGTTGGAGTTAAATGTCTTTTTGGTCACTTTTAGAATTTAGAATTAAAATTAAACATAACACAGAAAGATAATACAAATATAATTTCACTCACCAAGCCTGTCACTTGAAGCAAATATCCATCCCTTCTTAAATGTCCGCGCCAGCGAGTGCGCTGGGCCGTTTAGTGAAACTGACGCAACAGTTTAAATAAATAAAATAATGATTTAAACTATGTTTTACTTCTGATATAAACATTTAGATTAAATATGCCATTCAAATTAATGGAGAACACTTAAACATGAAATCATTACTGAGAAGTTACAACATTTTTTATATTCAAATTCAATCAATAGAAATATTTGTTGTGGATGCGATGTTTTTGAACACTTTTCCTGTAGCGTGCTTTATGATGTGTTTTAATGTTTTAACCACAGAGATAATTGCTTATCATGATAATACAAGATTGTCTGAGAAAATTGTTTCGTGCAAATAATGCCCAAGGCCTATCTGTTTCCATTAAAAATATAAATCAATTAAAAAAACTATTCGGCCAGTGGAAAAGATGAAATGTATTTTACAATATTTGATTCATGTATTCAAAAACAAGACAAGGATAGGCAAGTACATGATTTTTATTAATGTAATGTGTCTTGTACCGTTAAACGTTATCACGTGGATGAATAATCATATGCAAATGATATGCAGATGAGGATATGCATAGTAAAACTAGGCGTTGTAAGCTCCATATATGGTTATTTCAGGGTGGAGAGCATTTGCACACAATCTTCCGCTGACTGGGATTAGTGATTTCTGCGCTACGGTAGGTTCTGGAGTACGAACGGTTTTATAAGTCTGAATATTTTTTTGCGTACGTCATTTTTGGCTTTCAGGCGCACGTACACTTTTAGTAAGGTTCCTACGCACAGTTTTATAAATGAGACCCCTGGTATGTGTTGTTTACAGCTGGAAATTATATTGTAGTGTGTCACAATATAAAAGACCTTTGCCTAAGAATATCTATAGGAAGGATATATATGAACTGACAGTTCTGCTTACTTAAACTTAAAATTCTTAATTTACAAATTTTGAGGCAACTGATTGCCTTAAATTCTCTCATTTTTGCCAACTTATTTGTGTTTACAGTGACCAATGGTGGGAGGGGAGCGGATAAAGATATTCAACACAAACCGTCAAACTCACGTCATCAGAGAAGGAATGCCATTCCAGAGCGGAAGCAAATTCAGATTTTGATTAAAGATTACCATGACAAACTATTTTTTTTTCTGTGTATTAACTTGCACAGATTTGTTGTTCACCACAAGACTAGTAATGTGCACTAGAAGTAAATAGGGGCAATTTTGATTTTGTAATGAATTCCATTGAAGGCAAGCTTGATGAACCCAAGTGCAGTTTTATTAAATCAAAAAGTGAACAGATACCTTTAACATAAACTTAAACTCACCAAAAATGATTACAGAAAACAAAGCTCGACAAGAAATTAAGGGAACATGAGGACTATATATACACAGACTAATGACCGAAAGGCCTGAGAACAACCAATCAGAACATGAAATTTATAAGTGGAGCACATAACAGACAAAATCTTACAGCAAGCATATATATATATATATATATATATATATATATATATATATATATATATATATATATATATATATATATATATATATATTTGATTCACTCAATGAGTATAGAAATTATTATGTGAACATGCATATACTTGATTATTGTTTTTTTTTATAGGAATAAAGTAATCATTCAGAAGGATATATATATATATATATATATATATATATATTGAAGAGACAAGGGATTCTGACCCCAACCCTTCATGGTGAATAAGCTAAAGTCCCAAAAAGTCAGCATGTTCCTTTAAAACACATTTTACACAAAACACTCTTTGAGCTTCTGCATCATACACGCGCAGACATTAAGAATCAGTGTATAAATATCCACAACGGTGACATGATTCATGGTGCAATGCATCCTAGGTGCACAAAACGAAACCCAACCTCCCAGTATGCATTGCAGCATGAATCATGTCACCGTTGCTGAGATTAATATGCTGATTCTTGATGTCTGTGTGTGTCTAAAGTGATTCAGGAGTTATGGGTCATATAATGGTAAACATTTCCCACCCTGTGCTGCCATGTATTTCACCTATGTTTTTTTTCTTTTTTTTTTACATGCATTTATTTTACAGTATAGGTAATTTATATTATGAAACTGAATATTCTTTTTAAAAAATTCAAAAAGAAATCTACAGCTGTTGAAAAAAATGATTTTTTATCCTCATTACTGTCCTTGATTCTCTGCCTCTCCTGAGCTTCCTTGTTCATTTTTTCCTCTTCTTCCAACTTCCGTCTCTCATCTTCCTCTCTCTGCCTCTTCTGAGCCTCCTTGTACATCTCATTTGTATAATGTCCTCCTCCATTCTCCATCACCATTCTTATTATCTTTTCCAGCAGTTTATTAACCTGTGATGGATTTTTATCTTTGTTATTGAAAACATGATACCTGTCTTTACACTGTCTTACAAGCTCTTCAATCTGCCTGTTTCTGGTCAGAAACTCCTCTATAGGTTCATCTATCTGATCTCCTCTAGTGAACAGAATGATGGAGTAATCAGCAGCTTTTTCTCCAAAGTTCTCCTGAATCCATTTCACTGTTTTCTTCTCCTCATCTGTGAATCTCACGTCCAGTCTGACGACCAGCAGAAATGCATGAGGACCAGGAACAGACATATTGACACATTTCTCAAGCTCCTCCTTAATTATTTTTTTACTGATTTTTGTATCAAACAGTCCTGGAGTGTCAATCACTGAGATTTTTCCACCTTCCACCTTCTGCTGATGTTTCAGGCATGTCTTAGTCACAGATTCAGAAGACATCTTTTCTTCAAACACCTTTTCTACCAGGATGGTGTTTCCTGATGCACTCTTTCCAGCTCCGGTTTTACCAACCAGCATTATCCTGAGATCTGCCATGACTGGAGAAGATAAAAAGACAAATGGTCCTGGTATTAACATGTGTTTCAAATGCATATCCCATTACTGCTTGTGTTTGGATTTCGTTGAGACTCTCTCTTTTTGTCTTACATTTTTGATTAAGACAACGTATGTTACATAATGCAGATATATATATATATATATATATATTACTACAGTGTTATTTAACCCGTCCGTTATTGCTGTTGAAAATAATCTATTTTGGGGTTATTCATGGTCTCTTGTTGAAAGTACCTTGTTGATGCTTTTACACTTTTAAATGTCCTTTTATTTTTTTTATGGTTGAAGGGTGAGTAGAATAATTTAATCTCATTGTACCGGTTTAAAAAAAAATATTGCGTTCATAGAGCGAGTCTTTCACTGATTGTTTACAGCTCAATGGAAGTTACACCCATAATTTGCGCAAAGCGTTATGGGGCGTAGGAATAAGGTGGAGAAGTTTTACATTTTCGTTCATTATGAAACAGTGGCGGCACAGGGTCACACTATCTACCTACCTAATGGGCCCTATCTTGCACTCAGCGCAATTTACTTTGTACACCGACGCATGTATCATTCCTATTTTGCACCCAACACACAGCGGACTTTTCCCTCCACAGACGCACGTCTGTAAATTAGGGAATGAACTTGCGCTCCGGGGGCAGTTCAGCAAAAAGGGGAGGCGTGTTCCGGCGCAAATGTTCCCTGGTGCTATTTTGCAGTTCCAGAAAACAATTCCGCTACTGCCTAGGAAAAGCCTAGTGTAAAGTCAGTGGCGCGTTATTCAGATGTTATTTTAAGGGCGCATACACTTTGCTTCTCTCATCTACACAGACGCAGCAGTTCCCATTTTTGCAAACCATACATAATTACAAGGAAAAATATTCCACACGAGGAAAATCATTGTGGTGTCCATGAAGATGTGAAAAAATAGGCATAAATCTAGTTTACACATTTACCCAAATTATTATATGCCTGATTAACCGAAGCTAATTTGGGTGGGTTTCTCTCATCCCCATACAATGTCACTTCTCTGTGTTTTACGGCCCTGACAAGAATGTCGGTCTCCTCGGCTGTGAACCGCTCCTGGCGTGCGCCTGGCAAATCCGCCGTTATAATAGCAAACCGCCATGGAACAAGCGCGCCTGCTTTTAAAGTGAATGTGAGATGACGCTCTGATTGGTTTATTTCACGTTACGCCCAAACCACACCTATGACTAATGTAGCTACTTCAGACCAACCCATTTTATATTTGCGTCGGGCGCAAGAGTAATTTATCCCGCTGGTGTAATAGCAACAGCGCGAACTTTGTGGGCAGCGAGATCTGCCCACAAAGTCACTTGCGTTTGATATTTGCGTTTCAGATCTTTAAAATAGAGCCCAATGAATGTTTAGCTGACAAATGTGCTAAAGTTGAGTAATATCATATCATTTCTAATGTGTCAGGGGAATGTCCTTAAACACTAATCAATGAAATATCTTACTTTCTGTTCTTTTCTTTTTAAAGAATGTCAAAAGATGCGCTTGAACCATTATCCTGGTAATTTTGAACAAGCGCAAAAAATGACGAAAGCTTGCTTGAATCAGAGCTCTGCCGTGATTGTGCAAAGCACGTTACAATATTGAGTTCTGATTAGTCAATCACTGTTATTCATAGTTTGTTAATAATCATACAGATCATTTTAATGGGGATGGTGGCTTTTTTACAGAGGGGATGCTTTTGGCCCTTTTTTCTTTTTCAATGAGGGGGATTTAGGTTTCAAAATTCATAAAAGTTGTGTTCATCTGTGAATGATCTTGATGGACAAAACGTTTAAGTATCATAAACTTTTGTTGATCACAGAGCTTGTTTTTTTGCGCTAATTCAAAAACCTATGGGAAAATCCTATTGGGTTTTTGTAGAGGGAACCAGTGTGATGCGAACTGCCAGTTGGCCTTAAAAAGTGACATCATACCTGAACCACACTATTCAGCTGTAGCGATATCTGATATCCATTAAAGGGATTTCCTGGAATTTAAATAAGTTTAATACTTCTATTAATCTCACTTGTGGACTTTCTACGCGAGGGTGCCCTCTGGCTTTCAGTATGAATGAAACAAACATTACATGAGAGTGTTAAATGCCCCATACTGTACAGGTATATTTCTAACATCACCTAATTTGGGGTAAAAATAGAAAAATAGTAGTACTTTTACTTTTACTACTAGAGTAGGGTTTTTTTTTTTTTAGCAAAATACTAATTTACTCTTACTTGAGTCATTTTATTTTTTCAGTACTACTTGTACTCAAGTAAATTATTTTTTAAGTAGCAATACTTTTACTTAAGCAAACTTTTTTAGTACTCTTTTCACCATTTAGTCCGTGAGGCAGACCCCCTAATTTCAGAAATTAGTATCAAAAGAGAGCACCAATGCTACTCTTTTTTATTCAATAGAGGGATGTCCCTGGACCACAAAAATGCATGATAGCAATTCTTAGTGGGTAGCTTAAGGTACAAAGATCACCAATTTTATATATGACCAAAAAACCCCCCCAAAATTTGGCGAATTCCATACAAGGTCAATTATTTCTTTAAATCATTATTTTTGGTACCAAAAAATTTATACTTTGATATTTGATATCTAGGTTGCAATATTGTCAAAACTTTAACTTGTTTCAATAATATTGTTATTATAATTATTTTTCTGCAGAAAACATAGTGGTGTACAGCTTTCACTCATTGTTTTAAACTGAAGACCAGTCTGTATATGCTTCCATGTAACAGGTAGAATCAGAGAGTGTATGCACAAATGTGGCTTTGATACTCTGATGGAATCAACTATCAAGAACCTCAGAAGAAGACTAGAGGCAGAGTTTGGTGATTCTCTACATTTTTGCAAGTCTAACAATGGCAGGATACTGATGTTATAGAACAGTGAAATACGTGACAAGCTTAGTCAAGAAACAACCTATAAAGACCACATAGAGGAAACAGCTTTGCTTCTACGCACAGCCATCAAGAAAGAGCGGCCTTTAGTATCATGGCCACTCAATCCTTCAGAACTTGATTAGAAATCAGTAAAGTTGGCAAGTGAAATCAGTTGAAAGTTTTTGGCTGTATTGCTGAGTGGCGACTTATTTGAAAAGGCTTCTGAAAAGGTACAAAGACTTGTCATGTCTTTTAGACAAGATATAACTTATGCAGTGACTCAAGGAAGAATAAGAATACCCAAGCATATTTTGATTCCTTATGCTATTAAGGCTCTTACATGAAATGTTGAATTGATCCAAATGATGAATCGCCTGGGACCAGTGGCGTAACTTTGTTTTAAAAAGTGGGTGGGACACTGCGGGGTGCGGGGCACAATGCTTAATCATAAAACAGATATAACACTACGATGTCCAGCAATCGATTTAAATAGTACATTGATTGGGTTTAAGTGGTCTTCAATGAGGCCTATTATATGTTGATCCGACGAAATTAAGCGTGTATTTAAGTGGTCCATGGGTAGAATTTTTGCCAAGCGTGTCAGAGGTTCTGAGTTCTAATCCGCACTCATATAGTTTTTTTTTTTTTTTTTCTCATCAAAACCGATTATGTTTTTCAGTGGTTGTATATCAGGCAGGGACACTTTTTTGTGTTTTTTGTTTTCTAATTGCACCGGAACGAATAGAGTCTCTCCACAACGGATTGAAGCGCGCGTCCTTTATATAGGCCTACTATCTATGCGCGCGTCTGAGTGAAGGCTGTGCGCAAGCCAGAAACAAACATAGTATCCGCGCCACTGATCGCAGCGGCAACGAGCACTTTGATCAGTTGATTTAAAAAAACAACACATTTCAGCGCTAGATCGGCTCTTATTTAAAAAACGAACGAAATAAATGCTCTGCTAGTTAACTGGAGATGTTTTGTTTATTGGTACATTCGTGCCGCGAGATGTTTCAAAAGTGGTGGGGACAATATCGACCTTAGAAAATAGTGGTGGGGACATGTCCCACCCGTCCCACCCGCAAATTACGCCTATGCCTGGGACACTCTGTATCTTACACTTTGTTAGAGGAGACAGGCACAGCCTTGTGCCTGCAGAAATTAACCATGGCAAATGCTGCAGGTCTGGCTGTTCTTCCTAGCAACATAAAGCCCAATGTGCCTACGACATTAGGATGGGATAACATGGACAGAAACGAAGAGGCATTGACTGGACAGGGAACATCACAGGATCAATGGAATTGCAGTCCAGCCTTTGACAGAGGGTCCATCACTTCCACGTGTCCAATGTCCTATGAAGTGCCCAAAAGGCAAAGAAGTATCAAAGATGGTCTATGAAGAAGTAGATCAAAAATGCTGGAACAAGGCCAGAATGAAGAATTTACTATGGTTAGTCACCAGACTGCATGCTCAACAGAATACCAGAACACCTAATCCTGGGTGGACTGGGTTCAACATACGTACTAGACAGAATGTGACAGTTACTCAAAGTAGCACTGGATATCTTCCTACCATCAATGGCCCTGCCTCTGATATGGCAACCGTACATGAGATATTTGTGCAGTCTCACAAAATCATGAAAACCCTCAATTTGAAAGAGATAATACTTGTATTCAACCAGACCTTATATGCCAAGGCTATGGAAATTAAGTTGAAGCATGAGGACAAGTTTAGTGGGATCATCCTCAGACTTGGAACATTCCACACAATTTGCCCGTGGATGGCAGTTATAGGCAAACGCTTTCAGGATGCAGGTTTGAGAGATTTATGCATTGAAGCAAGTTTGATTGCAGAAGGCTCAGCTTCAAAAACACTGGAAGGGCGAAAGCTACAACAGAGGTGTTAGAGTTCATAAACTGGTTTATGAGGCCTTCTTGAGAATACATTGGAGACGCTTCAGTGAACACGAAAACCTAATTTCTTAAGTGCAAGATGCACTCAAGTTACTGAAAGACCTCAGTGATGACATTTCACAAGACACATTTGAGATGGTTGTCCAAAGCCCATCATTGATCCTGCTATTTGATGAATTTGAGAAGTACATGGAGATACAGCGGCACACAAATGGTAATCTCTCCAAATTCTGGATGTCGTACACTGACATGGTACAAATTTTACTGGCAACACTCAGAGCCTCAAGGGAAGGGGACTGGCATTTTCATTTGGCATAAATAAGGAGAATGATTCCATGGGTGTTTGCCTATGACCACTTAAATTATGCCAGATATTTGCCAGTATATTATGCACAAATGCAATTACTCCACAGGGATCATCTGGGCGCAGAAGAATACCTTCTGAATAGTGGATTCTCAGTCCAGATAGGATAAGAAAACCCATTTGGTCGTAATTCCTGTTGACCATGCTGTGGAGGAAACAGTGAATAATTTCTTAGACTAATAGTAGGGTAGGAAGGGGAGGTCCACCTGCACCCGAAAGGTATATTTTTTTAACCTAGTTTTTTGTAATCCTTAAGGTGTCTAGTAAAGGAATTTTGATGTTCCCCACGCAAATTATTGTCCCATATGTGATTTTTAGCGCAATTTTCCAACGGACAAAATTGCGATTGTTAACTCATGATTTCTGTTCTGTCTGTGCGCACCAATCTTGCACTTCTATCTCCTCCTCAACCAGACCACCTAGAGACTTCGGGTTTTCGGCATTATGTTAAGGAAGGTCTAATCTCGGGAACGCACACAAAAAAAAAAAAAAAAAAAAAAAAACATAAAAAGATTTACTATCTCTTAGTGTTGTGATCCCATGACGTCAGAAAATTGCGCTAAAACACTCACTGAGTTTTTATTACTTGTTTGTATCATCTTTTGTGTCCGTGCTTGATTTTCGGCTGTGAAAAATGAAAACTTTAAATCTACATAGAATCTGAACAATACATCCTACAGACACAATCCACCCCATTTTCTCTTCGTCTTTGCATGAGGAATTGACAAAAATCGGTGACATTGGATCACTGGAACTCCTCCCCTATGGACCCTATTGATATATGTTTTCTAACTTTTGTATTTTTATAGTCTTTATGATGTCTAATAAGCAAATGTTGATGATCCCTACTTGAAAAATTGTCACATGTTGGTCCAAATGAACATCTCCCATAATAAGGAGTTACTATTCAAACCGTTATATTGGTATCATATTTATTGAAACAAAACAGAAAACCACTCATATTGTCAAATGTGTGTATATATAGGGTATAACAAATCCCCATTAGAATAAACTGAAATAGAAAAAAAGTGATTCTAATCAAAGGTCAAAAGGTCAAGGGCAATGATGTCTATTCATCATACAGCAGGTCTTCATAATCGACCTCTTGCTCCTCGTCCTCTTCACCATCTCCATCCATCTCCTCGACTGTTTCCTCCAGCAAGTCAGTGAGTAAAGTGGGGAGGATAGGTCCACAAGACCACACTGGTTCCAGGGTACCCTCTTCAGTCTTTTCCCAGCCTTGGCCAGGATCATGGGGCTTGGGACACCAGAATATCGGTGTGGCTGCTCTCTTGTAGTTGGCCAGACGGTGGTCGACACGGTTGATGTGTGGGACCAGGTTGTCTCTCCAGGGTGGGAGCCGGGACAAATCCACCTTGAATCTGGTGGTAAGCGTCTCTGTTATGTCCGCTCAGGACGAATTAATCTGTGTTCGTTTGGTAATGCCTCGCTGCATGTTTAGGTTGCAGCTGTTTTGGTCTGAAATGTTTGGTTACGGTTTGTCCGAAAAGTAAAGAGAGTTGCATGCATAAATCTCTTGTCCAGCGTCCTTTTTTATACATAACAATTGGCGACGAGGATGGCTGAATTTTCTCTTCCTCCTCCACCTCCTTTCCTCGCACTTCCCGGTGAGCCTACAATACCGTGGAATCGCTGGCACCAGTCTTTTGAAACATACCTACAAGCTACGGGACTAGCTGACGTGAGTGCAGTTCGGAAAACAGCATTGCTGAGGCACTGTTTAGGAGTCGAGGGACAACGGGTACTGGAGACGTTAACTGGCAACGGGACAAATACAGACTATGAAGGGACAGTGAAACTTTTAAAAGACCAGTTTGCTGCCCCACAGAGTGCTTTATTGAGACGGTTTATGTTTAGACAACGACACCAACTACCAGGGGAGTCCGTCCATCAGTACGTCTCCAACCTAAAAGGTTTAGCCAGCCATTGTAAATTCGGCGCATTGACAGACGAGATGATACGTGATCAACTGATTGAGCACACTACACAGGCTAAAATCAGGGAGACGTTGCTACTCGAATCAGACGACTTAACACTAGCTAAGGCTGTTGCCATTGCATTCCAAATTGAAAGTGCAGCGGAATGTGCAGCTAAATTAACACAGACAGAATCATCATTAAGCCAAGCAGTATGCATAAGAGCACAGTCACATGACCAGCAACAGCAGCAGCCATCTAGCTCTGGTTTGGATGTACCAGACACAGCCCCAGACCCAGGCATGCATGTCACAAGACAACAAGGGCCGCGTCAGCGTCAAAGGCAAAGGCATTATGACTGTCGCTGCCGGACCACATCAGAAGTGGTCATCACTGTTTGAAGGGCTGGGCTGTCTGTCTGCTTTTGCCCATCAACCCCTCATTGACTCCTCGGTGATGCCAGTCGTCCAGCCACTGCGCCGTATTCCACTGGCCCTGAAGGGACGGAGTGTCTGTTGAGCTGCAGCGGCTGCTGGATGCCGGTATCATTGAGCCGGTTGATGCTTCACCATGGATTTCAAATTTGAAAACAGGGGCTCTGCGAGTCTGTGTGGACCTCCGCGCAGTAAATAAAGCAGTCATCCCAGACAGATACCCATTGCCCACGTCGAAGGAGCTCACGGCACAATTTCACGGCTCCACTGTCTTTTCGAAACTGGATCTCAGAGAGGGCTATCTCCAGGTGCCCCTCAACCCTGAAAGCAGAAACCTGACGGCCTTCGTTACACACCTCGGTGTTTTCCGCTACACGAGGATGCCGTTTGGCCTTAGCTCCACCCCCTCCTGCTTTCAAAAGGTCATGACCTCAGTACTGGCAGGTATACCAGGTGTTGTTATTTACCTTGATGATGTGGTGGTACATGGTGCTACTACGGCTATCCATGACAGTCGCCTGCAGAGTGTGTTCGAAGCCCTCGCCAAGCACAGTTTAACCCTCAATGGCAGCAAATGTGTTTTTGCTGTGCCGGCCATTGAATATGTAGGCTTCCGACTTTCCACTGAGGGCATCTCTCCTCTTCAATCTAATGTGGAGGCCATCCTCTCCGTTCCCGAACCTACCTCGGCTGCCCAGCTCGCTTCATTCCTGGGCATGACGGGCTACTACATGAAGTTCATGCCTCAGTATTCAACCATAACAGCCCCACTGCGCCAGCTGCTTCGGAGAGATGAGCCATGGGTCTGGTCGTTAGAATGCACCAAGGCAGTGCAAACTCTTAAAGCTCAACTTACCTCACCTCCAGTGTTGGCACATTTTGACATATCCAGTCACACCCTGGTCACCTGTGACGCCTCGGCCATGGTGATAGGGGCTGTACTGTCAAAAGTACAGAATGGCGTGGAGAGGCCTGTTGCATTCGCCTCCCGAGCTCTGAACCAAACCAAACAAAGATACTCAGTTGGAGAGCGGGAGGCACTCGCTTGTATGTGGGCTTGTGAGAGATGGCACCTCTACCTTTATGGCCGCCAGTTTACGCTGAGAACAGACCACCAGGCCTTGACAGCTCTGCTTTCCTCTACTGGCACCGGGCACAGGCCGCTGAGACTGCATCATTGGTATGACCGCCTCCGCCAATACAACTATACTCTACAGTTTACCCTGGGCCGGGATAATGTCGTTGCAGACCTTCTCTCTCGGTCAGTTCCTGCCCAGGCCCTGCCTACCAGCGTCAACCACATCGAAAGTGAGATTATTCTCACGCTACACACTCTGCTCGAGTCCACGGTCACTCTACAGGAACTGAAGGCAGCCTCAAAACAGGATCCAGTTATCTCCCAGCTCTGCATCTACAGTCGTCAGGGATGGCCACGGGAATTACCAGAGGAGCTGTTAGCATTTTCTCTGGTCAAGCAGGAGCTCTCTTGTTGGAATGAGACATGTGTGGCGCGTGGGTTTTGCACTGTGATTCCAGGGGCCCTTCGCGCCCGTGTGCTGGCCATGGCACGTGAGGGCCACCTGGGAATAGTGAAACTTAAACAGAGATGCCGTGACCTGGTGTGGTGGCCAGGCATAGACAAAGACATTGAGGCCCTTGTTAAAGAATGCCCAGCATGTCTTGTAAGTGGAAAGACTGGTCGTCGACCCCAGCCACCCCTGCAACCCCTGGCCTGGCCCTCAAAACCATGGGAGCATCTGCAATTAGACATATGTGGCGAGATCCACTATCAGCGGTTCTTGGTCGTAGTGTATGGTTTACACTCCAAATGGCCTGAGCTGACCACTACCGGCTCCATCACCTCCCAGGTCATTGTGGACTTTCTGGAGTCTCTCTTCTCCCGCTGGGGCCTTCCACAGACCATTACCACCGACAATGGTCCACAGTTTGTATCTGTGGAGTTTACTTCATAGCTGGAGAACAGGGGGATTCGACACATCCGTACAGCCCTGTATCACCCACAGGCAAACGGCAGGAGGGAACACTTCCATCAATCCCTAAAAAATGGCATCAGAGCACATCAGGCCCAGGGCTGTTCCTTTAAACAAGCCATACGTCTAACACTGCTACACTACCATGCTACCCAGCATTCAACCACAGAGGTTTCCCCAGCCTCGCTCATGCTGGGTAGGGAGTTACACCTACCACTGGACAGGCTCCACCCCACCGCAGTCCAGAACACACTCACACCAGTCAAAGCCTCAGTCACCCACTGTCAGAAGCGGATGAAACAGTGGTTTGACAAGAAAAAGAAGTTCAGGATCCCAGATATCGCTGTGGCAGACTGGGTGAGAGCTCGCCAACCGCACAGGGAAAACAAGATGGCATCATTTTGGTCCACTCCACAGCAAGTGGTCCGCCGACTGGGACCAGCCACATACCTCCTTGTTGGCACCCGCTGGCACGCCAGCTGCCTTCAGAAGGTGCCAGCACCTCCTGCAATGTTAACTCAGAACAGCGGGGACATAATGCCACCCAGAGCGGAGCAGGAGGACTCCATACCACAAGCAGCCGCACAGCCTGAAGATACTCCCACGTTGTCATACCCAGTGCCCCCATCATCATTGTCGCTGCCCCTTTCCCCAGCCTCCCTACCACTGTTCGCCTCACCTTCAGCTGTGTGTTCTCCACGGTCAGTGCGCGCCAGGGCACGGCCCGATTACCTGAAGGACTTTGTGTCTACTTTTCATAGTTGAACCCCCCAGAGAGGGGAAAATGTTATGTCCGCTCAGGACGAATTAATCTGTGTTCATTTGGTAACACCTTGCTGCATGTTTAGGTTGCAGCTGTTTTGGTCTGAAATGTTTGGTTCCGGTTTGTCCGAAAAGTAAAGAGAGTTGCATGCATAAATCTCTCGTCCAGCGTCCTTTTTTATACACAACAGTCTCATCCTCTCCAATAATTTTTTTCAGCATGATGCTGCGCACGTTATTCACAGATTTTTTGTGGGCCTGGCCATACACATGTAAATGCCTCAATGTCCTCCGCCACATCTGGCTCCACAGACCACTGATCACCAAGTTTTCTGAGGACATAAATAATTATAGTATTGCAAAGTCACAATGTATCAATACCTATGTTAAGCATTAATTGCCATTACATGCTACAGGATATCTGATTAAAAATACTCACTTGAAGGCTGCATGGTACTTTGGATTACTCTGCAGCTTTTTCAGAGGCCCAACCTTCCCTTTGCCTCTAAAGGTACTTGTAACATCTTCTCCTGTGAAGACATATAGGCAGAGTATTGTTGTGCAGTAGTCTGCCCCCTTACATTCTGCCAGTTCGCTGACATTTAGGATCCGTCTGTGCTTTCCGGTCCCAATATCGATGTACTAATTATTTATGTCCTCAGAAAACTTGGTGATCAGTGGTCTGTGGAGCCAGATATGGTGGAGGACATCGAGGTATTTACATGTGTAATGTATGGCCAGGCCCGCGAAAAATCTGTGAACAACGTGCACAGCATCATGCTGAAAAAAATGATTGGAGAGGATGAGACGCTTACCACCAGATTCAAGGTGGATTTGTCCCGACTCCTGCCCTGGAGAGACAACCTGGTCCCACACATCAACCGTGTCGACCACCGTCTGGCCAACTACAAGAGAGCAGCCACACCGATATTCTGGTGTCCCAAGCCCCATGATCCTGGCCAAGGCTGGGAAAAGACTGAAGAGGGTACCCTGGAACCAGTGTGGTCTTGTGGACCTATCCTCCCCACTTTACTCACTGACTTGCTGGAGGAAACAGTCGAGGAGATGGATGGAGATGGTGAAGAGGACGAGGAGCAAGAGGTCGATTATGAAGACCTGCTGTATGATGAATAGACATCATTGCCCTTGACCTTTTGACCTTTGATTAGAATCACTTTTTTTCTATTTCAGTTTATTCTAATGGGGATTTGTTATACCCTATATATACACACATTTGACAATATGAGTGGTTTTCTGTTTTGTTTCAATAAATATGATACCAATATAACGGTTTGAATAGTAACTCCTTATTATGGGAGATGTTCATTTGGACCAACATGTGACAATTTTTCAAGTAGGGATCATCAACATTTGCTTATTAGACATCATAAAGACTATAAAAATACAAAAGTTAGAAAACATATATCAATAGGGTCCATAGGGGAGGAGTTCCAGTGATCCAATGTCACCGATTTTTTACATTTTTTTGCGTTTATTTGAGTTTTAATGCACCATACATCATCTAATCATGACAATCCTCATATCTATCAATTCCTCATGCAAAGACGAAGAGAAAATGGGGTGGATTGTGTCTGTAGGATGTATTGTTCAGATTCTATGTAGATTTAAAGTTTTCATTTTTCACAGCCGAAAATCAAGCACGGACACAAAAGATGATACAAAAAATCACATATGGGACAATAATTTGCGTGGGGAACATCAAAATTCCTTTACTAGACACCTTAAGGATTACAAAAAACTAGGTTAAAAAAAATATACCTTTCGGGTGCAGGTGGACCTCCCCTTCCTACCAGACTATAAGGGGTTCTTAAAGCTGCTCATTTGTACACTCTGATTTGATACACTGGACTTGTGGTTTAGTTTTCTTTAAAAGTTCTTCTTGGGGCTAACATCCAACTAGGTGGATGGTCATGAAAATATTTTCCTAAAAATTTAGGGATATATATTGAACCATATTTGCACAAAATATTATTTTGTGTTAATAAAATTTCAAAATTGTGTTATATTTTAGTTTTTTTGTATATTTTCTGTCCTAAAGAGCCTATATATGATTTTATTTTACTTTATTTCATTTCACAGTGATATTTCATCATGAAAAGAGAAGATCTAAAGCAATAGATGTCAATATAACACAGTTTATAAATGTTGAGATTTATTTAGCATAATTTGACATTTTCAGCACGTTTAAATGTAAAATTGGTAATTCCCATACCTTAAGCTACATGGCACTGCTATCATGCATTTTTGTGTTCAGGGGGCATGCCTGTTTTGAAAATAAACATTAGAATTGGTTTATTTTTTTATACTAATTTTCTGCCCGCTTCACGGACTTGGTCCAGTGTGATTTTAACAGACAATCAGACGAATCACTATCATTTAGGAATAAGATTGCGTGGGTGTTTGAAATGAGATCGTTGTCTTTTAAAGGTTTATCATGCAGGTCTATTTTGAAAATCAGGTGGGACGGAGAGCTTGCTGCTGTGCTTCTGGGTCAAAGAGGGGTGGCTGCCGTCTGAGAGGGAGCAGAGGAGTCGCTCCCGTTCTCCATGGGCCGGAGCCTTTTGCCGTCAGCCAGGATGGGGGCGGAGTAGGGAACAGGGGACTCGCTGCTGGCTGCCTTCGACCGGAGGAGCTATCGCCGCCCCCTAACGGATGTCCAGTACCATCGCATGGCACCGCGAGTGAGTGTCTCAGCTGGCTGAGGACCGAGCAGTGTGTCCGGGAACCGGACCAAGATTTTATTTTATTTTCCTCTCTCCCCTTTCTCGTCTCTGTCGCTCCTTGTCGCTTGCCCCTGTCGGCTTTGTGAATGTAGACGCTTTATTAACAAATAATTTATCAACAGTGTTTATGATGGATGTGTAGATCCGAATCTTGGTTCACCCTCCGCCTATGATCAGTAAAAATTCATATTTCAAGTTCAATTATAAATTTAATTATTTATTACACAAAACGGAACTTCCCTGCAGCGAGGATATTCCCTGGTTCTCTTCTCTCGCGAAGACCAGCATCCTGTCTGGTACGATCATTTTGGTCTCTTTTAAGGGTTCCAAGGAAAAATTTGCCAATGATATTGACAGCTTTAAATACAGAGGAGTAGTCAGACTCCATGCAGGACTCTGCCCCCAACCCCCTAAGTAGCCAGCTGATGTTAAGGGCCTGGCCTGAACTTATCGCAAACTTGGTTTAGAGTGGTCGGCACTGGAAATGCCTGCCCACAGTCGCTTCGACATAGGCTTCTTGCTGCTAGGGTGCCATCAGCGAGCCCCCTGCCAGGAACCTACCAAATTTGATCATGATGAGCTTACCAGTTGTGACGCGCCCCCTACTCGGTCCCACACCCTTGTTGACACCACCGAAAGCTTCCCCCTGGAGGAGGTCATCTCAGAACCTACTCTGCGGCCTGTCAAGCTGGATCTGCTCTCGATACGATGGCGGTCCTTCAAGTGTTTCAAGCCAAACTACTCCACACTATGGATGAGTCTGGCCCAGAAGCTGTGCAGTGCAACGGACCTTGCTATCAGCTGTATCAGCTGTATGATAGCCTTTTTAGTGGTGCTCAAAGCACCACCTATGGTTAAACTTTGAGATCTAGGACGCTGACAAGACAGCCCTCCTTGACACCCTGTCTCCCCTCGGCAGGGGCGTGTCTAGAGCATTTTCAGTGGGGGGGCCATGCTGGGGCACTGCCTCCAAACAGGGTGGCCGCCAGTGACCAAAAAAAAAAGAAGCTAAATTCTACAGTATATTACGTAAATCCTATTGATTTTTTTTTTTTTTTTACTTGATTACGTAAACTTGTAACTTACTTGTAAACAAATGTGGTAATAAAGCACATTTTTGATTAATTTAGTTTTTTGTCATCCTTGTATATATCCATTAAGTTAAATTTGAGAGCCAGTGTTTATTATTTTTAGTGTTTTCATAAAACTAACAAGTTTGTAAAATAAAAGCAATTTTAATAATGAGCAATTTTAAAAACCCAGAAGCAGAAATGATGTCAACTATTTTCTTTTAATTAGTTTGGCCATTACAATATACAGTCGTTTTATTCACAATCTCTTTCAAATAATAAATAAATAAATAAATCCCCCCACTGTAATAATTCAAATGGTTTGGCCAAAACATCATAGTGTTTCATTCAACATTTCTTTCAGGTTAATTTACAAAAAAAAAAAAACTGAGTAACACAGAGTTAAAGTTTTAGCACTGTAACAGTTCAAATGAAAACACCACAGTTTAAAAATAAAATATGGAACCATTACATTGTGCTCTGCTCTGCTAATATATTAAAGAACAGTCTTTAGTTTAGAAACAATAAAAACAGTAGCAGAAAGAGAGGAAAACAGTCGAAAAAGAAAGAAGGCAAACCTCAACTAAAACAGCTGGATTTTTCTGTTTCGGTGGTGACTGGCAAACCGTCTAACAAAATCATCTAAGTAAAGACATTTGGCTCTCCTCACCTCAATGCTTACGGTGCGAGTGGAGCGGAGCGAACGTTTTCAATTCATTCCTATGGAAGTCGAGCTTCACGCTCGCGCAGTTGCATTTTGGGATTGACAGCGGACCGGAGAAAGCGTTGAGAGCGACCGAGAGCGTCAAAAGGTTGGGCAGTTCTCGACAAAGCTTGTCTATTTCTAAATGTAATCGCGTGCATCGCTGATGATTATACTGTCCGTGTGTTGAAAAAAACTTTGATTAAACACACTCGCAACAGACACACCCCAAAGCGGAGACGTTACAGCGTTGCCAGCGGCACTGAGAGGACTTTTGCCGCTGTAGTGGACACTGAGTCTGTCATGAGTCATGGTAGTGCGTAAATGTGTTTTTATGAGCTTAAGTGCAGAGAAGCTGCGCTCACAACTTGCGACCGTTGTTTCTCTGGCGCTGCACTTCTTTGAATCGCGAACTTCAGTAGTCTATAACTGATTGGCCGTAAAATGAACCAATCACAAGACATCTTATGGGGGGGCACCTGGGGTGGCCAATCGAATTTCAGGGGGGGCCGGTGCCCCCCCTGGCCACCACGTAAACCCGCCCCTGCCCCTCGGTGCTATGTGTGCCCAGACCTTTTTTCCACTGTTAAAGCAAGTCAAATTAAAAACAAACACCTTCACAAAAAGTGCTTTCCTCCTCACGGTCCTATAACAAACAAGCCACATGTGACTCTTCAACCCCTCGCCGCTCAGAGCCAAATCGGGTTTCGCAGTGCCCCCGTTTCAGGGTTGTGATACACATTTCAGCCTCAGACGTCGATGCCCACGTCCTCCAAGTCGAAGTACAAGCTCTGCTAGCGAAGGGTGTTGTGGAGAAAGATCCCATGGCCCGCAGCGAGTCAGGCTTTTACAGCCGCTACTTCCTCATTACAAACAAAGATGGCGGCCTCAGGCCCATCCTCGACTTGAGATTAATGGACTGTGCTATGATAAGACGACCATTCAGAAGGAAGCATTCTTTCAAATACAGATAGCCCCTCATCACAGGCCGTTCTTGAGATTTATGTTCGAAGGGGTGGCTTACCTATATACAGTCTGACTGTCCCTTCACGAAATGCACAAATGCGGCCCTCTCCCCCTAAAACGGTTAGGAGTACACATCCTGAACACATCCAAAGGAGGAACTATTTGCTCACAGATCTCTGCTCCTCAGAAAGTCTGGGGTTCAGCATCAACCTACGTAAAGGCTTGCTGTCCACCAGTCAACACATCTCGTTCCAGGTTCCTCGATTTGTCCCAAATGTGGGCCTGGATATAGAGACTAGTGGTGTGACTCAATGTTGGGGAAAAACTTCCCCTTAAAATGTTTCAGAAACTACTGGGTCTTATGGCAGCATCCTCCTCAGCAGTTCCCTTGGTCCTGATACAATACAAACAGACTTGTCGTATTTTAAGGCTAGTGATGTTGCCAAGAGCATTTTGGTAGTTTTTCTCTCTGCTATCACTATACTTTTACAGTTATTTCGATATTTCATGCATTTCAATTTGTCAAAGTGTTTCAATATATGTAGATGTGCTTTTGATATTTGAGGGTGGCTGCTGCAGCATGTATAGGGTCAGGAATGAAAGAAAATATGTGGGAATGTCATGTCAAGCGAGTAAGATTTGATGATGTCATCAGAGTTTGCCATACCTATCCTTTTGGTGAATTGATACCACATGTCTTTTTCAGTCGTTAGTTCAGTGAAATGTTCCTGTAAGCTGTTGATAATTTGATTGAACTCTTCAATTTTGTTATTGCAACTGTTTAACTGGTCTTTCTGTCCTTTGATGGTGATGTGCTGATGTATGATAAAGGCCAGTAGAGGAACACAGATGAGCACAAGACATACTGTCATCAACAACACCAAACATCTTCCTCCTGACAAACAGAAAAAAAACACATGAATCAATTAAGAACAATTCACTCCATATTATAAGATATAACACCCCAAATAAAATCAACCTTTGTAAGTAATTGATAGGGCTTTTAAAAGAGGGTTCTTTTGAACGTCCTTTTATAATGACAATCATTGGAAATTAATGTATGGTAAAATATGCAAACAAGAAGATATGTTAAAAAGTAAAAAAGAAACAATCTTTGTTAATACATTAACATTAATGTATTGTTTTTAGAGATCAATGATTGAAATTTGATGTAATATTTCTCAGTATGTAATATTCCTCAAAAATTAAAAACATCGCTGCTTCAGAAAAAAACTTTCTGCTTACTGCACTTTTTCTTCAGCTTGTCTTTTATTCTGGTGACTAGGTCCAGTTGCTGTTCCGCAGGAAGTGGGGGTGCTGGGGGTGCTGCAGCAACCACTAGCGTGGAGCCCAAGAGAAAAATTAAGAGGGCGTGTTAAAAATAAATAAATAAAAATGTTAAAAAAAGAAAAAAAAAGAAATAATAATAATTTTATTAATTTGTCTTTTCATTAAAATGTATTTAAAACATTAATCATTTTATTGTAAAAAGTCAACCTGTAACGTCTACAGTTAACATTAAGAATTAATGACCATTTCTATTTCAGAGAGAGAGAGAGAGAGAGAGAGAGAGAGAATGTGTGAGAGAATCTATTTGTCCCTCGGCAGCAACTGATCTCTGCATTGTAGTTATTTATCAACATTTTACTTAACCCTCTGATCATTTGTGCTGACACTACTTATCTTTGGGGTCCCCAGGGACCCAAGACAATAACATTTAATTTTTGTAACAGAATAATAGTTTTATTTGTTTTAACAAATGTAACTTTACTCTGTTTATTAATGTTTTTACTCAACATTTGTGCAGTTTTTGGAGGATGTATGATATATTTTAAATTTCTATAAATAAATAAATAAATAAATATTTATTTAAATAGGCTTTTTTACAAAAAACAGCATTTTATGTAAAATTCACTTTATAAAAGACCCATATTTCTAACTTTCATTCATGGGGATAACATGGATAATTTTACATGGTTTAGTGTACAATTTTTGCTTTCCGTTTTCCTCCGGCCTCAAAACAGCCGGCCAATCAACGAACAGAGGGCGGGCTGGGAGCCGTGATGTAGATGCTGATTGTACCATGGATGCGTAAATTTACTTCACATAATCTGCAAAAGTCCGTTTTTGCACTCTGCACTCTGGCAATTTGCCGGCAATTTCCCAGGTTCAAAGCGCTGTGTGAAAGGGGCTCTAGTGTCACTATTTTTTTCACGCTAACATAATAACAGATATCATTCCAATTTTACATTTTTTTTTTTTTAGATCTAGAAAGTGTTGAGAGCCGTAGAAAGTTTCATACCATTTGGACAAAGAGAACTTAAAAAAAAATAATAAAATTTGAGCAAAAGTCATTTGCGGGTTAAAAAGACCCCGAAGATAACCGGGGTAGTTCACCCAAAAATAGGATTTCCACTCAGGATTTAGACCGTACCATAGTACTGAGACAGCTCTCATTAGAGTCACAAATGATTTGCTCTTATCATCCGATCGTGGTTTTATCTCTCTATTAGTGTTACTGTTACTCGATCTTAGTGCTGCATTTGATACTATTGACCACAACATTCTTTTAAATAGACTCGGAAATTATGTTGGCATTAGTGGAATTGCATTAGCATGGTTTAAATCATTCTTATCTGACCGTTATCAGTTTGTAGCATGAAGAGATGAAGTAAATGTAAATGAAGAGATGTCAAGTTCAGTATGGCGTACCACAAGGCTCAGTACTAGGACCATTGCTGTTCACTCTGTACATGCTACCCTTGGGAGATATCATTAGGAAGCATGGCATTAGTTTTCACTGTTATGCTGATGATACTTAGCTCTATATTTTTTCACGCCCTGACGAAACTTACCGATTCAATAAATTAACGGAATGGATAGCTGATTTAAAAAAAATGGATGACTAGTAATTTCCTAATACTTAATTCTGAAAAAAACAATAAAGTTTCTAATTATTGGACAAAAAATTTCCTCACGTAATAATCTAGAATACTGTCTAACACTTGATGGCTGCTCCGTTAAGTCTTCGTCGTCGGTTAGGAACCTGGGTGTGCTCTTTGATACCAATCTTTCATTTGAAAGTCACGTGTCTAGTATCTGTAAAACCAAATTCTTCCATCTTAAAAATGTATTTAAATTACGTCATATGCTCTCAATGACAAATTTGGAACAATTAGTTCATGCGTTCATGACATCAATGCTAGATTATTGTAATGATATTAGGGTTGGTTGCCCTGCACGCTTAATAAACAAACTACAGCTGGTCCAAAACGCAACAGCTCGAGTTCTTACCAGAACCAGGAAGTATGACCATATTAGCCCGATTCTGTCAACAATGCATTGGCTCCCTATTAAACATTGTATAAATGTTAAAATATTGCTGATTACTTACAAAGCACTAAATGGTTTAAATTCCCAGTACTTGAGCGAGCTCTTAACTAATTAAAGTACTTCATGTCTATTGTGATCTCAAAATTCCGGCCAGTTGATAAGAATATCTAATTCTACTGGCAGTAGATCCTTTTCCTATTTAGCTCCAAAACTTTGGAACTGTCATGATTCCAGCCTTGTGTTCTCCTTGTCTTGTGTGGACTTTTGTTATTTCCTGTTCTGTGCCATGTTTTGTAGTCCTTTGTAGTTTTTCTTGTTTATTAGTCTCTCCAGGTGTTTCTAATTAGCCCCGCCCCCTTGTTATCTTGTTTAGCTTGTTTGCCTGTGTATTTAAACCTCTGTGCTTCAGTTGTTGTTTGTCGGTTGCAAACAACCGTTGTAGCTGTAGCTCGTTGCTGTCCCGAGTTCCGTTGTTTGCCCTGGATTACCCGTTTCTTTTATTAAAGTCGTGCTTGCATGTGGATTCTCTCTCCACCTCGTCCATGCCTACTTCATCGTTACCTCATCTTCCTAACAGCTGGAACCAGGAACACTTTCCATAAATCGTGGTGTACTCGTTACTGTAACATTGTGGTCATGTTTCATGTCTGTCATGTGATTCCCTGTCATAGTCTGGTATAGACTATAACCTTGGATTATATTTCTTAATAAACTGCGTTTGGATTCTCACTCTCTTTGCTGAATGCGGTCTTACAATTGAAACAATCTATATTGTTAAAAGTGCTATATGAATGAGGCTGACTTGACTTGACTATTGGCCATGTCAATCTGGCAATTGGTTCTGCAAAGAAGAATGGGAGAAACTGCCAAAAAATAGGTGTGCCAAGCTTGTAGCATCATATTCAAAAAGACTTGAGGCTGTAATTGTTGCCAAATGTACTCCAACAGTATTGAGCAAAGGCTGTGAATATTTATGTACATGTGATTTTTTTCATTTTTTATTTTTTAAAGATTTCGAACAAACTTCTTTCACGTTGTCATTATGGGGTATTGTTTGTAGAATTTTGAGGAAAATATACAGCTATTATTTTGGTTTGTGGACTGTAAACATTTATTTTATTAAATCGCTTAATGTTGCTGTCAGGGATATTCAGTTGTTGTTTTTTATCTTAGTTTCATTTTCATGGACTTAAGTTTGTTATTTTCAGTTGCATGTGTTCCTTTGTTCAGTTTCCCACCACACATATCAGTTGTCATAGTGATTAATTTACTCTCATGGGTGTTTATCAGTATTACCCTCATTTGACCTGTATTTAAGTTGCTGTTTTCAGTTCTCATTGTAGACCATATAACTCATAACTCAGTCTATGTTAAAGTTAGCATGTGTGTAAGTTGCATCAGTTTTGTACCTTCAGTGGATTATTGTGTGGATTTTTTTTAAACTCTGTTTTCATCTTCTTTGTGTATTCTTGCACCCTTGCTGACAGTTTCACTGTTATAAGTTAATTAACTTTTGATTATTATTATTATTATATAGATGCTGGGATCCGCTCCAGCCCTCCTGTGACCCGACAAAGTATAAGTTGAGAGGATATAGTGTTTTAGGATGTTTTTAGGATGGTGTCATGACATTAGGACATTAGGAGAAAAAGATTGTCATCGTTTTATTAAAAGTTTTCACCTGCTTGAGTTGGATGTTCTTCTTCTTTTGTCTGTTGTTTCTTCTGACTCGTTTTCCTGCTTTTATCCTCATTTTGTTTCTCCTGGCTCGAAAATGTCTGACCTCTATTTAATAAACTCCGTCTCTGTAGACTTGGTTCTTCATCAGTTGCTTTCTTTCTTTGTCTGACATTTTCTGGTTCAGACCTGAAAGTTTCCGGCAATGCTTGCGCTTGTCTCTCTTTCTCTTGCTTTTCTTCTTCTTCTTTTTTTTTAAATAAGCAAATCTTGCTATTGTAATGTTCATTCTGTTTGATGAATTCAATCTTCTTTAGAAGTTTTTTTATGTGAGTCTGATCATTCTCAATTTTACTGTTCATCTCATGATATTGTTCTCTGAAGTTTTTGACTAGGCCCTTAAATCCTTCACTAAGTATAAAGTTCTGCCAGTTATTGTTTGGCATTTTTTCTCTTCCAATAAACAGCACCATTGTGAACTTCAAAGCTTGAGCTCCAAAGATATCCTCAATTTTCTCCACAATGTTCCTTGTGTACTTCTCAAAGTTCTTGAGATTGACGATGAGCAGGAACATGTGAGGACCAGGATCAGAGAGATCCAGACTCTTCATCATCTGCTTATGCAGCTCTTCATCATCCAGATCATTGTTGAAGAACCCTGGAGTGTCGATGATGGAGATGTTTCTGTCTTCTACTCTTCCTCTCTGTATCTCACTCTCTCTGGTTGGGCTCTCTTTAAACGCGTCTCGACCGAGTATTGCATTTCCTACTGAACTCTTTCCAGCTCCAGAGACTCCAAGCAGCACAATCCTCAGATCATGTGCATCACCTGTCAAACACTTCATATCATTAGCTGCAGCTCTTCATGATCGTAATAAATGCTTCTTATATATTCTAACAATTTAATCCCCAGTTAATAACATCGACTCAGTTTTCTTCTGCTTTGTATCATACACAATTTGATGCTATCATTTGACGTGCTGTTTTTAAAACGAAGCATTGGTGGATAGAGTCATCCCAGCTAACACAGGGAACATTGGATAATGTTCTGCCAAAGTTCTCTCAAAGTTGGAAAAAAAAGTTCTTCCAGTAAAATTAATACAATGTTTGTTCAACGTTATCTGGTGAACGACCATCAGAAGAACACAAATGAGCATGAGACACACTGTCGTCAACACCAAACATCTACTTCCTCCTGACAAACAGGAAGAAAACACACACATCAATTAAGAACAATTCCATATTTTAAGATATAACACTTAAAATCAACCTTCGTAAGTAATTGATCAGGCTTTTTAAAGAGTGTTCTTTTGAATGCTCTTTTATAATGACAATCATTGGAAATTAACGTATGGTCAAAATGAGAAAATATGCTGAAAAAGTAAAAAGAAAAAATAATCTGTTCAAAAATGAATAAACTCTCTGTTTACTGTTCTTGTCCTTTGTCCCGGTGGCGACTCCGGTATCGAGGTCCAGTTGCAGTGCCGCAGGAAGTGGGGGTGCTGAGGGTGCTGCAGAAACCCCTGCTGTGGAGCCAAGAAAAAATTAAGTGGGGGTGTTAAAAATAAAAGAAGGAAATATAAATAGTTTTATTTATTTTTCTATTCATTAAAATTAATTTGAAACAATATCATTAAAGTCAACTTTTGACATGTCTACAGTCAGCATTAAAAATGAATGACCAATTCTACAGTCATTGCAGAGAGAGAGAGAGAGAGAGAGAGTGAGAGAGAGAGTCTAATTGTCCCTCAGCAGCAACTAATCTTGTATTCTAGTTATTTATCAACATTTTACTTAAGAGGCATTAGTGATGTGCCATTTTTCCCACCATTAATAAACTTGTGACAACACCAGTGTTAACAATTACACCCCATATTTTACAAGAAAAAATTCGTTCAGGATCTGCAGCTCTTGTTTTGAAAATGAATGCTTAGTTTTTGGTTCATTATTTTTTTTAATGAAAACACAACAACAATAAAACAAAGACAAACTCACTTATATTAAAGGAAGAAATGCAACTTTTATTAACAAAAGTTCTCTCACCATCTTCCTGTCAGTCACCGCGCCTCATGCTAGACACGTGATTTTTATGTTCGCAGCCCCTCCTCAAAATACGTTCCCGCGGCTATGTCCAGTTTTGCCCTCAATATCTTTGTTTTTCAAAATGAACATAATAAATGTCTGATTCCATAATTTGCACTTCCCTTACAGTTATAGTACAGTATGTGTTCACAGATGAGCTGACACCCTCAACCCTGGTTCTGCAGCACCATCAACACTGCACTCTTTGGGTGCTTCTCATTTCTTATTTGTGCATCCTCGTTTCCTTTCCTTGCGTCTCAGCTCCGCCCCCTGTAGGATGCGAGGGAAGGCTGCAAGGAAAAGACGCGAGGACGGAGGAATCATTTATACATTGGAGGAATTTATACAATGGAGGAATTTTATACATTGGAATACTTGATCACTTCATCGCGTCATCAGCACTTCATCGCGTCATCAGCAGCGCTCAAAGGATCTGCCCTTATGTTGTTGAAGTTTGTTTATTTAAGAAATTCATAATAAATAATAATAATAAAGCAAGATACCCTGTTGAAATATGTGAGATGTGTGGTTTATATAAACTGCAAACAAAGTATAAATTAAAATGATTGTGACCGATGTGAAGGGGGAGGAGAATTTAGACGTGCGTCACGTTTAAGTTGATAAAACTCTTCCGCATAGGATACACCTGTGTATCCTCGCTCATGACTCCTCAGGAAGCCACCTAACTCCTCGATCCTCGACTCCTCGTGGTGCAATTAGAGAATTGAGATGTCCTTCAAGATGGCTGAGCTCGATCGGTTTCCGGGTCATAGGATGGAGGAGAGAGGAGACGAGGAGGGATATTGAGAAGCACCCTTTGTGTTTCCTACTCAAACACACCTGATTCACCTCATCAGCTCATTAGAAGAAACTCCAGGACCAGAAATGTGTGTGTCAGACAGAGGAGTGTATACGTGTGTCAAAATGTGCAGTGTTGGGTGTCTTCCAGGAGCAGGGCTGAGAAGCAATCCCTAAGAACTTGATCACATCGAATCTGCTATGAAGCTGTTTAATTGATTACATAAAAAGATAATTTTTTGTTTGTTTTGTGGACTGTTAACATTTATTTTATGAAATCGCTTAATGTTGCAATGTTATAAGTGAATTAAGTTTTTATTTCTATAGAGGATGTTGAGAATTTATAGATGGATAATTTACTATAGTGCCACCGCGTGTCGGGCAGATATCTCAGACAGAAAATTAAGAAAGGACTTTATTATTGACAGCAGTATGATGTTGCAGAGGTTTCTAAATTTGTATTTTATAGAGATTGATTTACACAACTGTTCACCATCGTTTTATTAAAGTTCCCCTGTGGACAATAATTTGATCCCTTAAAACTCATCTTTGAGCACCAAAATGGCATATTTAAAAGTTTTTTTCCTGTGAAAATGTTTTCTTCATGCCTTAAAATAGCTTACATTCTTGCTTCATTTACTATACACGGATCTATGAATATGCAAATTAGCCCCGCCTCCACTCACTCACACCCGCTCAGAGATGCTCTTTTACTGTAGTGAACGCTGCACAATTGCTAGTGGAAAAACTTGTTTAATTCAGCCATATACGTTTGAAGCAAAAACTGATTCAGAAGAAGTGGAAGTCAATGTATCAGAATGGTAATTATATCACTCTTTACAACGTGGACATATAATGGTAATTAATATGATCAGCCTTTTGCTTGACTACGTTATCAATAAGCTAATAATGTGCACAAACCATGTTTCCGTTCACCATCTCAGTCTGCCTTCTTAAAATCAGCATCCTTAGAAATGCTTTGAACAACTTAGAACATCAGTGGAGAAAGGTAAATAGTTCATCATAACATCATAATATACATAATTCATGCACTATATTGCTAAAATGTACATGATTTTTCATATCAACAGAAAAATATACCAGATAACCTGGCTTCTCTTGAGACTCCACTGCTTCAGAGCGGTCATAGTAATGATATGCTAAAGCCCGCCGGCACGTTGACCTGATTGGTTACAAGGTAGTTTGTAACACCAGCGATATCAAACCGCATTTTTGAGACTGTCTTTGTCTCACTGCAGTTTTAAAGTGCCCCTATTATGCTATTTTAAAGTATCCTAATGTTGTTTTGGAGTCTCCTAGGTTTACAGGCATCAAAGTAAAAAAAAAAAAGAACTGTTTCATTTTCTCATAATAAACATTTGCACATCACCACATTTTCAATGATTCTCAAACGACTCATCAGATGAATCAATCTCTCTAAATCCCTTCTTTCCACAAGCTACTCTGCTCTGAGTGGCCAGATAGCTCAGTCTGTTGTGATTGGTTTACTGCGTACATAAAGCGTGTCAAAAAAAAAAAAGCCCATTGCCATATCAACGTCAGCTCTGCTTGTCCTGAGGCTTCCTACACCGTAAACTAAACACAGTAATGAACAATGACGTCGATTTTACCATATAAATGCGAGCACAAGTCCGATGATGAAACATTGGAAGGAAGAACTAGTTATTGAACCCGAACCTCCATCGCAAGGATGACTCGAACAGGACGTTTCTCAGTGATACACTACTCAGTTTAAAGGTGGGGTATGTGATTTGCAAAACGGCCGGCAGATTTTGAAAATACACAACTCAAATGGTCCTACCTTCTTTCCTTTGACTCCACCCATTCGAAGAACATGGACATGGATGGGGGAGGGGGGGGATGGTACGACCGTTTGATTGACGCACTTACTGTCCAATGATTCCAGGTGGTCTTGGAAATGATTGGCTGGAGTATTTTGAGTCCTGCCTGTTCCACAGATGATTAAATTGCTTAATTTTCATTTCAGTGCTTCTAACTCAGTGGCTGTAAGTGGGTTATGAATAGGATTTTAAGTGATTTTGAAAAAATGGCCAAAAAAGAGAATTACATACCCCACCTTTAAGGTTCATTATGAGATGTTGCAACATTAACTCCTCACCATAAGCATTACAAAGTGCATGTCCATCAACAAAACCGATTATTTTACTTGTACTTATTTATTTACGGAGTATTTTTCTAATTTATTGCGGTGAACACGTGGAAACTGTATCAGTAACAGTGCATACAATAGCCAAGCTCAAGCGTGAATGACTGGTGTAACATAAACATTGGCAAATCTTGCTCCGTGCTTAATCTTTCCTCAAAGAAGTGAGAACGACAATCTGCATTAATAGACACAGTTTTAGGTAATAGTGGCCCACAGCTGATCAGCAGAAGTATTTCAGTAAGACAGTAATAATGTGAGTTAACCAGTTAGCAGAAGACCTACACAATATAAAACTCAAGCAAGCAGTTTGCAAATCTTGCATTGAACTCCGAGATTTGAGAAGAAGTCTCAGTAAAAAAAAAGGGAACACAACAAAAGTTTAGGATTATACTGCTGTGGTATCTTTTAACCACTGATTCTTCACATGCTCGTCCTTGGGCACTGAAAAAAAAACTGGCTTTACCTTCACATTATAGAGCAAAGTGTCTTCTCGACATGATGCTGTCCAGTATCCACAGGAATCAGCTGCAGCCTGCAGGTTTGAGGTTCAAGTTTTCCCTGGTGTCTGCGTGTGCAATATGCTAATGTTCCGTCTTGACGTCACAACGAAACGGCTTATGACTCATTTGAAAAACGATTCATTCAATTGACTCAGAGTCGACTAACTTTTGAAAGACAATAACTTTATATACGGTGCACTTTCAGATTTAAAACTTTGAGCTTAGAGCTATGTTACACACTACATGAAAGGTCATTTTCAAAAATCCATAATGGGGCACTTTAAATAGAAAATACTCACCAATGTTGTTCACTTGTGAATTTACACATGGTTTGTCTTAAAATCATATTAAAACATCACATAGACATATAAACAACATTAAAAAAAAAAAAAATCACCAGAGGGGACTTTAAAAGTTCTCACCTGCTTGAGTTGAATGTTCAACATTCTTCATTGAATGTTGAATGAACTCCAGACTCTTTCTAAATGAGAGTTAAAGTGTTATAACTGTTTGTGTATAGTGTTTCTTGGGTTTTTCTTGTGCATCAACAGACAGGTTTTTGTGTATTTATTTTAGAGATTGTTTTGTCAGTAAATGTAGAGGGTTTCAATTCAAATTTGTGTTGATTGTAACTTGGTTATTACGCGATTTTTAAATTAAAAATTGAAATATACTAAATTGCAACTTTATTATTAGAAAAATATAATTACAAATGTATTTAATTATATAATAGTGTACATAAAGTATATTTTAGATCACATTAATTGCTTGTTAGTACATTTGGAAGTACACTTTTACCATATTTCAAAGTACATATAATAATGTACTAAGCTGTAGTGTTTGGGCATGATCAGTCGCAAGTATCAAATTACAGTTAAGTGTGTTAAGTGTGTTCCCGGCATTAGGCTGTTAACCCAAGACTAATGGTCAAAAGTTCGAGACATCTTGACCAGCACAAGGAAAACCACAAAGAAAACACCAGAGGTTTGATCCCAAGACAAAAGATCCAAAACAGACCTTCTTCTTCTTAAAACTTTTGAATGACTTCTCTTACCCCAGGGTTGAAATCTCTTAAACCCACAGAGATTAAAGGGTTAGTTCACCCAAAAATGAAAATTCTGTCAGTAATTACTCACCCTCATGTTGTTCCAACCCCGTAAGACCTTCGTTCATCTTCGGAACACAAATTGAGATATTTTTGATTAAATCTGAGAGCTGGATCACTCCTGCATAGGCTTCTATGTGTATTAAAGAGATTGCTAATATAGTCCAAGTGGCTACAGTGTCTCAATCTTAAGTTTATCAAGCGACGAGAATACTTTTTGTGCGCAAAAACAAACAAAAATAACGACTTTATTCCACTATTCATTTCCTTCTCTCTGGGCCTCGAGTTAGGTTACGTAGTGTAATAACGAGCGCGTCTGTGTTGCACGTCACACGCATCACACACACATGACCAGCGCCGGCCAATAGTGAGCCTATGTGGTGATGTGCAACACAGATGCGAGGAGTGATCCAGCTGTCAGATTTCAATTGTGTTCCGAAGATGAACGAAGGTCTTACGGGGTTGGAACAACATGAGGGTGAGTAATTACTGACAGAATTACATTTTTGGGTGAACTAACCTTTAAGACGTGAAGGATCCAAATTTAAGAATATGTTTAAGATCTGCTGATCTTACTTCCTTACATAACATCACATGAAAAACTAAGGTGAATTACACTGTATTGGGCATTCAAGGTGAACATGATGGCATCAATTTACTGATCAGAAGTTAGCTTTAAGTCAGCTGTCTAAACATTGTAATAGTCAGGGGTTTTGTTAGCCTTTGATCTTCCAACTAAGAGTTGAACTGTGTGTGAATGTTACTAGTCTTAGTTCTCGTGACCATTTGTGTTTATACCATTTGGGGAGCTCAGTTGGGGGTAATTGCCTCTATTGTCTTTAGCAGTAGTCATCCCTAAAGGCTGTGTGTAAGTTCAGAACCTTAAGGGACAGCCCACTGAAATGCCTATAAAGAAACCATGTAAAGTTACATTAGTTAGACTGATTTGGGAAGAACTGCAGCCGCGTCAACGCGAAGTCCTCAATAAAGAATAACTTTGTTTGAACGTGATCCCCAACGTCTCCTGGTCTCTTGCTTCGACGAAGAAAAACTTTACAACAGATGGTGCCTTGTGACCCGGATGGAGAAGGAAACTCAAAGAATTTTAAGCTCAATGAACTGAATCTTGAAACTTCAAGCTCAACAAAAGATTTGACAAAGATTGCCAGACTGAATCTTTCCAGCTTCCTCCAGATTGAAAACTCCAAGCTCAAAGATTTCAACAAAGCTGACTGAGTTCCAGACTGAATCTTGAAACTTCAAGCTCAAAGATCTCAACAAAGCTGACTGAGTTCCAGACGAAATTTTTCTGTACAACCAACGATTCGGTGAGTTTACACTCCATTCAAAGAACCAATGCAGACCAGTACAAATGTTTTCCTCTGCGCCGTTCAGAGAAGTAGTTAACAAACAGCTGTAGAGTTTGGTTAACTAAAGATGAGCCTCTAAAAAAGTTTTTCTTTTAGAGATGAAATTTACCCCCTGTTGTTGGCAGGGAAGATTAACAGTTACATGTTAATATTGTGTGTATGCTCTTGCTAGAGAAGACCTATCTGTAAGCTAGAGAATTAGCTTTAGAATTAGATTTAGCCTCATGTGCTAATAAGATTGTACCCTCTGTTTGCAAGACAGTAGAGAGAAGTTTTTTTTTTTTTAGTGTTTTGTTTGTGGTAACAGAAATTCACAAAAATGTTTAGGAAAAGTACTAGACAGATTACACCTTTTTGGACAGATAGTGAATTTAAGTCTTTGTTATCAGAGCACATGGACTCAATCGTGACTGAGGAAGTCAGATTGAATTTAACAAAGAAATTTAGCATTGATCCAGGCAAAGTTTGGTCAATCGAAGATTGTAAAAAGGTACTAGGAGAAAGTATTCGCAAGAACAGTGTCAAAGGCATTATCTTCTGTCACAGAGAATTTGGTTTAACCCTAGCTACAGAACAGTCTAAGCGCAACTCTGAGCTAGAGAAACAGATCAAAGAGCTCCATGCTAGAATATCTTCGTTGACTAAGAAAGTAAGCCGCAACAAAGATGCAGAAAAAACTGATGTGGAAGAAGTTAGTCAGCCTGATAACAATTATCCTGACTTAAAAGCTTTCTTTGAAACAAATGTAGCCATCCAATCAGTAACTGATCAGCCTGTAGATTCAGTGCAGGTTTGTGGGGCTAGGAGAAGATCTCAGGGAACTGAAAGTGTTACTCCGAACTCTTCTGTTGTCCAAATACAAACGGTTGCCAAAACATCTTTAGGTCCTAAGGATATAGATAGACTCTCCCAGAGTTTACCCTCAGCACGTACAAATTTTTCTGAATTTAGAAGAGCATTGTTCAGCAAAATGCATCTTTACGACATGTCGTTGCCGGAAGTCACACAGCTGATGTCACAAATTCTAACTGAATCTGAATTCAACAATTTTGAGTCTGCTGTTACTTCCGAACTGCAACATGTCAGTAAAGGCGATTTGAGAGAAGGTGTTTTGAAAATCCTAAAGAATATCTTAGGACCGAAAATCGATTGGTCAAGAGTTACTAGCTGTGTACAAGAGAAAGAAGAAACTGTGAGTGAATATACTGAGAGGTTCTGTCAGGTAGCGGTAACGTACAGTGGAATAGTGGATGATTCCGAAAGTGTGTTAGCTGACAAAGGAGCTCTAATCCGAATTTGGGCAGATGGTCTTGTAGCTGAGTACAGAACAGCCTTGCCATTCCTAGATATTACGTGGGCTAAAAGAACTCTCAGAAGTAACCTAGAAAGTTTAGCTATTTGGGAAAGAGATTCTGATGTCAAAGAGAGAGTAAGAATTGCAGCAGTTTCTGTTAAGGTCAACTCAGAGAAGCCAAAGAAACGCAAAAGTCCTAGAGAAGCCAGTTGTACTTACTGTGGCAGGGATGGACATTTTGGAAAAGAATGTAGAAAAAACAAAAATAACTTAAGACAAGTTAACAATGTTATGCAGATTTTACTACATTTGTTTGCTACTTTGAAGCAACCCCTCCCCTCGTCATTGGACTCGTGGGTAAGCTTTTTGAGGTGTTAACCATTTAGGCTGTGATTGCTTAATCTCCCCAGTAACTCACAACAAAGATGAAAGACTTATTGACTGTCACAGCCTTTGTTTGGGGGACATTCAGTATACTCACAGCCTTAAAATGTTATACCACAGAATATTGCAGTTAGACAACCATCCTCTGTTAATGATGTTTATTAGGACTGATGTTTCACTGGAGAATGGAAATGTGCCAATTTTTCTCACACACTGTACAGTGTGCACACAACAGGGACAGAATAGGACACACAGACCAGGGCGGAGCCAATGGAAGAACCGATGTGCAACAGGCCTCGGGGGTCAGCCATGTGGTGAAGATTTCCTCATCCCCCCTCTTATCCCCACCTCACTGGTCCATAGGTGTCAAATCAATTAAGAAATAGGGAAAGAATGAAACAACCGCAGCAGACGCTACAACCCTAGTGTTTAAACAAATACTGCTACAACCCTAGTGTTTGGACAAATACTGCTCTGTCGTCTTTTGTTTTCTTTCTTCCTCTGTGCAGATAAACACTTGATGGCTGTTCCAAAAATCCATATGCAACGACGTCTCACCTGCATATGAAGCCACAACCTCAAGACGACAACTACACCCACTGCTGAACGAGCCAATCACAAAAGAAAAAGAAGAAAAAAATACACAACGCAGAAATACAAAACCTTCAGTCATCCATCGATATGATCAAGACTACAAGCCTGCACCATTATCTGAGTGCTGCACCTGGTTAATATGACTGAAGATAACTTTTCATGGTTCGGAAACCTGTTAGTATCAAGTGTGTCAACCAGCAAATGACTCACGTCCAGCACACCCGTAAGATTTCACGGACCCTAAGTGCATGTTTGTTTCTGTGTCAACATGCAATTACAGATGAACAACACAGAGCAAGTTATATGTGCCTGTAACTTACACAAGTTACAAGAATGAACATATGCGATGTGCCTGTAACTTACACCAGTTACAAGAATTAACTTTATGTGCTTAAATTTGTATTTTGTGAGAGTTTTTAAGAACTCTCAAACGGGGGACTGAAGGATCCAAATTTAAGAATATGTTTAAGATCTGCTGATCTTACTTCCTTACATAACATCACATGAAAAACTAAGGTGAATTACACTGTATTGGGCATTCAAGGTGAACATGATGGCATCAATTTACTGATCAGAAGTTAGCTTTAAGTCAGCTGTCTAAACATTGTAATAGTCAGGGGTTTTGTTAGCCTTTGATCTTCCAACTAAGAGTTGAACTGTGTGTGAATGTTACTAGTCTTAGTTCTCGTGACCATTTGTGTTTATACCATTTGGGGAGCTCAGTTGGGGGTAATTGCCTCTATTGTCTTTAGCAGTAGTCATCCCTAAAGGCTGTGTGTAAGTTCAGAACCTTAAGGGACAGCCCACTGAAATGCCTATAAAGAAACCATGTAAAGTTACATTAGTTAGACTGATTTGGGAAGAACTGCAGCCGCGTCAACGCGAAGTCCTCAATAAAGAATAACTTTGTTTGAACGTGATCCCCAACGTCTCCTGGTCTCTTGCTTCGACGAAGAAAAACTTTACAACAGACGTTTACATGATTATTTTGTAATAATCAGATCAGATCAGATCAGATCATTCCTAATGCTAGATGGACTCATAATCACACATTGTTCAACTGAATAATTCTTTATCACGTCTAACCTATATACAGTGCGTGCAGAATTATTAGGCACGTTGATTTTATGATCATATTTTTTTTCAGGCACATTTTACCAATTCCAAACCACATTAATCATAATAACTACTATTAATTTTGTATTTAATCATTTAAATGATATATAATTGTTCATGAAGGCTGGAAATGAAAAACGCCTTATATTCAGGTGTGCATAATTATTAGGCACGTTTTCTTTTACAGATAAAATAAGCCAAAAAAGAGATTTAATTCAGACTTAAAAGTAAAAAATTATTAAATCCCGATGACACCAAAAGCTTATAAGCTAGAGCGTGAAGTTTCGACGAGCGCACGCCGCCCTGACGGTTGATATAAGCCACTGCCGTGGTATTGACACAGGGTACAGGCACATGATGTCCCTGCAGGCGAGGAAGAAAATGATTCAGAGCTTTCCAAATGGTAAAAGCTCTAAATACTTAATGTGTGCTGAACGTAGTCTGCTCGGCCACAGACCATTCACCATTCTGCCCTCCTGGGTGGCACCCCAGCCTGTTAAGTGAAAGTGAAAGTGAAAGTGAAAGTGACACGTGACGGCCAAGTATGGTAACCCATACTTGGAATTTGACCTCTGCATTTAACCCATCCAAGTTAATGCACACACATTAGGAGCAGAGTAGTGAGTAGTTAACACACACACACTGCAAACGTGGATACACACACCCAGAGCAGCGGGCAGCCTTTGTGTGGCGCCCGGGGAGCGATTAGGGGTTAGGTGCCTTGCTCAAGGACGCATCTGTCGTCACAACTTTCTGCATCATAACCATCCCCAGAGGGGTTTACTGTGCGTAAAAGTCTGCGCTCTTCCAGTGGCGCAAGGCTGCCGAGCAGGCGCGCATCACCATTACAGAGCGGCAAAGATCCTGAGTCGAGCTGAAATGTAGTAACAAAACCCATTTCATGAACGCTCTCATTCTCAGGAGTCCCAGTGGCACAACCTGGATGGATGAAGCCATAAGACCCTGCAGCCTGAGGCATGTGCGATATTGTACTTTCGTCCCCTCTCTGAACTGCGACAGACAGTTCATTAGAGAGAGAATGTGCTCTTGAGAGAGACGCGCTCGCTTGGAGACTGAGTTCAACTCCAAGCCCAGGAAAATGACATTCTGACTGGGTGTAAAATTGCTCTTGCTCACATTCACTCTGAACCCGAGAGATGTGATGTGCGCGAGTACACGGCAGGTGTCCTGCAACACTTTCTCCTTCGATTCGGCTATAATGAACCAATCATCTATGTATGTCAGAATCCTCAGACCTGACATTCTCATGGGTGCTAAACCCACCTCCGCACACAGACAAAAACACTGAGGACTCCTGGTAGGCGAAACAAAGAAACTTCCTGTGTGGCGGATAAATGCTTATACGGAAGAAAGCATCTTTCAGGTCGACCGATGTGAACAAGTCGTTCTGTTTTATGGCGCGGGCGAGCAAGCCATGAGTTAGCATTCTGAAATTGTATTTCCTCAAATGTTTGTTCAACACAATGACATCCAAGATAGGGCGGAGAGAGCCCTAATCACTCCCTTGTTTAGGAGGGAGGATATTTCCTCTTTCAGAATGTGTGAGGCGTTCTCTTCCATGTGTGAAGAGAGAACACCGTTGAAATGCGGGGGTTTCATTGCAAACTGCAGTCTGTAACCCTGCATTATTGTACGCATCACCCACTCGGGAGCCGAAACAGTTTGGCAAGCCCATTCGTGACTCGCGAGTGTTCCCACCCAAGCTGCAGCGGAGCTGTGTAAGCCCAGCTGATTCATTTGTGATGCAATGGCGCCCTCTAGTGGACGAACTAGGGGCAACATGCAGGGGTTCAGAGTTATTTTCTCGCTCTGCAGGGAGAGATCCGTAACAAATTAATTTGATTTGTTTGCTTTAATGTTTTTTTTTTTTTTTGTGTGTGTTTTGTGCTGGGGAAACACAGGGCCGAAGCCTCTAATAATTGGGTGAGGGGAACAGAGTGTGTGCGGTGTGGTGACACTGCTTTTGTACTTTTCCTCACAACAGACCCCCTGAACATGGAGGGAACACACAACGTCCACTAAAGACATGGGCTGGGCAGCCTCGAGAGGAGGGGAACCGACCCATCCGCGGGAGACTCTGCGTCTTTTGGACAGGGGTTCTGGGACAGGAAGAGAGTCCGAAGGGCTTGTGGCCTGTGGACGCGGACTCAATGCCCCCATCGGCCGAACATCAGCCAGGCCGCTTACGTTTCGAGTCGGTGGGGATAGGGTAGGGTAGATGGTCTTCCAGACTCGTGGCGGTAGTCGATTTTCCCCAGTGCTTAGCAGGCGGTGGGTTATTCTGCCGTGGGGGTGGTTTGTTGCGAGGCCTTTCTGATGGAAATTTCATCCCATGGCAGCTGGGTTAGGCAAATGTGCTGGGGGTGCCTGGCGTGGAGCCGCCTTCCTAGGAAGGCATAACTTTAAGGCCTCATCCTCCTTTTTGTCGTCACACCGTTGTTGCATCAATGCGACGGTGGGGCCAAAGAGAGCCCGGCCGGGCTCCACCGACACGCCCGTTATGCGCCTCTTCTCACTGTCAGGAAGGCCCGACAGGTTAAGCCAGAGCGCGCGCTCTCCCACCACAGAAAGCGCCATAGAGCGCCCGCAGGCTTGGACGGCCTGCCGAGTGTTACGGAGGACGAGGTCGTTCACCGTGAGGATCTCCTTCCACAAGGGTAGAGAAGGAGTTCCCTTTTCCAGCTGTTGCCTTAATTCATCCAAAATCTCCGCCTGGTAAGCGGAGAGAAGTGAAGAGACGTTCAGGGCCCTGACAGCCAAGGCTGAGGACTTGCATGCGTCCTGGTGAACTGAGGCAGAAAAACGGTCCATCTTGTTGGGCAAGACCGGCTTAGGGGGAGCGAACAGCCCGCCCTGAAAAGGGTTAAGGTGCCTGGCGATGGAAGGCTCGATAGCGGGAGGGTCACCCATGCCATGAGCTGCCATATCCTTCACCTCAAGGCCTGTGAGACCGCGTTTGAAGTCGAGCGGGTCGCACCAATTGTGCCTTATGTGCTTCGCGCATGCTGGAAGGACGGGGAAGAGTTGTTTCCTCGGACTGGGAGGGTCGCAAATATTCCCGTCGTAAATATCCCTCTCCTGGTCAGTGGCGCTCTGTGGAGCCGGCCACTCAATGTTGAGGCGAGCGGCCGCTCGCTCACAAACTTCCAGGAGGATGGACTGAGGCAAGGCCGCATGGGCGCTAGCCTGGGGAAGGCCAGAGGGCAGGATGGCCTCCTCGTCCTCTGAGACCCAAAGAAGGGCTGCGTCATCCTCATCGCCAGAACCAGCAGGTTCGTCGACGAGCGTGAGGTTGCCCGCGAAGATGTCCTCTTCGGGGAATGCAGGATTGGGCTGGTCAGCCCAAATAAGTGAGCTGGCACCCCGGGAGTCCCCCGGTAGCGCGTCGTAGTCACTGTGTCCCCCATCCGAGTCAGCACGTAAAAGCTTCTTGGGCAGCATAAGGCAATGACTGCAATTCTCCGGGTTCTCCAAGGCTTCTTGAGCATGTTTGAGGCCCAAGCAGACCACGCAGAACGAGTGAAGGTCCTTAGCGGCGATGAGCGCACCACACGCGGCCGGGCAGGCCCGTGATAGGCAGTTCCCCGGAGAAGCAGCAGATTTAGACAGCGACATTCCGGTGAAGAACTCGGAAAAATCCGTGGCGGACAGCCTGATGTTTCCTGAGAGACTGAGCGCGAGCTCATGAAGCTCCGCCCCCTGGGCCGTCCAGCAGCAGCTTATTTGCATTTAAAGGGCACACACTAAAACAGCGCGTTTTTCTGAGCCCCAGAAAATGACAATTTAAACATGCTGTAAAAAATGATCTGTTGGGTATTTTGAGCTGAAACTTCACATACACACTCTGGGGACATCAGAGACTTATTTTACATCTTGTGAAAAGGGGCATAATACGGGACCTTTAAGTTAATAAAGATAAATATTACTGTAATATTTACTAAGCCACAGAATTATTTGAATTATTACACAGAGTGTGTGGTACATGAATTGATTGAATAGACCCAAAACAACCCTAAAAAATATTTGCACAAGCCTTTTGTTCTGGTCTGGGTATTTAAGGGGAAGTGACAGAGCAGTCTTTGGGAACCTGTAACCAGGAAAACCCCCATGCAATGCTGTGTCAGTGTTTTCCACACACACTGTCAGAAATGCATTTCTTTTCCTGGAGTCATATTTGAGCAAGTGATTGTCATATATTTATTATTTCTAAATTGGCTTGTAATCATTTACTTGTGTAATTGGCATGATACATTTTACCTGACAAATAAAATGTTATATTTGAATTATTCTGCATTATTCTGAAATCATTATTTCTAGTAGATTAAAGTGCAGTCTGGTGTTTCCGTAAAACTATTCCAGGATAGATCAAACCGAAGGCACTAATGAATGGAGCACATCATTAAGGAGACCTTCCAATTTCTGACTATCACTGACTTAGCATGTTGCAGCTCACGACTATTAAAAAATTACACCTTTTGGCATGAGTCAGCAGAGAGCGACCGCTTAAAGCTGCCGTCGGCAACATTTTTGTGATCATATTCAGTGAAATCGACACTATAATCCGACAGAACAACATAAATAAGGTGGTTTCAGAAAAAAAAAAGAGCTTCTAACTCCACCTGGAGCGTGTTATTTGTTTTGCAAAAATCCACCGCTCCCGGATCATCGGGTCCAATCAGCACAGGGGGGTGTGAGATCTGACTGTCAATCACAGGTCGTGCACACGCCACAGATCCCACTCCCCCCTCGCACACGTTACAATCACATGCACACGCCTGAAGTTCGCAGGTGTGTAGTGTGTTGGATTGTACGAAGCGTGATGGCGGAGAGAGAATCTACTAACAAGCTTCCAATTCCTCGGTTATTGCTATCTATCTATGGGTAGATTAGCCAGGACAGCCTACCTCCGAGTCCATGGTGTTGATCAATGCTGAAGAGATAGGGCGGACGCGTTCACATAAAATCTGGTGCACATGCACTGACGAGCACGACCTCGATGGGAGGGTGCTCGCTGGTAGTGGGGGAGGGGCATGAGAGTTGTAAACATTCAAAATTTTGTCTCAATCGACCCAATCTGCCAGACTTGCCGACTGCAGCTTTAAGGGTAAAATAGTTCGCACTGCACATTATGACTATTTCAGAACTGGCTATAGTTTGTGATTGTGAATGCACATTCGCGACGTGATGTCTCAAAGTGATACTGTTTTGACTCATACTCATATTTATATATATTTAACAAACTTTTTCTTGTTAATTTTGCATAAAAAGACTTCAAGCTGAATTTACTTAAAAGGTGATGCAAAAATGTTGCATCGATATTTAAGTAAATCTGACAGATTTTTTTTTTGTGCAAATCAAAAGAACTGCCTGAGCAAAACGTGGCTCAAAACTGCATAATGCAATATATTGACTCACATGTAAATGAAGGACGATTGCCCATGCTGGAATCACTGGAGTCAGAGTCACTCTGATGGTCCTGCATTTTTACTGCCTCTTAATAAGGTACTCAATCAGTGACGTACTATCAGACCCTTCAAAACCTACAGAGAAAGGGTGACAAAAATCAGGATGAGCAAAAATCTAGAAAAAACATCTTGATTAACTCAAATGGATTCACAATTACATTGTCTCTCCTGTCTGAGAGTGTTTGGATCTGCGACAGCCAATCAGAACTGATCATTATTTAATTCAGGTTCAATAGCCCATTGAAGAGCTACTGTTAATGCACGCCACTGAAATGTACATATTATTGATTGTCCTCGATGTTCAAAAGTTCATTAACAATGCATCACAAACATTTGATCTTGTTTTAAATAGGCTATTACACAATGCTGTCAAAACCTGGTTTTATTTTTCTAAAAACAAATTACTCGAGTGCCTTGGATGTGTTTTTTTTTTTTTTTTTTTTGTAAATCTAACTATGTTAGAGTTTAATGGTAAATCAAAGGGGGCTTCTCCCATCTTATATTATGAAATCTAACATAATGAACATCGGAGTGTGCGCACACGACACGGACAGCTGTTACGGCAAGCACTTGATATGAGTTCTGTTTTCTTCTTGCTGTTCACTCAAAATAGAGGAGCAGATTTGTGCACATGATGATCTGCTTCATATACTGTAAAAAAAAAGATTCATTTGGAGAATCTGTCACCCAATTTGAAGCTCAGCTAAAAATCAATTTCTGGCTAAGCTTCTGCAGCGTACAATCATTTACAAAAAAAATCTTACAATATTTACAAGTTGTTTGTTATTCCAAACTTTGTTTTTGTTTGTTTAGTTTGGATTTCCCTGCATCACTAGCCTAGATTATACCATCACAACTCCTCTAATACAATTTAAAATGTATGCAGTCTTGATCATATCATGGTCTTGATAGCTAGTGTGTTTTGCCTCCTAATGAAAGTGGAGAATGAACTGTTTTACAGCGTGACGAAAAAGAGTAGCATGCGTGACGAGTTATGCCTACTACACTTAACTGAAACCGATCCAATTTATCTTAAAATTAATTGCGTAATAATTGCGTAATACAAATAAAGAATATCATGTGATTTATTTTACACTTACCTCATACAAAACATATCTTATAGTTTGTTTTTGTCAGAATCAAAAGACTTTTTGTCTTTGTCTGATTGTATAAGAGAAAGAGAAACTAAAGAGTCTAGGGCAGGCTACTACTTGCACGTTAAACTTTTTGTTACAACTCTGGAATTTCCGGTCACTGCATTCTGCGCACTTACATGAGAATTAAGTAGGCTACATTTTATGGCTGTCAATTGGATTAAACGAACATGCAGCAGTTGTGTTCGTCTTCTCATTAACAGTGTTTTTCTCTTACTGATCGTATTTCATACCTGTTAAGTTTAGATTTTTTTATTTTATTAATTTGACTGATAAATGGATTGTTTATGTGCGTCTTTTAAAATATTTGAATGCGCGGTACAGGTCTTAAGTAGGCTAAATGTAACGATGTTAAATATCTTATACAGTAACGCACACAGCTTAGAAGACAATGACAGTCAACTACTTTAAATATAAAGCAAGCATTTTGGCCATAAATATGTAAATCACATACAGTAAAAATGATTGACAATGAAAAATGACACAGAATAGTTATGATTAGTTTTACAATGTGAATACCATACTTACAGGGAGCCAGTCCACCAATAGACTTAAACTTTTTGTCTGTCTTTCTTTTATAGAAGAGATCCCCCCTCCCCCCATAAACTCTTAAAGTGACAGTCTATTCCTGCTGCTGTCTGTCATGTTAATCAAAGAACAAAAGACAAAGAAAATCAATCTCTGCTCTTGACTGAATAATTACTTTTATAACTAATTATAGGCATTAATATGTGTTTACTTTTTACAATGAAGACAATCCAGTGTTATTTTACATTTGTTTACTTTAATTTCTGTAGTATTTCTTACATGAATGTGTATACCCAACTGAAAAACTTAAAGGCGTGTTTATTTCATATCTCTCTTATTGTATTGCATTTATGTTGTTTGTAATTTGTCCATTTGTGCTTATTTTATTAATGACTTTTTTACTTGTTTTTTTTTTCTGAAAATAAAATTTTGTATTGGAGAAATGTAGATTTTTGTTTGTATATGCTGTCAATTATAGTTGTTAGAAATAAAATCGGAAACGGCAAAAATCGTTATCGGGAGGTCACTTACAAAAAAAATCAGAAATCGGATTTGGCCAAGAAAATGGCAATTGTTGCATCTCTAGTAATAACATGCAGGCATTTTTAAATACAAATCATTCACTCTGCCAGGTTCACTCAGTCGCTGTTCGTTCCTTCAGAAAACAATGTGTGGCGCACCTCAGCATTTTCAGCTTTCAGAAGAAAACTAATCTAAATTGCATTTACTTATGAAACTTGGAAAAACTTGGACAATGTCGCATGTGTGAGCAACAATTTAAAAAATATATATATTTTACAAACAAAATATTATTTTATCCTAGGATATATAATCGGAACAATTCAACACTGGAAAATTCCTAAAGAATTCCTAAAGAACACAAATGTGGAAATCACAAAAGCTTTAATTCCAGAGTTTGACCAAACGTTTTATGGACATGAAATCGTTTTTTAAAGATCTGCCATCTCTCACAAACATAAATGTATTTTTATCCAATTGTTATTGACTCAGTACAATAAAAACATCAAGTTGAGATACACTCAGAAACCCGTCTCTTGAAGGATCTAAGGATTCTTAGATCCTTACGTGTTTAGCTTGAAAACAGCGGTCATACATCTATGTTGGATTTGTGCTGGTTAGATGCAGTCCAGATGAAGTAGGGATGAAGTCTGAGCTTTGAAATATATGCAGCTAAGCTTATTCAATAAACCCTGATTTTTATCATCACTTCGTCTCCGGCTTCCTTCTATTTAAAGGTGCTCTAAGCGATGTCACGTGTTTTTTAGGCCAAAACATTTTTTGTCACATACAGCAAACATCTCCTCACTATCTGCTAGCTGCCTGTCCCCTGAACACACTGGAAAAAAACACGGTCTCTCTAGACACCACAGGCTCCACAAAGGGCAACAAAAACAAACTGGGCTAACCCGCACCACGAAACATAACAAACTGTTCCAGCCAATAACTGACAAGAATGATTTGGGGGTGGGGTTTGGGGGTTTAGTGCACGGATGAGGAGGAGGGAGGGTCTAGCTAGCCTCCGTTTTGTTTGACAATACTTTGAACGTCAACAAGAAGTGACATCAACCAACATCACTTAGAGCACCTTTAAGAGCCTCCTCTGTAAACCTTCAGTTTTGGGATCCAGACAAAATACAGGTTTGTTAACAGATTTTGGCTTTCAGATAACACTTGCTGCTGCAAACTGTTTTTGGGCATCAGACAAAAATGTCTTCTGATGGGATCTGGTAAAGAGGTTGGATCTAATATTCCTGGCGTGGAGATTTGAGCATTTTTGGACAGCAAGATATAGACACGATCTCACACTTTGAATGTTTTGTACTTTGTGCGCACCTCGTCAAACATGAACCTGATGAATGAAGTGAGGGTTAATTCTGAAGCCACTAAAACAGTTTTTTTTTCTTTCTCCAATTTAATACAATACTATCAACCAAACAAAAAAACATTATATGTGAACTGTTCAAACTAGAGTCCATGTGTATTAACTGTATAATTACAGTTATGAATATGAACTTATTCTGCGACTGCGATGACAGTTCATGTAAACGAGAAGAGTTCCTGGAAACATGGCTGATCTCAAATGATCTTGACTACAGGGAAGTATTTGTGTGCCGAGAAGTCAAACTCAGGGAGGGCCTGCAAAGAGTAAACACAAGGATGCAATGAATTTCACAGTATCATTTCATCTATATGCAATTTCCTTTTTAGGGAATTCAAGTTAGGCTTTATAAACAGCATCTGTGACTTGCTGTCTGTTACCACAAGACATCATTTTGACTCATCTCCAGTTTGTAATTAAAATGAGTCTATGAGGCAAAACATTCTAAGATTCAAAGCAAAAATGTTCAGCACATATTTTAAACTAATTTATTTACTTTTTAAACTGATTTAAGCATTTACTGCGATTTCACACCTCCCTCGTTTGGAGAGCTTGTTTCAGAACCTGGTGCGTTTTCTCCCTTAGTTTGGTTAGTTTAGGTTTGGTTAGCAAACTTTCATGTGGTTTGTAATCCTATTTAAAATGAAATCCTGAAATCTGTTTCATTCTGATCAGGGGTGCATTTCCCAAAACCATAGTTGCTAACCTGTTAGCTACTTAGTTCGTTGGAAATGGGAAATTGCATTGCAACCGACAAAGTTGCTAACTTAGTTAGCAACTATGGTTTTGGGAAACGCACCCCAGAATGATTTTACATGAAGTTACATAGTTAAAGGTATTGTAGGTAGGATTTTTATAAAAAACTTATTTTCCAAATTTGTTTAAACTTTATTTATATATCAAAACATAATTAAAATGTAAGTACTCTGAAAAAGAAAGTATAAAAATCGAGTGTCTGTAGACCTCTAACGACTGTTTTAAAGACAGCTCATTATTTCCATTCACTCCACCCCCTTCCCTTCTGGGCTCCTTCCAAAGCCACGCCCCCAAAACACATGAACGCGCGATGCCGACCGCTGAGCTGAAGACGCATTATTTACCTGAGACGAGCGGAGAGGAAGGAGCACAGTGCATGTAGTGACATCATGTCAGAATCACATGTAATAAAAAAAAATCTAACTTTATCATTATGAAGATAAACAAATAAGATGTATTTTAGTACTCACTATCAAGCTAGCATATTGATATTGGTAAAGTTTAAAATATATTTTTTTTGATTCGCTAACGAGCTAGTTATCTATAAGGCAAAGCTAAAAACAGGTTGCATTGATACACGTTTTTCCATTACCATCATTTACACTGTGATGAAGATGAATTTCGTGTAAGATTCATAACATATACGGTGTTCTGCATGTAAGAGTTTCCACGATGAAAGCATTGTTGACTCTGATGAGGACTAACGTTACACTCCAGAGACAAGTACCGCATCGTCAGCTCGAGGACAGGTCCGGGGTCGAGGGCGAAGCAGAGGAGGTCGTGCAAGAGGCCGTGCAACTAGGGTCCGAGGATATTGACACGTTTTATTCAAAGACTTTTTGTTCATTACCTTTTCTAGTACTGTCTTCCTTTTTGCCTTGTTTGCCTTCGCTAACTGCATATGCCGGTAATGTGAATTTTTGATTGCTCTTTCTCTGCCATTGTTTTGCTATTCCTAGGTTCCGTGCCTCTTGAATTCCTCAAATCAAACGGGTGCGCGCGCATATGGGCAGATCCTGTGTGGCAAAAGGGTGGTTGCCATGGTTGCGAGAGAGTGACAGTCGCCTAAGCCAATCCTTTGTTTCGTCCCGAATGGAAATAATGAGCTGTGTTTAATACAGATTAAACGGTCTAGAGTCACTCGATTTTTATACTCTTTTTATCAAAGTACTTACATTTTAATTATGCATTGATATATATAAAAAGTTTAAACAAATTTGGAAAAAAGTTTTTTTATAACAATCCTACCTACCCTACCTTTAAGGCAGGAGTTGAAATATTGGATCTAACTTTCAAATAAATGTCTATTGTAACATTTATTCTGTTGCAGATTCTCTCCCAACAGATGTCTCATAAAGTGTATATTATTTTTACAAACTGAGAGACGAGTTAAAATGTTTTGTCCCTGGTAACAGAGACGGTCCATAGAGCTCAAGTTGTACTGAGCCCAGCATATTTTTATATACACATGTTGTACCTTAGTTTCTTTCTTGTGTCCTCCAGCCAGCAGTTTCATAACAACAATATTGGGTTTGGCCACTTTAAGGATGCGGTTAACCTACAACAGAAAGCAACATATCAGTCACTTCTTTACACAATAACTGACAACATAAGACTTCAGTGTAACACTGCTTCACAGTCTCCATTGTATATAATCATTTGTTAAAAATATGATATTTTTGTTTCCATCCATCAAAAAGAAAATATGAGTCTTTTTTTGTTTTATTTTAAAGTCTTAATATTATATTTAAAAAAGGGCAATACTACAAAGTTACGTAGGCTGAATAAGAGTAAGATTTTTTTTTTAAAGAAATTACAACTTTTATTCAGCAAGGTTCAATTAAACTGATGATACACTACAGTAAAGGCTTTTACATTGTTGTGAAAAACTTCTTATAAATGTAATATAAATGCTGATCTTTTGAACTTTCTAATAATTAAAAAATCCTGAAAAAAAGGATCACGGTTTAGACAAACAGCAGCAAAACTGTTTTCAACATTGATAAAAATAAGAAATGTTTCAAATCATCATATTATAATAATTTCTGAAGGATCATGTGACACTGAAGACTGCAGTAATGATGCTGAAAATTCAGCTTTGATCACAGAAATAAATTCCGTTTTATATTAAAATCGAAAACCAAATACCAATTCCTACTATATTTGTGTTAATAAGACAGGACTGGCTCACAGAGCAATATAAGGACTGTTTGAAATGTACCTCTGCATCAGGGCTGGTGACGTTTTCAAGTATAAGTTTGGCCTGCTGGAAATGTTTACTGGCGGCCATATAGAGATCCGCTGAGCGAGGAGGAGGATTGTACTTCTTCAAATCTGACATTTCCTACATTTAAACACACACAGACACAGATTACTGTAATCTTTGCACAGGATAGTTTCAGTAAACATGACCTTGAAGTGAGTAAATTCAGCGCTACCTTAAACTGGATGTAGTGCACTGGCGGCGGTGTGACGACACTGTTGAACGGGGCGAATCGATGCTCGTAGCGAACCTGCTCGCTGTCCAGTTCAAACTGAGGTTTGCGCACCTTTCTGTCCATATCCAACGCTATCATGGTCTGCAGAAATAAAGACTTTTAGTTTATTCAAAATACATTAAAAATACAATTCACACACATACAATGACTCGAATCCACACCTTCAATGATGAGTATGTTTCTAATTTCCACATTGAAATTCATATTCATTTGTAACAAAGTCAAAATTGTGATTTAAATAAATGACTGCAGCACCTGGGGGCAAGGACACGTAATACGCATGTGCATGCCATCACCGTTTTCACAGATTCGCGGTTTTGTAGATAATGGCATCGTTTTTAAAAGCTTGCACTTTGAAACCTGTTTTCAGGCCACCAAAACACCATTGTCGTGTAAATGAATGGCCAAAATACAGAAAATTTTTCTTAGTTTAAAAACGGTGTCATGTAAACAGCTCCTCGATTTCTCCTTCTTTATCATGCACTCTTATACGTCTCTGACCAACCAATCAAATCCTGATTATTATGATTCATTTCCATTGTTACATTGGCAGCTTTGAGTACTCCAGTGTGTTTGTGTGTATCAGGAAGCATTACCTTGTACATGCCAGCACACATGTTCTGGTAAGCTTGGCTCATGGTGATCTCTTTACTCAGAGGACGAGCTGAGGAGACAATGGAAACACAATGAGCGAGTCAGACCCAAACATCCCAATCCTCCCAATCATCCCAATCCTCCATAGCAACTGCAACTGTTGAATGAACGTCAGCCTGTGAGAACCTTTCTTCTTCTTCTTGCTCTTCTTGCTGCTTCGTACTTTCAGCTGCTCCTCCAAGATTCTCTCCTCTGCCATCTGAGAGCTGTCCGCTCGACTCAACGTGGACATGAGCCACGCATACAGGAACTCCGACAGATACCTGAACATACATGGAGAGAAAGATATATCTTTACTTTTTTAATCTTTATCTGACTCTCAGAATTCAACAGGCTGTTTTGCTACCGTCTCTTTAAGACTATATGCAAATGACCTCTGTTATGATTGGCTAACCTCTTCACATGTGTAATACTAAATTTTATTATTCATTTAGGGAATCTTTCAGGGATGCACCAATATTAAAACTGTGGCTGATACAGATAAGCCGATAATTCTATTAGCATATTTACATATATAAAATGTATAATCATAATACTGACATATTATTTAAAAAATATTTTTAGCATATTAAAATCATAATTGTTATAATTTGTACTCCTCCGCGATGCCTGGCGGTGGCGCTGGATATCATTTTTTATATTATTATATATTATTTAGTTTTTATTATGTATTAAGTTTATTGTACATCCCACAAAAGATGAAGCGTTAGTTTTACTCCAGAGAATCACTGTAAGAGCTGAATAAACACTGTATAAGAAGTGTGCATTAAAGTCTTATCCATAAACTCTCTCTCTCCCTTTCATTATCATCAACATACACAGCAAATTACACAAAACACTCGTTACAAACTAACAGTAAACAAATACATTTTGCAGGTCAGATACATTTTTCAAACAGGGCGGGTCTACGCTAAACCTGCAGTGTCCGTCAACAGTCGTGGGAGGGTCTTGTGCAAAAGTATGTCACACTGCCCTGAATCTGAGAACGGGTTGTTCTGAGACAGTGCTTATGATTTATGGGGATTTAAAAAAAAAAAAAAAGCACTGGGTGGATTTTTATCATTATAGGGTGGTTGTGTACACACATTTATGTTCAAACACCATGTAAAAGTGAATTTTGCATAATAGATGCCATTTAAAGGTAGGGTAGGTAGGATTTTTCTAAAAAAAAAACCATTCCAAATTTGTTTAAACTGTCTTTATATACCAATACATAATTAAAATATAAGTACTCTGAAAAAGAGAGTCTAAAAATCGAGTGTCTGTAGACCTCTCACGACTGTTGTAAACACAGCTAATTATTTCCATTCACTCCACCCCCTCCCTTCTGGGCTCCTTCCAAAGCCACGCCCCCAAAACACATGAGCGCGACGCCAAATGCTCAGGCTCAGGAAGACGCATTATTTACCTGAGACGAGTGCAGAGGAAGGAGCGCAGTGCATGCAGTGACATCATGTCAGAATCACATGTAATAAAATACCTAACTTTATCACTATAAATATAAACAAATAAGATGGCTTTTAGTACTCACTATCAAGCTAGCATATCGATACTGGTAAAGTTTAAAATATATTTTGTTTGATTCGGTAACAAGCTATATTTAGGCTATAGGTAACGAGCTATATTTATAAGGCAAAGCTAAAAACAGGTTGCATTGATACACGTTTTTCCATTACCATCAGTTACACTGTGATGAAGGTGAATTTCGTGTAAGAGTCATAACATATACGGTGTTTTGCATGTAAGAGTTTCCATGATGAAAACATTGTTGACTCTGATGAGGACTAACGTTTCACTCCGGAGACAAGTACCGCATCGTCGGTTCGAGGACAGGTCCGGGGTCGAGGGCGAAGCAGAGGAGGTCGTTCAAGAGTGCGGGCAACCAGGGTCCGAGGAAGTAGTTTTTGCCTTGTTTGCCTTCGCTGACTGCATATGCAGGTGCTTTGAATTTTGAATGCTCTTTCTCTGCCATAATTTTACTCTTCGTAGGTTCCGCGCCTCTCTTGCACTCCTCAAATCAAACGGGTGCGCGCGCATATGGGCAGATCTAGCAACAGTGGTGGTAGCCTTGGTTGCAAGAGTGAGTGACAGTCGCCCAAACCAATCAATTGTTTCGTCCCGGATGGAAATAATGAGCTGTGTTTATTGCAGATTAAAAGGTCTACAGTCACTCGATTTCTAAACTCTCTTTTTCAGAGCACTTACATTTTAATTATGTATTGGTATATAAAGACAGTTTAAACAAATTTGAAAAAAAGTTTTTTATAAAAATCCTACCTACCCTACCTTTAAATCTTCGGCATAATTGGTCAATGGTCGCTGTCCCTTTAAATTAGATGATTATCTAAATTTTAAAATAGGTAGAAATAATTAAACTTCAAATATTTTCTGATGGATATCTGATAACAGTCGATATTGATAAAAAAAATGCTAATAAACAATAGTATGTTTTGTGTGTGCCTGTGCATCCTGATCTGTCTATAGCATTAAAAGCATGTTTGTTTAGCTGTCGTACCAGTAGATGTAATAATACTCATGCATGCTGTAGAGCTCCAGCTCAAAGCCGCTGAGCAGGTACTGGATCATGATGCGCAGGTTATGATAGAGGATCCAGGTGCCCAGACAGGCTAAATGCTGCCTTTGAGGCTCTAGCTTCATCAGAAGACCGTGAAGAGCAGCGTCCACCTTCTCAGCCTAAACACCAACAAACACACTCAATGATGCTTTACAACTGACATGATGGCAGCAGACTTTCAGAAGCAAGAACATTTTGGTTAAGTGGACTTTCAAAGGATGGACAATAAAGATTTAAAATATCTTAATTTGTGGTTTGAAACAACATAGTCAGTAAATTATGACAGAACTTTCATTTTTGGGTGAACTAACCCTTATATTTACATTTATGCATTTAGCAGAAGCTTACAAAAGAGGAACAAAAGCAATAAATCTAATTCATTGGTTAAGCACTTTTAGTTCTTTGCAATAAACACCTATGAATTGTAAGGAATAAGACCAGAAACACTTATTAAAAGGATAGTTCACTTCACCCACAAATGAAAATTCATCAATCATTTACTCAAAACCTGTTTTAAACCTGTATGAATTTCTTTCTTCTGCTGAACTCAAAATAAGATATTTTGGAGAATATGGGTAACAGTTGATGGACCACGTTGACTTCATAGTATCGTCAAAATATCTTCTTCAGAAATTCATATAGAAATGATGACAGAATTTTCATTTTTGGGTGAACGGTCCCTTTAAGAAAGTATTAGGTTAAATATTTAATTCATGTCAACTTTAACCAAACAAAAAACATCTACGCACCTCATCCTGAAGGGTGGCAAACTCCTCCAGTATGTGACCCAGTTTGTCTCGCTGGCGTGCTCTGTTGTGTCCGTGAATCTGGATAAGGCTGCAGAATGGCTGTGACACAAAATAACACTCTTAATTCATCTAATCAAAAACACAATTTCACCTGTTACAATAACATATCAAACAAAATGAATCACAAACCCGTGTGCAGTGTGTGACAAAGGAGTCAATGTAATCTTTAGCCTGGTGGTTATTGTTCAAACTGCATCTGTGAAAACAGCGTTAAAACAGTGAGGGAATATAATGTCATCTTAAAAGAGTCATGAAATGTGAATTTTAGCAAGATGATAAGGACAGTACTAAATACTAAAACAGAATCACGAGACTAAGAATAACATTAGTTAATCTCTGCAGCTTTAATAGTAAAAACGTAGTTTAAATGTTTTCAAAAGAGTTCAACGTATAATACTTGTTAGCAGTGTTAGCACAAAAAATGTTAGCAGTGGGTGTTTACTTAAAATTTTAAAGGAGACACGCCGCTTTAAATGGAGTGTTTAAATCAGTGGGCTAAAATCATGGTAGAAAAAGGGGTAAAACTATTTTACAGTGTTACTTTGTTACACATTACATGTAGTTACTTACACATTACATGTAGTAATAACTATAAATGATGCATTATTACATGCATCTAATCCTAAACCAAACCAAACCCCAATAATGAGTACATGTAATTAATTAATATTACTCAGTACTTAAATGTATACTTAACACTGTAAAAAGGACATCTTAAAGGAACCGTATGTAAGAAATGTATTTCAGTTAATCATAAAATGGCCCTGATATGACACTAGACATTAAGAAATCATGTTCATTTCAAATACTTATATCACTGACAACAGTAGTCCGGCCAGGATATTGTCATTTAAAAGTGAAGTTGCAGCCCTCAACTGATGTTGATGTTGTCATGTTGTGTTTTGGCCTGAAGCGCCACCCTCCACCTATCTACCAATCACAAAGTCAGTAGTGTTTCGGCATCCGGGTTGCCAGCTCTGCTCTAGTTACCACAGCTGCGGTTACAAACGTGTCGGATAAAAAATGCCAGCCTATCTGGCAACCTCGAGTCAGGGGGGAGGGGGAGGGGATACACCGCTCTACAGTAATCTGAAAGTGATTGCAGTACCAGTTTTGGCCACAATCTTACATACGGTTCCTTTAAAGAGTAACCGAAAATGGTCTCTTCTTTCTAAATTATGAAATTTTTTTATGTTTGAGGGTCGCAAGAGAAAAAGTGTCTACAAATTGTATGACAAGAAGAGAAAGGCCTCTGAGGAAAGAAACAAGACCAGAGTGTTTTTGGGAGAATATATCACAAGCTGGTGTGCGCTAAAAGCACAGGTTGGGCTTCCCACTGATGCCTCAGTCACGAAGTTTCTACTCGACAGGTAAAGTTTGGCATGCTATTTGGAGAAATCCATTTAAAATCACTGCTAGTAAAAGTTAATGTAAGCTATGATTAGTGATGGCGAGTCTGACATAGTGGAAAAAGTGCAAATCTTCTTTTGGAAAGTAGGCTTGTATGAGCCATGCCGACAGCAACTTGTAAACAGAGTGTGCACGAGGAGAACTAGGCTCGTGCATGCTCTCCCGTGCACACTCCCCTCTCGGGAGCAGGTAGAGTGTTGCGCATGTGCATTTTTTCAAAAAGTGGAGAGGGCGGTTCTTTTCTAAAATTCGGGAAAATCCTCCACTATACCTTTAAAGAGTAAATAATATAGTGTAAAGAAATTATCACTCACTTTGTGGAGAGGACAGGTGGGCTGACAAAATAGCGCAATGCATCTTTAATCATATCCTGCATCAGATGAGTCCCAAACACCTTCCTATTGTCAATCAGAAATGTGGTCTGCATCACACACAGACAGACAGACACACAGACAGACAGACAGACAGACAGACGGACGTCAGGTGAGTGTTCAGACTACATGCCAAGACCAACCATCATATCATTCTGTCACTGTGTGTAACATAACTTATCAGAGAACAGTTTTATATGAGATATAGTTATGTGTTGAATGTGTTATTTGTTGATAATTAAGCATTAAAAAATGCATTTCTTGACCAGATAAGTTTATTTATTATTTTTTAAAGCCACGGCAGCAGCAAGGTAAGGCGATGTTGAGAAAAAGAGTGAATAAGTCATACAATTAAAAAAGGCTGTATAAGACATTTAAAGGCACCATGAAATCAAAATGGACAATTCTTGTTTTTTATGTAATGCTGATTATGTAAATCTTTTATAAATGATTTATCTGTACACATCATTCAATTTTAAATAATTTATGTGCCCTCATAATCTTTAATTAAAATAACCTCCCCTCCCTCTTGCAGTTGGGCAACCTGTCACTAACATGAGATCACAGCAATGGCAAACCACAACCATCCAATCAATTCCCCAAGGACAACATTGAGTCCCGCCCTACAGTTTTTCCTCATTCAAGAAGACGTTTCACTCGGATATACGTCAGAATAGGAAAGAAAGGACGATCGGAACTTCCATTTTATGCTGAATTTAAGATTAATGCAAAACAAATTCATTCAGATGATACTTCTTTAATTACATCAGTTGAACATATGTCTGAATAAAAACGTTGTCTATTTAGATTTAAAACAGTCCAGTCCAGTAAAATATCTTTAACAGTCATTAATTGTTTTTTGTCCATTTGCTATATATTCCTAGCCTGGCAAGCCAGACCTACATCAAGATAGTTATTAGCTATAACTCACCATAGACACGGCTCAATCCGAGGGGCGGGATAAACGGCTGTCTTTCAAATCCCCTCGGCACGCAATAGGACAGCGCTTCAACCAACCAGAGCGTTTTCCCAACAGTGGAGCTAACGTTAGTTGATAGATTCAACTTTTGCCATATCTGGCCGGCAAAACTACGAACATATCTTCCTTTTTTTTAAAATGACTTAAGTGCCGTTCTTTGCTCTTTTCTCAAAGAAAAACTTAACTCCAAGTCCTCCAGAGTCGCGGCCAAAGCCGATTCGAAACACTGTTCTCCAGCAGCCGTCATTCTTTGTTTTCAAGTAGCAGCCAGGGAACCGTCGCAACTCTGTCGTCATTATGTTAAGCCCGCCCCGCCTACTCTATACACGACGTGATTGGCCTGACCCAATTTAGGTTTTTGCAGCTCGAAAGTCAATGGAGAGTCGCTAGACTGCCCTGGCTGCAAAATACATTTTGCTGCCGCTAGGGTGCGTCTAGATTTCTAGGCTAATATATTCCAGATCTTTGAGTAAAGCACAAGCTTCAGATGTAAAGAGAACTTTGTCAGATGAAGTCGGTCTTACCTGTAGCAGAGATCTAGACATCACACATGGAGACTGCTCACTGAATTCACAGAAGAAATCCTGAAACCGCGAACACTCAGCAGGATTAGTTACATCACTCTCCAATAATACCACAGAACGCATGTGTTAATACAGAGTTATTTTACCAAGATGCTGTGCAGGTTGGTTATGTTGATGACCTCACAGATGTTTTTAATGCGCTCAATGAGTTTGCTGAAGTAGTTGACCATCTCTTCTCTCTTAATGATCTTGGCGTAGCGCGGGAAAGTGGGCGGGAGCAGGCGCTGGTTAACGAGCGGCTCAAAGCCCATCATGATTGGGTGATCTGGAAAAACCATGGTGTGTACATTTGGGGAATTAAGGCAAATAAAACAAAAATGTTTAATTGTTTTTAGACTGTTACCTCCTTTGGTTGTGTCATTCTGTGACTGTATTCCATACTGTATAGAGGAGTGTATTGCGGGCAGTAAGTCAGCAGCCTGAGTCATCAGCTTCTGTGCCTCGCTGACAGCACTCATCTTAAATGTCAAATCAACCAATCAAAGATTAGATAACGAACTGGTGAATCTTTTTGTTAAGCAATATGCTTGAGTGAATTTAATAGTGTAATACCTCTTTTTTAGTGAAGGAGATGAGCGCGCTAAGCAGCAGACGAGTGAATTTAACACGGCTGAACAGAGCCAAGCATTGCTGATGCTGAGGGCAAAAGAGAAGGATGATAATCAAAACTCACAGTATTTCTGTACAGTGCTGTTGTCTGGCTGATAATACACGCCAATTTCCCCCAAAGCATCCACACATCTCTTTATCTTAACTTTAGTATTCGGGGAAATGATTATGTACTTACATCCAGTTCCACCTCAGGATCTCTTTGCTCACCCTGTCGACTGCGTGTACTCTGTAAAAAAAAGAAGAAAAAAAAGGAAGAAACAATTATTTAACAAGTCAAGAAAAAAAGAAGGAAAAGCTAAGAGGTATCTTGAAAAGTGTTGAGATGGAGTCACCATACCTTCACTTTCCTCTGAAGTTCATCCTCAACATCTTTTAGCATTCCTATAGAAATTTTAAATGGCGAAATGAAAAGGCTGAACAACAAAATCTTACAAAAACTGATTTACATTTTGCATAAGGAAGACGAAGCCTAATATTTTGCACCGCTGCATTATTTTAATGATAATTAAAAACATTTACCCTTAAATTCTTTTTACTGTAGTTCATCTAGATGCTTTAATTTTTGTTTGTTGTACACTATCTTTCAAAAGTTTGGGATCGGTAAGAATTATTATTATTTTTATAAGTCTCTATTGCTCACCAAGGCTGCATTTATTTGATCAAAAATACAGTAAAAACAGTATTGTGAAATATTATTACAATTTAAAATAACTTTTGAATTTCAATATATTTGAAAATATAATTAATTAAAATACATTTCCATTACTGCAGTCTTCAGTGTCACATGATCCATCAGAAATCATTCTGTGCTGATGTCACTTTTTGTCAGAATTGGTGAGAAAAGGTGCTTTATTGTCACAACAGTGAAAAATAAATAAAATGAAAAGTAAATACTAAAATTATTTTATTTACGCAAAATATATAATAACAATCAAGATCGGTCTTTACACTCACCTGTCACTCTCAGATCTGTTACGTTATTTGCCATTTTAAAGCCGTAAGTCATGGCCTGAAAATCTTCCTGCGATTGGAAAACAGAAAAATTCACATTCACTGAATAAACCGACAGAAAAATTTAAATTACAATAAAAAGTACAATAAAAGCACAATTAAAATAAATGGTTACTAATGGCCACACCATAACTTAATATTTCCAATGGGTTTATTTATAAATAATCTACATATCGTCCGTAATCACACCAGACATTTTTAACTTAAAGTGCCCCATTATGCTTTTTCCTTTCATGCAGTGTGTAATATTGCTGTTTGTGAGTGTAAAAGGTCTGCAGAGTTTTAAAGATCAAAGTGCACGATAAATAAAAATAAAGTTATTGTTTATTAGAAAATGTATGTATTTTTTGTATGTAAACCTATTGTAGGAGACCTTCAAAACAAAATCTGGAAACATTTAAAATAGCATAATGGGGGCACTTTAATAAAACAACACAATTTGAACAAGAGTCAAATAAGACAATTGAATGTGTCTTGCCTCCTCAAACACAGCAGCTTTGTTGACTTTCTCGCGGGCGATGTCGCAGATCTTGAGGATGCCCAGAGCGAAGGCTTTAAGAGCAGGGTCTTGAATAAGATCCGGGTTATGAACATATAGACACGTAAACACAGTCTGAGCCAGAGAATGCCCCTCCAGCCATGTGATCTGAGACGGATGAAGACAACAGTGACAGAATATTCAATACAGTCAGTAAACTCAAATGAAGCTTTTTCCAGCCACTGCTTTCTTTAGCATACACTACCATCTCAGTGTCACATGATCCTGCAGAAATCATTCAAATATGCTGATCTGATTTGAAGAAACATTTCTTATTATTATCAATGTTGAAAACAGTTGTGCTGCATGAAACACAATTTTTGTGTGTGGTGATATCAATACTGACCAGACAGCAAAAACATGTGTCCATGATCCCGATGAGCTCAGGAATACTCAGATCCTTCACTCGTATGGCCTCATCCTTCAGAAAAAGAGGAAGACAGAAGAAATAAGAAATAGGAAAAAAAATAACATGGAGAGAGACAAAAATAGAGAGTACACTTTCAGTAAAGTATAGTACTGTGAATAAAAGCCTAAATTAAATCTGTTCATCATATAAAGTGGTCGTGTCTCTTAGAAAATTTGGACTAAACCGCTCAATTAATATGGATTAGTTTTACAATCTCTTTATGAACTTTTTGAAGCGTCAAAGTGGTAGTTGCGTAACTGCCAATGGAGAGACAGAAATCTCTCAGATTTCATCAAAAAGATCTTCATTTGTGTTTCGAAGATGAATGACAGTCTTACAGCCAGGTTTGGGTGAGTAATTAATGACAGATTTTTCATTATTGGGTAAACTAACCCTTTAAACTCACTATATTTAGGTTCATTATTATATAAAATAAAATGTCAGGAGCGAAGTGAAACCAGCTCTTTCGAGTGCTACCTTAACAGCTTGTTCAAAGTTGAGGACTTTACGGTTGACTTGGTTCCCGATCATCCCAGCATCCATCTTCGGATCCATCATCTCGATGGCTGACATCGCCTCAAACAGACCAAACCTACAGGAACACGAGCATTACATATACCGAGCAAATGCACCAAATGTTGAATTACATGTAAAAGTATTTCTTTGCTCAAATAATTAAATAATTTCTTACAGTTTGTCATGGAGCAACTCGCCAAGTTTGAGTTCTGCAAAAACAAACTCATTTAATCAGCAAATTCGGTTTCTGTGCCGCATTTCACTACAAGATTAATCAACACGTGAGCACAATAAAACACAACTGGTAGCACCAGGAGTCTCATTTATAAAACTGTGCGTAGGATCCTTACTAAAAGTGTATGTGCGCCAGAAAGCCAAAAATGGCGTATGCCAAAAAATATTCAGATTTATAAAACCAGTGAAAATCAGCTAAATATTGTGCGCATATGCATCTCCTCCCTGAAATAACCATATATGGAGCTTACAATGCATATCCTCATCTGCATATGCATATTCATCCATGTGATACCACATTTAATAGTACAAGACATTAGGAAAATATGAGATACGGATGTGCCGCCACATTACATTGATAAAAATCATTTAGTAGCATATCCTTGCCTTGTTTTTGAATAAATAAATCAAATAATGTAAAATACATTTCAGATAAAGATTTTCTCAATATTTTCCACTGGCCAAATAGTATTTTTAATTGATTTATATTTATATTATATATTGTGTATATTATATAATAATATTGTGCATTATAAGCACGCCACAGGAAAAGTGTTCAAAAGCATCACATCCACTACATCCATTTTTATATTTATTGAATATAAAAAATGTTGTAACGTCTCAGTAATGATTTCATATAATTGAAGTGTTTAACTCCATTAATGAGAATGGCATATTTAATCGAAATGTTTATATCAGAAGTAAAACATAGTTTAAATCATTATTTTATTTATTTAAACTGTTATTGTGAACATGCATTGTATTTGTGATTAGGACTCATAATGACGATTTACAGTTTTCCTTCATCTGCCATTAGATAAATATGCGTCAGTTTCACTAAACGGCCCAACGCGCTCGCTGGCGTGACATTTAAGAAGGGCTGGATGTTTGCTTCATGTGACAGGCTTGGTGAGTGAAATTATATTTGTATTATCTTTCTGTATATGTATAATTTTCTTAAAATGTTCTGACATCGACTCCAGCTCACCATCGGTTTTGCGAGTTTGCGTGCAGGTGCGCAAAATTTCCCATCAAGTTTGTTTTTATAAATCACAACTTATACGTCAGAAGTGGCGTACGCCTCTTTCAGGACCTGTTTTGTGCCTACGCAACGGTTATAAATGAGGCCCCAGAACTGTCCAAAAATCTCCTGTTCACAATAACACAGATGTATTGAGGTGACTTATGGCGCAGTGCTGGAGCTTAATCATGATGTCAAGGTCGAGCTCGCATGGGAAAGGAAGTTAATTTTAGAACTCTCAGTGACCATAAATGGTAAAAATTTAATTTCTGCAGCCATGCCTCATTGCACTATTAGATGATGGATCCTGCATGCAATCAGCATTTCTCCAGATCATTTTGGGGGGTTGAAAGAAAAAAATAAAGGTTAATGCAAGACAGAATATCCTCGTGAATCACAAATTCAAAGAATATTGGCTGTAATGGGATATGAAGTCTGCATCCTGTTTAGGAATATAACTTTTTACTTTTATAAATAACTGGCAGTTGCAGGATACATCGACATTTTTTGCTTGTTTTGGAAAAATCTGGTTTGAATATTAATGTAAATGTTACATAAACAAGACATATTTTTCTCCCTGTCTTTCTCAGGGATTTGTGGAAAATGGCTATTCTGAGAAAAGACCGTTGTGATCATTGACAGTGACATCTACTGCAGAGTTCAGCCAATGATAACTCACAGCTTTGCCATGCCCATGAAAGACATACACTCCTATGCAAAAAAAAAAAGAAGAAGATGGACCAACTCCAAACTGGCTAAATACTAAGCTTTTAATTGTCTTCTTAACCACAAATTATTGGTCAGGAAATTAGCAAAATGTAACAAAATGCACAAGTTTTGGGCAGAATATGGGAAGTTGGTTCAGGCTCATGTTTTGGCTTTGATCAGAGTCCAGATTTGAACCCTGTAGTGAATATTTGGTCTCACATTAAACTCAAATGAACTGGGAGACATTTTTCAACTAGTCTGTTTGAAGCCATTAACATTGAGTTGAACAACACTGACTCTTCTTCCTGTAAAAAGCTGTCTGAGAGTTGGGGAAGGCTATTGCGTGCAAAGTTACTTTATCTACAGTATTTGTGCAATTCTTGCTAATTTCCTGACCAGTAATTTTTGATTAAAATGGTTAAAAAAAACATCAAAAGACCACTAAATATTTTGCCATTTTTGGCGTGGCCCATTTGTTTTGCCACATAGTGCACACACACACACACACACACACACACACACACACACACACACACACACCTTTACAGGCTCCTTTGAATTCTTTGGTGACGTCCACCCAGTCGGCATTGTTTCTCATCTTCTCTGGGATCCCAAGACCCCAACCTCCCTCCTCCTCCTCCACCGATGACTTCATCACCATTGAGACGGCTACGAACATAAAAAATATGTGCATTAAAACAATTTTTATTAAAGAGATAGTAAGACTTTCGTTCATCTTTGGAAAACAGATGAAGATCTTTTTAATGAAATCTGAGAGATTTCTGTCCCTCCGTTTACAGCGACGCAACTACCACTTTCACGTTACAAAAAGTTAATAAAGAGATCGTAAAACTAATCTATATGAATTGAGCGGTTTAGTCCAAATTTTCTGAAGAGACACGATCACTTTACATGATGAAGAGATTGAATTTAGGCTTTTATTCACATTGATCAGCGAACATGAACAGAAGCTCAACCGAATCTGCTTGTCGCGCGAGAACAAACCAAACGTGATGCGTAACACGAGAATGAACTTCATTGGTTCTCACACATCAAGTGAACATGCTTGAGCTTCCGTTTACCACACTGAATGTTTATATGTGAATAAAAGCATAAATTCAATCTGTTCTCTTCAGAAATGTTTTACTAAACCGCTTAATTCATATGGATTAGTTTAAGATGTCTTTATGAACTTTGAAAGGTGAACGAATGCTATTTTTGGGTGAACTATCTCTTTAAGAGTTGCCAGAAAAATCTTGTACATGCACATATTAATATGACAAATTAGGGAATATAAAGGAAAGACAGAATATTGAATTAATAATACACATGATTAAGTAAACAATGGAACTATTTCAAGACTTCAGACTGAGCGTGAGGGCCACTTCAACAGTTTGCATGAATACAATTTAGTGTTTTTAAATAACTGTGGACAATAGATGTCTCATACAATAACTGAGACAATAGATGTCTCAAAACCTTGTGAGTTACCAAACTATAGACACATTTTGGGGTAATATATGCACCACAAATGCTGTCTCGGTAGGCAGTTCAGTAGCTTTTGAGCACAACTAAATATGTCCAAATTTGGTGTCTCTTCAAGCTACAATCAGGCATGACAGACCATAGGCAAAGACACTCAAACAAGCTCCAGTATTTTGCTGGGTTAAATACTGTACTAATGAGGACACTTGTGGAGAAGAACTCATGGTCACTGTGCTGTAACCTCTCTTTGTTGTTACTGGTCGACGACGAATCGTCTTTGAATTCAGGTGAGTGTGCGTTTTAATGGATATAAAAGGATATTAATTACACGTTTGATTTGGTAAAATTATTTAAATACAGAACCAGCATCGATGTGTCAGACTGCACATGAACAAATAGCCAGATGACATTAGCGAAGAGCGATAAATGCTAAGCTGTCTAACCCCTAACATATATCATTACTGCTAAATATATACTTTACAACATTTGAAGTACATAATCATTAACAAAAAGACATTCAAAGGGTAAATAAATACAATACCTTTAGAAAGGCAGTCTTTCTATCCTTTTCCAAATATACAGCGCTGCTGCAGCGGACGCCTGTGAATGACATCATACTGTGATTTGCATTCTGGGACATGTAGTTCTGAGCTTTGAAGCTGTAAAATATGTAAGATGTTTGTTATAACGTGCTATTTATTCTGGATAAAAATATTATTTCTTTGTCAAAATGTTTAATCTATAAATATAGGCTTTTAAATAATCTACACTTTATAATAATTATAATTAACTGACGAGTTCCTGTCAGTTAAATTCCTGTCAGAATGAGAAATTAAAAAATGCACTGAAGTTGCTTGTTTAGTTCATAAAATAATATAATATTGTGTAGAGGTATGGTATGGGAGACCCATTTTCCTGCACTGTTTATATATATATATATATATATATATATATATATATATATATATATATATATATATATATATATATATATATATATATATATTTATTATACTTCAGACAGAACAGCAAAACTCGAAAACATATGTATAAAAATATTTCATATTAGTAAAGTAATAGATTAATAAATGTATGATAAAAATAAAAAGTAATGGAATAAAAAAAACAATAACAATAAATAATAACAATATATTATATTAATATATTATATAAAAATAATAATATATACATATATAATAAATTATAATTATAATTATATATGAACTTATATATAAACAAACACATATATAAACACAATTTTATGTTAGATGCGATAAATCGATTTGAACGCACTTATATTTATATGTGTTATATATTTAATAAATGACTAATGGGTTTTTTCCTCACGTCTACCGTCGTTACGTTAGTCACGCGAGAAGCTGCGCAGCGCTGTGTGTGACGCTGATCTGTAGTCCATCTGTGCGTCACACTCTGATGTGACACATGAGGTGCAGATCCTGGATTCTGCGCCAGGACGCGCCCTCACTTCCGAGTGTGTGTTGGGGGATAGAGTCAATAATAACAACACCATCAGGGGGCTTGTGTTGTGTCTGTGCTGCCAAGAGATCGCGCTGTGAGGAGTTCAGATGGCGCAGCTCTCGCGTGCTTTAAAGGTTGGTGTTCGCATTTATTTTTATTTCTGTGCCAATGACAGATATCAGCTGTCCTGTTAGCGTGTCTGTGCTAACACTGGAGCTTTCTCTGTAGTGGACAGGTGGATCTGACATGATCATGAGTGCACTTCAGTCATACAGGAGGGGTTTTGTCAACTTAATAATTAATAATGACATTGAATTAATTATTCATTAGCTGATCTGAATCTGACTGTAATAAATGGCCAACCTCCTCTGACAGCCTAATTTAAATAGGAATGGACTGTACTTGCACAATTACTGGCCTTGGCTCAAAATCCAATGTGCTCCCTACATGGACAGCTTTTTTGGGAGTCTATTATGCCCTAAAATGGCTGTCCAGATTGAAAGCACAGCAGGTTTCATGTCCTAAAAATGCTGTCTGTGTGGGCAGGTAGGCTATGATGCACAAACAATATTGTTTATGTTGACAGCTCTTTAGAGTTTGATGCTTAAAATTGTCTATGTGGACAGCAAGGCCCAAAAAATATAATCTAGTTAGGAAGCTCAGTAGATTTTGATGCTTAAAACTGCTCTGAAATAGGCTTTGGCACCCTAAATGCTGTTGGAAGCTCTCCTAAAGTTTTATGTCTTAATATGAAGTCTTTATAGGCAGAAACGCTGTCATGTCCAGTAATGCTGTCTAGGTAGGAAGCTCAGTAGGTCTTAATGCCCAACAATGTTGTCTATGTGGACTGATAGACTATGATGCCCAAAAATGTTGCCTAGTTTGGCAGCTCAGTCAGCACTGATGCACAAGAGTGTTTTCATCTAGGTATCTGTGTGGGTAGTTTGCTCACTAGGTTTTGAGACACAGCCGTTGATCTTGATTAAGATTCTTGCTGCTGTTTTTGTTTTTTCCTCCCTTGAACAAGTAAAATGCTTATGATTTAAGACTGTATTAACTCGGACTGATTGTAATGCAATAGTGTGACTTGATTCTTTTTATAAATTAAATGTGATTTTCTGTATAAATGCATTTCTACATCCCCCCAAACAGCAGTCAGATTGACGTTTTATTGACTGTGAGAAGAAATGAATAAACCCAAAATGGCAGCAGAAAAAAGGTTAGTTTTTGTTTAAACACACACACACACACACACACTAGCAGCTCTATGACGATGTGCAGTTTACAGTTTTTTGACAGCCTGAAACATCTTTATTATACACGGAGTAAGCTTTGCCAGTGTTGACTTGGCCTGATGTGATGGTTTCCTGTATTCCCAGTGCTTCCCGGGCGCTGGTGTTGCTGAGTCAGCTGGAAAGACTGAACGAGGAGCCCAAAGTCTCTGATAAGGATGCCATCCGTCAAATCACAGGAAAAGTCCTTCACCTCATCCAGACCCAAGGTGACCTGACACACGTATACACAAAACCAATGCATTAACACAACGAGTGGGATCAGCAGCTTCAAACATGCACAATAATTCCTGGTCTTTTTGTGGAAAATTCAGCAAATAAAAATGTTTGACTTAAAGTGCCCCTATTATGCTTTTCCAGATATTACCTTTCATTCAGTGTGTTACATAGATGTTCGTGAACGTGAATGTAAAAGGTCTGCAAAGTTTTAAAGATAAATACTATTAGTAGTAAATACTAATGTTAACCTAAAGCCAAATAGCTACTCAGACATTGTTTTTTAACAGTAGATTTGAATAGATTTGTCAGGGTTGTCTTGAATGTCCTGTCCTCCTCAAAAGTTGGTAGTAGGAGTGTAATAAGAAACACTCACTTTTTGGTAGCATTTTATAGAACCAATGAGGTTCATTCTCGTGTTACGCAGCACGTTTGAGCTTCTGCAACAACCAATGAGGTTCATTCTCGTGTTACGCAGCACGTTTGAGTTTCTACAAGAACCAATGAGGTTCATTCTCGTGTTACGCAGCACGTTTGAGCTTCAGCAAGAACCAATGAGGTTCATTCTCGTGTTACGCAGCACGTTTGAGCTTCAGCAAGAACCAATCAGGTTCATTCTCGTGTTACGCAGCACGTTTGAGCTTCAGCAAGAACCAATCAGGTTCATTCTCGTGTTACGCAGCACGTTTGAGTTTCTGCAAGAACCAATGAGGTTCATTCTCGTGTTACGCAGCACGTTTGAGTTTCTACAAGAACCAATGAGGTTCATTCTCGTGTTATGCATCACGTTTGAGTTTCTACAAGAACCAATGAGGTTCATTCTCGTGTTACGCAGCACGTTTGAGCTTCAGCAAGAACCAATCAGGTTCATTCTCGTGTTACGCAGCACGTTTGTGCTTCTGCAAGAACCAATGAGGTTTGTTCTCACGCGTCAAGCATGTATTGAGCTTCTGTTTATGTTCGCTGATCAATGTTTATATGCGAATAAAAGCCTACATTTAATCTGTTCATCATATAAAGCGATCCTGTCTCTTCAGAAAATTTGGACTAAATCATATGGATTTATTTTACGATCTCTTTTTGAAGCATCAAACAGCCTGAGCTTGCTGAGATGCTAAAGAGATCAGCTGTGAAATGTGACAGCTCGGGGATATCCAGCACCCGTTCGCTCTTCCCCCTGACCCCCGCTGACCGTAACCGTACACCGCATATGCGTAATATCTGTACTGTGTGCACAGTGACCCCCACACCATGCCATCAGCAACTGAGAGAAAATATGGAAATGTTCCCACGTCTCAGAATGGTCGCCCCTTGTGCCCTCCCCCCCTCTCTCTCTCTTTAAGTTCCCCTTCACATTCTCGGCCATATCCTGACATGCTCGTGACCGTCATTGATCTGTTGTGGGCTTTGCAGGCGTGTGTGTTTTGACTGACAGCTGTGAGCTGTGGGAGGGGTCTGTGTCTATGTGAAATATGATTACCCCGGTGTAGAATTTCCCCAGTATCAGTGTTATGGATAAAGCGCTGGAGTGTATTCAGGTTATAAGAGTGGTGGGTTGGATATGTGTTAGGAATAAAGATGGACTATAGAAGCCATGTCAGAAGGAAGACGAGTGGTTTGTGTCGGCCCTCGTGCAGCCCTGGTAAGATCAGATCTTTTTACAGCTTTACACTTTCCAAACAATACTTACGATATGTGATAATCAAGTTTCTAGTTCATCTAGTTTCTAGTTTTTTAAACTATTAAAAGGATAGTTCACTGAAAAATGAAAATTCTGTCATCATTTACTCACCCTCAAGTTGAATGAGTTTCTTTCCTCTGTTGAACACAAAAGAAGCTAATTTTGAAGAATGTTGGTAATCAAACAGTTAATGGTGAATTATCAGTATAGTAAAATTCACTAAGGCAGATTAACTGCAAACAAATTGCATTCTACTAAACAAAGATATAACCCTTAAAGGGGCTATATGTAGTTTTTCTACTAAAATGAATCCTTTTTTTATTGCCTGTGTGTGAAGGGGTTGTAATCTCACATTAAAATGATCCACTTGGCGGGTTTTGCTATTACCTCTGAAAGCAAGTATTCCTATTTCTATGTGAAGGCTCCGGGTCGGATTTACCGCGAAATCCAGTGACGTGACGGAGACCTGCATGCGCGCTCCCGAGCCTCTCGCCTTGTCTACTGACTTTGCACTCAACAGCGACAACACTGCAACTTATGACATGGAGTCTGCTAACACTACGAAACGACCTGCTCCCAGCACAACACAGACTCCAACACAAACTCCACATAATGATAAAAAACTAAAAAAAGTTTTATCTGCTGAAGCTCGTCAGGCCAAACGTGAATCGGATCAACTTCGGACGAAAACACGGATCAACATCTACATTAAATAAATATGACTGACTGACTGACTGAACATGGGCACTCGCTTGTAAACGTATTGGTTGCAATCTGAAACATCACCGCTAGAGGCTGCTGAAAACTACATATAGCCCCTTTAAAATAAATGAAATTATTGAATACATTGTCTTATTGAATGTCATAGTAAAAGTTGATTATTATTACTATTTATTATATTATTATTATTATTATTATTTTAGGAGTAGTTAATAGTAATGTTTCTAAAGCAGAAGTGTATAGGTTGAATAAATGTCAAAATGTAATTAATTAATGAACTTGTGGCAGCTATATGAATTAAAGTTCAAAAAAGAATTTTTCAGTTTGAAATTTCTTAGCATGTTCTTGCCATTGATTTATTTGGGTGGGGGAGTGATCTTGTTACTCTGCACTTGGATCCGTTTTGAAACGCATTCATGTGTCCGTCTGATCTTTGCTCGTGTGTCTTCGGTTACTCCGCGTCCATTGGAGAGTTCAGAGTGATTGAAACCAACTCGGCCTGACGTGTGTACTCTCCAGCCTTCTGCCATGTCATCAGTTTCTGATTTGCGCAGCACTTTTTATTTATGTGTGGGTGTGCATCTACATCTAGGCTGGGATATGTAACAAGTTCATTTGCCGTTAATAGATGGAGCGGCCGTGTCTCGTGCGCGTGTCATTTAAGAGGGATCTTGGCATGCATAACTCAAGCACGCTGATATATTTAACGCTGGCCAAACTCCTTGTTCTTCCCGAGGTGTTGAATTTAGATGTGCTACTGCCTGCTTGTCTTCTTCGCTTTTTCATTTCTCACGTTGTTTTTAACGTTACTCTGCAGTCTTCAGACTGTGACTGTGTTGAGTTGACAGATGCTTCTTTTGTACTTGTGCTCTAATAATAGAACCAGCCAACAAGTGTCATTATTTTACTAAAGGTTTAGTGCCATTTTTAAGGTCATAAATAAAAGATGAAAATTGTGGGGAGGGAGGGGAAATTATTATTAAATACTTTTGTGTTCTTTTTTTCTTTTTTTTATTAAGTCAATATTCAATATCTATGGAAGCTTGTTTCCACCACTAAATAAAAGGTTATTGAGACTTTTTATCTCACAATTCTAAATGTGTCGCAATTCTTTTATTTAAAACTTTTTTTCTTAGAATTGCATGATATAAACTCGCAATTGCGAGTTAAAAAGTCAGAATTGCAAGAAAAGAAGTCAGAATTTTGAAATATAAAGTCTCTATTATCTTTTAAATTGTTTCATTCTTTTTAAGTTTCCATAAATATCACATTTATACAATACTGTTCAAAAGTTTACGCCAAAGATTGCAATTATTTGATAAAAATAAGTAATATTGTGAAGTATTAAAATACTGATTTCTATTTGAATATATTGCAAAATGTAATTTATTTAAAGCTGGATTTTCAGCATCATTACTGTGACAGTTCATAACTGTTTTAAGTTAGTTACATAAAAACGTAGATTGGTCTAATGTGATACTAAAAAGGAAGACTGATTGCCCCTTGACTAACCGCTAGTTGGTCATACTCTTACTTAAGACACAGGCTTAACATAAAGGCAATGTTTATGCAACTGGTTCAAACCAATAGACTAGTCTCCTTGAGCAGGGAACTTGTTTAGTTCAGTTAAAAACTCATCGAGTATTTTCTTTAATTACTTATAACAAAGACTGACATGATTGGAGCGTGTAGAAACTAAATTTATTAGACAGTTGTTGTCAGGTTTCATTGGTAATTTCAAATATGAAGTTTAATCGTAAGCTTGGTGAACAGTTTTAGAGAATTTGATGTTTCCCCATTCAAAGAGATTGGAGCTGCACTTGTATGCCCGAGAGGCGTTTCAAAGATGGTCTCTGAGTGAAATTGGACTTTACTTATAATGAGTTTACATTGAATAAAATGTAAAAGAATTGAATAGTTAAGCTGCATTTTCAAAATTCTGGGTGGTAGTTGAGAGAGAGTAGAGTTACCATGACAACTGCAGCACCGCTTGTGTAACTCTCGTCTCTTTCTCTCTCATTTACTCTTAAGGTTAGTTAAATTCACTAAATTTTATAGCAAATTGTTATTTACTTTAATGTCCAACCAATTTGTTTTAAATTTTGATTCATAATTTTAAAGGGATAGTTCACCCAAACATGAAAGTTCTGTCATTAATTACTTGCGCTCATGTCGTTCCAATACCGCAAGACTTTAGTTCATCTGTGAAACACAAATATCTTTTTGATGAAATCTGAGAGATCTCTGTCCCTCCATTTACAGGCTATGCAACTACCACTTTGAAGCCCCAGAAAGGAAGTAAAGACATCATTAGAGTAATCCATGTGATTGGAGATTAAAATTTAGTAAATAAAGTGGTAAATTATGTTTTTTTGCACAATCAAAGTAGTCACGTCACTTGTTAAACTTGAGGTTAAACCACTGGAGTCACATTGACTACTTTAATGATGTCTTTCAGGGCTCCAGCACCTGATTTGGTAGTGCTGGGGGAAAATGTATAAGTTAATTTAATCATAAAATTACTATTGGTTTGCATTGATAAGTGCAGTTACTAATAATATTACATGTTTGTTTATTGGAGATTTAAAAGTAAAGCACTGAGCTTGAATTGATATAGAGATAAAATTGACTTTTTAACAACAGTAACGTGCAAAAAAATCATTTTTACAGGGAAAAGTTAAATATTCTACTCTTATTAAATGTGCCATTGCTCTTCTATTGGCTCATACTGAACTGACCAAAAGCATCAGTGATTATAAAAGGAGCTGTGTAATCTTTACAATTCACTCACAATTTGAAGAAAAGTTTTAGTTTTTCATGACATTTACATTTACATATATTCATTTTGCATTTTTATCCAAAACGAGGAATACAGCAAGCGATTCATCGTGAAGAGGCAAATAAACACAGGAACTGCTCAAAATGCAAAGTTTCAGACATTGCTCAGAATAGAATCAGCTAAAATATAAGGGATTAAGGAAAAGTGAAAGCATTGTCATGAGACTTTATGACTTCCTACTTTTTCCCATATATTCAAGTGGTGCTCACTGCAGAGTCAAATGACGTCCAGCTCCACCTCTCTGGACGTCTAATGGGGTGGAGGGTTGTGGGAAGGGTTAGGGTGTGGTTGGATATTCTAGCTCCACCCATCAGGCCCAAATTACATTCGCTCCTCCTAGATGGACTAGCGAGGGTGAGCTAAGACGTAAGCTCCACCCATTTGCTCTGCAGTGAGCAGCCTTTCCATATATTAGGGAGTAGAAATGGCTCCTCTGCCACCATCTACTGGTTATAGTGGTAATTTCATGCCTTTTTTTTTTTTATGAAAGTGTTGCCACGAAGTGTTAGTTTTCCTTCATCTTTAAACTTCTAGTTTTCGAAATCGTCACATTAAAAAGTGTGAAGCACTGAAGAACTTCCCTCTTAAAATGTTGTACGAACCCTGAGATGATTAATCCAAAAAAACATAACAATATTTGACTACTTCTGCCACACGACCATGGTTACAGTTAGCATTGCTATTAAATTCATGGTGAATGTTGGTGATTTGTGGGTTAAAAAGCCTTCTATAACTTGTTTGTTCATGGCACAATGTTTCTCCTGGTTTCCAGGTCAGCGCTGTTTGATGATCTGTGGTTCATAACAGAATTCTGTGCTAAATTTTAATGCTTCCCACTAGATCTTCCAGTGACGTTATTAGTTCTGTGGCAAATTCGAACGCTTTCTCTCTGGATCTCCTAGCGCTGTGCAGCAACAGAGTCGCGTGATAAAGATCGGCCCGCGAGTAAACCTGTTCTGAGCTTACTACTTTTCTGGGACTTTAAAGTGGTAGTTGCATAATCTGTCAATGGAGGGATAGACATCTCTCAGATTTAATTAAAACGGTCTTTGTGTGTGTTCTGAAGATGAACAGTCATTTACGTGAATTACCTGAGTTACTTACTTGAGATACTTGAGATTAACTGATTTGTTTACCTGAGATACTTACCTGAGTTCAGCTAGTTGTGTAAAAGAATTGGAGCATTTGTGCATATTGTTAGGTTTTCTTTATTAATTTATTTACTTATTTATTGTGGTTTTGATTTAAGTAATTATATGTTTTAATATTTATTTCAACATATGCATACTGTGACTTTATGACTCTGAAATAAAATGTTTAATAAAAGACAACGTAGAGGACTGCTTGAGTAACCACTAACAGACTCTGGGCCCTATTTTAACGATCTGAAACGCAAGTGTCAAAGCGCAAAGCGCAAGTAACTTTGTGGGCGGGTCTTGGCGCTGTTGCTATTTTCCCAGCGGGATAAATGACTCTTGCGCCAGGCGCAAATCTAAAATGGGTTGGTCTGAAGTAGCTTCATTATTCATAGGTGTGGTTTGGGCGTAACGTGAAATAAACCAATCAGAGCGTCATCTCACATTCCCTTTAAGAGCAGGCGCGCTTTGTTCTAAAGCGGATTCCTATTATAACGGCGGATTTGCCAGACGCGCGCCAGGAGCGGTTCACAGCCAAGGAGAGCAACGCTCTCGTCAGGGACGTTGGGGATGGAGAAACACACCCAAATTAACTTCGGTTAAAAAGGCGTATGATAATTTGGGTAAATGTGTAAGCTAGATGTATGCTTTTATAATAAATTGTCTATCTATCTATCTATCTATCTATCTATCTATCTATCTATCTATCTATCATAATAATGTATGATTTGCAAAAATGAAAACTGCTGCTTCTGTGAAGATGAGAGAATCAAAGTGTATGCGCGTTGTGCACACGCTACATTGATTATGGCCAAGCATGCGCCCTTAAAATAGTATATGAATAACATGCGCAACGCGCCACTGACTTTAAACTATTTTTTCCTGGTTAGTGGCGCAATTGTTTTCTAAACCTGCAAAATAGCATGAAGGAACGTTTGCGCCGGAACACGCCTCCTTTTTTGCGCTGAACCGCCCAGGGAGCGCAAGTTCATTCCCTAGTTTAGCGACGTGCTTCTGTGGAGGGAAAAGCGCGCTTTGCGCGGGTGCAAAATAGGAATGATACATGCGTCGGTGTACAAAGTCAATTGCGCTGGGTGCAAGATAGGGCCCTCTCACTCACTCACTCATATTCATAGTTAAGTTAAGTTTTTCCCGACTGCCCTGGACCTGTAACAATGTACATATGGGCTTTGTGTTACTTTGTTAATGTACACGAGCCCAGTTGTGTGATAATATGAGAAATCAATACATCACTCAAATAGTCAGTTATAAGCAAAAAATGCATAAAAGGATCTAATAATCACTAACGATTATCCCTCATAGAATTTTATTTTATTTTATTTTATTTTATTTTATTTTATTTTATTTTATTTTATTTTATTTTGAAGCTTGTTTCCTCCATGGAATAAAAAAAAACATTAAATTGCGACTTTTTATCACAATTCTGACTTTTTTTCCCTCAGAATTGTGAGATAAACTCACAATTACAACTTTGTATCTTGGAATTCTGAGGAAAAAGTCAAAATTGCTAGATGTCAATTCATCATAAAAAAGTAATAAAAAGTCACAATTACCTTTTTTGATTTTAATTGTTTTATTCAATGGTGGAAACAAGCTTCCGTTTATTTTATTTTTTATTTTATTTTAACTGTTGAATCATGAATTGTATGTTAACAGAATATTTGTGTCATGTTTTAGAGAAGACCCGTAAGGAGGTGGGGTCTAAAGGCTCTGGTGGGATGGAGGTCATTCTATCATCTCTCGAGGTACCATCACTCAGAACTGACAACTTTACGCTGCCATGAAATCACGTCTGTTTTATTTTAGCTCAAGTTGAAGTGCTTTTCAGCTGCTAATCTACTTGATTCTTTACAGAATACACGGGATTTGCAGACCAATCTGAACATCCTCGGTATTTTGAACGAACTGTTGACTGTGGGTGAGTTTCAGTGTTGTTATTGTTACCTAAAACTATTACAAAATTTAAAATAAAATATAATGTAGATCTTAAAACTTAAAAAAGTGAGAAATATTACCTAGGCAACTAACTGAAATTAAATAAATTGAAGTACTTAAATTATTTAATCTAAGCGTCGTGACCCACCAAGCCGACAGTCGCTTTGATTGGTTGTTCAGATTAGCTAGCGAGTCAGTGCACATGAATAAAAGCGAAAGTGATGAAAGTGAATGGAATTAAGAAAATTATCAGCATGATTGATATTCAAAATGGGAAGCAAGCGCTTGTGGACTTTCATTGTCATCAAAATCTTAGCCATATTTCACATCTGAAAATACAGACAAAGGACACTGTTATATTGACAACATGACTAAGCATTTTGACTATCTTGTTTGTGAACATTGACACAGAGACTTCTCATTTTGATGGCACTGATATTTTCACTGACATAAATACTTTTGAGAGATGAACTAAGAATTTTGAGCAAGTTTCAAGTTTTTTTACAGGTAATCCATTGTGTGGTGCTGTCTGTATGAAGTGTTTTGAGAAAAAGCACTTACTGGTTTGCAAATCTTAAGGATGATTCAAGAAACTTGAATGAGAAAAACTGTAAAATAGCATAATAGTGGCACTTTAAGTGGCACTCTAAAGGTGATGATACATGGGGCGAGATTTTTTAGCGATGATGCTTGGGCACTTTCCCATTGAGAATGTGCAACAAATTTCTGTCTGGATACTTTAGATCGGTCGTGGGCCCTGTGTATCTCAACTGTTTGCCCAGCAACATTGCTCAAAAAATTGCCTTGTGTATCATCACCTTTAGCCTTCCATAAAAGTCCCATTGTACTCTACACTAGAATCAGCTAAGAAAAGCTGTAATCAGGAGACTTCAGTCAAAACAGTGTGTTTCTGAAGGACAGAATGACTGTGTCAGGTCTAGCATAATGTTTGTTTCACTCTAACTCTGCTGTACTTGTTGTGGTAGGTGGAGGCCGTAGGACCGGGGTGTTTGTGTCTAAGGGAGGAACAGCGATTCTGCTGCAGTTGCTAGTGAGCTCTAGCAAAGACCCTCCTGCCAATGAGGAGCTAATGATTCTCATTCATTCTCTACTGGTCAAAGTTGGCCCAAAAGGTACAAAAGACACAAAAATTTCACTTGTTTTAGCTTTGCTAACCCTGTAACCTAAAGTCAGAATACACAATATTTTGGTACAATCCAAACAACATCTTATAAGTCTGCAGTTATAATTTATTTATTTGAATCTGTTGAAGTTTGATTAAGATGTCAGATATTGCAGTGGAAAAATGAACAATTTCCAGTGACATCACTTCCTTATTCAGACAAGAAGTTTGGTGTTAAAGCGCGTCTGAACGGGGCTCTGAATGTGACTGTGAATCTAGTGAAACATAATCTGCACAACTACAAGCTGTTGTTGCCATGCCTGCAGGTGCTTCGGGTCTACTCAAGCAACTGTGAGTTCACTCGCATTACATTTGATGTTCTCTGTAGTAAATTTACATTAAGAAATACCTTTGCAATATGCTGATATGAAAAAATGTGATTTGGTCAGTGATACATTTTGCTTCACTACAGTAGGGCATTAGTGAACCTCAAGATTTTCTGTCTTTTTTGTAGTGGTAAATGCAGTGTCGCTGGGAAGGAGTGGCGCTTTGGAGATCATGTTCGATATTATTGGACCCTTTAGCAAAAAGAGCACCACTCTACTAAAGTATGTAGAGTGTGTTCATGTTTACCTGATCTGAGAAAGATATAATGCATATTCCCTATATGACGGTCTCATCGATGTTTTGTCGAAATGACGACTCTAGGGGTTGCTCCTGGGAGCCCCAAACACCTCTGATGTATTCAGAAAAGGCCAATGGAATTGGCAAATTAAATTTGCATGTCCAGCCACTCCCCTGGTATAAAAGAGGGGTCTGGCCTGCTTAACTCATTCAGCTTTGTTCTTCGGAGCCAATCAGTGGCCTCTATTTCTCCTCGCACACACACAGATAAGTGGAGAGAGTTCCCCTTGAGGACATCATTCAAGCATGCCTTTTTGTCCATGTCCTTCTGGGAGCAGTAGATTTACTTCTCCCTCGGACGGCAATGATCACTGTCCTGAATTGTTCATGTCCTCACTGTGAGGAAATGGCCATGGGCATGCTGCGCTAGCGCAAAGCTCTCGTTCTTTTTCAAGAGACCAAAAGTCACCTCAGATGTTTCCCATCTTGGTCCTTCTACCTCTGGGTACGAATCCTCTGCAATTCTCATGGGACTCCCATTCCTCTGCACGCTCGTGTCCTCCGGATGAGTTTGGCGGCTCGCCCCAGGGTGAGCTTAATTTCTCGTTCAGGGCTGGCGAGGAATATGAATTATCAATTGCAGCATTAGAGGGCGGGCTTGCACCTTTAGAAGCTGAAGACTCACCTGAGCCTCCACCCTCGGGTGTGACGGCTCAATCTGAGGCAGATGCTGAGTTGGCGGCCATGCTTTCCTGGGCCGCAGCGAGCATTGGGCTGGAGTGGATTCTGAGTGCTCGTGGCTGGACAATTGATTCTTGGAGTCTGAGCGTGAACTGCCCCAGTTCCTTCCTTCCCGGAGGTGCATGAAGAGCTGGCGAAATTGTGGAAAGCACCTTTTTCTGCTAGAACACAGTACACCAGCTCCTCTGTCTTCACCACCCTAAGTTTACCATGTCTCTCGAGGGCTTACAACAATGCTGGCCAGGCCGCCTCCGCCCTGCATGTTATGCCGATCCTGCAAGTCTACCAAGCCAAAGTGTTGAGAGATCTGCACAAGTGGGGTCCCGATACAGAGATGATGCAAGAACTGCAATCGGTGACCGACTACGCCTTACGAGCTATGATGGTCACGCCGCAGGCTCTGGGTCGGGCGATGTCAACACTCATGGTCCAGGAGTGGCACCTATGGCTTAACCTGATGGAGATGAGGGATGCAGAAAAAGCACTGCCCACCTGTCAACAGGCTACTAAGAACCCTTCGGAAGGCTTCAAAGCGAACCAGAGATGGACGACCCAGGAGAGGAGAGGCTGCTGATCTGCTCGCCTTAGGATTGTGGAGAATTCTCACTCCCAATGGAGGGATGCGAGGAGAGCATTTTTCTTTGGCCAGACAACACCAGCCTCCTACATGATCAGTAGAAGAGCAACTTTCCACTGGGTCTCACACACTCACGCGATACTCATGGCTCTTTTTATCATGACGGCCAGGCATCGAACATTTGCTCCAGAACCTTAATGGATGCAGAACCTTCATGAACTCCTCATGTTCTGCTGCATCAAGCAAGCGTGATGAGTAACGACTAGAATGAGAATGGCCCACAGGATTGTGGATGCAATTCTCCTGGCCTATCAAGCTCTAATGCTTATGGATTGAGGACTCACTCCACTAGAGGCATTGCAGCCTCTTTGGCTCTGGGGAATGGTGCCTCGTTAGCAGACATCTGCAGAGCTGCGGACTGGGCTACACCCAACAACTTTGCGTCTCAAGTTTTGCTCCATATGTGTTGACTCCCTAACAGCGGTTCCATATGTATTCTTCCATTGTTCAGTTTCCTCCACACTGTGTCTTCCCCTGGACAAAGCTCTGCTCCGTCGCCAGTCAATGTGGTCGGTAGTCTCTCCCCTAGTTGGTGGAGCCCACCGCAGAGACTTCTTCCCTATGTAGTACTTTCCATCAGATAAGTTCATAGCTTGTATTTTCCACATACTAACTCCCCTTCAGATAGGATGTGCTCTCTATAGTGTTCCTTTCTCAGTAGAGAAAGAGAACGCTTCCCAACATTAACAACCAGCTATACTCAACTGCAAAATGCAATGGAAAATCCCCTAGGGGCGAAGGGAGATTAGGGGTTATAACCTCTGGGCGTTGGAAGGTTTTGAGTGGGTTGAGTGCACTTGTTACTTGGCATCTGCACTACCGAAGCTCGTAACGTTAGTTTTGGCTTTTATTATAGGGACCCCTAGTGTCGGTATTTCGACACGTCAAAGAGACCGACAGATAGGGAACGTCCTGGTTACTATTGTAACCTCCGTTCCCTGATGGAGGGAACGAAGACGTAGTGTTCCTCCTGCCACTGCTCTGAATGGCTGCTGAAATGGTCGAGATGCTGTCTTGGCTCCTCACAAACCTGAATGAGTGAAGCATGCCAGCCCTTTTTTATACCCTGATGTCCAGGGGAGTGGCTGGACATGCAAATTTCAGTCGCCAATTCCATTAACCTTTTCTTAATACGTCAGAGGTGTTTGGGGCTCCCAAGAGCGACCCAGTGTAATAGTGTTGGTATATCAACACATAACAGAGGTTACAATAGTAACCAAGACGTTTTGTCTAATTGTTACAAGAATGATATTGATTATTGATTTATAGTTAATAATTTTTTCTTTATTCATTTATTCTGATTTTTTCCATCTCAGGGTGGCCTTGGACACACTAGCAGCATTACTGAAGTCCGGTAAGATGCCTCCTTGGATGATTCTCACAAAAAAAGAACATGTCAACATTATACACCAAAAAAGAAGAGAAGAATTTATATTTTGCATCAAGAAAAAGAAACCCAAATGACATGACTTGTGTATGACTTCATTCCCATAATAGTTTTGCACATTTTAATCACAATAAATAAAAATCTAATTTTCATTACTGTAAAAATAACATTATATAAATGTAAATTATAAAAAAAATAATTTAAAATTATAAATTTATATAAAATTTAAATTGTGACATATTTATAAATTGTAGTAGTTTGTATTACAGTAATGAGAATAATAGGAATATTAGAAATATTAGTGAAGAATGAAAATATTACAGATTTATCTCCTGATTTATACTTAAATTATTAACCTTTTTGCACCACAGTTATGCATTTAATATAATATAATAATACTATTTTATATATATATATAGTCTGTCTGAATACTCGATTCTGATTGGCTGGAAGGTGAAGCAATAAAACCGTTTAATGCACAGGTCCATTTAATCACTGTGCCATATTAATGCACTGTTTTCATTGAAGCCTCACACAAGCATACGTCACTCGCACACACAAAATCAGCGATCACACTGCGCACACACACAAATGTTCAGGAGCACAGAAACTTATCAGCGCTGTCCTGCGACTTTTACTAAAAAAAAACAATTATCCACTACCATGTTATATTTCTCAGCAATGAGGGAGTAACATTGCTAATTTTTAAGTAATTAAACTCACAACTTTGTTGTCAATAGAGAGAGATGCTGAACAGATACAGGTAATTCACACATCTCTCTCTCTCTCTCTCTCTCTCTCTCTCTCTCTCTCTCTCTCTCGATAGCTGCAAATATTGGCACCTTTAAGTTGTCAATGCTGACAATTTAAATGACCATGGTAAAATATTTGAGTGCACTGCTAGCTGTGGATTATCCCTTACATGTAGTAATGTTGTGAACAATATTACAAATTTAAAAAAGATGTTTTCAGTTTTACTAAATTCTAAAATGTTTAAAATCTATTCCTGTGATGCAAAGCTGAATTTTCAGCATCATTACTCCAGACAGCTGTTGTGCTTCTTAATATTTTTGAGGAAACTGATATACGATTCTTTAAGGAATAGGAAGTTCAAAAGTACAGAATTTATTTAACATAAAAAAATTGTAACATTATAAATTACTTTACTGTAACTTTTGACCAATTTAATGCATCATTGCTGAATAAAAGCATTCATTACACACACACTTCCACTACATTACAAATTATCTCTCGTGTGTGTGCTCTTTAGGAATGAATGCCCGTCGGGCGGTGGACAGAGGATATCTTCCCACACTACTTGCAATCTACCAAGATTGGCACCGCAATGACACACGTCACCGCCATGTGGTCATCCGCAAGAGCATCCTGGGATGCATCAAAAACATCACTAACATTAAGCTTGGCAGGAAGGCCTTCATAGACGCCGGTGGGATGAGGATCCTTTATAACGCATCCACTGTATGAAAGTTTTAGATTACGTTTTTTACTTTACTTTTTATATCATTGGAATGTGCCAAACAGCTTCTCCACAGTATAAAGATATATTACTGTGATGTGTTCAGGAGTGCCTGCCCGTCCGGACACTAGATCCACTGGTCAATACCTCCAGCCTAATTATGAGGAAGTGCTTTCCAAAGAACCGCCTACCACTGCCTACCATTAAAAGTGTCTTTCTCCACCCGCTGCCACACGTACCAGCTGGTGGACCGGTGGCGCAGCTGTACAACCAGCCGCCAGGAGGTAAAACACTCACAGGTGTCAGAGGGCTGGTGTTTTTATTGGTCTTGGTGCATGATAATTCTGATGCACTATATTTATTGCCTTTACTGTTGTTATTGTGGATGATTCATCAATACTCAATGGATTAAAAAAAAGTCCTTTCCATTTAAAAAAAAAAAAGAAAAATAAATATGTCAGCTTACATAAGTAAAATTGTATGCAAATGCTTTTTCTGGCCCCATTTAATATTAGCTTATAGCACTGCATAAAGTGTCAGTGTTGTTTGTTTGGTGTAGCGTCATTGGTAAGAGATCCCTCTGTCTTCTGTGTTAGTGGATGATGTAGTTGATGAGAGCGATGAGAATGAAGCTACGGAGGTCGACACAGAAAATGACACGGAAAATGAGGAGGATGAAACCGGTCTCAAAACACAGGTAACAATGGTCTCATTAAACTTCACTGAGATTCTAGTGATCAAACGATATGGGTCTTTTAATAGCTGATACCAATATGTAGAGAACAGGGTGACTGATGGCAGTTATAATGTGATTCCATCTAATATTTATATGGGTCAAATGTTACGTTTCCCCTGTTATATTTTGCAATTTTTTCACCCTAATTCTGATTATTGTTATAATGAAATAATATATATATATATATATATATATATTTTTTTTTTTTAGATTTTCTTTTTATTATTATTCTAATTTTTAGGTGAACATGATCCAAGCATTTTTTGTGTGGTTCACAGATACATTACAAATAGTTTAAAAATATCGAATGAGATTAGTGTTGTTTTAGTATTATTTATATACTGTTGTAGTATTTATTAATATTCTGAATTAGCTTTTATTATTATGTTTTTAAATTTTTGTTAATTAATTTTAATTTCTTTTGAGATTCACCCTTATCAAATCACTTTGTGAATTATTTATTTATTTATAAATTACAATTATTAAATAATTTATAAATAATAAATGAATAATAATAAATGACTTTTTGGTATCATTTAAAGTAATTAAAGCAATTTTATTTTACATTTTAGTAACTTTGTTATGAGCTTTTTTTTTTTTTTTTTTTTTAGTTTAAGTTTTAGGTATTTTTTTACTTGAATTTACAGTATTTATTTGAGAGAGTTGCCCAGGCAACATTTCTAATTTTCATTTAAGTTTAAGGTTTTCATCTAATATTTACATATTATCATGTCTAAAGGGAGGTTCAGAATATTTGTAAAAGAGTGATCAAAGTTCTGGAATACTGATGTTGATCAGGTTTGTTATGCACTACAGAATGATGACATAGAGACAGATATCAACAAACTGCGGCCCAGACAGACCAACATGCGTCCGTTTGATGAGCTCAGAGTCTACGAGCATTTCTGTCGGGAATTCACAGAGAATTTTGAGGTGAGGACATTTCTGATTAACTGGTGAAAGGTCAATAAAAATATAAATTAAAAATGAATCTGGTTACAAAATAGCAGACACAAAAATACTTGCCCTAAATGGTTTTAAGAACTTAAGTTAATTTTGCTCATCTAAGGGAGCTTTGCTTTTTATTTATCCATAGCACAATTATTATTTTTTGTTGCATTAACTTCTTAAAATGAAACTCAATTCTGTCAGATTCATCTTTAGAAGGCAATAAACATGAGAAGTGTTCAATAAACAAATAATAATAAAGAATTTCAGTCATCATTCAAGATAGTACAAGCTAGAACAGGGAGAGACATTCCTGCTCTAACTGATAAAAATATATATAAAATTGAATGCAGTTAGAGCGGGAATCAAGGCTTCGTCAGGACAGCATTCTTGCAATGCATGGTGAAGAGCAATTACAAAACAATTTAAGATGTAGAGGCGCTTTTTTGGTTTTTAACTGCGATAATGTGCTCACTCACAGAATCAGACACTGCTGTTTATTATATTGCACATTTCTTGTTATGAATTATGATGCCACTTGGTTTGTTGGTCCGTTGTGTTGGATTAATTTCTCACCTCGACCAAACCGCTTTTGTTTCATTTTCATTCGTTTTCAATGGGGCCGAGACCACGCCGTTCAGGCGATCTCAGAGCGATTGTTTTGATGCGAAACAGAGCGCGATTGTCGTGTTCATTTATGCCTAAACAAACCAAACTAAGGGAGAAAACGCACCAGATTCCGAAACAAACACTCCAAACGAGATCACTGTTTCTGTTTTGTTCTCAGGAAAATGACTTTGAAAGCCCTAGATCTTTAATTCCTTTATCAAGCGTCAACCCAGAGCTTCATCATGGTCCCATTATTATTCCCACCACGCCGACATCCTTGGGGCCTCATAACAGATGTTCTCCGCAGGGAGACGTTCTGCTGCCCAACTCGGATAGATCACCTCTGGAGCTGGACAGCATCTCTATATCAAAAAACCCAGACGGCAAATCGGACTGCGATCTGGTCTATAGTTTGGGTCGTCTGGTTCTAGACGGTGGCGTGAATGGAGGCTCTGTGGATGGGTCTCAGGAGGAGGGCGGGGAACAAGCGGATCTCGAAGTTCCAGATACAGCGGCACTGCTGCCACTGCATGACCCTGACCTCTACTTGGAGATGGTGAAGAGTACACGCTCAGTGCCTGCCTACACAGAGGTGGCATACCCAGATTACTTTGGGCATGTGGCACTCAACCTCCGTGAGCCCATTCTAGAGAGGGTTTATGGTGTGCAGAGGTACTGAACAAATGTTTTACTTTTTTTGCTGTGAAATATAGTACTTGAAAGGGTAGACAAAACCTCAAATTTCTGTGTAATTCTGTTAAGATATTCCAAACCTGTTGGAGTGGAGCACAAAAAGAGATGTTTTGCTGAACGTTCACGCTGGTCTTTTCCATAAAGCAAAATCCAGGGACTGTCATGCATGCTCCAAAAACACAATAAAAGCATGATTAAAGTGTCTTGTGAACTATATTCCAAATCTTCTGAAGACATACGAAAGTTTTATGTGACGATCAAACCGAAAATTTAAGTTATTAACTTAAGGGATATTTCACTGCTGGAAAGATGAATGTGTATTTAAATTGGGTCATTTATGTAGTAGAAATGTGAAATTATTTTAGAAGTTGGTGCCTTCTAGACTGAGAAAAGCCAGAAAATGTATTTTTGGCTCATGTGGATGAAAGACAACAACTCCCAGAATGCACTTGCTTCGCTGCCCTACGAGGCCACTCCCAAGCCACACCTACCGGTTACAGAGGGCAGTATTGGAAGAAATGATACAACTAGGCTACTAGTTGACCCGAAACTGAAAAGATGCCGTTTTATCGTGAAATCACACCCTCTATGGGCGGGTTGAACACATGCGGAACGAGCTCCTACCACTGGCTGTAGTCTCTCGCCTCTGGCCAAAAAAGCCTCAGATGACGCAAAATGACGATTTTTGCGCCATCTCAGGGTTTTTTCCAGACATCTCTCGTCTCAGGGAGACTTGAGGGAGGGAAGCACGGTCATTCGAAAATACTACCGGGTTTCTACTGATAGAAAGCTTAATGCTAATCGGTGAAGTATCCCTTTAACTCGCTGAATGTTTTGTGTGGAAAAGAACGTTATTCAGAACGTCTCATTTTGTGCTCCACGGTAGAAACAAAAAGTTACAAGTGTAAGTAAATGATGACAGAATTTACACTTTTGAATGAACCATTCAGTTAAGACATAATTTTTTTCAACAGAATGAAGATCTTCCAGGATATTGAGAGGCTCATTCACCCCAGTGACATCATCGATAAAGTTGTATATGACTTGGACAATCAGAGGTCAGTGTGCAATTTTTAGTGTCTGAAACAGAAGTAAACTGTCTTGCTATTGTAAGGGAAATGGGTCAATTTAGCTCAAAGGGAATTATTAATTAATTTATAGGGAATTTTGAAAGAATCACTTATTTTATGGCCGAACAAATGACTCGTTCAGCGTTCACTTGAACGGGCCGTAACTATCAGCTCTGCAGCGGATATTAATATCCAAACTATAGTGAAAACACAATTTATTAGCACGGTAACATAGATCAGCAGTTTTGCTGTGGAATCGTTGACTTAATAAACTGTACAGCAAAACTTAACTTTGAACCGAGACTCTCAACGGAAAAGAAAAGAAACTAAGTAAGAGAAAGAAAAGTGAGACGAGAGTATTAGATGGCTTGAAAGAAATTGTTTAACCCATGTTCTTCTGATCTTCATCTGCAGTCTTTTGCCTACTCGTCTACATGTCTGGTCTGAATCGTCGTCTGTATGTCTACTCTAAATCTTTGTTCTTGTCCTAAGATTTTAAACTCAAAAGTTTGTCCAGCCTCCTGGATGAGTTCTGACCAATTAGACACTGTCTTTAGTTCGGAGGAGGACGTTTCTCCTCCTCGCATCATAAATTACCTTTATCTGTGGTCTCTTTACTTTCCAGCTCTAGCAGAGACGACAGTTGACATGATTCCTATTATAAGAATATGACTTTCAGTCAACCATCCAATAGTTTTAACAATTGGATGACTTATATGTGATCTAAGCATATATATATGTTATAGACATGATATAGAATTATTCAGTTGAACGATGTTTGATTATAAGTCCATTTAGCATGTGGAATGATCTGATGCCTTTTAATCATGTAAAAGTCTCAGTCTCTGTAGTTTTAAGAGATTTCAACCCTGGGGTGGTTCAGAGGTCCTTAAGAAGAAGAAAGGTTGCTTTACATATCTGTCTTGGGATCATCAAACAACCTCTAACGTTATCTTACCGTTATCCGTCTTTTAAAAACTGACACGTTCTTCCTTTAGCTAGGCTCATCTTTACAAGCTTGCATGGCCATAAAGTACTTGGGGGGGTTCTCTAGTTAGCTCAGACTGGCTGGAGCCCACTTCATTTATGGTCCTAGATTGCTGATTTGGGGTCTGGAGTGTGGAGTTGAGGTTTCTGTGTGGAATTATGTTTGACTCACCCTTAAATCCTACACTATGACGAGCTAAACAAATTCAAGAATTTTTTTCTTAAATTAATACATTACACATTTTCTTTTTGTTACTAAATATTAGTTTAAAAAAAAAACAATGAAAGGTGTTTTTGACTAAAATAAAGGTAGGATAAAATGTTTTTAAGGTAAAAACTTTAGATTTTTATAGTCATGTAAAACAAATTTATATTAAAAAAATGGCCAAGCACCCTAATAATAATAATCTAAAAATTTCTTATTATTATTCCCTTTTCTTCTGCTCTTGAGTCAACGGCAGCCCATAAAACTGCTTGTGGGAAAATGATGAAATTTGGAGCACAGATAGAGCACATTCTTGTCATTAACCACAGCTATTTTTGAGTCTCTAACTCAATAGTGCCACCAACTGTCCATACTTTCACTTACGTTTATGTTAATAACTTATGAACCGTAAGGATAGACATCTCTTTTCCTCTGATTCCTTGGCTCAAGACGATTCGATTTTCTGAAAAACTTTTTCAAACTTGTCTTAGACCATTCAAATGATTTCCACCAAAAATGCCTCACATCATCTTCAGACCATGCTGGAAAAAAGATATTAAAAGCATTTTGATGAACCCAACTGTTCTCAAATATTGCATAAATGAAGAGCATGCCAAATTGGATGTGAGGCTATATATGCGCAATGCTTTTGTTTTTTTGAGTGGTGCAAGTATGACGTCACTTTGTAGGCCAATCGGCAGTTAGCATCACGCTGGTTCCCTCGACAAAAGGCTTTTTCCCATAGGCTTTTGGATTATCGCTAAAAACAAGCTCTGTGATCAGCAAAAGTTTATGATACTTGCAAGTTTTGACCATCAATTGAGCGTCAGCGTCAGGTCTGGCAGGCCAGGTAGTCAAGACGCTGCTAATGCTATTTGCTAACAACACTGACCCGTCAGCTGATCTGCTTCAGCTGAGCTGCATTAGCTCGTTAACTCCCCTCGCTGCTCAATGGCCAAAGCTCAAACAAGGCGCCCTATTTAAAGCACATCAGTTTGCTCATACATGCTTGCTGCTCGCTTCTGCTGATCTGTACACTGGTAAAAAGCTGTTTAATTCCTTCATCTAGCTCGTTTCTCAGAAGGTGGCTTAGTCATCTCTTCATAGCGCTTACACTGTAGACCGTCAAAACAGTTCAAAGACAGATAATTATAGGTAACAGCATGTTTTAGCTATTGCGGTCTTGAATAGTTATTTCAGTAATTAATTAATAATTTTTACCATAATATAAATCGCTAGATTAGGGTGGCTCAGACGACACCGGTCGAGACACATTTCTGTTTTGGGGGGAATAGCTCATCTAGTCAAAATAACGTGAGCGCCCTTATGCTGCTGCTGCATCCCCTCATGCTGATAATGCTGTCCCTATATGCGGCTGCTATCTCCTCATACTGCTGCTGTCCCCTGATTCTGCTAACTCATGGGTGGTCAGGACTCATCTGATTATAACATATTGCAAATTATCTGTATATATTTGTAGATTACTAAGCCTATAAATTGTTAAAATAAAATCATCCTCTGTATCTCAGAGGATTGCCAGGTGTGGTTTTGTTTGGGGGGATATTTTAGCTCTCACAGTCCTAAACTGTGTGAGCGTTCCCTAATGCTGCTGCTGCTGTCCTCTGACTCTCTGCTATTTCATGATGCTCATGAAAGGTCAGAGGACTCCCTGAACAGAGCCATACCGCCAAATTTCAATTCAGGAAAATCAACTTGTTTGCAATCTATTCAATAAAAATTCTTTATTTTTATTGTCTGTGTTCTTGACTTAATGGACCTGACAGAAAGATAATTATCACAGATGAACACAACTTTTATTAATTTAGAAGCCTAAACGTAGTCGCCAGAAGTAAAAAGCTAAAGGTAGGCTATAAACGAACTACAGTACACCACGGTCCCACAACTTCAATGTCACCATCACTAAGCTTCTGACAACTCTTTCAGTTTTTATCTAAAAACATTTTCCCAGAACGTTTCAGTTAGACTACTTTATAAGAGCACAATTTTAAGCATAATGATGCTGTAAAAGCGGACTGAGTTAACCTGTTCGACGTGATGACGTTTTATGTCCTCGACAGCCTCTGTAGTCCCTTTTAGCCACTTGTTAGCAACCGCCTTTTTCAAGATACGTAACCGCTTCAACGAGTGGGGTAATACTGATGTATTTTATGTCGTAGAATAAAACGTGAAAGTGTTTTGAGCTTGTTCACCACAGACCTTATTTCAGCCATTCAACCAAAACCCTATTCAAAAAACCATTGATTTCGGGACGATGGAATCGGAAGTGCTAAAATGCTAACTCGCTTCTGCGATTTGGCCTACAAAGTGATCTCATACCTGTACCACTCTATTGAGATTAATCTTGGTACATGTCATCAAAAGCATGACCTGAAGCTACATGCAGCATTTCAGCACAGCGCCACCTACTGGTCGGGATATATTCAAAAATTATTATTTTTTTGTTTAACTTCTGAACGGATTGCCTAAAAATCATAAAAGTGGTCTTGTTCGATTCGGTACTGCATACAGTGTCAAATGGAATCCAATATTCCCACATCAGCCATTTTAAACTTTAAATTAAAATGCTGTTATTTACAAATGCATTAGCGTATCGTTATAAAACTAAGTATGGGTCATTGGCTCCATGCCCTAATGATACTCATAAAGTTTCAAGAAAGTGCCGACTTCTGGTCAAAACTTCCTAATAGCTTTTGATTATTTTGCCTATTTTAATGAAAGTGGTCTTGATACGTTTCCCTGAAAATAATTGCACACCTTCGAACGTTTGTACATCAATCAGATTCAAGCATTCAACAGCCCCATAGTATAACACAGATTTATTTTATCATCTGGTATCAGGTTCATGGAATATCACAGATATGACCACATTTATTGTTTTATACACACCCAGACTGTCTTTGTTTTTTTGAGTTATTCAAAATATGTTGAATCATCAATGTAAATGTATTTGTTTTTCAGTTGTCCAGTTATTGACAATGGGGAGTCTCTTAAGTTCAACTCTAAATTTGAGTCTGGAAACCTACGGAAAGCAATGCAAGTCAGAAAGTATGTGCAGAATAAGCTTTTTTGTTGTTGTTTTATAAATGTGCTTTTCATAAAATGAAGAAGCCGTTTCTTATTTTTTCTGTTCTGTGTATTGCCTTTTTCTATCGGCAGGTTTGAGTATGACTTGATCTTGAACTCTGACATAAATAGTAATCACTATCACCAGTGGTTCTATTTCGAGGTGGGCAATATGCGTCCTGGAGTTCGTTATCGATTCAATATAATCAACTGTGAGAAGTCTAACAGCCAATTCAATTATGGTGGGTCATTTCAAGCATTAGTCCAGAAACATACTCTACTCTAGTACACAAACACAAATGTGAATGGCGATGGTTTCATTCAAATGTCTGTGCCATTAAACTGGATTATTAAGTAACCAAGTACTAAAGTACTAAGTGTTATGAATTGTGCTAGAGCTAGAACGTCATTGTGTTATGCAGAGTATGTTTGGATGTTGTATAGTATTCAGCTACTTAAATGCACTTAGTCAACCCATCTCTAGCCATCTTTAAAGTCAGAGTGTGATTGTCAGGTTTTTGTCTGATTTTGCCTGCTGGTTTTTCCTATGATGTGACAGGTATGCAGGTGCTCATGTACTCTGTACAGGATGCCATCAACGGCAGGCCCCAATGGGTCAGAACAGGATCAGACATCTGCTACTACAAGTCAGTACCATCCTTTTATGTTGTATATAATTGTATTAAAGCCTGTAAAAGTACTTTGATTTGTGGGTTTTCATGCATTGACCTCTATTCTTATCATCTAGGAATCATTTCTCACGAAGCTCCATTGCAGCCGGAGGGCAAAAGGGCAAATCATACTTCACCATGACCTTCACTGTGACCTTTCAGCATAAAGATGATGTTTGCTACTTTGCCTATCATTATCCATACACCTACTCGATGCTGAAGGTACTATACCCCTGTACCCTCCTTTAATTGATGCAACAGTTGATGTACAGTAATGCCTGAATGTGTCTTATCAAGAAGCACATTAGTTTAAATAGTATTTCTCAACTCACATACTTCTATATGTACTAAAATGATGTACTTTGCTGGTTACAGTTGTACTTTTGACTATGTAGTATGACAGTGTGGGTGCATAAAGTTGGGTCTTATATAACAGAATACATATTATATACTGTGAAGTGCTGTAACAAAATGTACCTTAACATTCAGCATTACTGTTGGCGCTGTGGACTAGTGGTTTAGTGTGCATGTCCCACTTTTAGTGTGCATGTGTGCGTGTTACAACTTTTTTAATGTAAGCATGCATACTTCAGAAATAAAGGTGACAAATTGACCAGAAAATGGATACTGTCAGGGGACATGTGAGGCCAGATTTACTAACAGCTTGTGCCAGCGCAAACCCTCTTTTGGCATTCGAAAACTACTGTCAGGATTTACTAAAGACACGCAGTGAAAAATTAGCGCTGAAAGGCATGGACAGGGTTATTTTTGCGGCTGACCTTATTTCTTATGCATTTGTAGGTGTTTCCCTTTCATGCGCAAAATTTATGGTAGGGGAGTATTTAAATGAATCATGCAAGGTGATTTACTAAGGTTTGCGCTCATCAATTTACCGGTGTTTGCACTTTGCACCATTATTTACCGTCCCAAAAAAGCACGTCTTAAACCAGACGCCAACTGGTAGATTGAGTTGGTCATTGTGGAAATGATCCGGCTGCGTCCGTGTTCTTTAATTTGTGTGTGGTCAGTAGATCATGCGCAGAACTGTACACTACCATTTGCGCTGTTTTGGAATTGCTCACTCTCACACTAATTTCCCTGGTTTAGTAAATCTGCCCCCATGTCATGATATTTTCAATATACCTTGATTTTTACCATCATCCTAATCTTGCATGATATATAGTAGGATTCAGTTTGATTTTGTTCCTCATTTGTGTAGATGCATCTGCAGAAGTTGAGTGCTTTGAGTACTCCTCAGATCTACTACAGACAGGAGGATCTGTGTGAAACGCTGGGAGGAAACAGCTGTCCCCTGCTCACCATCACAGCCATGCCAGAATCCTCCAGCAATGAACATATCAGCCAGTTCAGTATGTAACACACACAGGAACATCACTGATAAACATACAGACACAGCAATCAGTTTAGTGCAGGGGTGCCAAACTCAGTTCCTGGAAGTCCACAGCCCTGCAGAGTTTAGCTTCAACCCTAATTTGATGCACCTGATCCAGCAAATCAAGTCCTTCAGGCTTATTTTAAAACTACAGGTATATTGTGTTGGAGTAAGGATGGAACTGAACCCCTGGTTTAGTGGGTAAGAAACAGCGTGTACTCTTAAATGCACTCACTCTCACGAATCACATAAACTCACTCTCACGCTCATAAAAACACTCACATGCATTCTTACACACTCTTGCATACACGCTCTTTAGCTCTCACTTTCATGAAAAAAGAGTTTCTCACTTCTCACTCTCACTCACACATGCAACCTCATGCATGCACACATGTACTCTCTAATGAACAATCCCACATGCATCCTCATGCATGCTCATCTACTCACTCCCATGACCTGTCTCACGTGTCCTCATGCACCCTCACATACGCTCTAATGAACACTCTCACATGCGTGCACGCTCACATACACTCTAATGAACTCTCTCATATGATTCCTCATGCACACTCACATGCACTATCTCTTATGAACACACTCACATGCGTACTTATGCACGCTCACATCCATTCACTCTCATGAACACTCACATGCATTCTCATGCAACCTCACATGCACTCTCTCTAATGAACATGATCACATGCACACGCTCATATGCATTCACTCTTATATGCAACCTCACATGCACTCACTCTAATTTCACATGCATCCTCATGCACACACATGCATTGACTCATGAACACACTCACATGTGTCCTCATGCATGCTCAACATGCACTCTCTCTGATGAACACTCACATGGATGCTCACATATACTCTCGTGAACGCTGTCACGTGTTCTTATGCATGCTCACATGCACTCTCTCTAATGAACGCTCACATGGATCCTTATGCACACTCGCACTCACTCTCATAAACATTTACATGCTTCCTTATGCACACTCACATGCACTCACTCTCATGAACGCTCTCACATGCACATGCTCAAATACACTTTCTAATATACGTACACTCTGGTATGCACTCCCGCTTATGTCATACAACACACGAGTGTCACGAACACTGTCATGCACTTTTGCATGCCTGCTGACATACATGCATGCACAGTCACATGCTCACACTTAAACACGCTACCAAGCGCTCTCACATTCACCTTTTTTGGCTCTCTTACATACATGCCGTCATGCTCTCTCATCACATGGATCCTAGTTCGATTGTCATTTCCACCTCTCATGCACGCTCTTTCATTAACACTCTCACATGCACTTTCTTATGCATGCATTCTTGAAAGCACTCGTCACATGCTCTTACATGCACCTTAGCAGCACTCCCTGTGCATGAACTCACTCAGGCTCTCTTTCACACATTCTCTCATGCACACAGTGCATAATGTGATTGTCGTTTCAGTCTCGGTGAATGAGTGTGACTCGATCAGCAATGCTGTAATGTGTGTGTTTGTAGGAAGCCGCCCAGTGGTGTTTCTGTCTGCGCGGGTTCATCCTGGAGAGACTAACTCTAGCTGGGTGATGAAGGGCACTCTGGAGTTTCTCATGAGCTGCAGTCCTCAAGCCCAAAGTCTACGAGAGAGCTACATCTTCAAAATCATCCCCATGCTCAACCCTGATGGGGTCATCAACGGAAAGTATGTCAGCAAACAACAAAATCACCTCCGCGTGCCACACTGGTTCTGCAAATGACCAGAAGCTGTTGATAATGTTCCTTCATCATTAGTACAGCACAAACCAAGGATTTTTATAATTATATTATTTAAAAAAATGTAATACATGTATGATATGGACAGGAAAATATACTGCATTTTAAAAATGATGCAGATATTATGATACTGTTTGTTAACACTCTTAATGAAAGTTATCACACAGTATTACGAATATTAGAAACTGCAATACTTCTTCATGAACTTTATCTGTAATCGCATGTTTCAATCTTCTTTATGGTCACGTTGCAGTCATCGTTGTTCTCTGAGTGGGGAGGATCTGAACAGACAGTGGCAGAACCCCAACACCGAGCTTCATCCCACCATCTACCACTCCAAGAGTCTCCTGCAGTACCTCAGAGCTACAGGAAGAACTCCACTGGTGAGAGAGCATCATGCTGTAGAGGAGAGAACTCGGTTTAAACGGTTGAATGACACCAGCAGTGTGTGTTTGTCTGTTAACTGTGTGCGTTCAGGTGTTCTGCGACTATCACGGCCATTCACGGAAGAAGAACGTTTTCATGTACGGCTGTAGTATTAAGGAGACGGTGTGGCAGACCAATGTCAACACCAGCACTGTTGACCTACAAGAGGACCTTGGATACAGGGTAACACATCTGCACACTTTATATACTAATCTTTTATTGCCATCTTTTTGGCAAGTTTGATGTATTATTTAGATATAATCTGACATTTACAACACACAGCTCCCTCTCAGTCCATTCAGACCATTTCTGAAAAAAAAGGCAAAATTGGGTTATTCACATGTAATGCCCACATTTACACATTAAAGGAATTTGTGACCCGAAAATTGGAAATGCTTGTGCACAACACAAAAGAAGATATTTGATAAATGTTTCAGATGTTTTTGTATGTATTAAATTCATGCTACACCTTCGTGTCATCTTTGGAGCTTAAAAGTTTTGGGTTCCATTAACATTCATAATATGGACTAGCCTAGCAAGCCAGACCTACATCAAGATGTTAGGCCTGGCAACTCACCATAGACACGGCTCAATCCGAGGGGCGGGATAAACGGTTGTCTTTCAAATTCCCTCGGCACGCAATAGGACAGCGCTTCAACCAACCAGAGCGTTTTCCCAACAGCGGAGCTAACGTTAGTTGATAGATTCAACTTTTGCCATATCTGGCCGGCAAAACTATGAACACATCTTCCTTTTTTTAAGAATGACTTAAGTGCCGTTCTTTGCTCTTTTCTCAAAGAAAAACTTAACTCCAAGTCCTCCAGAGTTGCGGCCAAAGCCGATTCGAAACACTGTTCTCCAGCAGCCGCCATTCTTTGTTTTCAAGTAGCAGCCAGGGAACCGTCGCAACTCTGTCGTCATTATGTTAAGCTCGCCTACTCTATACACGACGTGATTGGCCTGACCCAATTTAGGTTTTTGCAGCTCGAAAGTCAATGGAGAGTTGCTAGACTACCCTGGCTGCAAAATACATTTTGCTGCCGCTAGGGTGCGTCTAGATTTCTAGGCTAAATATGGACAAAAACAACTGAACAATCTTCTTTTTACAGAAGAAAGAAAGATACGATTTTGAAATGACATGAGGGCGAGTAAATGACAGAATTGTCATTTTTTGGGGGGAGGATTATTCTTTTAAAGAGGACCTATTATGCCCTTTTACAAAGTCTTGATATTGTATTGGGGCTCTAGAACAGGTTTTCATGCATGAATGTTTAAAAAACACTTTTCCCCCATATTTGACATTGTTGCAGCTCCTCTCTTCCCAGTATATCCGTAACGCTCTGTTTCATTCCTGTCTCTATGAAGCCCCTTCTTCCAAAAAGCACAATGTGCTCCAATTGTATGGCTGGACCAGTGTGTTATGATTGGTAAACCGCTTTGACTGCAGTATGGAAAAGTAACACCCCTTGCCATAACGCGTTAGTTTCGGGGTGGAAAAAACTGTGTCTATTGGACGTGGACATGGTGACACACTACTAAAGCCAATCAACCAGGCCTCTCCCACTTTATTTTCTGTTTGTCTTGGACGGGAATGATTTATATGCGGAATATTGTGAGCTGTTCGTTCCCGGAAGAAAACTCAAGACTACAATGGAGGCGTATCAGGGAGTTCAGAAACAGTGACACTGATAATAGAGCAGTTGATGTGCCTCCAGGAACAGGGTTGGGAAACACTGATATAGAGAATAGATCCTTTTGGAGTGACTTTGTGCTCTGGAAATTTGCAGACCCTTTTCATGCTCAAACAGCAACATGACACACTAAAGAATGTTGAACATGTAAAAAGGCATAATAGTTCCTCTTTAAAGGCAGCATAAAACGTAATCTTAAAAAATTTACTCTTTATCAGTGTTGATTTTGTCATGTAAATAAGTTGAATGTAAATGCCACTTGTCCTGTGTTTTAGACTCTGCCTAAGCTGCTGTCTCAGATGGCTCCAGCGTTCAGCCTGTCCAGCTGCAGTTTTGTAGTTGAGCGCTCTAAAGAAGCCACGGCGCGTGTGGTGGTCTGGAGAGAGATCGGGGTGCAGCGCAGTTACACCATGGAGAGCACCCTGTGTGGCTGTGACCAGGGCAAATACAAGGTGAGGGCTTAGTTTTACACACAAACTTTACCTTAACATAACCTTTTATTTTTTAAAACTTCTAAATATTTCTGAGATTGCTAGTAGAAAATGAGTTCTTCTGAAAATTATTAGGAATATCAGATAAAAACAACACCAGATAAAGAACAAAAGTACATGTAGGAAATAAATGACCAATAATGGATTTACGCATTGATGCATTGCAAAATATGTAACCAACTTCAAAAGGCTGTGATTTGTGTACTTGAGTAAAGTATGTTTCTGGCCTTGTTCTTATTGTTGTTGCTGTTATCTTGTAATCGCCATGGAAATTCATTTATCACAGGGTGTGGGAATACTAAACAAAGAGACAAGAAACGTTCAAAATATAAAACACAGTAACCCTGTGTGAATGCTGAGGAAATAAAATAAAAAAACATGACAAGAAAAATTTAAATGACTAACACATGATCAGTTTTAACTGTGGTTCAAATAAATATAAATGTTGGTCAGTCTGACATCAAGGTTCTTGGCTTTCTGTGTTGGTGAGATTAAACTATCTATTGATATGACAAGGTCTTGGCAGGGCGGTTCTCTGCTGGAATGAACAACAGCTCCGTTTGTGATAAAATTCAGCCTTCGGAGATGCCATGCTTTAACCCGTGGTAGCAATTCTCACTGGATTCATTTGGCACTGTAATTCAGACTGGCTGGGCTTCATAACCCAAGGTTAATATTGTTTAGTTTTTTCACAAATAAATAGCTGTGTATTTACTGATATGAATGATATGAGTAATCTTTTCACCAGTTATTTTGTCCTAGAAGAGTGCTGTAAGCCTTTTTGCAATCCCGCAACTCAAAACATCTTTGAAGTGGAAGTGGAAATGATTATACTCATAGCCTGTCCAAAATCAACTTGGTGTCCCTAATACCAGAGAAATGACGAGAAACAAGTTTGACCGTATCTACTCATTCTTTTGACGTTTCTACATTTTAGAATAACAGTTCAAGTCAACAAATCTATTACATTTTGCAAAGGGGTGGAAAAGTTATTTTCATGGGAAGTTAAGCTGAGGCATTTTGGAAATATAAAAAACCCACAAAAGTAATAAATAAAAAAATCCTCTGATTCCAGAGCGACCAGGGCCTGATTTATAAAAGTTGCTGTGTGCATGTGATTGAGGAATTCGCAGGGTAGCATTTCAACTGAATTTGCATTCTGGTTGTTTAAACCAAGATTATGCAGCAAGATGTTTCTTTTTTTATTATTATTTTTTAGCTACATTTAAAGGAATAGTTCACTTAAAAATGAAAATTCTGTCATCATTTACTCACCCTCAAGTTGTTTCAAACCTGTATGAAGTTCTTTCTTCTGGTGGACACAAAGGAAAAGATATTTTGAAGAATGTTGGTAACCAAACAGTTGATGGACCCCATTGCCTTCCATAGTAGGAAAGAAAATACTGTGGAAGTCAATGTCTCATCAACTGTCTGGTTACCAACATTCTTCAAAAAATATTTTCTTTTGTGCAGAAGAAATAACTTCATACAGGTTTGAAACAATATAAGGGTGAGTAAATGGTGACAGAATTTTCATTTTGAAGTGAACTATTCCTTTAAGTTTCCTGTTATAGGCTAACTTGCAATTTAGCAAATTTCCAGTTTATTCCCGTTAATTCCATGGAATATTGCAACCCTAGAAATAACACAACTGCAATTATGTAGTTTGTCTAGATTCAGATCTGTTTACTCTGGTCTCTTAATCACTTCATAAGCTTTTTCATCCAAATTGAAAGGGCAATGCTATTTTGGTCCGTGTACTTTTATGTCCATTAATTTTTCTATTTTTAAACCAGAAATGAAATATGGAAGATGTGGTTCTTCTTTAATAGTTAACACTGGCAAATAGTATATTGTATTTTATTGAAATTTAGAGAAATAATATATATATATATATACTTTATATACACTCTTAAAACTAAAGGTTCCAAAATGGTGTTTCTGCAGCAATGTCATATGAACCATTTTTGATTTCCCAAAGACCCTTTCAGTGAAAGTTCTTAAAAGAACCATTTTTTTCTTTGTGTGAATAACTTTTTAGTAATCTAAAGAACCTTTTTTCTACTATAAAGAAACTTTTGTGCAATGAAAATGTTCCATAGATGTTAAAGGTTCTTCATATTTTTAAGAGTGTAAATTAAGAGTTCAGATGCAAAAGCCTCTAAGTGCCATCTGAAAATTTCTTCTAGAATGATCATTTTTATCAAGATTGTATATTTAAGTTCAGTAATTTCACTTAAATGACAATTAATAGGTCATTTTCATTGCCATTTAAGTGAAATAACTGAACTTAAATATATGAGCTTGATAAAAATGATCATTTTAGAAAAGAAAATTTAAGTTGGCACTTAGAGGCTTTTGCATCTGAACTCTTCAAATGTTAAATTTAGGGTGTTTTGGTATCTAGCATGTTTTTTGTTTAATTATTCCACCTCGTCACTGGGCGCTTTTGGTGTCAGTATAGTGAGCACATTTCTCTTGGATGTGCGGCAGTATCGGATGCCTTGGGAGCAGAAACGGATTGACTTTTAAGGGAGAAAGAGGGGATTAACATGTTGAACAACTGATTAACATGTTGAAACGTGTTGTGAAGTTACCTCTCTGGTTCATGAGACATGGCTATGATTCAAAAGTGCAGGAGAAACATTTCTAATTTAGCCAAAGAGAACTAGTCAAAATGAAATTTTATATATTAATTTGTGTCTTTTTTAATAATTAATAAAGGTGTGCAAAGTCATAAACACAATTCTTAAAAGATCTCAATATTTTATTCTGTGAGAAGCATGTACAGTTCTAAATTCTGTTCTGGGATTCAACATTACAACCGTTCTTTTTTACTTTTCTCAACCATGTTAAAAAAGGAAAAAGGGTGTAAAACTACACGGAGCAGTTTTAAAGTAAGCATGGCCTGTTCAATTACGCCTTTTAAATATTATTAGTAGAAGCACTAGCATTTTGTAATGCCACATCTTAATCAAAACATTGGTGTCCAAGAAACAAAATTTGTTACAGATTTGCTCAGATTTAAAGCTACAAATACACTGTCACATGAGATCTAAACAGATGGTTTCAATTGTCAAAGGCGATGACCTCTACTTGTTTTTATAACTGTCTTGATGATAAAATGTCAGTAAATATAAAATGACAGGTTGTCATGATGAATGTGAACAGTAGATGGCGCTATAGACCATCTGTGAAAGATGCAGCAGTCTCAGGTCTCTGATAGTGACTCACAGTCTTCTGTCTGTAGGACACATAATGGCGTCTCTGTGAGTTCAAGTAACATGGCTGAAGAAGCTTCTTTCTGTATATTCTCTAATGTAAACTATGATTTTGGGCTGTCCGAGATGAAAGATGACCAATCATGCCGATTTCTGTGGTCGTGGCTCCAAAACGGTCCTACATCATACAGTGAGAGAGGTTCAAAGACGGCCATTGTCACAGTCTTGTGACCAAAGATGGCCTGCAATAATATTCTGACAGTGTGTTTGCTGCTACAACCTACTTCTACTGACTATAGCCAATAAAAATGCAACATGAAATGGCGTATTGGTCAACGCATTGGTGACATTTGCATAATTTACATGCCAAGTTGCCCTCTTTTTCCCTAGCCATGACAGCGTCCATATTCTCCTTTTGAAGAAACAACATAAAAAAAAAAAAATGTAAGGTTACACTTTATTTTAAGGTGTCATTGTTACAGTGTTATTATATATTTAAGTACTGAGTAATATTAATTAACTACATGTACTTACTATAGGGTTAGGATTAGGATTTGGTTGAGGGTTAGTTGCATGTAATTATGCCTAATTTACTGTTATTACTATGGTAAGTACATGTAACATATGTAACAAGGACATATGTAAAATAAAGTGTTACCCAATTTAGTACTTTTTCAAAAAAATGCATGTAAATATTGTGAATTTCTGCCCAAAGCAATACAGTAAGTGCTGTTTTCTTCACAGACAAAACCCAGAAAACAAAGCTGATGTGTAGTTTACTTGCTTCTAAGTGACTCAAACAAACCCCTTTTAAAGATTTGATGCCATTAATCACAACTTCCAATCCAATGATTAGTTCTTCCCTTGAACCGCTCAGTGTATCATCCCAGTGCATTGTAAACATGATACTTTGCTTCCAGGAAGACTGATAAAAACCACCTGTGTGCACGATTAATGCACGGACTGTTTTAGTTCCACAGACACATCCGATTATTCCAAGAATACAAAAATGTTTTTTTATTTTTTTTAGGACTTTTTTAAAAATATTGTTTATAAACTGTTTATTTAATATTGAATCTTAATTGTTTCTGCCATGAAAAAAAAAAACGTAATTGCGACTTATTTTTATCAGTTTATATCAGTTCTGAGAAATAAAAGTCTGAAAAAAAGTCTGAATTGTGAGATAAACTGTATGCAATTGCAAAAAAAAGGCAGAATTGTGAAATAAAAAGTTGCAATTACCTTTTTTATTTCTTTATTACATTGCAAAACAAAAACAGAATTCTGTGGGAAAAAAGGTAAAAATTGCAAGATATAAAATCACAATTGTGAGGGGAAAAAAAACGTCTGAATTGTGGGATAAATAGTCACAATTACCGTTATTTTTTCCGTGGCGGAAACAAGCTTCTATAATAGCTTTGATCATTTATAATAATCAAATAATTTTGTTTTAGAGATTTTTACCTTGCCTGACTTTCCGGGTGAAAAAAATAAATTTGTTGGTTTCTGTGTTCAATACAAGTTAAGCTCAGTCACCAGCAAATTCTTGCAAAATGTTGATTTCCACAAAAATGTATTTCAAGATTTGTCCTGCCTTTTCTTTATATAAAAAAAAAGAAATAAAAAAAAGCTGTGGGTTACAGTGAGGCACTTACAATAGAAGTGAATAGGGCCAATTCATAAATATTTAAATACTCTGTGTATTGGCACAAGACATAAACAATATGCTTGTTGACTTGATTTTACTGTGACAAAATCACTTGTATACCTTTTATGAGTGAAGATATTTACAATTCTACAAATTCTTTATTGCCATGGCAACATAGCTCCTAAATCCTACAACGTCAATAAAATTGATATTGCAAATTTACAGCTCAAATAATGCACAAGATTTAACAGAATAATTAATCTAAGTGATTTTATAATATCATAAGATTCACATTTCTGCATATAAGCCTTCCAGAATTTGGCCCCCAATTCCATGGTAAGTGCCTGACTAATCTCGATTTGTTTGTTTTTTTTGTTTTGTTTTTTGTTGTTGTTTTTTTTTATTAAAGAAAAGGAGGGACAAGTTAAAATAATTGTTTGTGTAAATGAACATTATGCCACAAATGCTAGATGCTGAGCTTAGCTTAAGTTACACTGAAGGGTGGTCCCGACTCCTGAGTTTTATCAGCCTGCCATCAGATTTACTCTGAACCCCTCCACCTCCCCCAGCTCCACCTGCCTAGATATTCTACGGGATTTATGTATGTCTATTTATGCAATTAATAAAATTAATTTCCTCCCCTAATTTTATATACATAATGCTTTATTTATATAATTCATCGTGTCTCACACACAGACAATACACACTCCCGTTTTAGTAAAATCTAAAGAACCCAATGCTGTCTGTATCAGTATCAGACTGTTAATGAATGTGAACCAGATGTCATTTTGCAAACTAATCCTGTACAAATAGTGCTTGTAACATGGGATCTGTGTGTGTGTGTGTTTGCAGGGTCTCCAGATCGGGACAAATGAATTGGAGGAAATGGGCGCTCAGTTTTGTTTGGCTCTGCTCAGGCTAAGACGCTTCACGTCCCCATTGGAGCTCCACAACCACAACTCCCATCTACTGGACATGGAGAACGACTTGATAGACACACGCAGCATCCCCAACATCACCAGGTAAACACACACACCAGCACAATGACCATATCCAGCTCAGGGACGTCCTGTTATTGTGCTCCCGCATGAACCGGCACAAATCGTAGAAGACGCAACAGCTGCCATATCAAGTTTCAATACAACATTAAGCAGCTCGAAGCCCACAATGTTCAGAACAATAATAGCCCTGATGTCCATGATGTCAGAAGCTTCTAGATTCTAGAAGCTTCTTGGGAACATACTTCGGCCCCTCCCAACTTGTGTATTTCTGTAATGGATAATAACATACATACACACACACACACGATCTTGCAGCCCTCTTCTAATGGCCGGCACCACTTGAGGAGATGTCAGTCAAATGGGGCTCAGCGCACTTGAGTGAAGAGAGAAGCACTCTGCTCATTATAGTCATCTAATCACCTGATCAAAACGCCCGCTAATCCACTTTGAGTCTGCCCCCCCTCCCCTCAGCCCGTCTCACTTGGATCCAGTTTCTTCCCCCTCACACCATTAAAACCATTAAAAACCCACTAAAACCAGCCAAACCACCAGACCACACATTAAACCATTTAACTACTTAACAAGAGGGCCATAAAACCATCATCACTCTTAGTAAGGTTATTGTGTTAGGAGAGAGAGAGATGCTGAGAAATGCCTCCTCTGCCGCCACATGAGGTTTTCGACCGCTACCCTACAGGAGTCGTTTGTTGGTTTTGTTGTATTGACCCGTCATTTATTAAAGCTCAAACTTAGGGTTAGAGATTTGAACAACCCCCTAACCTAAAGTATTAAACTGTGGCTCGTAACTCATCCCGCCTTGTTTTGCTACAAACATGAATGATGCCTCAAATTGTGTGGCTTGTTGAGGAGAGGTGGGAAATCCCATAGACTTACATTGAAGAGCTATATATAGAGAGCCAAATATCATAAAGACTTGGGGATGGGATCTGGTTTCTTGGTCCACAATGCACCAACGATCATGGAAAATCTGGAAATATAATTTTTAATTTCTGAACATTTTAGTTCAACCCATTAAATCTGAAAGTCTGCACTTTAATTTTATCTTGATTTATTTTAATTCTATTCTAGCTGTATACAGAGCCAAAATTATGAAAATTGTGTCAGTGTCTAAATATATATATATATTTACCTTACTAAATATATATTTGGGGTGTAATGGTACAAGGAAGTCACGGATCGGTACGTACCTTGGTTTTGGGATCACGGTTTGATATGAGTTTGGTACAACAAATCCCCAATGCTATGCTTCTTTTCACTTATTTTGAACAGACAGTATTGCAAATTACAGTTTGTTCCACCTAGCAGCATTTAGTCCCACCTGAGGTAGAGTATAGCCTCCTTTAGTGTATTAAGCACTAAACCGTAAACAGAATCCACTCTTGCACAGGTCTTTTTTTTTGTGTAGGGCTGATAAATAATTAAAAAGGTATTTGGTCACAATCAGCTACAAAATTAAAAAGCATCTCTTGTGTTATAAAAGTACAAAATAAATAGAATAATGAAAGGTAAAAGTTTTTTAGAGATAATTTTTTTGCATTCCTAGAGTCTTTCTGCCTAGTTCCGGTGATTGGCACATCTGGATGATGTCGTTCAATTAACGTGTTGTGCGTAGCCTATAATGTCATTTTCTTTGCTTGTGAGAGTTCATGAACATGCAGTGACAATGGGAGATGCACAAAGTTCAATGTTACACTTTTTCAAGAAATCACGGAAAGATGAGCGAGAAGGAGAAAAAGTGCCATGCATCTGAGTCTACTTCACCTTTCCACGAGCAGACAGCGAGGAGACTCCTGAGGCTTCCCATTTTCCAAATGATTTTGTCTCATAACAATGGAAACAACTTTAAAATACTCAATTTATGTTCATACAGATAAGAGTAAAGGCCATTGCACATGAGTCCGAAATTTTCACATGTTAAAATTTAGGGGTTTAATTTTTAAAATTTACGACCTCATGTTGTGTCAATAACATTTACACACTGCCTCCGAAACTTTCGTTCGTCTTTAAAAAAATCAAATTGGGTTAAATTTTCTGCGTTTTTTGCATTTTGAGAGGTGTTTTGACAATTCAGAGCCACCGTACAAGCGAAATTGGTGGTCTTCTTGTTTAATATGTGGCTCCAGTATCGCTAGCAGAGCATCAAACTGAGCCACTAACATCCTGAAGTAAACTTTGAATCGCTCGGGATAATAATAAGGAACTCTCCTTTCTCTCTCTACGCAATGTCAGGATTGGATGATGGACCCAATATTTCCTCTTTCTTTTTCTCTTTTTAAGAAGAGAGAGGACAACAAAACCATCCTCAATGCTTGAAGACTCCATTTTGTATTATTTTGCGCATTTTTTGCAACGGATTGATTAATACGCATCGGACTCAGTGTGTGACAAATTTTTAGGATGACGAATACGAAAAAACGCTTATTAAAATTTCGGACTCAGTGTGCAAGGACCTTAAGACCATGTGAAACTGTTAAGGGTCTGTTTTTGTGTGTACACTCACAATAGAAACAAAACATTTTGTAAAATAAAGAAAACAAACAGGATGCCGCTCTCTGCCGTCCTGGTTTCCTTTCCTTGAAGTTTGTGGAGCACGTCACAAAAATAAATGGAAACTCAGTCTATAAGCTACTAGCAAGCTCTTGCGTGCATCTGAACTCTTGTTTTGGGTTGGTTCATAGATCGTCTCTTCTTCTGCTCTTCTGTTGTGGCGGTTAGCAAACAGCGTTGCATTACCGCGCGCGCCCCCTTCTGGATCGCCTGTATTCTTCATCTGACTGCATGCACCGAAACAAGACGTCCGTACGATCCGTACGAATACATGTACCGTTACACCCCTAGTATATTTAAATATAATATTTATATCGTATTTGTTTTTCTAGTTTTGCTCAACATCATTACCTTAATTTTCTAGAACTACTACTTTGTGAATAATTCATTTTAAAAGTCCTTGTCCAGTAATCATGAACACCTACAAAAGTCATGGCAGATCATTAGTCAAAAGGTGCGAGAACCCAGGGACTAGAAAGAAACCCAGAACACCATAGTAACAGCAACACCCTAATGTCGAGGCATTGAGTTTTACCGCCCAAACAGCAATTACTGAAGAGATCCAAATCTCACGAATTAAGGCGGTGTTAATAGAAATGAGGTAAGCTGTATGTGACTTATGGGAATGAACTGTTCTGTTGTATGTGTCTGTCAGAAGATCTCAGCTGACATAATAAATGACAGCCATGTGTCTGTGTGTGTTTTCTGCAGTAACACCACATATGTGTTGGATGAGGATGAGCCAGCGTTCCTGGAGGAAGTGGACTACAGTGCGGAAAGCAACGACGAGAACGACCCCGATCCTGAAGGCTATCTCCAGGATAACCATGCTCTCCCGGACCCCAGTTCTGACTCCGAGTTCAGCCACCAAGACTCTCTTAACTGAAATCGTACCAGGCTCACTTTAGTGTTAGGCTTTAGCTGAACTCACCGGTCGTTTGCCTGTGTTGTCACCTGTGTTCGCCTGATCGCCTACTTCTTCATAGAACTTGTTCACAAAACTTACCTAAATAAGTATAACCAAACCACTTTTCTGACAGCAAACATAACATTATAATGCAAAAGGTCCTTTTGAGACCATGACGAATATAGTTGCTTTTCAAGCTATAGCACTCTAAGTAATGTTACATAGAAATCATCCTCTTGTCGTTCCAAACCGGTTTGACTTTCATTCTTCTGTGGAACACAAAAGGAGATGTTGTGAAGAATGTTGACACTGCTCTTTTCCATACATAAATGGCATACTGTAACCAGGTGCTGTCAAGGTTTTAAAAAAACACTATAAAAGCAGATTTGTGTGCTCTAGTCCAGATCTTCTGAGATGTAACTTGTTACATAGTATGTTCCACAGAAAAGAAACAAGTCATACAGATTTGCAATGATATGAAGTTGAGTAAATGACAGAAACCTTAAATAAAACATAATCTAAAAAAGTGTAAATGTAATAGGTCCCTATAATAAGACATTGAATTAAATTAGTTATGCTAAACAAAATGTACATGTTATGTGCTAAACAGAAAACAGAAAAGGTCATGACCATGTTTCCTAAAACACCATCTTTACATCTCTTTAAGAGCTATAATCCTGATACTGAATGATGAACCTCAATGTCACCTAACTTCACCCTGAGGACAGAATCAACACCTCACAGTACAATGCAATCTAATGAATGTAACATCACTCTTATTCTCTCGAGAACGCTCACCTCTGTGCTTCCTGCGGCGTCCTGATAGGACCATGACGTCGCAGTGCTAGATCAGTATTGTATTCGTGGGAGTGCGTGTTCACAGTACATTTTGTGGCTGTATTTGCTTTTTAAGTGAGAGAGCTTCTGTATTTTAATTTAGATGTTAATATTTCTTTGTTGCATTTGTATAATTAGTGCATGATTTTTTTGAAAATCTTTGCCTTTTTAATTTATTTTATTAGTTTTGTTCATTGGGAGAAAAGAAGGGTAAAACTTGATTTCGACAGTGTGTTAGTGTGCTTGTTTGTATTTGTGTTTGTTTGACGTCAGCAGTTGGCCAAAGTATGTATGTATGGGGTAGAGGAAATAGTTTGGTTGTTTGAATGTTTGTCAATCTTTGATTGAAGTTATGGGTAATAAACAACTAAGTTAAGCTGATCCGTCGCATTTTCATTTTGCACTTAACTTGTATTTAAATGACTACATGTTTGCCTCCCCAAAAAAAGCATTTAAAATAAAGTTTGGGGTCAGAAAGATTTTCGTTTTAATTAATACTTATATTCAGCAAGGACACATTAAATTGATCGAAAGGGACAGTAAAGGCATTTTTGTGACAAAAGATTTCTATTTCAAATAAAAACTGTTCTTTTGAGTTTTTAAACATTAAAAAACAACACAAGTATTAAGCAGCACAGCTGTTTTCAACATTGATGTTAAGAAGAAATGTTTCTTGTGTTGTTAAATGTTATAATTATTTCTGAAGGATCATGTGACACTGAAAACTGGTGTAATGAAAAAAAATGTAAAATGCATGCATTAAGGTATACTAGTTTATTGCTGCATCATCAAATCATCTTCATTGAACATGGACTGGATCCATTTAACATTCAACAGACCAACATAAATACAATTGATTATGAAATAAACAGTGCTTTTCACTTAGGTCTAACAGTAGTTTTCAGGTACATAAAGTACTCAAATGTAAGATAAAACTGCTGTATAAATTAAATATAGGCCTATATTAATCCTTAAAAGGTACAAAAGTTATTTAGTTTTGTTGTTGTTGTTGTTTGGTTAACATTAAAACAGACTGCAGCGCAGCAGGAATATTAGGCTGCTGTCACTTTAAGAGTTTCATGGATCTAGTACTAATACACACCTGTGTTTTATTTCTCAACTATTTACATTCAGTTAAGCCACAACCAACTGTGTTTACTAGGATCCTCGCCAAAATGGCCTTTAGATATTATTCTGTGTGAATTTGTCCGTTCAAGCACAAGAAGAATCGAAAGAGAACTCGATTCAGTATTTTCGTGCTGCCTGAGACCCGGCTTTGAATGTGTTGTTCACGCTGGCACCAGCAGGTCCATATATTCGATTGTTCATTTTGTTTTGGCAATAACAAATAAATAAATATCGTCATCAATAAATATCGTCACCTGATACATCGGTGCATCTATCATTTTTACTCATTGACCACGTGTTTGAATAGTCCCGGTTCAATACAACTTCGACTCAATGGTCAGTATCTGTGGTATGGTTTTGATTGCCACAATAATTCTCATCTATAAAAACAAGCAAAAATTGTGTGTACAGCAATGGAATTCTCTACAGTGAGGCACCTAACCAGGATAAACATTAAAATTGGTGATAGACTGATATCAGCCAGGCCACTTAAACAGATGATATTAGGCCATTTAAAAAGAACTGGCCGAGAAGCATGCCAAAAAGATTGGCCGATGACCATCTCCACCTAGTCTAATTTCCAAATTCTTCCAACAGCCTTGAAAATAGATAGGCCTACTGCACAATTTATTTATTTTTTTAGATATTTTAGTGGATTGTGAGTATATTAAGTAAAATTAATGAATTAAATTTGCAAATTTAGCTCTCATTAAATTGTCCATCATGTAGGCTGGTCCACTAGTTAAAATACACACTGTTTCCAAATATATTCACAAGACTCAAACATTTTACATGCTAACATGAAAATAGCTGTGATGAAATGTATAGTTCCAGTCCTGGTTGCTCATTTCAACAATCCAGCTTTGTTATATTTCTCAAAACATTATATTTATGACATTACTGTCAAAGAGTAAATAGCTGGTGAAGTGGATTTACTTATTTTAGAGTTAGAGAAAGTTATCATGATGAGCATAAGAATGTTTGAAGCGGATGTCATAACAAATGTATGTAGACCGGGCAGATTTTAAAACGAGGAGCTCATTCATAAATCCGTAAGATCTTTCCTTCATGCTGTGGAAATACAATAATATACATTTTCAAAGTATTTAGTTTCTATTAGATTACATTATTTTTTTTCTAATTTTTGTTATAAATATTTGGTTACACTTTATTCTGTGTCTTTGTTACACTGTAATTATACATTTAAGTACTGAGTAATATTAATTAACTACATGTACTTACTATAGGGTTAGGGTTTGGTTTAAGGTTAGTTACATGTAATTATGCATAATTTATAGTTATTACTATAGAAACTACATGTAACAAAGACACTGTAAAATAAAGTGTTGCCAAATATTTTTTATTGATTTAATCACTTTTTTTTTTTTTTTTTTTTTTTTTTATGTATTATTTATTTATACACTTTCTTTTTTTTTTGTCTGAAATTTTCCACAGACCTCTTAGTACTCCTCTTGCCCCATTGAAAACCCCGTCCCTAGAGGATGGATGTGACAATAAACTTGCTTAATACATAAAAAAAATCCTTAATATATTTGTTAAGCGTTTTATAAAAGCAAACAGGAACTTGAGTTCAAGTTGTATTGTACATATAGTCACGGGTATAATCAGAATGTAGCACCACCTCTCCTACCTTACTGTCACAGAATGGCTGTATCAGTGAAGCACACGATGAAGGATCATTCCAGGAAATAGTCTTTTAATCCAAACACTCAAGCAACAGGCAGAGAAACTCAGAAAACAACCATCCAACATAGAGGAGATAGGACAAAGAACTGAACCAAACAGGCAGTATATATATATATATAAGACCAAACGAGGAACTAATTTGAGCTTATTAACGAGCAACGAGTGAATGAGATGAAATAAAGAAACACTTTGGAAAGCTGGATCAACTGAAGATGAAGGTGAACACAATGAAAACAAAGACAAAACGGAAAAAAACCCTGACACTTACATAGTGGAAAACCATCTTTACATAATTACATAGTGGAAGTTCATCTGCGCCGAAAAGAGCCCCAAATGTTGACTGTGACAGCTTTACAGCTCAAATAACACACATCAAATAACACGTTTTGTATGGAAGAATTAATTTGAGCGCTTTAACAAAATGACAAGCTTCACATTAATGTTTTTAAACGCTCCTAAATGCCTTGGCCATAGGCTTCTTTTGTACATTATTGCAAATGCTATTTTAGCTTGTTTTTACAAACTGAGGCACAACAACATGCCACAAATGCTGCCCATAAAGCTTAACTTGGACAAGTGGATGGTCAGACAGGAAAGAGTGAAATGAGTGAATGAGTAAGTGGGAGCAGGAGACGCATGTCTAAAGCAGCGGAAGAATGCTAATCCACAGCCAGCATTCCAAACGAAAGCTCCCGTCTTTTCAGCTCCATCACTTCCTCTTTATTTTCAGCATCCCTTCATTTTCCACCGTGCAGAAACAAAAGACTCAATCCCAGCTGGCCCTCGTCGACAGCTGTATTCACGTCAGACCCCTAATTAACCACACCAATACATTTGACATGCATATGTCAACACAATCTGATGCTCTCCTGACTATTCATTTAAAAACCATTCATTGGCTTTCATGTAACTCATTCATTGTGCAGATCTTTATCAATGTCTTTCATGAGACTGAGGTTGTAAAAGCCCTTTTCTCTCTCTCTTTCTCACTCTTTCTTGCTTGCATATTGTTTGTGTGTGTGTGTGTGTGTGTGTGTGTGTGTGTGTGTGTGTGTGTGTGTGTGTGTGTGTGTGTGTGTGTGTGTGTGTGTGTGTAAGCCATCTATGCCAAAAGATACCTTTTGAAAGAACAATCACAAACATTGCCATCATTTGCAAAACAGTTTGTATGACTTAGGTTGTAACTCTACTACATAAATAAAACCAGAGCAAAAGGCTACCATGCTGATGCATTCATTCTTAGGACAAATGAATACAGCATTAATCCAACATAACCATGTTTTTCACCATTAGTCAAGTATTTTCCTAGTCTAGTGTAACAGTTGTCTATCCCATCACTCACGTATTTAGACTGTCACAACCAAATTAATTCTCAGAAAGTAGGGGCAAGGTATCTTCATAATCACACACACCTGATTTTACTCATCGGCTCATTAGTAGAGACTCTGAGATCTGAAATGAATGGGTCAAAGAAAGGAGACATCTAAAATGTGTACTGTTGGTGTGTCTCCGGGAACAGTGTTGGGAAACACTGGGGCATTGTTCTCACTTTAGGTGTGAGAGGTTGTGGGATATAAATCCCGCACGAGCCCCCAATTTATTTGTGAATTCCAATTGGAAGTGAGAATTCCCATGCCCTTCTCACTCTGAGGGGCAGAGCCGTTGAAGTAGGAACTCTGGAGGGAGCAAGACAGTTGTCAAAAAATGTGGCCATTTGGAGCTCACTTGGTGAAGGCAAGCCCTTAGGGCTTTCCAAAATGCACATTTGAATGCAAAAATTGTTAATTTTCTAAATTTTAGGTTTGTATTTGGCCAGAGGTCTTTAAAGTGCCCCTATTATGTTATTTTAAAGGTTCTTAATTTTGTTTTGGCGGTCTCCTACAACAGATGTATATGCATCAAAGGTCAAAAAAAAAACTTTCATTTTCTCATTGCACATCACCACATTTTTCAAAGATTCACAAATGACTCGTCCGAAAATTCAGTGTCTTAAAACCCCTTCTTTCCAAGAGCTTACTCTGCTCTGATTGGCCAGATAATTTGAAAATTGTAATTGAAATTGTCAGGCTTTTTAATTTACAGTACAGCAAAACAAACTAAATCCATGCACAAAATATATTAGCATTGTAATATAACAATATAATATGTAATAAAAAGTTTAGTGGCTTCATAAATGAATTAAAAATATTAAAAAGCAAAACACACCTGATCCACATTCTTTGTTCTTAATTTTCTAGAAGTAGATTTCAAAAACCTTTATTTTTCTTTATTTTTGTGTAGTCAATTAAGAGAAGGTACACTGCCATCTTGCTCCGACAAAAATGACGTTGTAAACACGACTTCCCAACCCGTAAATACAAACTTCCCAACCCGTAAATACGAACTTCCCAGGAGGACTTGAGTGCACCATGAATTTCAGCTCTGGAGGCTTCCTAAAGCTCATTCAAGCACAAGTCCGATGATAAATCATTGACAGACTAGTAATTCAACCCGAACCTCCATCGCAAGGATGACTTGAGCAGGACGTTTCTCAGTGATACACTATTCAGTTTGTTGTACATTATGAGATGTTGCAACTGTAATTCCTCTACATCAGCATTAACAAGTGGATGTCCATCAACAAACCAATGTGATATTCCTAATTTATTGCAATGTGGGAACTGTATCATTAACTGTACCAGTGCATATGTTAGCCGTGAATGAATGAGGTACCATTAAAGTTTGTAAAACAAATCTTGCTCCATCCTTTATCTTTACTCAAAGTATTAAGAACTACAGACAATCTGCATAAATAGACACAGTTTTAGATAATAGTGGCCCACAAACTGATTAGCATAAGTATTTCAGTAAGACAGTAGTAACGTGAGTTAGCCGTTTAGACGTATTTTGAACACCTGGTAGAAAATATATACATCAATAATTATTCATACTTACAGTTTGTGATTCTGAGGAGCAAGTTGTGTTACACTTTATTTTAAGGTGTCATTGTTACGGTGTAATTATACATGTAAGTTCTGAGTAATAATAAGTAACTACATGTACTTACTAGTTGTTAGGGCATAGGATTAGGATTTGGTTGAGGCTTAGTTGCATGTAATTATGCATAATTTACTGTAATTAATATGGTAAGTACATCTAACATGTAACAAGGACACTGTAAAATAAAGTGTTACCGCAAGTTGGTTGAAATAAAGTGGGTACTACTGTCCCATCTTTATTGGATAAGCGTTTTTTAAATCCTATTTAGACCTCACAGAGATTTAAGAAGCTATCATCAAAAAGTTAAACTGCTGTTGTATCGCTTTGGTCATTTTAACAACTGACCCTTCACATCCTCATGCTTTGGAAGTGTTTACAAAGAGAAATTCTGGACCACAAAACCAGTCACAAGGGTCAATTTTTGGAAATTGAGATTTATACATCACATGAAAGCTGAATAAATAAGCTTTCTATTGATTTATGGTTTGTTATGATAGGACATTATTTGGTTGAGATACAACTATTTGAAAATCTGGAATCTGAGGGTGCAAAAAAATCTAAACATTGAGAAAATTGCCTTTAAAGTTGTCCATTTATGTTCACGATTGTGCTGCATTCACTCACAAAAATAAATGTTTTATATATTTACGGTACGAAATTTACAAAATATCTTCATGGAACATGATCTTTACTTAATATCTTAATGATTTTTGGCATAAAAGAAAAATCGTTAATTTTGATCCATACAATGTATTGTTGGCTATTTCCACAAATATACCTGTGCAACATTTGACTGGTTTTGTGATCCAGGGTCACAATTGGGGCGCTATAACCCTGCTCCTGGGGACCCACTGATCTGTAGAGTTTAGCTACCCTCATCAAATACACCTGAACCAGCTGATCAAGCTCTTCAGGATCACTTGGAAATCACATTGGTGTGAAATTCAGTTGTGCTGAAGCAGTTCGGATATAGACTTTGCAGGACAGTTAAAAACCTCTACCCTAGACCAGTGGTTGCCCAATTCGTTTTGGTCCACACTCTGCATATTTTGTAAGTCTCCCATATCTAACATACCTGATTTAGTTAATCTGCTTACTGAGAGCTCCATGAAATGAGCTGTGTTCCAATCGACAGAGTCCCTACACAGTGTTCACTGATCCAGATTCCCTGAGCATGGCATAATATACAGAAATAAAGCTAATTTGGTTATATTAGGTGCAAAATACTGCTTGATTTGGTTTAGTTTTTTTTTTAAAAAGCTTATATTTCTGTGTGCATGTAGCACATGAGTTTATGGGTTCAAAATCCAGGACATCCCCAATTTACTGTTGTACAGTGGCCCCAAAATGTCATTTGACACTCAAGCCACACATATCTCTTTGGATAACAAAATATCAAACCACGTGGCATATGCAAATTATGTAAGACCTTTTCTCTGAACGAACTATTTAGAGCCACTACATTTGTTTATAATGGGATACAGTGTATTCATAGCTTCATAAACACATACATACATACATAGATAGAGCTGCTCTCACACACAAAACCTGCCTCACCAATAATGCGCACACACATACTCACATTAATGCAGATGTCCTCTATGGATGAGTGAATTATTTAGTTGTATATGAAAGAACGTTATTGACTGATTATCTGTGTTCTGAATTATTAATTTGTGAAGATGCTGGTCGGGGGTGGGGTGGAGGTGTAGTTTATACATGATGTGTGTGTGTGTGTATCTTTTAAAATATAAGGCATGCGGTGGGAAATATAGAGAGGTAAAGACGGGAAGATGGGTCGAGGTCAACCACAGGAAGTGAAACCTGGTACCAATCAGACCTACAGAAAAACGGTGACATTGCATTCTTTACATTTAGACCAATATTGAACATGGACACCAGATACAGGACGATCTCAGGCTATAAGATCCCATTATTTATTATGTGCTGTTGGTTTTCATCAGAAAAAAAAGATGTAGACAGACAGGCTTTTAGTTAATCAGATGTAAAATAATCTCTGTAAAAGCTATTATTTCAATAAAAAAATTTACAAACAACACAAGGTCAAAATAAGTATCAAACTATAACATTTTATTTCGTAGATATGCCTTGGGTCCTTATTTCAATGTCTATTAAGCACTATTTTTATTGTCAACTATAGAAAAATCGTGTCTGTAATAGTAAAGCACACTTCTCAATTAGCAGCAGGATTTGAGGTATCATTCATTTACGTGGCATATATGGGGCAGGAACTGGAAGAGGTTTCATTTCAGCAATAGTCTTAGTAAACATCACTAATTAGCTGATGACAGCTAATTCAAGGACTGCTAATGATGAAACTGCTCAGCATCACACATGAATGCCAGGATAACATCTTGTCCCTGATTATGAACTCAGTTTGAATCAAGTCAACAGGAACTATATGCTTCAACAGATTTGTCAAACGACTACATCAGGTGTGTCCAGTCCTCCTGGATGAGGACTATCCTGCTGAATTTAGCTCAACTCCAAATTAAACACACCTAAACCAACTAATCACGGTCGTCAGGATTACTGGGACTGCGTTCAAATCCAATTATTTCCGCTAACTTTCCTCCATCTCGTTCACAAGGATGTACATCATTGCTTGTGTTGCACGAGTGCCCACTACTGCCGATACCCTTGCAATGTGTTTAAATGGAACGCCCTAAACCCTTGATCACTTAAAATCTGCAATGGAGCTGATTCATTATTTACATTATTTACATTATGAATTTGTTTTAAGCACCATTCTGTGTCATCCTATATGCATGCTTGGGCTGTTGGAAAAAATAAAAAAAATTACACAAACGAAAATTCAATACAATAAACTATAACAATCAGCTTAAGTTTGCTACAAGTATTATGCCGTTAATTGTCAAAATAACTCCAATATCATGGCACTAGAGCTGTGTGGGGTGTGCAGCTGCTGTGATGTCACAATTATGTTGCATTGTGGTCTATAGATCTGCCTGAAGTGTACGTATTGAGTAGACTTGCTCCCTCGGCTAAAATCGGGTCGAGAGTCTGTCCAAATAAACTTCCCTCGCCAAGGGGAAGTGCTTAGGAAAGTTTGCAAGTGTATGTCTAGAAGTGGAGTTACAGTGAGGAAAATAAGTATTTGAACACCCTGCTATTTTGCAAGTTCTCCCACTTAGAAATCATGGAGGGGTCTGAAATTGTCATCGTAGGTGCATGTCCACTGTGAGAGACATAATCTAAAAAAAAAAAATCCAGAAATCACAATGTATGATTTTTTTAACTATTTATTTGTATGATACAGCTGCAAATAAGTATTTGAACACCTGAGAAAATCAATGTTAACCTTAATATGCTTCTTACAGAGCCACTCCTTGGTTATCCTGGCTGTGTGCTTCGGGTCATTGTCATGTTGGAAGACCCAGCCTCGACCCATCTTCAATACTCTAACTGAGGGAAGGAGGTTGTTCCCCAAAATCTCGCAATACATGGCCCCGGTCATCCTCTCCTTAATACAGTGCAGTCGCCCTGTCCCATGTGCAGAAAAACACCCCCAAAGCATGATGCTACCACCCCCATGCTTCACAGTAGGGATGGTGTTCTTGGGATGGTACTCATCATTCTTCTTCCTCCAAACACGTTTAGTGGAATTATGACCAAATAGTTCTATTTTGGTCTCATCTGACCACATGACTTTCTCCCATGACTCCTCTGGATCATCCAAATGGTCATTGGCAAACTTAAGACGGGCCTTGACATGTGCTGGTTTAAGCAGGGGAACCTTCCGTGCCATGCATGATTTCAAACCATGACGTCTTAGTGTATTACCAACAGTAACCTTGGAAACGGTGGTCCCAGCTCTTTTCAGGTCATTGACCAGCTCCTCCCGTGTAGTTCTGGGCTGATTTCTCACCTTTCTTAGGATCATTGAGACCCCACGAAGTGAGATCTTGCATGGAGCCCCAATCCGAGGGAGATTGACAGTCATGTTTAGCTTCTTCCATTTTCTAATGATTGCTCCAACAGTGGACCTTTTTTCACCAAGCTGCTTGGCAATTTCCCCGTAGCCCTTTCCAGCCTTGTGGAGGTGTACAATTTTGTCTCTAGTGTCTTTGGACAGCTCTTTGGTCTTGGCCATGTTAGTAGTTGGATTCTTACTGATTGTATAGGGTGGACAGGTGTCTTTATGCAGCTAACGACCTCAAACAGGTGCATCTAATTTAGGATAATAAATGGAGTGGAGGTGGACATTTTAAAGGCAGACTAACAGGTCTTTGAGGGTCAGAATTCTAGCTGATAGACAGGTGTTCAAATACTTATTTGCAGCTGTATCATACAAATAAATAGTTACAAAATCATATATTGTGATTTCTGGATTTTTTTTTTTAGATTATGTCTCTCACAGTGGACATGCACCTACGATGACAATTTCAGACCCCTCCATGATTTCCAAGTGGGAGAACTTGCAAAATAGCAGGGTGTTCAAATACTTATTTTCCTCACTGTAAATGCAGCCTAGAAACTTCCAGGCAAGTGTTGGAGCTAAACTCTGCAGGACATTGGCCCTCCAGGAACAGGATTGGACACCTCTGCTCTATGTTGGCCATCAGTACAGGGTATTGTCAGGACAAAATAAGCACTTCTGTCCCTTACACAGGAGCTTCTGTTTACTTCAGGGGTCCAATCCTGCTCCTAGAGGGTCAATGGGCTGCAAAGTTTAGTTCTCAGCTTGGTGTTGGAGTTAAACTCAGCTGGAGGATGGCCCTCCAGGAGCAGGTTTGGACACCTCTGGCCTACTTGAATGTTTAAATGGCCTTGTTTCCTTCCAGTATTAAGATCAGTGATCCGATCACAAGCAATGAGCCAAGGCGTATTTACCTGGTATTCATATACTTCTCCAATGCATCTCCTGTTACCACTTGTGTTGTGATAGGATTTTGTCATACCCTGCATCAGTGGATCTAAACTCTGGTCCTGGGGACCCACCGCTATGCACATTTTGTAAACGGGGCCAATGAAATGTCAAATCACTAATAAATCCTGACACGGTATCACTATGTATTTGTTATTCAGCTTAATTTGGGCTAAAAATGTGGCCCTCTTGGAGGAGAACAAAACATTCTGGGCTGCATTTCCCAAATGCATCGTAAGCCTAAGTTGATCGTAGAGACAATTTGTGACAATTGTTCTACGATCAACTTAGGCTTACGATGCTTTAGGGAAATGCAGCCCTGACCAATCAACTATTAAAATAATTAATAAAGTCACTGTCACAAACTGTCATGATTCCCTCTTGTCTGTGTTGCTAGACTTTTTTATTATTTTGTCTATGTTCACTTCCTGTGTTTAGTTCCTGTCTGCCTGTGTTTTGGTAGTTACCAGAGCCGGACAGTAACGGAGTACATTTACTTGAGTACAGTACTTAAGTACAATTTTGAGGGATCTGTACTTTACTCGAGTATCATTTTTGGGGAGTACTCATGACTTTACTCAAGTACATTTGAGAGGCAAATATTGTACTCTTTATTCCACTACATTTCTATCCATAACCGTGAGTACCCGTTACTTCTTCTAAAAAAAAAAAAAGGAAAAAAGAAAAATCTCGGAAACCCTCAATTTGTTGTTTCCCTCTCAAACGTGATTGGATTGTGCAGGCGCCACTGATTGGGACAGCCTATCAGCAATCACCTTCAGCTTTTCGCCAAAGTCAACTCCATGGTCAGATTTAGATAAGAGACGAAACCATGGACGAAACAATGGATGAAGACGCAGCAGGTCCATCCCGGGAATGTGCCAACCCATGGCCCCACCTTGCCAGACTATTTCAATTTTCTGAACAAGTTAATGATAGTTTTCGCTTCTAGTGTTTGCTGTGTTTACCAAAACAGAACTTCATCACCGCCTACAAAAATTCATCCTCCAACTTGCGGTAGCATGTCAAGGTACATACATTGAAATAAACTAAGCTAGATTCTAGCTACAGAAAAGTGCACTAAATCATTGACATTAACATTTTTCATAACTCCATGTAGGACGTTTCTGTACATAAATGTAAGCACTGTGGCAGTAGTAATGCAATATTTAGAAAATGTACTCTTGTACTCACTTTTAAAAACAAGTACTTCAGTACTTTTACTTAAGAAGACATCTGACTGTAGTACTTTTACTTGTACTTGAGTAAAATTTAGCAAGGGGTATCTGTACTTTTACTCAAGTAATGAAGCTGTGTACTCTGTCCGCCTCTGGTAGTTACAATTGTTAGTTAACATGGTTACTAATCAACTTCACCTGTCCCTCATTATAGCCTCTTGTTACCCAGTGCATTTATACCCTTGTGTTTCAGTCAGTGTTTGTCGGTTGTTGTCTTTACAACTGTTCCCCGGTTGGATTATTATCTCGTCTTCAGGTTTGGATTATTTTTGTATTGTGTAACTATTAAATAAAAACTGCTTGCATAAGATTCTCACCTCTCTTCATCCCTGCTACACACGTGACACAAATTTCTTGGTTACAGATATTCTGCAGTCTAACACAAATCACCAGCTTCATGGAGAGAAATTAGCCTACTACATAACATACAACTTACGAACAATATAAAAATATTTCATAAAAAATCTCAGTTCAAATTGCGCTTATCTTAAATTGTAAATCAACAACTACTGTACACCCCAGGCTAATCATTTAGCTCAAGGTGGTCTATAATATCTTTAGAGAGCTTCTTTTATCATTCAAATTTACTATCAATGGCGGTTGCTATGGTATTTAGCACAACATGTCTTCAATATGTACTTCACACTGTCAGTTTTGTTTTGTATTTCAGAATATTTTGTTTTGGATCATGTCTGACACTACTGGCACAACATTCATTGGCATTAGCATGTTGTCTTCATTGTCCCGTTCATCTGTGCAGTTTATGTTGATTAACTCTGCACATATGTAAGCATAACCTTCTCTAATAACCATGATACTACCATAGTTTTTGGACATGATACAATGGTATTATTTAAAGCACCTTTGAGTGTAACCACATTATGAAAATTCTGGTGAATCATTTACTCACCCTCATATTATTTAAAAACTGCATTTCTTCTGTGACAGAATTTTGTGGTAAAATATCCCTTTATTGATCTATTCACCAAAAACAAACTTAAATCTAAAGTAAACAAGGTAAAACTGATACCAAGCACATGCTCTGTAGGCTTTGATAGTTAAAAACAGCATCATACCACAACACAGATTAACTACTGTGGTAAAACACAGTGCTGTCAGTGACTGTTTTCTCTCCACACACTGACACTAAGCAGCTGCTAATGTGGTTAATCTGATGAATAGCACATGCTAATATCCCAAATGATCTTCCATTCTTTCCCAGAAAAAAATGCCCTGACATCAGGATGAATCTGTGTTTAGTATTTAACAGACCACAAAACCTCACAGTTGTCCACTTAATGCATTGGAGTGGCATTTAAAAGTTAATATCTCTGAGGAAGTAAGGTGGGAAAAAAATCAATTTAGGATGAAGAGGAGGGGCGCTGTCATAAAAAAGCATCTCTCTTGCAATTTTGATGAAACCATCTTTTTTTTTCTCAGTCTTACCAAACATGGGTAGTTACCTTCTGTTAAAAGTTCTGTACAATTGGTTAGTTCATTGAAAAAGGAAAATATTTTAAAGAATGTTTCTGCAGATTTTGTCCATACAATGGGGTTTGAAACAACATTAAAACCCACTGAATCAAAAACAAACATTTTCAGTTTTTTTTTTTTTTTTTTTTCAGAGAAGAAAGAAATATGATGAAATGTTTTGGTGAACTATGCTGGGATAAATGGTTTATCCCAGTTGTGGTCTCTAGCCTTGGATCCAAATGTATTATTAGTCAATGTATTGTAGGCCAAAATATTAGTCTGATCACTTAGGCCGCATTTACATTACATGGTCCTTAATTTTTTTTTTTCTCCCATGTGGCACAGATCAGATATGATCCATGAACGTTTAAGCCGAAAAGAGCACACGAATATTCACAGATATCGTATCAGGACACAATATTCTCAGATCTGTTTCAGGCCTCATTCATATGTGGAAATAAATCTGATATGAATCGGATACGTGCATTTTCATCTGCCATGTAAGTGGACAGATCGGATATTCCCGTCAAAGCGAGTCGTACGTCACTGAAAAAGTGACGGTGGAGAATGACGTCAACTCAAGTGGACACCAGCCGTGATCACATGACTCTTGTCAATGGTGCAGTGGAGGATGAAGGCTCAACCCAATGATTGCTGACCTTTAAAGATGGCGAGGAAAGCAAAAGCCTGTATTATCATTTCATCTGCGTTCATTGCAACCCTTGCTGTTTTACTTCCTTTTTGGCATTCGTTTTTCCTGGTCAGTACGTCTACTTTAGGTTGTTTCGCCAAGTGCATAGTGTAAATGTAGATATCGGATATGGGTCACTTTTAAAAGAAGATGTAAGCTGTCCATCAAAAAACAAAACAAATACGAATATAGTCCACAAATTGGAATCAAGACCTGCAGTGTAAAAGTACAGCACACCTCTCCTCAACAAGCCACACTTTTTGAGGTCTCATTCATGTCTGTAGCACAAACATTGCAGCACGGTTGACATAATGTAGTTTAAAACTGTAATAGTTATAAGTATAAAACGTATGTATATAAAAGATTGGGTTTTCAAAGATGACATCAGAAGAGTGGATCTTTGTTTGTTCAGAGCTGCAGTTGTTTGCACACTCACTCGGTCCTTCGAGAATTCTGCTGCATGCTGTGAAAAATCATGGATGTGTTTTTAAAAGCATTTAGCCCTCTGGCAATTAGTTAGGTCTTAATGTACAATGTCAAAACAAGCCATCGATCCACTGATTGATCAGTCTTCCCTTTCTTTTTCCCCTCTGACCATGTCAGTGAAATGGGAATTGGAACAAACTCTTTGTTTTATTCTACTCTCGAAGCTTCAGATCTACTATAGCAACGCTAATGCTACATAAACTTTATGGATTGTGTCATGTCATCATAAATTGTTTTTAACTTGCTCTGGTCTCCATCATGTTTGTGTATGAGGTAAAATTTCAGGCTGACAGCCAATAAAAAACATGGCTGTCAATAAAGCATTTTAGTGCCTGTAGGTCAATACGTTCGGCCCATGTTGTCAAAGCACTCTGTATGAACCTCTATTGACCAACCTATAAACATGGGCCTACGCATAACTCACTGTCACAATAACACACTCCAAACGCACACGTGATGAGGTAAGACATTACACTTTTATTAAATACAATGGCGGACAACTTGACTTGTCCATATACCTCAGAGAAATCATACAGACAAGGACGTTTGATTGTACTTTTGTTGCTGAGTGTTTAACTGTATAACACACTACTTGATACTTTGCAGAAATCTTCTTTCCAGGTGTAAGTAGGCATGTATCATTTAAAAGTATCAAGAAAAATATACTAGGTTGGAAGTGTGTTAAGAATGTTGGATTCAAAGTCAACATGAAACAGCCTTTGCATCATTTTACTTCCGTAAATTGGTGACTGGTGAAAAGGAAAGATGTTTCAGACTAGGAAAGTGTAAGAAAGTAAAGTAGATCAGTTTTGCTGTCATGTTGACTTTAACACTTGTCAGGTGGTTTAATTATGGACAGTAGTTTAGCTTATAGACATTCTGAAACATCAGAAGAAGTTCTGTACATGTAGAAGACAGTATTTGATATGCAGTCAGTTCATTGTTCTGTCGCAGACTAATCTAAACCACTTAAACTCCCCATCCATATTGATATCTTTGAACAACCTCATGAAAACCTCATGAAAATAAAGTTACATTGTGGTATTATTTTCTTGACAATTAAGCAGATTTTTCTACATTTCCATTTATATATATATAACATAAGAAAAAAAAAATCATAGCCATCACTGTAATGCGAAAAAAGTAATGACAGTTCAATATTCATACTTCATGGTAGTTTGTTGTACTGTAAAAAATAAAATAAAATACTAAGTTAAAAACATTAAAAACATTGTTCTTCAGTAAAAAACAAAATTACTTCATTACAGAAATTCAACATAATACATTGTTTTAATTAGAATTTGAGAACATTTTCTTAATGTTCATGAAAAATAGTCACATTCCAAAATTAGACTTCATTGCTTTTGCAGTCAATGTAACTTTTAATGCAGTTTTCTTAACGTTCACCCCAAAATATGTAATTTTTCTATATTTTTTTCATCAATACATCCCATTCCACAGCTCTTAAACTCTCAACCAAATATGAAAAAAATGTATCAATAATTATTATTTTTACATAAATAAAATAATTTACAAACACAAAAGTGATTCACATTAAAGTACACAATAAATAAAATATAGAATTAAAAGTTACATCTCTTCAAGACTATTCCAAAAAAAGTAATTAACTCCAAAGTTGTGTAAACTTCTTTTGGGATTTTATGCTCACAGAATGAATTTTTTAGAAGATGTTTGTTTGACTGATTCACGGCATTGAGTACAGTGTGCTAAGTCTTCTGTGGGACATTGACAGTGCAATAATCAACGCAAAAAAAAGGATGCTTTGATAGGACCTCTATAGTGATAAATAGATATAATCATTTATGTATGATAAAAGGAAGAAGAAATGCGGGTTTTAGTGAGGTGACTCAAGTTTATCTCTCTTTAACATTATTTTCCTCCCTAAGTCTCATTCTCTCCATCCTGTCCCCTCCCGTCTCTCCTCTTCTCCGCACTGATAGCGTATATGAGCCTAGAGGGAGTTGCTGCTAATAGGAGACATTTGTCCTGTAATGAAATATATATTACACTATAGCATTTGTACGACCCGAAGCTTGAGTACTACATTAGTGCTCTAACTCAGTAGTAAAACATGGCGAATGAGAAAGAGAGAAAGAAAGGTCATAATTTAGCCCACACCATCATAATCGGCCACTCTGTATAATTAAGCTCCTGTAAGAAATGCAAGCTGATGGTATTGAGGCATGGCCTCGTCTCAAATGACTCCATCTAGCCCTCCATGGTGCACGACGTGTACAGACCTGAAGACTATGGCCATTGATAGTGGTTTATTGGTCGAGGGCACAGTGGCGGAAAACAGACACGCTGGTTGTGACATCACAAAATGGAGAAGGCTTAGCTTATGAATATTAATAAGGCTATGCACAAATAATTTAACGTGGTCTTATAAACATGTAGCATCGATCTGGAAAGCAGGTCAGTAGTAGAGCTTTTCTCCAAGTTAAAACTGAAATGTGAAAAATGAAAAATCACACAGCATAGCTAATTCCACCAACAGATCGCTACTCATACTAACAAAATATAACCCCTGCTCGACAACTGGAGATGCATTCACTGCACTGGACATGAACCTGCTGCAAACTATTTCATAAAGTAGAGGGACAAAATCAGCAATGGCAAAAGTAGTGGGGAGATGTCCCACTATAAATAACGGCTATGTTCTCGACACATTTTAATGGACTACTTTGCATTTCAGATTTGCTCGGCAGCACCAACATCCTGTCAGCGTCCAGAAGCATTTAATTAGAGTCGCTCAACTGTGAACATCCAGTTTTATAAACACACATGTATACGTATAGATATAGTTGCAGTTTGTCACTGTTGATCACCATGCTAGTTTCACGTTCTGTGCTTTGTATCGGATGTATGAGCTGAATACAAATGGGAGCTGAAAGGACCAAATCTGTCCAGTGGGCAGAAACGTTGTTTATTTCTCCTCTCATTTGTGTTTGGTCATTGTTCTGAGCTGCTATTTCCTCTTTGTTAAGATGGACACCCTTCCTCAAGTCCCGAATGCATTTATTCACTGAACTGGAATTTGCAAGTGTAAACTTGGTCCAGAAGTTGAGGATGGTCAACCATTGGGGATTTTGTTCACTGTAAGTAAAACTATAGTCACTTGAGTACGGCTCTTTCCATTCAATCCATTTTTGTTCAGAAATACATAATTCATAGTCATTGGACACAATCCTGTTGCCAGTGTATCTAGACGTTTACATTGAGAAGAGGAGCAGTCGATGAGGAGGAGGGCAAGGGCGGAGGTGTTAAAGCTGTAGAAGAAAGAGATTTTGGGTGGGATAGAAGAGGGGGGGCAATTTCAGGGATCCACTCCCAGTCCCAAACGCAGCACATGCTCTCTTATCCCAGGATGTCCAGATACACTGGTGATGCCTTGGCCAGGTTGAGGAGCAGGTTATTGATCTCTTTAATGTTGAGTCGGGTGTGGGGTTCTCTCTGCCAGCATCCCAGCATCAAGTCATACACCTCCTTTGGACAGGTCCGGGGGCGCTGCAGTACACGACCTTGGGTGATACACTCAATCACCTAAAAAACAGCAAGGAGTGAACAAGGTCAAACAAATTAAATGTCCAGAAATATATGAGTCAAACTGCTATAAATGTAGAAAAGGATTGTTTATTAAGATAAACCACCATCCAAGGAGTGATAGAATTTGAATATACAGCATTTTGAAGTTTTTATAGTGTAGCCTTAAGTGTTTGAATACTTCAGTTCTAAAGTTTGAAGGGATGCAGGCCTTACTCAGGTCATTGCTAGGGTCTTCGGGTTAGGTGCCTATTAGTTCTAAGTAGATGTCCAATTTGTTCCAATGTCCTAAAGAGTTTAGCTCCAACTTGTTCCAACACATCTGCCTGGAAGTCTCTATCAATCCTGAAGACCTTGATTATTTGGTTAAGGTGTGTTTAATTGAGGCTGGAGCCAAACTCTGCAGGATAGTGACACCACTGTGTTCTGGCTGGTCTCTAGGGCACAGCTTCCCAAGCCTGTTCCTGGAGGCACATTTATTTGATAATATTGTAATTTATATGAGCTACATGGGAACTCATCCAGCAGACGGTTGGTTAAGCAAGTCTGTCTGCTTTCTGACCTAGACCCCGGATAGTCAAGCACTAACACTAAGAAGAAGCAGGTCAGGTCTACCTCAAAAAGTCTGAATCCTATGCTATTCTGTGAACACCACTTAGACCAGGGGTTTTCAAACCTGTCCCGGAGGATCCCAAGCACTCTCTCTGCCATCTAACACACCTGATTCCTCTCATCAGCTCATTGGAAGAGACTGCAAGACCTGAAGTGGGTGTGACAGATAAGGGAGACGTGCAGTTTTGGGGATCCTCCGGGAAAGGTTTGAAAACCCTTGACTTAGACAGCAAGTTTTAACAAGTAGAAAAATGTCTACTGTTGGTGTGCCTTCAGGAACAAGGTAGGGAAACACTGCCTCAGGGTCTTCTAGTTGGTTGTTAATGTGTTCTAGATGCTTGCTATAGTGTTCAGTGCGTTTGATAATGTGTTCAAGGAGGCTGCTGGGCTGTTCTGGGTGATCTCTAAGGCAGAGGTAAGCAACCTGTCTCCAGGAGCGATCTCGGCTACCCCTTGCTCTAGGTTCTTCTGGTTGTTGACTAATGTGTTCTAGGTGGCTCTATGGGTAATCTTGGTGGTCTTCTGTTTGGATGCTAATGTGTTCAAGGTGATTGCTATGGTGTTCTGGGTGGTTTCTGGGGCATTGGTTACTCCTCAGAACAGCCTAAAGAACTGTACAAAACATCCAATACTACTATTAGCAGTAATACTACATTGATCAAATAGCAGATTAGTTGGATAATTTCTTTGGCTCATTTTTTTAAATAAATAAATTTTATTTTATAAATTATAAAATAAAATGCCCCCCCCAAAAAATACCCCCCCAAAATAAATTATAAAACTGGCATTAAAAAAGGCATTTCACTGATTGGAGATCACATGGGTGTGTATGTTATGCATCAGTACCTCATTATTTGACAGTTGGTACCAGGGCTGTTTCCCATAGGTAAAGATCTCCCACAGCACGACTCCCAGACTCCAGACATCACTCTCCGTGGTGAATTTCCTGTACATGATGCTTTCTGGTGGCATCCAGCGAATTGGCAGCATGGTGTGACCTCCAACCTAGACATGTGAAACAGTAAGTACACACTGAGTCATCCGACATATTGAGTCATGGTGCTGCTGTAGGTGACGTGAGTTCGAATCTGTCGAATCAATAAAAGTGGTAATGGACAATGTAATTAATTACAAAAAATAGAATGGCACTGAAACTTAGAATATATGTTAGACTGTGGTTTGACATTAAGATGACCAGGTGTGCTCAAATCGATAAAAACAGAGATATATAAATTCAAGCTACTCTAACAAAACTCCCTGCATTTGACAAGCACTAATGGATAAGATCCATACAGACTTTTAGAGCAAGAGTAGACAGTGGATACTAGTTTGTTGCCATTGGAGCATTGTTCAATCCAAAAAGCTCTCAGGCAAATGCTGACAGTATTTCTAGTTCAGGACCTCAGATGGTGCCATAAGTTGCGCCTCTCAGGATTTGGATGCTGTAAGCTTGGGGAGTTGGTCTGGCCTGGAGCTCAACCCCAAAACCAATCATTTCATTTATTAGCTTTCTCCATAATGCGCTGCCTCTGAAATATTAATTATGAGATTGTGGTCCAGTATGTGGATTAGTCTCAGATTAATTGGTTTAACATACTGGACTCATCAAATATTAAGGTCAAAAGCTTTTAGGCTTTTTCACTGGTCCCATAGTGGAGCTACAGACTAGAAGGGTCACTTAAAAAGAGGTCTACTGCACAAGCACTATTAGAAACCTTTTTCCTCTGCAATCAAACACGCACATACACATACACACACACTCATACACACAACAACATCCTGCTAAAAAGCTTAGACCAGTTTGCACCAGTTTAAAATCCAAGGTTCTTTTAATTGGTTTTAGGTGGGCAATTACTGGCAAAGCTGGTTATTGTTGCAGGTCATACCATGTTTTTGCTCACACTGCCAAATAGCCTGTTAAAGTGCCTCAGTGTATGAGTATGTAGAAAGGATCAAAAGCTGTTGTTTTCAGCAGGGTACTTTTTTCTCTTTTTTATACTGCATTTAAATGTTCTTATAAAAAAAAAAAGAAAAAAAATTTGTTCAATAAGGTGACCACTTTTTTTCCTAAAAAGAAGGTGTTTGTTAAGGTTACGTTAATAATAATAATAGAACTGAATGACTATTAAGATATTACACTTTACTAAAATGACATGAAAGCTGTTCATACACCATTTTACTTTCATAATTGGGGAAATCTGGATATTCATTGAGGAAAAAGGTAGGACAACATAATCTTTGGTTAGTAAAAACTATGTGTTTCTAAGAGGGATTGGTGACATCAGCCAAAAAGTGTATGTGTAGAGAGACAGAGCAAGTTATAACATTTGAATGAAAGATTAAAAATACATGTTTTTATCTTTGGTATAATGTGTAGTGATGAATGGTGCACAATATGACAGAGACACTTAACTCTCTATTAAAGAATTAAATGCAGGCAAAGGCAATAAGGTTGACTATGAGGATTCTCAACTAAAGCTTTTGAATATAGGTTATAATGCACAAATGTGGCTTCATAAGAAGTTCTATGGTTACACAACATGCTTTCACAACTTAAAATCCACCCATCAGCCTCTGCCTGACCAGCTGTTTCTATGGAAACTGATGTTCTATAGGCCTAATCAATGGTGTACACAGTGCGCACACACAAATCTACTGACCTGCATTTGAATCTCAATGGAGACTCGTATAATGGAGATGTGTCATGATATTCATCAGTATTCAGAGATAAATGAACTCGAATGAACTTGTTGGCACAGTTGTCAATGAAGAGAGTTATCTAATAGCACATCTCTGCATTTATAAACATCATTCAACCCATTTTCAAACACTGGATAGATGATTCACACTGAATACATGAATGGAGCACAATAGAAGAACATCATGCTATCAAAGAATAAATTAAGTTGTCTTTCTCTTCAAATGCTTTATTTACCAAAGTGTAAGGTTGTGTTTCTTGATTTTCTTCTCTCTAACCATTATATTTCTTTATCTTTTCATTAGTTTTTTATTCTTTTTTCCCCCTAACTTAGACCCCTCTCCTTCTCGGTAGGCCCTCATGCTGAATTTTGGGGTGAATACTAATGAGAGATCTTTAATGACTTTTTCAGTTTCTGTCTGATGGCGCAAGTGCTCTATTCTTTTTCTTTGCTGTTGCCATAGTAACCCCTCTTTCCTGTTCCCACGCCACCTTCTTCCCTGACTCCTAATCTGGGAGAGACTAACTGACGGGAGTGAATCAACACACACACACACACACACACACACACACACACAGAAATTCTGCTGACATCATACAGGAGGAGAGCCAGTAGGGTCAAGGTGTTCGAATAGCTAGTATTCAGTGATCTGTATAGCAAAAAACATGAGAAGCATATTGATTTATACATATACTGGGAAAAGGATTTGAATATCGCCTTTAAGTGTCCTTGTAAAGTCAGCATTAATTTCCAACTAATGAATCTGAAACAGATATATATACACATGCACATTTAGTTTTAAATTAAAATATATTTTTTAACTTTCGTCACGCAGACCACTTTTTTTCCTAACAGAGGTGTTTGTCTAGGTTACATGTAAATAATATTAATAATAATAGCACTGAAATACTATCAATATATTACACATTAGTAAAATGGAATTTTCTTTTTGGAATTTTTGTTCAATAAGGTGACCACTTTTTTTCCTAAAAAGGTGGTGTTTGTTAAGGTTACGTTAATAATAATAATAGAACTGAATGACTATTAAGATATTACACTTTACTAAAATTACATGAAAGCTCTTCACACACCATTTTACTTTCACAATTGGGGAAATCTGGATATTCAATTAATCTTTGGTTAATAAAAACTGTGTTTCTAAAAAAAAAAATCTTTTTTTTTTATTAAAGTCTGTTAAATGTTTGCCGGTTCCCGCCTCCTTCTTCCCACAACATCTAACCTCGTTACAAACATAATTATGTAATATTACTATTAATAATGTAAACAAATTAGAATTAGAATTTATATTTATAATTAATTTGAAAAAGCACAGACAAACTATAAAGCAAATCTTACCCGATAGTAATCTGTACTGTAGACATCTCGGGACATTCCAAAGTCTCCAATCTTCACCAGGAGATTCTCCCCGACTAGGCAGTTTCGAGTGGCCAGGTCTCTGTGAACAAAGTGCTGGGAAGCCAGATACACCATGCCTGCGGCGATCTGCTGCGCAATATGAAGCATCTGAGACTGAGTGAGCTCTGCCTGCTGAAGTACCTGTCCGTCAGCCATCAGGACTGCATCAGGACCATGAGCCCTGGGGCGGACAGAGAACGAATCAACCACAACCAGACCACAATTTAAAAACAGTCATTTTAAACTCAGAGATAAACTAAAACATTATATAATTGTCCATCAGCACCCTGATAGATCATTTGGATTTGTTTACCAACTAGAACACTTTCTTAACTAGCTTTAAAAAGCAGCAATGGAAGTCCTTTGGTTTACTTTGTATTAGTGACAGATTTTCAATAGCTGCATGAAAAATGATGTGTAATTATTGGCTTACAAGGACAAAGCAATTAAAGAAAAGATGTGACTAAGCACTATTGGATTCCAATGCGAACATTATCAGGAAGCTGTACCTGAGGAACTTGTTGAGGTCGCCATGCTTCATGTACTCGAACACCATAATTAGCGGATCGCTCTCCACACACACTCCATAGAACGTGACGATGTGCTCGTGCTGCAGATTGGTCAACAACTCGGCCTCACGATGGAAGTCCTTCCTGGCGTTCTCGCTGGCCTCTTTCAATGTCTACAAACACAGAATGTGTACAAATACAATTAGTATACTGAACGTATAGTGATCAGTATGCTAACATCAAAGCTAAATTAAACAGCCGACCTTGACAGCCACCAAGATCTTCTCCTGTTCTGCGGACAGGTTGTAGCATTCGGCCAGGAACACTTTCCCAAACGCTCCTTCTCCAAGTTCCCTCTTCAGTACAATGTTGTGCCTCTTAATGTGCTGAACAACTGGCGAAAGAACAACACAATCACACATTTATGTTACATTTTGCCTTTTTGCACTGACCTTTAACTCTGTAACCTTCAATCCCAATTTAGTATAATGGGATTGGAGCCAGACATGGTGGACATGGGTTGTGACCTTGGGGATCAAGATTGTGGCTCACAGGATGAAGACTCAAAAGCGGATGACTCTTGAAGACTGGAGACTCAAGGGGCGTTGAAATCAGGAAACTTAAGGAACTAAGCAAATGTCTTAGAAATATGAAACTAAGTGATAGTCTCGGTAACAGGAGAATCAGAAACATTCTCTCAAACAGGAAACATTAACAAGGTCTTCAGGTACAGGTCATTCTGGGATGGATGATACAAAATGCAATGATCTATCAACATATGTATTTCCATACCTCCACGCACATGTTCACGCAGACATCACACATCATGAGCGCGTTCAGTAAGGGTGTGCAGAGTTGTGTACAGACGGTCACACTCCTTTTATAGCTTCTCCTGAACCAAAACAACGAGCTTATGCTGCGATCACGCCATGTCAATTGTTAACTACAAGATGGCAACCCGTGACGTTCTACCCGGACCAGCTCACGTCCTCAGACTCGGATTTATGCGTTTCTATGTCAACACTATCAACACCGAAATGAATCTGCAGCAGTCAGGTGCTACAGGTCAGCGCTCTTTAAGTTGTTTACGTTCATTATTATTGTAATGTTATGTGCTTTGAGACATGAGGTAGTTTAACACCGTCTCTCGTGAAGCTTTGCAGAATTTGCTGTATGCGTTCATTGTGTTTTGAAGGACACGTGGCTTTGGAGACACTCTGAAGGGACGGTGGTATCGTATGCTTTCAAAGCTAGCTTGCTATTGCTAGCCTCTCTGAAATTGCCGACTCTACCTTTAAGACAGTTCAGAGGACTGGACATTTCATAAAAACAGGAAGAGTAATCCAAAATGGATAAACCCGCCTGGCAGAGTTCACAAAATATAGCTTGATGGTCAGATGTTCTGTAATGTAAATCTTAGAGAATGAGAGTTAAAGGATATAAGTGCTTCTTTATTCAAAGAAGTCCACGAAGATCAAAGGATTGAGAACAAGTAATTCAAGAAAGACAATAAATCAGACCTTTTCAAACATAACATACAAAGAAAGACACTTTTTTAAAAATAGATATGACATAAATCCTGAAATGAACCAAACCCATGAGACTGAACCGGAATGTGTAATAAATGGTTATAACACAGTAATAATAAGACAAGTACCATAATGTCAGCTAGGCAGATCCTTGAATATGCTTGAGTTAGTAAGATACTAATATGCATAAAGTATACCTCTTTTTAGTCTATACTATAGTTATACTAGTCTTTTATCTGAAGCTAATCAACATCAAGGTCAACTAATTGAAGATGCTAACTCTTTTGTTTGGAATCTGGACGTGATGTGTATGTAGGATTGGTTTTGTCAGCATTATGGCTACTATGCAACTGGATGGAAGTGATCTGTTAAGTATAGACACCCTGACCAATGTAAGTGCTTCATTCATGGTAAGTTGAGCAATTTCAGATGAGTGACAAAACCTGATAGGGAGGGACTGAGTAGGTTATTCTTGTGAGAACCTAGGGAAAAATTATATTGTTTAGAGGTTGCTATTTAAAGCATGGGAGACATAAATGGCGTGTCTCCTTAATCAAACACACCTGGTTTAACTCATCTTGTTGGAGACTCCACAAATTAATCAATGAAAATACTGTCATCATTCACTTGAAATTTACGTGGTTATTCACTCTCTGATCAAATCAAATCATTGATCAACAAAACAGAGCTCAAATCAAATATGCTGACATGTCAAACTTTGATGTTATTGACGTGTCACCATTTTTGATTTACAGAGAGATCGCAATGGTTCTGAAGACTTGGATTAAACTGCTGGAGTATGTCCTTTTTGTGCTTTGACCCCATTGACTTTCATCGTATGGACAAAAACAGCTGAAACATTCTTCAAAATATCTATTTTTTTTGTGTGTGTGTGTTCTATAGACATCCCAATGGCTAAGTTTTTTTTTATAATTATTATTAAATAATGGGTTTCCAAGAGCTTTATTTATAATCAGACACATGCAATTCCGGACATTGGACATAATTTAATAAAAGGTGTACTAGAGATTATTTCAGATTTGGTGGAAAAGAGACGTTTCTTATCCCAGATGTCCCTTAAGAGAGTGAGGACAGTGCAGAGATAAGACGAGATTAATCAGCCGTTTAGTGTGCTGGAGGAGAGAGAGATAAAGAGAGAGAGAGAGAGAGAAGATTCTGAACAGACACTGCACTCTTAGAGATTTATCCTTAATGTGATTAAGAAATGCTTTTGAAGAAAAACTAGCCAGTCAGCCGATTACATTAGCGAGAGCTAGATGATGAGGCTGCATCGATCTACAGTAACTCACTGTACACCATAACCCTATATTAAAAGTAACCAGAGTGGGAAGGAAAGGACACAGAGAACGTAAAAAATGAGAAAGGCAAGTGATGAGGGTTATAAAATAAATATTTAAGATGCTGTGTGATTGTGTATGCAGATGCACAGTCAAATAAACCTGCCAAATAAATGTTTGAGTATGTTCCCCCTAATTCAAAAGAAATAAACTAAATTTATATTTTGCCTACTGTAGGGCCATTAAGACAATTAAGCACATTTCCACCCATATTCTCATTACCAGAATGTTAAAAAAAATTAAAGGGATAGTTCACCCAAAAATGTAAATTCTGTCATTAATTACTCACGTCGTTCCAAACTTTTCTTGACTTTCGTTCATCTTCGGAACACAAACTAAGATCTTTTGATTAAATCTGGGAGTTTTCTGTCCCTCCATTGACAGCTATGCAACTACCACTTTGACGTTCAAAATATTCATAAAGAGATCCAAATGTATTGAGCGGTTTAGAGCAAATTTTCTGAAGAGACACAATCACTTTATAGGATGAAAGATTTAATTTAGGCTTTTATTCAAACATTAATCAACTCTCACATCAGTTGTGGTAAACGGAAGCTCAAGCATGTTCGCTTGACGTGCGAGAACCAATGAGGTTCATTCTCATGTTGCGCATCACATTTGAGCTTCTGCAAGAACCAATGAGGTTTGTTCTCGCGCCACAAGCAGGTTCGGTTGAGCTTCTGTTTATGTTCGCTGATCAATGTTTATATGAGAATAAAAGACTAAATTAAATATGTTCATCATATAAAGCGATCAAGTCTCTTCAGAAAAATTGGACTAAACTTCTGAAGATGAACAAAAGTCTAACGGGTTTGGAACGACATGAGGGTGAGTAATTAATGACAGAATTTTCATTTCTGGGTGAACTAACCCTTTAAGTATATTATTTAAATAGTCAATTATTTATTGCCTTTAATTTACTCTACAGTACACTTACCTTTTAATATTACATTATGTTTAAACACCATTAGAGTATTAGTACACTATTAGTAGTATTACAATTTATTTTGATGCTCCCCAATAGACATTCTACTGACTATAAGTAACTTTACAACTACATATCAACTTATTGTACTAACCCGAACAGTAACCTAACAGTCTACTAATACTCTAAGGGAATAATAATCATTCCCTGAATAATGAGAGTTAGTTGACATCTAGTTGCAAAGTTACTTATATTTAGTAGAATGTCTAAAGTGGACCATTGAAATAAAGTTTAAAACAATATATTAATGTTGGGGGGATGTACTTATTTGAAATGGTCTCATTGCAAAAAAAATCCTGACATAATTCATAATGTTAATTTTTGTAGTCATTGGGCTAACATTGTTTCATAGGTTGGCAAGACACAAATGAAAAAACAAAGACAGACAGACACAGGTACTCACAGGTATCAGATTTGAGAAGACTGCTGGTGCTGCGGAAGTACTGCGGGTTCTCTATGACGGGAATCTTGGTCATGCCGATGATGACGGCGTCCGCGTTCATGTCAGAGGACGAGGGTGTGTTAGAGCCATTGGACACATGATGAAGAGGGCTGGCAGAGTCATCGTCATTACTGATGACTGAGGAAGGACCTGTGTCAAAGACAAAGATTTGCACTCAGAACCAAAACATTTCTTTCCTGGCAAGAGTACTGCAATTAAAATGTCATTTTTATTGGCATCAGGATTAAAAAATGTTTTGCCACCATACACTTTTGCAAAGGAAGTTTAATATTCTGTGCCACATTAAACAATCGCTTGATCGAATGTTCCAACAAAATTAAACAAAAAAAATGATACATAAAAACATCAGAAATGTTTAACTAAAAAAAATCACTGCAAGGTCTCTCAGGGACAGCAAGCCCATTTGAAAAGATTGACACTGTTCCAGTTTAAAGTCAAACGTTTTGGCAGAACCAGAAAGGAAAAATGTAATACATGGAGGAAAAAAACAGTGGGGGGCTTCCTGCCTGACAGAAGATTTGTATGTATAGTAGGGTCCATAACTCTGAGACCACAATGAAAATGTGGGGCTTGTTTTTTCATTAAAAGCTGGAAATAAACAGAAAGGTAGGATTCTGAACTTTTATATAAACTTTAAAATGTAAAATGAATATGAAACATTTAAAATTCTGCACTATTTCTTGGTCACTAATTAAATTTGGGACACTGACATCCTGTGACTCGATGGTCAGATGTTCTTGATTTAACTGAAGCGCAAGATGCTCTTTGAATCGTTCTCAAATTATGCTGGAAAACATGATCATCATGACCAACACAAACTTCTGGATTTTATTTATTCATTGACTTAGACTGAATATAAAATATTTAAAATTCTGTGTTATGTCTCGGTCACTAATCAAGTAATTTGAGACACTGATATTGTGCTACCTCTTTTTTTTGTTCAGACCGTCAGATGTTCTTGATTCAATTGAATCACACAGTGATGTTTGAATCATTCTCAAATCATGCTGGAGAACAAGATCATCAGGTTTTATACAAACTTGTATAAAAGTTCATGCAGCTCAAATTCTGCTGTCATTAAAGCAAAAGGGGAACATAACCAATTCCAAGATTAATAAATACTACAGACAAGACCCCCAAAATCACAGTGTTCAGCCAGTCATGATACTCAATCAGTGTCTGAAATCAGTTTTCTGTTGAAATTGGAATAAAACACAAGGAGCCAACTAAAAGAAATGAATAGTGCACATGTAAACATCTTCAAGAGCCAAAAAAAACAAAATGTTTCAACAGAATTGCCATCAAGGGTGTAATTGTTCCATTTCCATGAGGTTTACAATATTTTGCAATACATCTATCATGAACTATTCCCAGGAAAAGATACTTTGCAAAAAAAGCATTTTAGCTGGAAATAAAGTTTTAAAGTTGACTTATTATGCCCTTTTACAAAGTCTTGATTTTGTTTTTGGGGTCTACTAGAATAGGTTTTCATGCTTGAATGTTCAAAAACACATTATTTTCACATATTTTACATTATTGCAGCACCTCGATTCCCAGTCTGTCAGTAACGTTCTGGGCTTTGTTTCCCAAAAGCATCGTAAGCTAAGTTGATCGCAGGGACCATTGGTGGCAATGGTTTTACGATCTACTCATAGGCTTATGATGCTTTTGTGAAATGCAGTTCATGTCTCTATGAAGCCCCTCCTTCCGAAAAAGCGCAATGTGCTCTGATTGGTCGGCTGGACCAGTGTGTTGTGATTAGTCAAGCGCTTCGAGCGTGTATAGGAAATGTCACGCCATTTACCATAACCGTGAGTTTCAACATACTACTAACTCAACTCCACCAGGCCCCGCCCCTTTATTCTGCGTATGCCTTAGGGAGGAATTATTTAAATAAGGAATACTCAAGGGGGCAGGGTTTCGGAAAACATTGAAGCTTCCCCGGGCGCCGCCATTGATTAGCGGACCATCACCTGCTGTTACCATTCCATTGACTCCCATTCATTTTGGCGTCACTTTGACAGCGAATAACTGAGGCGTTTAAAGACTCCATTTGTCCATTATTTATTTCTAAAGAAACACGAAAATGTATAAAAGGCTCCATTACCTTGTATCTTATGTTATGGCCCCGTAGAAGCAGTTTTTGTAAAAATAGGCTAACGATTGCGTCATACCCACGCGACTCTCTGTCGCACAGTAGAGAGATTACCGTATGGACAGGAGGAGAAGCTCGCGGGCAATCGGGGGGACGTGGAGGCAAAATGACAAAGTAATTAATCAGGATACTTAGCAAAAGTGGCTCCTGCTCCTAGCTCATGGACCGCTCCTACACACGCTCTCCGTCTCTGCAAGTTTCGGAAGGGAATGATTCAGATTTCTCTTGGCACAGCTACTAGAAGACAGACGGGTTGCTCACGTCACATCTACGTCGTCAAGCTTTGTTTGAGTCTGCGCAGTACGCTCGACCATCAGGAAGTGAGATCTAATTGACTTCACTTTTCTCCGTTGAAGCCTATGGGGTCGCTGTGTCCAGTTTATATACTGTCTATGGGAATACTGTGATGTGTTCGTTCGAAGAAAACTCAAGACTACAATGGAAGCGTTTCAGGGAGTTCGGAAACAGTGACACTGACATAGAGAATAACTCCCTCTGGAGTGACTTGGTTCTTTGGAACTTTGCAGACATGTTTCATGCTCAAACAGCAACATTACACACCAAAGAATGTTGGGAAAAAGTACCAAGGGCCAAATAAGTATATTTTTAAGTTTTAGATTAATTTTTTTTTTATTGAGACTATAATTTTCTTCCATGCTTTTATTTATTGTGAAACCTGTGTATCAATATATCAAACTACTATACATTAGTTTTAAGTTTATATAAAAAATATATGGTAACACTTTCTATGAAGCCTGTATTTATAATCAGGGGTGCACATAACTTTTTTTGGTCTGGATCTCAAGGGAGCAACTGGAGCACACTTATCCTACAAGCTGTTGGCATCACTTTCCTCCTGACTGCTCTCCTCATTATCTTCTTTTCTCTTGAACATTGTAGATGATGATGATGTTTTTTTTATTTTATTAACCATTAATGACACAGACAACAGCAGGAATATTAGGCTGCTGTCACTTTAAGACCGAATGCACGGACCGAATACACTGACATACATCCGGTTTCTTTCTCAACTGTTCACTTATGACATAACCAAGAGAATACTTGTCGAGACGGGTATTTTGACATAATTTTGTGTGCATGTGTCAGTTCAAGCGCAAGTAAACGCGAAAGAGGAATCAATTCGGTGTTTCGGTGTCGCTGTCTGAAACGCATCTCTCTCTCTCTCTCTCTCTCTCTCTCTCTCTCTGCGCGCTTCGAATGTGTGAGGCTGTGCGCACAGATAACAGCACGCAAGTCCCGATTTTCACCTCTTCTTCTGCATTTAAAATCATTTGAATGTGCAAATTGGAGAGACAAAATACGTCCAAATGATAAACTTTCACTCTATGATGGTTAAACTTATCAGTTAATCCACAAATCGCATGCGTGCCGAACCGTGGGACTTGATCCGTATCATCATGGTTCAACTGTGTTCCGTTGCACCCCTTAGAATTAATGAACACACTTATCATCATGATTGCTATATTACCAGAGATGGAGAAAAATCCAACTCCAGTAAGTAAATGTCGTTTATTTTTACCACACATGCGCACCAGTTATGTGCACCCCTGTTTATAATGCATTATACGGGTATTCTTAATGCATTATAATACATGAATAACGTCATATAAACAACCTTATAATACATTGTGTCATCTTACAAATAATCATAACAACAGGTACAATACATTATCATACTTGCCTATTTGTGGTTATAACTTTTAAGAGTACAATGCATTATAACAACAGATAAAGCCTGCAATTATAATGTATTATAAGGGTAATTTTTTTTCCAGTAGTGTCTTGTCTTAAGATCAGTGGTTTGGCTGTCTTTGTACAAAAACAGGACATCCACCAATCTTAACACGAACCTCATCCATAAAGTGCGCATAAAGGGTTGATAGGAATGTTGTTCCAGGACCAACAGGATGTTGATTTTGGAACATCTACTTGAACATCTAAATGTTAAGTTGCATAACAGTAACAGTGCACAACAGTAGGATGAACAGAAGACAGAAACATTTCCGATCATTTAATCATATCTTAAAGGAGAATTCCGGTCAATTTTAACATTGAGCTAATTTTTTTGTACATTTGGAGTGCTGTCAGTACAGAGAACAACAACAAAAATCAGTGTTGCCTACACCGTGTTATCCTCTTTTTAAAATTTGCACCCTGTTGACTTCAATGGGGCAAGTTTTAAACCTGCTTTTAGCCTCTTAACATCCTTGATGTGTCATTACAAGTGCACAGCCAATGTGAGTGATTCCTTCAGAGTGAACACGGGTGAATCTGACTGCAGTAGATGTGAAAGATATGAATAAAAATGATGTTATTTAAGCCAGCGCAAATACCTGTATTTACATCCTGTTTTCGGTCGAAGTCCAAAGTAGTCGATTGTCGAGTTCACGCGCGTGATCATAGGTAACTAAACCTATGCGCGTGAACTCGACAATCGACTACTTTGGACTTCGTAGTCCACAGATTCACCCGTGTTCACTCTGAAGGAATCATCTAACATGGCTGGGCACTTGTATGACACATCAAGGATGTTAAGAGGCTAAAAGCAGATTTAAAACTTGCCCCATTTCTCCTTTAAAGCCATGTTCCTCAGGTGTCAGATGCCATATTTAATATGAAGGAAATGTAAATGAGGAACAGACATAAAGTCCCTTCAAATGTTTGCATTGTCCTAGAGCGATAGCTCATAAAAATAAAAAAATGTGTTCTGCAGAAGAAAGAGACAGAAAGAAACATTTTGTATGCATCTTAGGCCCAGTTTGCACCCGGTATTAAGATGAGTTTTGGTTGATTGGATGACAAGTAGACGAGGGAGACACATTCCCGTTTAAACCTGGTGCTTTAATCCGTCTCTTCTGTCCACTTTCAACCACTTCTGTCCTGATTTCTTCGAGGGGCGGGTCTATGGGTGGGTAAATGTATGGGTTTTTCAGATCTTTTGATCTAATGGACAAAATAAGCTCATGCATTTTACATATGAACACGACTGGAGACGACGAAAAACATACGGAGAGCAGCAGCTTTCATTTCTGCTCTGACTGTGTGTGTGAGTGTGTGTTAGAAATCAGGATTGTTGAGAGAACATTGCTTGGTAAGTTTTTCATCTTCAAACCAAACTTGGATCTTTAGCCGACAAAGTTTAAATCCCGTCTGACTTGAGCTCTTCCTGTAATGAATGCATTAGGTCAGTAGGAGGAGAGAAGACGGTCTTTTGTGTCTGTTCGAACACATTCGACCACATGAGTGTTTACACTATGAAAGCAATCCTGTCGAATGTGTTTTCGACTACCTCTGGAAGTGGTCGAAAGTGGACAAGCTCAAAACGTTTTAGAAACCATTTACACCTGTATTTAGTGTCACCCACTCATGATCCGACTGACCAAAATGCATCTTAATACCACGTGTATACAGGGCCTTAGAGCACCTCCTGCACAAAGTCTGAGTTTGATTGCTATTCATGTTAAATATGTCTTGGTGGCCATTTTGACTTGTTATTATATAAATGAATGGGTAGCTATTCCATAATTAAAAACACATGACCAAGTAGATCCATCCGTAACCCTGCCTGATATTGTAAAAAATATTGTTGAAGCCGGTAATTCCAGCCCAAAGCCGGTTGCTCCATGACCAACTAAGTGATCCAGGAACTTGTCTTACGTGGGTAAATCACATTAACCATGACATCATCTTCCTTCTTTACTCTTAGATTGCCAACTGCACTTCTACAACAGAGTTATTCATCAGTAAGTAAAATATAGAGACTGTCAAGACAGAATATTTGGCTTAAAGAGTCAGTGGCATGTTGAATGATATGGTGGCGGTAGAGGTGCATTAGCCTCATTGATATCTGAGAAAATAAAACAGGAAACTGGAGATCAGCCGTGTTGCGATGACCCCTCTGATGGCACATGACAGCTTAAAGCATTTACTAGAAAACCCAAGCGTCTTGTTACCAGCAAAAGTGTCTGTGAAAATAATGAACAGATTTTACAGGACGTCAACACCGTTTTACAGCTATTATGACATCATCTAGAGCTGGAGAAGGCACTGATGGCTGTACTAATGGGGCGATTGATTGGCTCATTGCCACGGCGGCAAGTTCTGGTCCTTGAATTTGATTGGCTGAGTGGCGTTCCAGCAGTGCTGATATACAATCCAACAGCACTGCGACTTTTCCCTGTTTTTATAATTACACTTTTCTGTGTTTGCAGAGTATACTATATCAAAGGTTTGGGGTCTTTACGATTTTTTTATGAAATAATAATTTTAAAAAAGTTTCTTCAGCTCATCAAAAATACAATAAAATATAAAAAATACAGTAAAAACAGTAATATTGTGAGAATTTGTGACATATTATTGCAGTTTAAAATAACTGTTCTCTATTTTAATATTTTAAAATGTAATTTATTCCAGTGATGCAAAGCTGAATTTTATATTAATATTTTATATATTATAGTCTATTATTTTAGATATTTTATATATTAAGCATACATTATGTTATATATTATTTATATATTAAGCATTTTAATGTTTATATTTATATATTTTTATCAACACACAAAGGCTTCACATGGGTTTGATTGATTGCCATTCGGTTTAAGTACTTGTTTCACTGCAAAAATCATTGCAAATGGAGTTAATCGACAGGGGTCAGACTGCAGTCTGGTGAGGGTGAAGAGGGCAAAATAATGAGAGAGAGGCAGCAGACGAAAGAGGAGACAATCAGGAGTGACCAAGTGATCAGGGGTCCTGACATTACAGCGCATGAGCCTGAGGCCGGACAAAACTCAGGCCGTTGTATTGATTCTCTCTGCTGTTCAAGGGGTAATTGAATGTTGAAGGTCTCTTGAGATACATGACACTCAGTGATTTACATGATGCTGTCTTTGAATCGAAACTCACAATTGTCCTATTCAAACATGATAATCCACCTAATACAATTACATTGGGTTAAAGCTATCAGCTTTGTAACACTACTGTGGTTTGTGCATGGGCTTATATGAAATATTCACTCATTAAAGCCCCCATGAAATGGCTTGACAAATACAGTTTGGTAGTCGATCATCAAATTTGAACTTTGATATTGTATCTTCATATATTATGAAGTAAAGGATCATGTTCTATGAAGATATTTTGTAAATTTCCTACGATAAATATATAAAACATTTATTTTTGTGAGTGAATGGACTACTTTAAAGGCTATTTTCTCAATGTTTCAATTTTTTTGCACCCTCATATTCCAGATTTTTAAATAATTGTATCTCGGCCAAATATTGTCCTATCCTAGCTTATATATTCAGCTTTAATGTGACGTATAAATCTCAATTTCAAAAAATGTACCCATGTGACTGGTTTTGTGGTCCAGGGTCACATATTATTTATGAAAAATAAAAACTGTCGGGCGGGACTTGATCTTATCCTTGGGGAATTGATTGGATGGTTGTGGTTTGCTATTGCTGTGATCTCATGTGAGTGACAGGTTGTAACTCACATGTTTATTTTGATGAGAAGTTAAAGGAATAGTTCACTTAAAAATGTAAATTCTGTCATCATTTACTCACGCTCAAGTTGTTTCAAACTTGTATGAACTTCTTTCTTCTGCTGAACACAAATATATTTTGAAGAATGTCGGTAACCAGACAGTTGATGGACCCCATTGACTTAAAGTATTTTTGTTCCTGGTTACCGACATTCTTCAAAATATCTTTGTGTTCAGCAGAAGAAAGAAGTTCATACAGGTTTGAAACAACTTGAGGGTGAGTAAATGATGACAGAATTTACATTTTTAAGTGAACCGTTACTTTAAGATAACTAAGATACAGGAAAACAACAAACTAACTAAAAGTTCTTGACAAAGCAAGCAAAAACCGATCAGGCCACACGTTACATTACACCCCCCTCCCGGATAGTGCCTCCTGGCACTGTTAACACAAATAACACCGAAGTGGTGGGAGGAGGTGCTATTATCCCCAAAGGGGTGGGAAGGAGGGCCAGGACCCCCAGGTGGAAGACTCCAGGGAAGGACTGATGGAGGGAGAAACCAAGGAGGAACCACTGAGGGGCCAGTGGAGGCCACGGTGGAACTGGCAAACATGAGCTCGCTGGAGGGCTCAAGGCAGTGTTGACCAGGGCGAATCTGCAGACCGAGGCGGAGTCAGGTGGGATGAAGGACCAGGGCGATGTTGCAGGCACTGAGGGCCAAGGCAGAGGGTTGGGGGACCGGAGCTCGATGGAGCCGAAGGGGTGAAGGGCTGAGGTGTACCGGTGATGGACACTACTGCGGACAGGCCGTTAGAGCCGAGGGGCCGAGGAGGACTGGCGACTCATGAACAGAAACCAACAGAATGGTGCTTGGTTTGAAAGTGACTTTGGTGTGTGGTGCTTCATGCATTACTATACTACTGACAGTGTATTTTTGGCAGCAAAATTTAGCTAAAATATGTGAAATATGTTAATATAAACTATTAAATATTTACATAATATATATAAACGGTTTTCCTACTTTTAGCACACAAAAATGTAAAATAGACTAAATGTTCGAACACAGAAATGCAACAAGCAGAAGTGAAAATCATTGGTTTGTTTTCAGCTGTTTTAAATGAGGACATTCAGATGCATATTTAGTGAATGTGCCAAAATACACACAGATACTCTCAGGCTGAATCCAGAGCTCTTGCACACATTTGTGTGTGTGTGTGTGTGTGTGTGTGTGTGTGTGTGTGTCCAGTAAGAAACCCCAGCCAGTCTACACACTCTTAAACTCTTTTTCTTGCTAGCAGAGAGGAAGTGATCTATCGATCAGAGGAGTTAATGAGAAGAGATGGATAGATGGATGGATGGATGGAATGATGGATGAGGGGTGGGAAGGAAAGAGCGTTGAGAGAGGACAGCAGCGGATGGATTGTTTTCAAGATTGGATTTCGGTTACACAGCAATACTGACTGGGACCCCTGTGCCGAGCGCTCTTTCAGGCCAGAACATGAAGAGGAAAATATCATATTCCCAAAAATAACAGAGATTGATCGTTTTTCTCGCTTTTAATGCCTGCTGCTATTTTTAAAGACCAAAAACACCCTCATCCTCTCGTGTGACAGTAAAACTCCAGCCCCTCTTCCTTCTGAAGACCCCAAGGTCACAGGAAGTTCAAGTAACAATGGAAAACACTCTCTCTGTCTTCCTCATGTTGCATTCACATTTTCTCACTGGTCTGGGATGAAAATCTATCCTAAACCCCCATAAACCTAAATTAAGAAAGTTAAAAATAAACTGTGCTCTCAGATCTTACTCATATTTGATACTGTGAATGGTGACCAGGGCTGTATTCACAATTAATACTAGCATACAGTATGTATACTTTATTGCATAGTATATACTTTATTTGGTTATACTACAGTATGAAAAACACTATTATGGAATGATTAATGCTGTCACATGACCTTGTCACGAACACAGCAAGTGTAAAAAATCTTGGCTGTTATTACTTCTGGTTTACTCGTTACACTGGAAATGGAAGTTCAAGTCAGATGCATTGCATTGTGGGATGCACATTTTGGCAAATGTACACTACCATTCAAAAGTATGGGGATTATACTAAATATTCAATATTTAGGTGTTTTTTAAAGAAGTCTCTTATGCTCATCAAGGCTGCATTTATTTGATGAAAAATATAGTAATATTGTGAAATATTATAACAATTTAAAATAACTGTTTTCTATTTTTATATATTTTCATTTATTCGTGTGAATTCAGTTAAGCAGCCATTACTCCAGAAATCATACTAATAAGCTGATTTGCTGCTTAAGAGACACTTATTATTATTATAAATGTTGATAAAAAGTTCTGCTGCTTAATATTTTTGAGGAACCACAAAACTTTTTTAAGGATTCTATGAAGAATGGAAAGCTCAGAAGGACAGCATTTATTAGAAATATATATATTTTTTTTCTGTAACTGCAAGTTTTTACTCTTTACTGAAACTTTTGGTCAAATGAATGGATCCTTGCTGAATATAATTATTAATTTATTTTAAAACAAATCCATCTGACCCCAAACTTTTGACGTATAAATACTGTGAGAAATATATATAGTAGCCTACATAGTAACTAGCAAGAGACCTATGGCCGTACGCTTTTCCAAACATAGCCCAGCATTCCTCCATGAGCATTTCTCTTTGAAAGAACATGTCCAATGAAAACGCAGATGGACAGAGATTCTGAAAGCAAACTTCAAAATCATCAAAATCCTTCACTCCAAACATAAAATTACTGGAATGTTTGTTATCCAGCAAAGCTTTTTAAAGTGAGAGTACTAATGATTTTCTTTTCGAACCATGTGTCATCACATTGGGTGTTGTTTAAACTGGAGTGCATCACTCAGCATGTTTGAAGGCAACCACATAGTCCAAAGGTGAAAAGTTAGATTGAGATATTTTTTAGAGACTATACTTTTACTTGTCTTGTTTTTGGTCACAGAGTTTGTTGAGAGATTTGTCTCGACTTCTTAATCAACACGAGACCCTTTGGATATTTTCCGGGTATAGAAAAGAAAACATTTGTCGTAAAAAGAGCATGTTCACAGGGGTCAGAGGAGGGACTGTGGCTCCCAGGAATGGAAAGAGAAATCATATCGAGAGAACAGATGTTGTGAACAGAAGGGAGGACGGCAACAATCTAAATAAAAGTGTCATGCAGGACATTGGGGAGTGGATAATGGGCTGCCTAGCAGGTTTATACATAATACAACACATTATACGACTGAAATAGGATTACAGAAGATTAGATTAAAAGATAAACTGTCCATAAACACACCTCAAAAATCAGCTTTTCTGTCCTGCAGGTCTACAGTTACAGTGATTTTCAGCCTCATATGCAACCCGAGGTGGCTAATTCGTACGATTTTAGCTAAATTGTAGCTACATATTTTACGTGTTGGCCAAATCGTATGAATTCGTATGAATGACCTACCCCTGACCCCGCCCCTAAACCTACCCATCACTGGGGTTTAGAAAAATCGTACCAATTAGCCACCTCTTACTCACTCGTACAAATTTGTACGAATTGGTCGTGAGATAGCGTTGTTACACGCCACGTATTGCGTACGTAGATGAACTGCCCAGATAACACTGATCTCTGTTTTACCTACAACCACCAAGTAACTGCCCAGCTGTGGTGAGGCCGGTTGTGTTAATGCCAAGCCCAGGGCCGTCCCAAGCATGAGGAGGGACCCAGTGGGAGTTAGAGGAAGGGGGGCATCTTCATCCGCTGGGGTCTGTTCGTGTTCGCCGTGTGCCCCCTAAAGCCCCTTTGATAAACGGTCCTGGCCATGCCTTTATCAAACTGCCACTCACAATGAAGTGAAAAGGGACAAAAAGCTGGTTTCAAAAGAGCTTTTCATTTTTCCGAGCTGCACCCGGGAACTTCAAAGTCACCCAAAGGTCTTCACAGAAATGCCGAAAACTTCACCTCACAGTTTCTGTGTCTAAGCCAATCACCGCCTCCGAGCTGCAATATCATACTGCATTACGCCTTTCATTCTTGACATCTGTGTTTGTGTGCGAGAGAAAGACACACAGAAAGAGAGAAAAAGAGTAGGAGGGGGGGCAAAAGAGGAAATTCTTCCACCTCCACTTTGGGACATGAGACGGATTGTTTTTTTATGCGCGTTGAAGAGCGTTTCTGTCAGGGCGACTAAAGCGATGATGACGTCCAGACACAAGCAAGCAGCAGCGTGTTATTTGAAGTAATGCATTTTATTAAATGCAGCGGCATCTCTTGCTTGTTTTCATGATATTTTGATAAATCATTTGATTTGCAATCTCATTTTGCAGAAATAACAAAACTCCTGATGAGCTTGGGGTTGTTGTATCTATAATACATTGTATTAACAAAATCAAAACTCCAAAAGTCTATAGTATATATATACACGACACAGTAAATCAAACAAAAACAAACATAAAGATAAAATCATTTTATGAATAAAATTATGTAGCTGTGCATGTCCAGTTAAAATGAACTACATTTTACACTTACTGTATGTTAGTGAGTCTATGATGTCTAAAATTAAACTTTTGTTTGTACTGATAAACAACGTGCACACTTTTCGCAAAATACAGTGATTAAACAACTGCGCAAATGCAGTTTTATTTGAAAGGTTATTTGTCCCCATTTTACTTCCATAATGTGATGAATTCCTGCACAAAACAGCATCTTCCAAAAAGTTGGTGATGGCCAAAAAAATTTTTTCTCGTCTGATCAATCGTTCCCTGTAAGACCATGAAAATGTTTTAAGAAAGTAAATCACAGCGACTGTGATTTCATGCAGACTTTAAGGATTTTTCAGTTGCGGTCTGATTTTCTGCCTCAAATGAATTGAAGATCCCGAGTGTCAGCTGATACTGTTTTAGTAATAGTGGCCACAAATCTTCACAATTTAAATTATATATTAAAAGTGTGTTATCTGCATTTTTACCATACATAAATATGAAAGGATATTTAGACACTGTCTCGTACATATTTTTTTTGTGTGTGTGTGTGTGTGTGTGTGTGTGTGTATTAAAATGAGAACACTGTCTCTTTTCACACATATGTGTCTGTTTTCAGTACGTGCAAATCTTTATGGTTCAGCTGTCACTTTGCTATCTGGTCATTAAATGTGTGAACAGGGTGAAAAAAGGCCCATCTGGCATGATTCATTTATGAGCGACTCCATTTGGGTGAGATCTGTCCTTCTCTCTTAAAGCATCAAGGGTTCATTTGCCCACTGACACAGATTCTAGCAGCTTACAGTAAACCCAGTGACAGATTCACCCATTTATTCCTCTCAGCACAAGTACGAGACCAGGTCACACCATTCCCCCACTGCATGGGTTAGTTAGAGAACCATTCTTCTGCAACAACCAATAAGAATCCACCCTGTCTATAGTGAGCTATCGTATGATTGGCTAGATGGCTTGGCGTGTTGCAGGTGGGGTCAGCCATAAACCTCTCTCCCAAAATGGTCCATAAATTCTCGGTCCAGTTCAGTCTGGTGTGACCACAGTCATTCTTATCTCGCCACAACCTCGACGGGAACATTGTGAAATAAAACAAAACCTAAAAAGAAACCAAAACACAACAAAACAAAACATAAAAAACACAACATAATGAACACAATATAACATACAAAAACAAGAAAATATATAAAGCATTGCAAACTGAATTATCTAATAATAAATGAAAACAGAGAAAAAGGGAAACTTTTTGGAATGCATCAGTATAATAATCAAACTGCTAAAATGTTATTAGCATCTTAGAGGTTAAAGTCAAAAGCTGTGTTGCAGACGAACAAAAGAGGGATAGTTAGTCCTAAACATGCTGAAAGTCGCCGCAGAAACAAAGTTGTGTTGTTGCAAAGTGTCGCATCCCAACACAGTGTGGACAGTCAACAATTTAGATCAGATTCCAATCGGATACACAAATAATGGGACTTGGACTGACAGTGTGAACACAGCCCTAGTGATCGCTAACCAGAGAGAAGACAACACAGGCATTTTTTAGGCATGTTTGTGCGTGTTGTGCATGTTACACAAGTGAATGTGTGTGTGATCTCAGCTAATGGTGATTCATGCTCTGTGAGAATGATTCATCGTTGGAACAGAGTAACTATGACGCTTGCAACTATGGCAACTATGCATGTGGTGGGAAGGCAGGTCCACCCCCAAGTTCTTAACACACAGACACACACTTTAAGAGCCGAGCACACTCTGAATGACAGGCGGAAGTCGCCGTTCGGTAATGAGAGTTTTCAGAACGCTAAATCAGGGCTTATTCTGTTCGTCTTAAAGAATTCAATGAAATGAGACCCTTAACCCTTACCAGACAAATATACCACTAGCAATCTAATCACTGATGAAACAGAAGAATGAAAGGGTTACTTTAAATGGCATCTCTTTACATTGCAGTGCCAATTACACATATTACATGCTATTAATTATTAAAATGTTTAATTACAAGCAGATCCACAAAATGCTCTTTAGTTATATGATGTAATTAACTAGTAATTACAATGTAATCACATAGTAATATGAAAGCTAATGGATTCTTTTCAACTAAGTTGCATGTAGAACATTCTGGGTTCAATATAAGTTTTTGCTATGATGAGTCAAAAATGATTTTGACTCATCTCTCATTTTCTTAAAAAAAACAGGTTACATTGAGGCACTTTGGCTGAACTGTTGTTATTGTTAACTAAAACTAAAAAATATATATTTTTTAAAATTCCAATTGAAATGAAGCAGAAATAAAACAAAATGTAAACATTAGATGAAAAACTTAAATACCTAAAAACCAATGGCAACTAACTGAAATAAGTTGAAGTACTAAAATTACTAAAACTAAAATAAAATTGAAAGCTAAATATATATATAAATGACACAACAAAATTACTAAAACTAAAATGAAAACTGAAAAATAAAAATAAAATATTTAATTCAAAATACTAATAAATAACTATAATAGTATATAAATAATACTTAATACTTCATTTTATGGCCATTGTTTTGTAAAAATGTATATAACAACTTTACAAAGAAAAAAACACTAAAAACATGTTAACATGTTGTGGTGATACTATTGAAAATGTGAGAATTTTAACATTAACGAATTAGCACCATTCACTTCCAGTGTAAATGTCTCATTATAACCAAGACTTTGTTTTACAGAAAAGAAGGAAGTAATCAACATTTATCTGAATCAGTAATATTCTTTAATTATCTATTGAGAAACTGCCATAGCCAAATAACTGCACGCTTGATTTGATAGTACACTCTTGTGTCAGTTCCAAAATCTGCCAAAGACCTTTTTTTAAGGGAATTTAAGTATTGTGTACAATAAGTGTTCATTTAATTAAAACAATAGTGCACATCTCTTTTGTCGTCATTAAATTGTGTTCTTGCATATATATATTGACATTGTAACGGCCTCCCTGCTCTCTAGACATCTAGTATCGGTCAGCCACTTGAATGCTTGAATGCACTTGAATATTGAATGCTCTCTTCACAATAATGAACCATCAGTGTGCTCAGAAACACTGTAATGTGCCCTTGGCCTACCGGCTGGACTTTTTACTGTGGTACTGCATGCACTTGATAAACTCAACATCCACAGCAGTCGTGACACTGGTTGTGATTTAATAGTTCTTTAAAATAATGTGATCAAAAACACAAGTTTAAATTTCTTATATTTGTTTTACAGCTACAAAACGCACATTGGTGCTTTAGCCCGAGATTCATTGTGTATTTTGTGTTACTTAAAGGAATGTTCTGCGTTCAAAAGAAGTTAAGCTCTATCCATAGCATCTCTGGCATGCTGTCGACTATCACAGAAACTCATTTCGAAGTTACTGTTACGGAAACTAACTGTTTAAGCAAAAAATAAAAAAAATAAAATGCATTTTAGGCTGTTCACACTTGACAGGTTTGGTTCGATCTGGAGCGACTGCTCTGTTAGTGAGGTTCATTTGAATAAGTGTGAACGCTGCCACCTGAACCTTGGTGCGCACCAAACAAGCGGACCGAGAAACTGAAAAGATGAGTCTCAGGGTGTGTTCACACTCGTAGTTCGATTCGATTGGTTTGTTTGGTCCAGACCAAAAAACAAAAACAAAAAATTATTTAGTCCTGGTCTGCTTAGCGCTCACATTGGCATTTTAACACAGAACCTAAAGATACCGAAACCAAAGGCATAGGGAAATGTTTACAACCTGATTGGTCAGCTTTTATTACGTATATTTCGCGACAGAACTTACCGAACATCTAAAACAATGCAGTGTGCTGGGAGAAATGTGCTCACTGTGTGTGTGTAGCCTACGTATGATGGTTTTTAACTCGTGAAGAGCTTATAAAATGTGTAAAGGATTCAAAAGAGAGGCAGGAATCCCTCTGTCTGAGGCCTGTACCGAACTGTGATGGGCAACATCACAACTTTGACGAGAAAAGTCTTTTTTAGGGTCGTATCTTGACATCATGTCCCTTTTGTTACATCTTTGGTCCGTGTTGCGTTCATATTTCAGTCAAACCCCATAAGAGTTCGTTTGGAACCGGATCGAGACCCATCTTTTCAGTGTCTCGGCCCGCTTGTTTGGTGTCATCAGGGTTCGGATGGCAGCGTTCACATTAATTCAAATGAACCGCACTAACAGAGCAATCGCACCAGGGTTCGTTTTAATCAAAACACATCCCCAGTCCACTTCCAAACGAACTTTAGTGCGGTTCAACTGCAAAACGTCACCAGCTGCGACCCTAAACGACAGAATACTGAAGCATACCAGTTTTTTTCTCGTTATAGGAGCTACAATGCCCATCACAGTTCAGTACAGGCATCAGAGCCGTGTCTCCTCGCAGCGCAGGGATTCCTGCCGCTGTTTTGACCCCTTTACACATTTTATAAGCTCTTCATGAGTCTCAGCCAGTTAAAATAGCATCATATGGAGGCTACGCACATACAGCGCATTAGCCCAGCACATCGCATTGTTTTGGATGTTCAACAAGTTCCATCACAAAATTTGTATGTTATTTTTTTTGCCATCTATAGGATCTGTCTTAAAAATGAGCGTGAACGCTAAGTAAATCAGGACTAAATCTGTACTGTTTTATTTTTTTGGTCCAGACCAAAAGAACCAAGAGAACCGAACTGCAACTGTGAACACACCCTTACAGTAATGCATGAAGTCCATGGGGAAAGTGTACCAGACCATTTAAAAGCAGAAATATGCAGCTTGATTTTTAGGTTAAAGCAATTAAATTAATTATTTTGTATAAAATGTGTTTAGCTTTAAATTCATATTTTTAGTGGTGGACATGCTAATACATTCTCATGGCAATTCGTAACTATTTTACGTTTTTGTGAATTGGTGGCTATTTTGTATGATCTCATTCGTACATTTTGTACGATATGCTAACACCCCAGTGGCGGTTATGTTTAGGGGTGGACCTTCATTCTTGCTTTTTTCCCAAAAAATCGTACTTTTTTTGATAATTCACATTGTACAAATCGCCACCTCGTAAAATAGTAATGTTTTCTCATGAGATCGGGTTAGACATTCTGTTCTAGATTACCAACATAATTCTTAGCGGTAACACTTTACAATAAGGTCCCGTTGGTTAGCATTAGTTTATGCACTAACTAATATTAACTAACAATGAACAATACATTTGTTACAGTATGAATCTTTGTTAACATTAAACTAGCAATGAATTTACTTTGTGATTTTATTAAGTAATGTTAGCTCATGTTCCTTTAATTACCATAAAAGATACAACTTTTGATAATGTACAAGTAAATGTTGAAATTAATATTAACTAAGATTATAAAATCCTTTAGAATTTTTCCATGTTTAGTTTGTAGTAGTTAACTGTTGCAGTTAACAAATGGAACCTTGCTGTAAATTGTTACCAATTTTAACATATTCATATGAAAGTTACTGGAATAAAAGTTTTCCATGATCATGACAGAAGTTAAAATATTATTCACTTTTGGCCGTACTTTCAAAACAGCCTTTTCCAGAGCAGAGCCTTTCCCCATAGACTTCTTTTATAAGTGCATTATTTTAAACACGGTTCTTGGTTTGTTTGAGTCATGTTCAAAGTATTCAAATGTTGTTTTGAACCAGGGACATTCCTATAAAGACCTTCACATCTGATGGTGGAGAGAGGAGAATTGTGGGATGGTGGCTGAGGGTGAGGAGCACCTTTAGTTTGTTAACCAAAGACCACGAGTCAAGGACTGATGATACTTCTGACCTTGACGAGCTTTATTGATTTTTTTGATTCGTCCAAACCAGAGAAAACTGATACCTGGCCTCTGAATCATTGATAAGCAGAAGGTTGCTGACTCTCTCTGTCAGGCAGATGGAGAACTGCGTCTCTGCAGACACCCACACTTCCTGAACCCGAGGGCTACAATTTCACCACGTTCCTCATTCCCACTCCACTTCCGCTCGTCTCTGAATGGTGCAGGGGTCTGCTTTTCTCTATGCTGAAGCGAGATGTGTTTGTGTGTGTATCTACAGTGGGGTCCGAATGTTTGAGAACACACTGGGTTTAAAGAATCTAGAAATAAAGTTCTCACTCAAATCTTTATTCTTATTAAATGATTTGTATAAAAAAAATAAAAATAGAGTGAAAACACATTCACGCAGTGATTACAGCATGATTAGGATCATAAAACATGGGCATGAAACCTTCATATAAGTAAGTAATCATGCATTTTGTCCTTGTGGACAACCAAGGAGGCACTTACACACACACTCAAGACCACTGTGCGAAAATAAGCCCCTTAGGACATCTAACTCGACACTTCCTCTCAGAGAAACCACAAAAACAATCGCACGCTCTCACTCAGAGACCAACTGACTATCAAGCTGTCAGGAGCAAGACAAACGCAAACACACGTATATGTGGGGAATAAAACAATGAAAATCTGCTTTAGAGGATCATTAGTAAATTACAGAGAAAGTGCAGAGATTATGTGCGGTCACATTTACTGATGTTCGGCAAATTTTCGCTAGCAAAAACCTAATGGTTTTAAAGTGCCTTCTGTGTGAGCTGTGCTTCATACACTGCTACACTTTTTACCAAAATTTTGCTAATGTGACTGAACCTTAACAGTAAGGGCCAGATTTACTAAACAGGGCAAATTCACCCTTCGCCAGGAGTTTGATTGACAGGCAATCTGACCAATCATAATTCGCCATCTGCCGAATCCGCCATTTTGTCCGACAAAACAGTCAGGAGAGTTAGTAGATTAACGTCGGTGGACTTGAACTTGAAAAACGAGTGTACTGATGTCTTTCCGCGGTTGAAACAACATTCCTTCTGATGTTCATTCATGTTTATTTGATGCTATAAATTAACTAGAAGGAATAGATAATCGGTTCACGAGCAGCTTTAACTGAGGTGCCACAGCGATCTGTCACCACACATTAAAGAGCCACAAAATGGTATTTATTGTTTAAATTTCTTAAAGAAAAGACAAAATTTGAAAGTTGAGACTTTGTTTCATATGAAAAGTAACCTGCTCTGTTCTGTCTATCGGCATGTTGTCAGTGTCCTCTTTGCTCCGAGATGTATTTTTCTCTGCGTGAGAACATGATGTGTGGCGTTAGAGCGGCATGGCTTGTCGGATATAGCAACAGTAACTAAAGAACACAGCGGGTCTTTGCGAACGGTCAATTAGCGTGAGAGAGCAATTCCAAAAAAGGGCCGATGGGAATGGAAAGTTCTGCACGCGATCTACTGATGACACGTAAATTAAAGAACACAGCCGGAACATTTGCATAATGACCAACACAATCTAACAAGAGCAGTACAAATTAGCGTCAGGTTTAAGACATGCTTTTTTGTGCGTTAAATAATGGCGTAAATACCAGTAAATTGACTAGCACAAATCTTAGTAAATCACCTTGCATGATTCATTTAAATACTCTCCTCCCATAAATTCTGCGTCTGAAAGGGAAACTCCTACAAATGCATATGCAATAAGGTCAGCCGCAAAAATAACTGTCCATGCCTTTTTCAGTGCTAATTTTTCATTGCATGTCTTTAGTAAATCCTGACAGTAGTTTTTTAACACAAAAGGGGGGTTTGCGCTGGCGCAAGCTGTTAGTAAATCTGGCCCTTAGTATTAACATTTGGCATGTAACTCTTCATGTGTTGTTGTTTTTAACAGACAAAAAACTGCAATTTGTTAAGAAGAGATGTGTAATTACTTTACGATTTACAATTTCTGATGATAAAATGGGTGAAAAATTCCTTAGATTTACATGAAAGCATTACCCAAGGCATAGCGAATAGAACATCAAGAATATCATACCAGGGCCAGTAAATAACCACCTAGCAACCACCCAAAACACCCTAGCAACAACATAATGAAATATAAACTACTCAGAGCACCTTAACCACCATATACTGTAGCAAGGCCCAGGCAACCACACTAGCATTGCGACAGCAACATCTGCACTTTCACACTCCTTTCTTAAGAAAATGTATGAAAAATATTCTAAAAAACTTACTAGATGAAAAACAATCACCCCTCCACAACACAATGCACAAGTTTATTCCCTAAGAGGAGTCATGTTTAGTCAAGAAGCATGGCACACATCATTGGGAGAGAAGAAAACGCTTTAGTATCTAGTAGTCAGTAAAGATTATTTAAGCAAACTTTAATATATTAGTGAGAACTTTTTAAAGAGGACCTATTATACCCTGTTACATAGTCTTGGTTTAGCTTTTGAACAGGTTTTCATGCTTGAATGTTCAATAAACCTTATTTTTTTCACACATTTGATATTGTTGCAGCTCCTCTCTTCCTAGTCTGTCAGTAACTCTGTTTAGTTCCTGTCTCTATGAAGCCCCTCCTTCTGAAAAGCACAATTTGCTCTGATTGGTCGGCTGGACCAGTGTGTTGTGATTGGTCAATAGCTTAGAGCATGTTTGGGAAATCCCACGAGTTTCAACACACTACTAACTCAATCAGGCCTTGCCCCTTTATTTTCCGTATGCCTTAGGCAGGAATTATTTAAATCAGGAATATTGTGAAATGTTCGTTCCCGGAAGAAAACTCCAGACTACAATGGAGGCGTTTCAGGGAGTTCAGAAACAGTGACACTGATATAGAGAATAATTCTTGCTGGAGTGACTTTGTGCTTTTGAACTTTTTATGTTCAAACAGCAACATTACACACTAAAGAAAGTTGGAAATGTAAAAAAGCATAATAAGTCCTCTTTAATATTCTCCATGAGAAACAAATGTTATAATAGATTAAGTGTGTATTAGTAATTATTACAGCTCATTAAAGAGTCGAAGCACAGCCTTCCTTTAGCATTCCTCTTTTTCAATTTCCACAAAGGAAACCCACTTATTCCAGCCAGAACAATGTGTCTTTCCAAAGCAGTCCTTAATGAAGGTTTGGCAGAGCCGCGCACAGAGCTGAGAGGTGCTTACCTTTGATTCCAAACTTTGAGTTGCGTCCAAACTTCAGAATGACAAGCATCAAGATGAAGCCTGTGAATGTGATTGCTGCAATTCCCACGACCACGTACACCTACAAGCAGAATGAAGAGTCTTCAAAGAGCAGTCGCTGCATTCAAAGCTTCATTGGGTAAAAATACTTACTCTCTATGAGGAAGATATTTTGACGAGTTTACTATACTAAAAACTGATTGGGCATCTAGAGGTCACAAACATACATCACAGATGGCTTAAAGGGATAGTTCACCCCAAAAATTCTGTCATTAATTACTCACCCGTAAGTAAGACTTTCGTTGATCTTCGGAATACAAATAAAGATCTTTTTAATGAAATCTGAGAGGTTTCTGTCCCTCCATTGACAGCTACGCAACGGACACTTTAACACTTCAAAAATGTATAAAGAGATCGTAAAACTAATCCATATGAATTGAGTGGTTTAGTCCAAATTTTCTGAAGAGACATTAATAAACATTCATCAACCCACACATCAGTTGTGGTAAAAAGAAGCTCAAGCATGTTCGCTTGACGTGTTGTGTTGTCTTGTGTTACGCAGCACGTTTGAGCTTCAGCAAGAACCAATGAGGTTCATTCTCGTGTTACGCATCATGTTTGAGCTTCTGCAAGAACCAATGAGGTTCATTCTCGCGCCACAAGCAGGTTCGGTTGAGCTTCTGTTTATGTTCACTGATCAATGTTTATATGTGAATAAAAGATTAAATTAAATCTGGTCATCATAAAAAGCGATCGAGTCTCTTCAGAAAATTTTACTTAAAATTTTACCACTTAATTCATAGTTTTACGATCTCTTTATTAATTTTTTTAAAGAGTTAAAGTGGTAGTTGCGCAGCTGTCAATGGAGGGACAGAAATCTCTCAGATTTCATTAAAAATATCTTAATTTGTGTTCCGAAGATGAACGAAAGTCTTACGAGTTTGGAACATAACAATAACAATAACAAAATAATGCCATAACACTGTGAAGTAACACAATTTATAAAAGTGTATTTATTTTAAAAAAGTTTAGACCAATTCTGATTTGATGAAATGCATTTGAAGTTGTTGTAAAATTATGATAAACATACATTATATATAATTGTGGCAAGCTATTCCATTGCTTGTCAAGCATGAACAGCCATAATTGACTATATTACTTGTTAATTCCAATTATTAATATTAATAAAAGTAACTATTTATTAAACATCAGTGTCAATTATCATATTGCTGTTGCTGCCATTAAAAGAAAAAAGTCTATAAGCCACTTGAGAGTGTTACAATGATTTTAACATTGTTAAGGGGTTTTAGGAACTCCACTCTACATTGTCCGTAAAATCCTACTCGTGATAAAATCACTGTAACGCACAGACTTGGTTTTTTATTTTGATGCAGTATTAAAAACCTATGAAATTATGAAACTTAAGAATAATTAAATTTCACTCACAGCAACTTTGTCCTCAGGCGGTCCAAGAGGAGTGTCATCTGTTTGGAAGAGAAGAAACACTCAGATATATGTGCATAGATTACAAATCTATCATCTATAATTGTGTATGTTCTTGTGTCTTTTGTACATACCTGTAGTGGGATCTCACACACAAGAAGACAAACAGAAGAAGAAAATGTAAGAATTATTATGAATTATCACTTTTTTTAACAAAAAATTTGAAATAAAGATTTCATAACATTATAATTAATGTGTATTATGTAATAAATGACTAAAAAGTAATAGTTCACCCCAAAATGAAAATTGTCAACATTGACTTGTGTTGATCCAAACCCATATGACTTAATTGCGTGGAACACAAGAAAATCATAAGTCGTATGGGTTTGAAATGACACAAATGTGAATAAATGATGAATGAACTATGGCTATAAACATTCATAATATCCCATAATTTAATTCTAAGTTCTTAAACTAGACTCACCATAATACAGCGGATCAGTAACTGATTCTGATGAATACACATGAAAAAGAAAACAAATAAGGCAACTTCTCAGACACATTCATAGAAATTGTTTTGATTTTACATTTATTCATTTAGCAGATTTGGTTGCATGCTAATTTCAACTCACCGTTCCACGGCTCATGCATGAAATGAGCGAATACTGCCTTGCTGGCCTTTCCGTATGCATTACTGGCCATCAGCGTGTATTTCCCATTGTTAATGTGTGTGGGACTGTCAAGCTGTAAGCAACCGTGGAATTCCCCCTCTGAATAATCGTGGATCACGGTATGGATAAAGCTGCCCTCTTCCACGGGTTGGTCGTTTAATAACCAGCTCAGTTTCGGAACTGGGTTACCCGCCACGCTGAAGGGAATGCACCAATGGTGGTCTGAGATCGCATCCATCAGCTTGCTGATCACAGGGCGAACTAAATGACCCAAATAAATGGACAAGACAAGCATAAACAAACTTAAATACTTAATGTTTTATGGTAGCATTACAGGCTTGGTCTTGAATCATTGAATCCAATGTATTATTTGCTGATTAAATAATGTAACACTTTATTTTACAGTGTCATTGTTAGATGTTACATTTAGTTAAAATTATGCATAATTACATGCAACTAACCCTAAACCAAAACCTAACCCTACAGTAAGTACATGTAGTTAATTCATATTACTCAGTACATAAAATACACTGTACCAAGGACACCTTGAAATAAAGTGTAACCAAAAATTAAACTTCTAAAGTATTTATTTTGAGGTGACATAGTTACATTGTACCAACTCAAATAAGTAGCCTACTGTGTAATATTAATTATCTACATGTACTTACTATAGTTACAGTTAGGGTTAGGTGGATGGCCTTTATTTTACAGTACGTGTAAGTACACTTACAGTGTACGTAACTAAGAAAGTACTGGTAATATAAGGTAACTACATGGGCTAAGGTTTGGTTTAGGGGTAGTACATAGTTATTACCCAGTTATTGTAATGACTATAATAAGTACATAGTATGTACATTGGGGATCAGGGCTGTAAAATAAAGTGCTACTGGTTTGGATTAGGGTTAGTTACTTGTAATAATGCATCATTTACTGATATTACTACATGTAGTTACTTGTAACTATGTCACCTTAAAATGAAGTGTTACAGATTTTTTTCCTTTTATTCAGCAAGGATGCATTAAAATCGATCAAAAGTTACAGTAAAGAAATGTATAATGTTACAAAAGATTTCAAATAAATGTAGCCCTTTGGGCATTCTGTTAAAAACGTTAAAACTTGGGTAGTGTGTATAAAAAAAATATATAAATGTAATATCCAGTATAAATGAGTAGCAATTATAGCAATTATATAAGTCTATCCCAGACTTGTGCAATCATTCTCCTAAAACAGTGGGTATCTGTTCGTTTTACAGCTGTGTGTTTCTCTTGATAACTTACACAGTATGTCCAGATGTACAGACGCCTCAGACTCTCCCACCATGTTATCAGATCTGCAGGTGATTTTGCATTCGTTGTCCAGAGAAGAGACATTAAAGAGCTTGAGCTTGAGCTCTGACATCTGACCTGAGCCTTCTTTCTGGGGGTGTGAGTTACAGCAATGTCAAAGTCATTTCTATTTAAAGTCTATTCAATAGAACTCCTCCTTAATACAGATAATACAGATTCCTAGCCTTATTGTGGACAATTCCTAACCCTAACCCTAACCCTATTCCAAAGAAAACAATATTTGTCTTTAATCAAAATGTAATCAGTTGCTCCTCCTCTGAAATGACTTTTCCATTGGCGTCACTTAGGCGGATGGCCAATTGGATAATTTTGACCAATAGCTATTCGGGGATTGTTGTTTTTGGGAATATCCTGTTACGCCTCATTAAGAAAATGGTTTGCAAATTGCAATATACATTAGCTGCTTTTCCACCATTGGGCCGAAGGGTTTAGGAATTGGTTACGGTTATATTTCCACCTGAGCTTAGTTCGGCACATGCATGATTACATACCGGTTTCTCTGTAGCTGGCCAAGCACGCTATTTGAGCGAAGTAAACACAAGTTAATAATAGAAATATCTGATCATCCTCCATAATGCGGTCGCTACTTACATTTCATACCTCTGTAAATTCTTGCATTTCAAAGGCATTGACTAACGCATTTATATTACATTCCAAAGAGCTCTGATATCAGAAAATGAAATCTTATCCGTGCCATCTTGGCCAGATCAGCACAGAACGGAACGGTTAGGCAATGAGAACGGTTTGGCCCCGATAGTGGAAAAGAGGTTTTGCCCTGTTCCATCAATCAAAGCCTTAAAGGCCCACTGAAGTGCCTTGAAACGCGTAGCGTTATTCAATGTTTTGACGTAATTTCCACTGAAACAGGAAGACAGGGCGGGACATATCGAATAGCCCCTCCCCTTTTTTAAAATAGCCAATAGCGTTTCGTTTATATCACAGCTCGACTAGAGCTGTTGAGCTCGGTAAAGCCGCAGTTCCCTCCTAATCTCTAACCATTTCTTCTCATAATCTACACCATATTTCTTTAAAATATAGCATTCTGTGCAGAATTCAAATGGGTCCGATACGGTTCCTGGTCTGCGTCGACTCTGTGCTATCGTGTCTCTGGATCAGAGCAGACTGTGTGCGACGCGGTGGTTCGCAAGACTTCATTCGCCCCAATGGAAAGCATATTTACACTGTTTGAATCGTTCCCTATATAGTGCACTATATGTGCCATTCACCATGTAGAAAATAGTAATTGTGTGAACAAGTGACCGATTTCAGCCGCAGCTTTAGCGTCTATTTATAATGTAGGGGGCGGGGCTTCAGATTCTAGAGAGTATTTGATTGGACAGAAAACCTGATGAGAAACTGAAGTGCAGAGTGATGTCATCAAAATCATTAAGCCATATTGGCGCAAGTGAGAGACTAAGTTTTGAATGCTTATATCTTCTAAATGCAAACTTTGTCATTGTTTTAGAGCACACTAGCTTATAGATAACAGAAATCAAAAAACTTTGATTTTTATTTCATGGGGACAATGGAAAATTCACAAAATCTGTTAAATAATTAAGCAATCCTCTCAGCAAAATCTAATGCAAAATGTCATGAATAGGAAATGGCTTTCATAATGTATCATCAAAATGACTGAACAATACTGGTCTGCAATACAATTTTAAAATGCTGTGGAGAGACCTAACAAACTAGAGAAAACAGTGAAATGAATTGGTGTTGTTACCCATGCTCCTCCAGTCTGGATGTCCTCTGGCATCCACACGAAAAGAAATTGCAACAGCCACTAATAATTACAACTGAAAGACCTTGGAGATGAAGGTCAGAATTACCTGGTGCGCTGAGTTTAATTTGCAGGTGTCCCAGTTCAGATTAGGCGTGGGCGTTCCTGACGTGTTGCACACCAGCGTCACATTTGACCCTTTCTGCATGGTCACTTTGGTGGGTTTGAGAGTCACAGTGGGGAGAACTAGAAACAACAACAGACCACCAACCAGAATGTTTATACACTAATTAACAATAAAGTAGTAATTAGAAAAAAATTATATTGTTAATCAGTATCGTTGTCTTGGTTTTTGATAAAAACAAATATAAATATATATCTAAAGGTCCGTAGAACATAAGTGGTTTGGAATAATTTTTTTCAAAATGCGTTTAAGTGTGAATGGTCAGATTGGCAGTAGTTTGCCAGTCAGGACATGACACTTATAACAACATAAAAAAGGAACAATATTATCTGTATCTGTGTCTGAATCTTTTGAGTGAGCGAGTGAACTTTCCAGTTTTCCATATATATATATATATATATATCAGCATATTATATTGTTTCAAATGACAATTTCTTTTTGCCATTTTCAGGTTATATTTAAAGTTACACAGAGATATGCATGTTCATTTTAAAAGCTTTTAAAATGTATACATTTATTAGATTTATTTTAATTAAATCACTTTAAATAAATGTAATCAAAGTAAATTAGTTTTAACATGAATAGGGTTTCACATTCTCAAAAACATAAACCAAATACTTTTTGTGATCTATAAGAAAATCTAAATCTTCTTCCCTCATATTCAAAATATGAAAAAATATGTATATAAAATATTTTCCTTATATTTTGATGGTTTAATTGAATTTGTAAGGTCATTAAAAATAAATATACCCTTTCGGGCATCACTTTTGGCCACTACTGTATCTATATTTAATTTAATGTATTGTTTTGAATAACTTTTAAAGAAATCTTTAATTCTATTTCTAATTTTTGGACATTTTCCATGTACAGTTAAAGGGGCACTGAGATATGTATTTGATATTTTAGTTCAGTAATGTAATCACTTTAAATAAATTAAATTAAAGTAACTTAATTTTAACATGAAAACATTTTAAAACCAATTGACCAATTCTCAAAAACAATAATTTTTGATGTTATGTTATGTTATGTTATGTTATGTTATGTTATGTTATGTTATGTTATGAAACCGAAGTGTAGCCTATATTTGAATAAAATTTAGCTCAGATTAACTCGTACTTCTCCATCGGCATCACAGGAACACCGCTCTATCCCGCTAGGCGCTCCCACTAAACTCAAGGCCATAGAGTGCGGACAGCTCTCAGATCTCTATCTCCATCTGCTCCCAGGCTGCCGCAGGTTACATCCTTATCACCGCATCCCGGGAATCTCTTTCTGCTGCTGGAAACTGCAGGTCACGCAGCTACGATCATTTCAAGACTGTATGTACTTTTTTATGTTTGAAGTTAAATATCCACCAAACACAACAACTGTATACAAATATATATATATATATTTTGAAGAATTGTTTTTGTCCATACAATGAAAGTCAGTGGAGTCTAAATGTCACTGGACCCCATTGACTTTAGAAAAAAGATAAATTTTTCAAAATATCTTCTTTTGTGTTCAGTCATACAGGGGTGCGTTTCCCGAAAGCATTGTTAGCCATGTTCGCAAGTTCCATCGTTATCAGCATAGTTCAACGACTCAGTGTTTCCCGAAAGCATCGTTAGCCAACTATGTTCGCAAGTTCCGTCATTATCAGCATAGTTCAACGACTCAGTGTTTCCCGAAAGCATCGTTAGCCAACTATGTTCGCAAGTTCCGTCGTTATCAGCATAGTTCAACGACTCAGTGTTTCCTGAAAACATAGGCTAGTTCTAACAATCATTTGCAAACAGCATCGCAAAGTTGTGTGGTTGGAACGACAGCTCTCCACCTGTGGTTTGAAGCAGCTTCTTGTTTGCATGACATGTGGACTCACTAAATCCTTATCTTGAGCAAAATAAGCAAGCTGAAAATCAGTACAATCTATCTTTTATTTAGAATACATACAAATGTCCTTTACATCTTTTAGTTTGTCAAGAATTAAAGCACCGTTTTTGAAGATTGCGCATGTGCGAACGAGCCTATGATTGAATCTGGAAATAAAGCTAAATAACTGAGAAAAATGAGAAATAGTCCTCAGATGCCATGTCCGTAATTTATAGCAAAACATCTAGCATTAATTTGATCTCAAACAGATTCATTAAAAGGAGTTATTAGCCTACTCCACGACCTGCGTAACATCATTAAACAAACGTTGCTGAACGACCTCTTTGCGACAGTATGGTTTCGGGAAACAGTCGTAACTAGCTAGTTGGTTTCTTCAACGAAGAAGCGAGTTATGGCGTTGTACGGGAAACACACCCCTGGTTTGGAACGACATAAGGGCAAGTGAATCATTTTTGGGATTAAAAGGCATTAAGTTTCTCTTCCTTGTTTTGGCAAAACATCTCTAATGTACATCTGGCACTCGAGATGTTCCAAAAACGATGGCAAGTTCAAACGAGTCAGTGGAGCAGCTTATTTTCTTTCATGGCACAAAAAATGGAAAAGAAAGGCACATTTGGCCACAGGCCAGCAGACGCTCAGCAGAGTCTAAATGTCTCAGTGTTTTTGCATTCTGGGGATCCCCCCCGTCTGTCTCTATTTTTCCCTTTTCCTCCCTCTCTCTCTTGTCCTCTCTTCCTCCCTCGAGGCCCTTCTGCTGTGGTATTGCTTAAAATAGGCCTGGCTGGAGGCTGATCTTCGGATCAATAATGATCCGCGTCTCAAGCCGCAGCCATAAAACTACAGCCTGGACAAATCACATCTTACCAAACAAACAAACCTAAACTTCAGTCTGGAATATTATATGAGTGAAACCGCAAGTTTCCTTTCAAATATGCGGATTCTCAGTTATCCGGGCCATAGTGGAATGTCTTAGTTAATTCTTTCAATCAGTTTTAGGGGATTCAGTTCTTAAAAGCTTGTAATAAAGGCCATTGTTGGTGTTGTTAAGTAAAATTACAACTGTTATAAATCATTTTCGGTAATTGAAATAATAAAACAGAATATAAATATTATATGAAAAACTTTAAATGTAAATAAATTAAATGATATTTAGAAATGTTGCCTTTGCAACTAACTGAAATAAATTAAGTTGAAGTAATAAAATTACTAAATTTAAAAACGAAATAAAAATATATAAAAGCTAAATCGACACTCAAAAATTGCTGGGTTGTTTCAACCCACATTTGGGTCAAATACTGTATGGACAAACCCAACCATTGGTTTACATTTTTTAAATTACATTTTAAATCCAACGTTTGGGTTTGTCCATATTTTACCCAAACGTGGGTTGAAACAACCCAGCATTTTTTAGAATGGAGAAAAAGTAATCAAAATGACAAAAGCACATAACAAATTTACTATAACTTAATATTAATAAATTACTATTAATAAATACTAAAATAGTAAATAATACTAAACTAACACTGATAAAGACACATTTGAGTGCCTCTTATAAATCAAATGATCCATAGATATCATTTATTATCATTATTTGTTACCCCCTCAGGTGTACTCATGTTCTTTTTTCACCAAAACAGCCACAATCAGATTTTTTCCTGGTCGTTTTTTTCTTCTTCTTTTTTTCTTTCTGATTCTTAAGCAGCATTTTTGCTGTGGTCCTTTTTTAAAATTCAATGTTAACGCCCTCTCACATGTGAAATAGGATACAGCACTGCGCTCACAAGCTTAGGGTTAATGCTGGTTCCTGTTTTTAACTGTCCCATCTTTGCTATAGTACATTATGACAGATTCGCAAAACAATCTGTGGTGAAATTAACAGTAAACACTGTTAAAATCAGACTGAAACGATCAAGGTTCTTGTTAAAAATCTAATTCAGCCACTGGTTTCAAACATCAGGATCCTTCAGAACTATTTGCAGAGAACCAACTTTTGCTTATTTCACTCACTTATCATTAGTTTAGAAATTACCGTCTAACAATAATCTACCCAGCTTCATCTTATCTCACTGTGTCTGGGCAGGACTGTGACTATCTTACATCAGAACGTTGGGGAATCATGGAATGTTTGTTTTTTTTCAACATTGTTTCAATAAATGGCCTAAAAATTTGAGTTCTTAAAAGTTACAGTACATTTTCACAGAGCTCCTACTGTATATCTTACTCAGAAGATCAAGGATAATTTGATTACTCATGATATGACCCCTGTAAAAGGAAATCTAGACTGTATTGTCCGTATGTTTTCTTTATCAAGTAATTCTTACCACAGTTGGGCAGTGTGAGCATAGCCAGAGCTCTCCTTTTCCCTCCCTCCTCCACACACATCAGCTCCTCGGACTCCTCTCCTCTCCACTGCTTCAACCACACGTTTTCACACGAGCACTGCAAAGTATTGCCTGCCAGCAACCTGCGACATACCAATGCATACAAGTGTATTATAACAGTGCCCTGCTCACACAAGAACCCAAATAACATGTAACCTGGTTGGACTACATCATAATCAGGATGTATCACACAGTGGATATGGACAGTGTTGAGGGTAACACATTACAAGTAACACGAGTTATGTAATCAGATTACTTTTTGAAGTAACTAGTAAAGTAATGCATTACTTTTCAATTTGCAACAAATATCTGAGATACTTTTTCAAATAAACAACGCAAGTTACTTTGTTTTCCTCTGTATTGACTGACAGCTCTCCTGTCCTCATGTGAGAGAACTCGGGAGTGAGTGCAGAGGCGTTGTGTGTGTGAACATGATGGCTATTGTAAATGTGAACATGCATTTACTTGCAGAAAAGCAGATTCAGTATTCAAAATGAATAAAAACAGTGACATGCAAACTCTGAATATTACGCCAACCTGCAATAATTAAATGTTAAATCACATTAATATACTTTATGCATTTAATCTCACTTTATTTACCGATGTCTTTTCTGCTGACCTCACTGATCCAATTCAACCATACCGAAAAGCAAAACTGGCAAGTCCAGTTTATCAGACAATATTTGCAAAAGTGTCGGGCACTGGCTGATCCCAAAAATTATCAAATTTACCAACAACCTTGAAAACTGACAATTTTTGACATTTGACTTTTTAATAGTTTTGGAATATATTATTTAATTGTATATTGTGTGCAAGCATCATTTGCTATCATAGAAAATGAAATATTTTAATCACCAAAACCAAAACAAAGAAAAACCATAACGTCACACTGGAGGCACAGCATACACTGAATGATAACTGTAATATATCTTCAATAAACATTCCGAGACTCACAGGGAAGAAATGTTTAAATGATGAAAAGTCCTCCAGGATAGATATGACAGATTGTTCTCTTTGAGATTCCTGAAAAAGGAGGCAATGATCAGCACTGATAAAGATACATACTAAATTCCCACAATATCAGATGTTTGTAACTTTGTAAACAATCAAAACATGCTAAATTGAACCTCCAGCTCGTCCAAAACCAAAACACTCACAGATATTGTAGTTTCAGGTTGCTCTGAAAGGCCTGCCTCGAAATATATGTGAGCCTCGTGTTTGTTACAGTTCTGAGGGATAAGACAAACACCGATGTCATAAACTTCCATCTCACCGCATATAAAGAACATACAAGTTGTTCCACATTTTAGTACTCACAAGTTTCTGAGGTTGCGGTACAAGTTGAGATCTTTTTCATTAATGGATGTGAAACTGCTTTGATTTGCAATGTATCTGTAAACAGCAACAAGAACATTCTATTTAAAAAAAATCATCCAGGGTAATTCAGAAAATACATCACGCTCGATAAAATGAGTCGCTCTGGTGTGATTTGTGACCTAAAGTCCATCAAAATGTCTTCATTGGCATCTGTCTCATTATATCATTATTTTTGCTAACATATTGTGTTAACATACCAGAAGAAGCACTGAAGAGAATATAATGACAATAATAATGTGGTTTGCACTTATAAAATTACTTTGGCACAGTAATTCACGTACAATAAATCAAATTGAATAAATCATAGACACAATTATGCAAGTTAATGACGCTGTAATTCATTGGCTGGTTGTTTTAAAGAGTTGACACAACATGCATGATCACCTTCAGTGACCCCTGGCATCTTCTGTATGACTTACATGTCTGTGATATTCTCCATCTCCGCCTCGGACTGCAACATTGGAAAAGCCATAATACTGCGCTCCGCATCCACGCACGAGATCCGCACGCCCGTGCACGTGCAGAGCTCCGGACAAGCGGTCCCGGGCCTCAAGAGCGCGAGCAGCACCAGAACCAGAACCCAACGGAACCCCCAGCCCGCCATGTCGAAGCCCCTCGACAGCAGGCTCATCCCCGGGTCCTCGCCTCCAGATTTAATACCCCTGGAAACCGACGCGTGGAGAGGACACAGCGCAAAACACACGCGCCCGCGTCTGGAGCGTCCGAGCGCGAGACACGCAGAACGGATCGTGAGACTCAGTCGACCTTGTCTCGGGCGTCTATCTCCTCGAAGTGTTCGTATTCCTCTCTCCCTCTTGCCTCTGTGTGTGTCGCTCTACCTCGAATGATGCTGGCGTTAAATGCAGAAGACGCGCACTTGAGAAACGCGAGTGCTGAAGTGAGGGAGCGCGAGCGCTGGATGATGCGCATCTGAGGGGAGGAGACGAGGAGAGGAGGAGAACAGATCATTAAAGCACTTTATTGATTATTGACAACGTGTCACATCCTTACACCGATCAAGACTTGAGACTTTAAGTTAAGGCGTACGGATAAATCGCATACGTAGCCTATGTTGTGATTCCGTTAGGACTATCGTGTCAATGCAAGTCAGGACAGTTGTTTTATCTCCTTTCAGGAATGTTGCTCAGATTATGGTAATGACAGCCACTAATTAGCACAGAATTCCTAAATGACTAAAAACAGAGGCAAATCGGAGCTACGTCATCATGAGTGACGATCGCTGTTTGAAACATCAGGAGCCGCTGAGACAAGAGGAAGATGTATAGCACAGCAGTAGGCTATGTTTCGTTCGTGAATGAATCCGTTTTTGTAATGTATTTTTAAATGAACGAATTGCTCTCATTTCTACTCCTAGTTTTTGACTTCCCCTGAAGTAGGCTATTTCTCTTTTGAAGCGCGTTTTCAAACTGGGGACCGGCCGGGATCCCTATACACTTAGAGCCTTTTTCAAGATTTACGCATTTCAATTAATAGTAAAATTCCATCAAATTGAATTGAATAATCTTTTCATATTATTCATATTAAGAATTTTAAATGAGTAAAAAAAAAAAAGTTCAATAAAACATTTTGTATAAATCGTAATGGAACAAGGGAATGGGGAATGTGATTCGTATTCATAAATGTAAAATAAAATAAAAAATAGGCTAATAATAAGTTAAAGATTTATACAAAATGTTTTATTAAGCTTTAGTTGTTTTTACTCATTTGAAATTTAATTTAATTTAATTAATTTATAGTAGGAATAATATGTAAAGATTATTCGATTCAATTTGATGGAATTTTACTATTAATTGAAATGGTAAATCTTGAAAAAAGGCTTATTTCTTTGAGTGAAGGGGGCCACAAGGGGGTGCTAGGGTGTCCGTGGAAAAGTCTAAAAAAAAGCAGTGTGAAAAATCGATTAAACTAAATAAATTATTTATAAATAAATTGAATAACACATGAAACGAACAAAATAAATGTTAATTGATTAAAAATACTACGCCTTAAAAATGATCTACGGTATAACACAATACATAGTGTGCGGGAAAAAAACTTAATAATGTAACGTAGAAACCAGCAATGACACGATTCATTCAGAATTGTGTTACAAGAATTGTGATAAAATAACAACCATTCACAATTAAAGTGTCAGGCTACTGTAAATCATAATGCTATTATCTGTTTTATGATGATGATGATGATGATGATGATGATGATGATAAGCAATGGATGAAATGCTTTGTTGTCTAGTCTAGATATTAAACTTGATTATGAATTTCTCTCTTGTATCAGCGGTTCATGTCTTTGATATTTCAAACAGCGATTGTCACTCAGATGATGTAGAGCGATCGCCATTAACTGTCGGCGAGCGGAAAATCAGGGCTAAAATCGTGTGGAGTGTTGGTGGCATTAGTTGCAAATTTATAATTGTTTATTTATGTCTAGGCCTATGTGGTGTTTTTTTTTTTTATATGCTTTAAGACAAACCACGTGTAAATGCATAAGTCAACACCATTGCTGAGTATTTTCTCATTAAAACTGCTGTGAACCAAAGATTCTCAAAAAGGCGATTTGAAATCGCTGGTGTTTCTGACGTCACAAACTACCTTGCAACCAATCAGGTCAACATGTGATCGTCAACAAGTGGATCTCTGAGCTTGTGTGAGTGAGTGGAGGCGGGGCTAATTAGCATATTCATAGAACCGAGTATAAATGAAGCAAAGGTGTAGAGTTACATTCAAGCTATTTTAAGGCATTAAGACATTTTTTCCAAGGAAAAAACGTTTAAATATGTAATTTTGGTGATCAAAAATGAGTTTTAAGGTTTCAAATTATTGACTACAGGGGTGACTTTAACTAATCGAATGATGACTCGCTCATAACACAAAAGGGCACTCACTTGTCGCCACCTGATGATTGAACGAATCGTTTTAATGAACCGATTCAGAACAGCAGCTCGTTCAACTCCGTTACCCGGGTCAAGCATCATTCTAATGACGTCAAGATTGACGCACGACGCGGGAAAATAAATCAAAGGAGAATTAGATGAGCGCACAAGTGGCAGTTTACGTGCACTCAGTTAATGACACTCAAGTATTTTTAGGCCAGATCCCAGTACCATAAACGCATAAACCATAAAGATAAAGCTATAGAACAATCTAGGCTTTATGAATAAAGACAGGACCGAATCTAACAGATGGAGTTTGGGCTTAGGTTACTTAACACAAGAGATACTTCATTATGAAAGCTTGTTGTGGTCTTGAATTGTGCATACTTTTTCCACTACAGAGAATTTTGTAAAAAAAAAAAAATGTTGCACCTTTATGTAACCAGCAGGAAGAACATCTAAACTGGTTCATTAAATGGTCCATTTGGGATGTAGAAATGCAGAATTACATTCCACTGCTGCCATCTACCGGTACACATTGGTATTTGTTTAAGGACTTTCAAGCAGTCTATGTTAAAGGCAAGCATCACAATTAAGCTATTGTTTCTTATATTTAGGATGACGGATTTAAAAGTCGTAGTCGTTTGTGCTATAGACATTAATGATAGTGTGTAGATTGAGTATAGTTGTAGCATTTGTTGCTTTTGCTATACTGCACAAAAACTATAAATATGGGGGTGTGTTTTTCATTAAATGCTTTTATCTTTCTACTAACAAAAAGTCAAAAGCTACATATTTCCTATTTTCCACAATTAATTAATTTAGTATTAGCCTACTACTTATACTACACTGATTTTAATGTGGTAGTAGATATATTAGGCCTACATTTAATAACTGTCAGGGTTTATAATCTATTGCTATATACACACATATACATACATATACATACATACATACATATATATATACAGTGAGGAAAATAAGTATTTGAACACCCTGCTATTTTGCAAGTTCTCCCACTTAGAAATCATGGAGGGGTCTGAAATTGTCATCGTAGGTGCATGTCCACTGTGAGAGACATAATCAAAAAAAAAAAATCCAGAAATCACAATGTATGATTTTTTAACTATTTATTTGTATGATACAGCTGCAAATAAGTATTTGAACACCTGAGAAAATCAATGTTAATATTTGGTACAGTAGCCTTTGTTTGCAATTACAGAGGTCAAACGTTTCGTGTAGTTTTTCACCAGGTTTGCACACACTGCAGGAGGGATTTTGGCCCTGTGGGATTTTTGAAGTGTCGTCTGCTGAGGGAGTCAAAACTGAACAATAAGAACAAACAACAGGTTTATATGTTATTTTCATGATTCTAATTGGTTAAATTTAGATTTTTATTTTTATTTCTGTGGTGCCATGTACTTACCTATGCTTGCAGGGTCCACAATCTTGACTGGAATGGCCTGTCCGTCCTCTAACAACATCTGTGTGATGCCACCTTCAGCTCCGGCATTAGTCACCAAGTTCACACTCACCAGCTGACCAAACATTCTAAAATGTTTGAAGTTTAAAACTAGAGGTTTTGAAAGCTCTGTTATAATGTTTTAATAAGTTAATAGGAACATTTAAAAAAGTTCAAAACAAAAATGTATACAAAAATTACGTAATAATGTTTTCAAGCATTTAATTTTAATGTTTTTTGTTTTGTTTCTTCAATTATACTATCTGAACAGTTGATCACCCTGAAACTTTTTACATTTATTCAGAAATTAAAAACCTAAAATAAATGAATAGATCCATATAAAAAAATGATAATTTCAGGACAGGGTCACCTGGAGATGTGCAAAGATCTTGGGCTGCAGTGAGGTGAGAGAGCTGAAGAGCTGCACAGCCTCTGGAGAAAGAGTGTCACTCTCTTCCAAGAGTCCTTCCTTCTGAGAGGGCACTGTCAATATAACAGCAGTACACTAGATTCTGTGGCAGGGTAAACAATGCTTATACTTTGACTACAGGTATGTGCTTTCTTTTTGAGGCAGGACCTTTCCTCTACTCTCTAAATTGTATTGAATGATTCCAAGATGTTCAAGGCTGGAATACATTACACAACTTCTGAACAGATTTTAAAACTCTAGGCATCATACACACACTGGTGGAAAAACTGGGCATCATACACTGAATGACTGAGGATGCACAGACACACGGAGAACATGCAAACTCCACACGGAGAACATGCAAACTCCACACAGACAGGACTCCTGGCTCAGCCGGGACTCGAACCGGGGATCTTCTTGCTGTGAGGCGACAGTGAAACCCACTGAGCTACTATGACAAACACCTGCGTATTTGTGCTCACCAATCTAATGCTTTACAAACATGTTTTCTGTTCACACCTCTGTATCTGAGGTAGTCAGTGGTCCCGCCGTCAGCTGAAGAGCTTTCTGAGCCTCATGGATGTGGTTCTTGATGTCATTGACAGTGGGAAAGTAACACAGATTGTGTCTCTCAGGCACTTCCTCTGACTTGAACATCTCATGTTCCACAAACCTCCTGCCAGGGCGTTCACAAAGCAACGGTAAATATTTTTCCAGCAATTAAAACAAAGGAGATTTGAAACCATCTGAGTCATACCTGTGTAAACTGTGTAAACTTGGTTATGTGTCACGGTTGACGAATTTCGAACAGGGAGGAACTTGAAATGGAGTCCAAGTTTCCCACGGGGAGCACTTCCGACGAGGGACCGATGAGGCTGCCGGTTCCGGGTGAAAGCCTGTTGATGTGGTTGAAAATACTCATCTCTCTCCCTGTTTGAATCCAGTTGCTGAAGAGCCTGCTAAAGCTGTGAGGTATATGTACCCTCTTCTCCGTCTGAGTCTAGTGAAGAGCCTGCTAAAGCTGCGAGGTATATGTACCCTGTTCTCCGTCTGAGTCCAGTGAAGAGCCTGCTAAAGCTGTGAGGTATACGTACCCTCCTCTCCGTCTGAGTCCAGTGAAGAGCCTGCTAAAGCTGCAAGGTATACGTACCCTCCTCTCCGTCGGAGTCCAGTGAAGAGCCTGCTAAAGCTGCGAGGTATACGTACCCTCCTCTCCGTCTGAGTCCAGTGAAGAGCCTGCTAAAGCTGTGAAGTATACGTACCCTCCATTCTCTGTCTGAGTCCAGTGAAGAGCATGCTAAAGCTGTGAGTTATATGTACCCTCCATTCTCTGTCTGAGTTCAGTGAAGAGCATGCTAAAGCTGTGAGTTATACGTACCCTCCATTCTCTGTCTGAGTCCAGTGAAGAGTCTGCTAAAGCTGTGAGTTATACGTACCCTGCATTCTCTTGCTAGTTCATAAGCCCCTTGACCGTTGTCCCAGTGTAGTTTCCATTCAAAAGGCAGACAGAGTATGTTTTTTTTGTCGTAAGGCGGGACATCTAATTGCTGAGTGTTTACACATGTCTCCATCCCCTCTCTGCATCAGCACCGCCCCAGCCCCAGTGGCACTAGCATCAACTTCCAGGTAAAAAGATTGGGAAAAATTGGGCGCTGCCAACACGGGTGCACTGCAAAGAAGAGACTTAGCAGCCTCAAAAGCCTGATTACACACATCATCCCACACAAAGGATACCAAAGGGCTACACAGTCTGGTAAGTGGAGCAACTACCACCGAAAAGTTTTGGCAAAAACACCTATAATATCCAGCCATACCTAAAAATCTCCTAAGCTCACGTCTAGTTGTGGGAATCGGTAAAGCCAGGATAGCAGCCACCTTGGCGTCTAGAGGACGGACCTGCCCCTGACCAACCTGTTTACCAAGGTAGGTAACCGTGGCTTTCCCAAATTCACATTTCGCCAAGTTCAGTGTAAGAGAGGCGTCGGTCAACCGCTGGCACACAGTCCTCAAACTGGACATGTGGCTATCCCAGTCCTCAGAGTACACGACCACATCATCAAGATAGACGCTACAGTTGGGTACTTCCCCCAGTACAAGTTGCATCAGGCGTTGGAAAGTGGCAGGAGCATTTGTCACCCCAAAGGGCATTATAGTATACTGCATAAATGCATCTGGCGTCACAAAAGCTGAGATATCTGAAGCTCGCTGGGTCAAAGGCACCTGCCAGTATCCTTTTAGTAAATCTAACTTTGTGATACATTTAGCTGGGCCAACCCTATCGATTAAGTCGTCCATGCGAGGCAGCGGAAAAGAATCAGACACAGTAACTGCATTCACCTTTCTAAAATCAGTGCAGAAACGAAGTGTTCCGTCGGACTTGGGCGTTAGCAGACAGGGTGAGCTCCACGGACTGTAACTAGTCTTGGCTAGGCCGTGTTCCACCAGATAGCTGACTTCTCTCTGCATCGCTTCTCGTTTGGCTATCGGAGAGCGATAAGCATGCTGCTTAATAGGTCTAGCGTCACCCACGTCAATATCGTGCTCCAGCACCGTGGTGCAGGATGGCACATTATTTAAAATAGAAGGGTGAGCACGAAGTAAATCAATCACATCCTGTCGTTGAGATGTGGGTAAGTAAGACAATTGTTGAACTAAAGTAGCCATGAACTCAGATTTAGCCAACCTGCCACACATATGGTCTTCACATGGCGTTGCTAGATCAGGCTCAGACCAGTCACTAACGAGAGATGTAACTCCCACCACTGCCACCGTTGGAGTCTGCACCGGTTCCACCGGATCGCCATCTCTAGAATGAAAAAGCTTCAACATGTTTACATGACATAGACGTGTTTTTCGTCTACGGTCAGGTGTCCGGATGATATAATCGGTCTCTGAAAACTTCCTTTCCACATCATATGGCCCTGAAAATTTGGCAGTGAGGGCAGACCCAGGGACGGACAGCAAGACCAATACCTTGTCACCTGCATTGAACTGCCGTTCAACTGCTTTTTTGTCAAACCGCCTCTTCATACGGGTCTGTGTGGAAGAAAGTGACTCCCTTGCCAGCTCCACAGCGCGATGTAACCGCTCCTTGCACCGGGAAACAAAATCCACCACGTTAGTTTTAGGAGACTCATCATATACCATCTTTTCTCTCAACATCTTTAACGGACCACGCACGTTATGGCCAAACACAAGCTCGACTGGACTAAAACCTAAAGACTCTTGCTTTGTGTCACAAGCAGCAAAAAGTACAAAAGGGACTCCTTCATCCCAGTCTTTACACGTCTCATGGCAGTATTTTTTCAACATGGACTTTAACGTTTGGTGCCAGCGTTCCAAAGCTCCCTGTGACTCGAGGTGATAGGCGCTAGACACTGAGTGAGCGATTCCTAATGAGCTGAGAGTTTGTTTGAACACCTTGGAAAGGAAATTAGTTCCCTGATCAGTTTGTACCACCTTGGGCAACCCATATGTAGTGAAAAATTTGACTAGTGCCTTGGTTACTGATACGGCTGTGATTCTCCGTAGGGGAATAGCTTCTGGAAATCGGGTGGCAACACACATCATGGTGAGCAGAAACTGATTACCGGCTTTGGTTTTAGGTAACGGGCCTACACAGTCAACCATGACGTGTTCGAATGGTTCACCAACTACGGGAATGGGCTGTAACGGGGCCGGTGGAACAGGCTGATTTGGTTTGCCGACAACTTGACAAATCCTGCAGGTTTTACAAAAACGAGTCACATCAGTTTTTAGACCTGGCCAAAAGAACTGTTTTAGTACACGGTTGTAGGTTTTACTAATGCCCAAATGACCTGCCCATAAATGCTCATGTGCCAATGACAATATCTGCTGTCGACAGTCAGCTGGTGCAACTACCTGGCAAACCACCTTCCCTTTCGATATCTGGTTCTATACCTGCATCATCTGCCTGAGAAACCCACCTGCGCATATACCACGTATAAATACCACGTTATCCATAAAGAAAGGTTGTTTGCCGTCACACTCTTTTTTCTTGACCACCGAAGCAAAACATTTAATCAATGAGGGATCACTCCTTTGAGCGGTTATTAGAGCATTGGGAGTGAGCGGCAAAGGTGCAAGATCACACTATGCTGTCTATAAATTGGTTGTTTCCAAGTTGCCATCAACTGTAAGTTTGATCCCACTTTATAGTAGATGTCTTTAACTACTATGTACTAATGTCAAAATAAAATCATTTGTTAACTACAATGTTGTTGTTGATGCTGTATTACAAAACACTTTTGCTGCTATAGGCCTAGAGGTTGGATAAGGATAGGTTCAAGGGTGGGTTAAGGTGTAAGGGAAGGGTCAAGAGTGTATTAGATGTAATTACAGAAATCAATTACATGCAGGTATTATTTAAATATAAGTACAGTTTAAAAACATGCATGTACACAGTAAAGTGCATTGTTTCAAATAATTAATTTAAATGGTAGTACAATGCAATTAAAGACACTTAATATAAAGGGGTCTGTGAGGTTTTATATTATTTAACAGTTCCTAGCTCTTACTTGTCTGTAGCGTACTGGCGAGGTCTGTCGGGTTTGTCTTCCTCTGGACAAGCAATTCAACCTCTTCCTTCTCATTGAGTTTTCGTAGTAACATCGTCACACCTCTGTCGTTTAAATCAATATGGCTGCATCCGAAATCGGATACTTCCCTACTACCTGTATATAATAGGTATAAACAGTATGTGACAAAAGAAGTAGTCTATGTCCGAATTCACAGTAGCCTACTCAAAAAAAGTACCCAGACGACTTCTTCCAGCGAGTGTGCATTCGATGGACTACACACATTCATACTATATAGAACATACTTTTTTAGCGGTAATGGAGTAAGTAGCCTACTCATTCAAAATAAGTACCTACTCAGTATGTGCGATTTCGGATGCAGCCGTTGGTTCAACAATATTAGACTGGCGGCAATGACGTCACACACTTGTGTGGAGGAGTAATACATTCTAATAATGAGTCTACTCAAGATCTCTGAGATGCTACTGTAACAAACATGGCACGCAATGAGTACTTCACTGTTTTTGTTCCATGTCATTTTGCTTTATTTGATGTTTGATTCATCGCGGGTTCCCTCATACCTCAAGACCGGCCCACTTTTTCAATGGTGGAATTCCAAATTAGCACTTTTTCCAAATTGGATAAATGAAGCAACAGTTCAGCTCTTACTATTGTGTAGTTTGTATTAATACCATGGTTCAACAAATAATGTAAAGGTTAAATGTGACCCTGGATCACAAAACCAGTCTATGTCATACGGGTATATTTGTGGCAATAGCCAACAAAACATTGTATGGGTCAAAATTATAGATTTTTCTTTTATGCCAAAAATCATTAGGATATTAAGTACAGATCATGTTCCATGAAGATATTTTGTAAATTTCCCATCTTAAATATATAAAACATTTATTGTTTGTGAATGGATACAGAGCACTATCGTCAATAGAAATGGACAATTTTAAAGGCGATTTTCTCAATATTTCGATTTTTCTGCACCCTCAGATTCTAGATTTTCAATAGTTGTATCTCGGCCAAATATTGTCCTATCCTAACAAACCATACATCAATGGAAATATTATGTATTCAGCTTTCAGATGATGTATAAATCTCAATTTTTAAAAAAAATTACCCATAACTGGTTTTGTGGTCCAGGGTCACAAATAATAATTCACTTAGACTTTATAAGAAGCAATTGCGACTTTATTTCACGCAATTCTGACTTTATAACACGCAATTGCGACTTTATTTCACGCAATTGTGACTTTATAACACGCAATTGTGACTTTATTTCACGCAATTCTGACTTTATAACACGCAATTGTGACTTTATTTCACGCAATTCTGACTTTATATCTCGCAATTCTGACTTTATAACACGCAATTGCGAATTTATTTCACGCAATTCTGAGAAATAAAGTCAGAATTGCGAGATGTAAACTCGCAACTGTGAGATAAAAAGTCGCAATTATCTTTTAAAATGTTTTATTCTGTGACGGAAACAAGCTTCCATACCTCCTGGCCTCTTCCTCCCATCCATCCTCCCTGACGCGTACCGTTACGGTAGGGCCGGCCCAGCTATCGGTAGGCGCCGGCGGTGCCGCGGCCGCGGTAGCCTACCTGAGAAAACGTTTTCGAAAAGACGGGCTATGGACCCAACCAACTGTAGCCTATAGGAGGGGAGGGGAGAACTCCCTCACATGGTACAACCCACGCAGAGGCTGCGCGCTGCGGTGTCAGAATGCGGAATGTGTGTAGCCTAATGTAACTAACGTGACAAATGTGGGGGAAAAAATCCTCGACCGACCCAAAAGTGAAGCGGCCCACCGGGAATTCTCCCGATTCTCCCGATTACCCACCCCGGGCCTGACAACAGACAATCAAATAATAAATAGGGAGTAAAATTATTAATCCATAATCAGGGTTAAAAGTTTAATAAAGACACATAAATTGAACAGTTAAAATCACTTCTAATATGTTTGAGTAAAATATAGTAAAGATGGTTGAGAGATCTCTCTTTGAAAAGACAGATTGTCAAAGGAGCAAGGTCTGATCTGTACATAAATTGATCTCCCTATTAGTTGCTTATCAGAACAGAGCTAAATTCCTCTTTTCATAGTAGGCTATATTGCATCAAAGCAGACACACAAGACACAAACATATCTAGTTTTCATGTTTTCACATTCTGAGATGTTACACTGCAAGATATGTTTAGCTAACATTCGTTTACCACTTTATTCTGAGACATTCGAGCATTTGTGGTCTGTCTATCGGAAACTTACCGGTATAGACGTTTGCCCTCATCTAGCAAGTACAAAAGTTCACCCCAAGTCATTCAGCTACATTTGAGGCGTAAAGGTTGATAATAGAAAAGCAAGTATACATTTCAAATGATAATAATGGTAAACACAAATGATAATAATGAGAAACACATCAACATGATAGGCTACTAATTATTTCTTAAAATATGATTGATTACATTTGATTGAATGATATTAAAGATATAAATGATTAAATGACAAAACAATGAGCAAGAAATATTATTATATTATTATAACATTAAGGAAACTAGACATTTTTATGTTCTTGGAATGTTACAAATCAACATTCCTATAATGTTGAATTTTAAATCAAAATTAAGTTGAAAGAACGTTTGAGGAACAACGTTATAGGCCTACCTTTTAAAACACGTTCCTCTAACGTCAAGAAAACTGGACATTTTTCACGTTCCCAGAACCAACACTGAATATTTGGAGAACTTTCTTATAACAAAAGTCTGTTAGCTGGGTATAATCCATTGAATTACACTGCACAAACCAAAAGTAATAGCCTATAGGCTACCCACCGGATGAAGAAGGGTCGGCTCTCCACAGAACATAATATATTCATTTTAATTTATTTTTCGTGTTCGCATTTATGAGAAAGATACAATGTTACGGACGTGACGCTCTGAAAGCGGCACTAAAAGACTGCTTTAAAACTTTCACTGAGACCTCAAACAGGCATTTAAAACACCAAATATTAAGGATTGGCATATCAAGCAAAATAATATTCGATGATTGATCGAAAATCGTATCTCTCCCCCCACGTGCTCACCGGCAAGAGATGGGCAGTATTTTAGACAGCCTACATGTAAAATAGGCCTACGTATTTGAAATACAAAATACTATTTTGTATTTGAAAGCCTTTGGAAAAAATCAAATGTAATTTGTATTTAAATACATTTAAGATGAGTATTTTTGTATTTTCAAAATACATAAATACCTTTTGCCAGGGTAGGCTAATGATTTTGTGCATCAACTAGTTCAGACATTCACTAGCTCAACATTGGATCAGCGATTTTTTCTTTTCTTTTCTTTTTTTTCTTTTTCTTTTTCTTATAAGGTGAGATATCATGATCAATTCTACTTGTTGATTAAAGTTAAAATAGTACATTATTCACTTCAGTTAACATGAAAGAAGAAAAGAAAGAATAGTTGATTTTTATAGGGCTGCATGTTAGGGCTGGGTGATATGACACTACATATCATATTGATGATATAAAGTTTGAATTGATGGAACTTTTTCTAAATCATTTACATAGATGGGCCTATTTGTGGGGTAAGCAAATATCCGTGCAACTTAGTGGGCAGGAATTATTGGAACATTGTAGTGGAAAAAGAAGCACTGAGGAATGATACTCCACAAAAATCTTCAGCTTTTAGTTTTATTGTACATAAAAAATACTAATCAAAAAGGGGTAAAGTGTCAAATGAATTCTAATTTTAAATTTTAGATACACTTTCTAATTTTAATAAACTTATAGAAACAAATAAACTTAAAAAAAACACAAAAAAAACCCTCAAAATAGTTAGACCTTTAGTGTATGCTGTGGAATCAAAACTGATATTGAGAATTGTGAAACCATGATATTGTTACTGTGAAGTAAAATTGAGATTTTGGTCATATCGCCCATCCATATTCTTTGCTAGATAGCAGAAAAGGTTCCCACAGTTTTACATACAGTGCACAAGTAATAGACTACATTGTAACCAGAAGTAAGTATATAAATGGCTGCTATTTTGCATAAGTTTATTTGTAATTGAAAGAAAGAAAGAAAGAAAGAAAGAAAGAAAGAAAGAAAGAAAGAAAGAAAGAAAGGGCAGAGATGTGGTTAGGAATGAAAAGTCAGTAGGCCTATGTAGTTTCTTCATTCACTGTGACCTATACCTGCACTGGATGGCCAATTTCACATGTATTTTGTGTATTTTCAAAATACAAAATACTGTATTTGTATTTGAATACATTTTTTCACACAGTATTTTGTATTTGTATTTTAAATACATTTCCATACGCTTCCACAGCTGGCAGCTGTAACGTTGGACAGGTTAGATCACACTTACAGCTGCATCTCTGCCAAAGCTCAAAGGCCCACGGGTTTGGAAGAACGCTACTTGAAGAACACTGCTGTCCTTCCTGACATCCAGCAGTCTCAGTCTCTTCAGTGGACGTGCGTCAGCAGGATGAGCCTGTCTCCATCCACGGCTTCAGCGTAGAGGCCTACCAGGACATCTCCCGCTCTGTGGTGGAGCCCATGATGAAGACACGCAGTGGTCGGCAGCGTCCCTACAGCCTTAAACTAGGACTGAAGATCAAGCAGCGACTGTGGGAGGCACTCAACCGCCCTTCACTGGAGGAGACGGAGCATCCTGATGGACGTGTCCGGATCACCGAGAGCTTCTCCACAACCAGCAGAGGCTTCGCTCCTCGAATCCACGTGGACATCAGTGAAGAGCCCCTGCCTGAGGAACCCCGAAGAAAGAAGCCCAGACACTGAGTCATCACTGTGTCACATGGAGCCCGGAGTATCACACGGCGGGATATATAGTTACAGAGCAAGTTTATAGTTTTATGAGTAAGTTTAATTTTGTAGAGTAAGTTTAGAGTTTTATAAGTAACGTTAAGTTTTATTTTCTAGAGGTATTTTGCACATTGTTGTGAGGTTGTCAGGATGTTTTTGGTGATTGTCAAAGCATTGATATGCTGTTCATAGGTTGTTCAAAGTGGTTTTTAGCGTTTTGCTACACGGTTGTTGGGATGTTTTGGATGGTTTCCTGTGTGTTGACATGCGTTTGCCAAGGTGTTTTGGGCAGTTGTTAGCGTGTTGCTTTGCGGTTGCTGGAATCTTCTGAGTGGTTTTTCATGCATTCCTATGTGGTTGTCAGGATGTTTAGAGTAGCAGTCGGTTGATATGCGGTTGCTTTTAAGCAGTTACTGCAGGTTAGGGAAGGTTAGGGTCCCTCACACGGTTTGCAGCTTGACGTGCTGTGAGGGCTTGTGTGCATCAGTGATGCTGAGAGCTACGCCACTGGTACTTCACAACTACTGCTAGGGTCACCCATAGTGGACAGGTCTCAGCTGAGATGCCAGACGAAGACAAACCACCTGATTCTGGACAGCAGAAGATTGACCTGATGTTCCTGGCAGAAGATCACTGTCTTGTTACAACGACAACAACATCAGAGGTACCTGAATGGAAGAAAATTCAAGATTCAAGAAAAACTGATTATTTGTGGAAGTCATCAATGGATCAATGGAAGCAACCGCAAGGCAAAACAGTTTAATATTAGCAAAGGCTGCATTCTTTCTTCAGCATTTTTGTAAAAGCATTCGGCCAATTAAATTAGAGGAATGCTAATATTATAAATTCTTACATTCTTGTATATGTATGATAAATATGAAATAATTCTCTTCTAACTTCAGGCACACGATCATGTAAATACAGGCAAGCAGAGATGAATAAAATACAACAATTACTATTCACAGGTAAACACTATCACAGTAATCTGAACTTCATAAACAGACACTGTTCTTCTGTTTTGTCCTTGAAAAAAAAATTGTCATGCCTTAAAATAGCTTTAATGTAACTCTACACCCTTGCCTCATTTAGTATACCGGTTCTATGAATATGCAAATTAACCAGCTCAGAAATCCACTCATTGACAATCACATGTTGATCTGATTGGTTACAAGGTAGTTTGTGACATCATAAACACCAGCGATTTGGTTCACTGCAGTTTTAAGGAGAAAATACTCAGCAATGGTGTCGACTTATGAATTTGCATATGGTTTGTCTTAAAGCATATTAAAAACACCACATAGACATATAAACACAGGGGGACTTTAAAAAGTCCACCCGCAAGGATCCATTAGGCTTCTATTCAAAGGGTAGGAATACCTGAAATAGAAACAACAGAAAACATTTAGCTTTAAATTTTTAATTTTGATCTCATTCATACTTTTGTGAAATTGTTTTTTTTTTTTTCAGTCGCCACTGTAATAAATTAAAATAGCAATAATGGCAAATGGAAACAAATAATAATACAAATCAATATTGCATGAGTTCATGTTATCATAATACTGTACTTGAAACAATGAATCAGTCCTCCACTGGTCAAAGAGCTCAATCGTCAATCGCTGTTGTCACAGAAATGGACATTTGTTTTCTTTTCTCGTTGTTGTATTTCTGACTGCTGACACATCCATAGATTTCCCACTCTCCTATTTAACTGAATTTTCCTCCACACAGATCTTCTATAGATCAATCAGGTTTCTGGGCTGTCGCTGAGAAACACGGAGTTTGAGCTCCCTCCAAAGATTCTCTATTGGGTTTAGGTCTGGAGACTGGCTAGGCCACGCCAGAACCTTGATATGCTTCTTACAGAGCCACTCCTTGGTTATCCTGGCTGTGTGCTCCGGGTCATTGTCATGTTGGAAGACCCAGCCTCGACCCATCTTCAATGCTCTAACTGAGGGAAGGAGGTTGTTCCCCAAAATCTCGCAATACATGGCCCCGGTCATCCTCTCCTTAAAACAGTGCAGTCGCCCTGTCCCATGTGCAGAAAAACACCCCCAAAGCATGATGCTACCACCCCCATGCTTCACAGTAGGGATGGTGTTCTTGGGATGGTACTCATCATTCTTCTTCCTCCAAACACGTTTAGTGGAATTATGACCAAAAAGTTATATTTTGGTCTCATCTGACCACATGACTTTCTCCCATGACTCCTCTGGATCATCCAAATGGTCATTGGCAAACTTAAAACGGGCCTTGACATGTGCTGGTTTAAGCAGGGGAACCTTCCGTGCCATGCATGATTTCAAACCATGACGTCTTAGTGTATTACCAACAGTAACCTTGGAAACGGTGGTCCCAGCTCTTTTCAGGTCATTGACCAGCTCCTCCCGTGTAGTTCTGGGCTGATTTCTCACCTTTCTTAGGATCATTGAGACCCCACGAGGTGAGATCTTGCATGGAGCCCCAGTCCGAGGGAGATTGACAGTCATGTTTAGCTTCTTCCATTTTCTAATGATTGCTCCAACAGTGGACCTTTTTTCACCAAGCTGCTTGGCAATTTCCCCGTAGCCCTTTCCAGCCTTGTGGAGGTGTACAATTTTGTCTCTAGTGTCTTTGGACAGCTCTTTGGTCTTGGCCATGTTAGTAGTTGGATTCTTACTGATTGTATGGGGTGGACAGGTGTCTTTATGCAGCTAACGACCTCAAACAGGTGCATCTAATTTAGGATAATAAATGGAGTGGAGGTGGACATTTTAAAGGCAGACTAACAGGTCTTTGAGGGTCAGAATTCTAGCTGATAGACAGGTGTTCAAATACTTATTTGCAGCTGTATCATACAAATAAATAGTTAAAAAATCATATATTTTAAAACTAGATTAAAGATGCATCTCTTCAGCCAGGCATTCATATAATACTTTTAATCTTACAGTTAAATCCAACCTCTAACACCAGAGGAGAACTGGCCCCCGACTGAGCCTGAGTTCTCCCAAGTTTTTTTTTTTTCTCCATTAGGTCACCTGATGGAGTTTTTCGGTTCCTTGCCACTGTTGCCTTTGGCTTGCTCAGTTGGGGATATTTGGGATATTTCATTTAATTCATCAATCAACAATACTATTGATCAGCATTACCAAACGTGGACATTTTCCACTAGAAACAAGCATTGATGTATTATTTTAATTTAATACTGTGAAGCTGCTTTGATACAATCTGTATTGTGAAAAGCGCTATATAAATAAACTTGACTTGACTTGATATATTGTGATTTCTGGATTTTTTTTTTAGATTATGTCTCTCACAGTGGACATGCACCTACGATGACAATTTCAGACCCCTCCATGATTTCCAAGTGGGAGAACTTGCAAAATAGCAGGGTGTTCAAATACTTATTTTCCTCACTGTATATATATATATATATATATATATGTGTATATCTCACAAAAGTGAGTACACCCCTCACATTTTGGCAACCATTTTAATATATCTTCTCAGAGGACAAAACTATAGAAATTAAACTTGGATATATTTTAGAGTAGTCAGTGTGCTGCTTGTATAGCACTATAGATTTACTGTCTTCTGAAAATAACTCAACATACAGCCATTATTGTCAAAATAGCTGGCAACAAAAATATGTCAAAACTGTGCCCAAAGTGTCAATATTTTGTGTGGGCACCATTGTTATCTATAGCACTGCCTCAAACCTCCTAGGCTTGGAGTTCACCAGAGCTGCACAGGTTGTTGCTGGGATCCTCTTCCACTCCTCCATACACGTGGCGCTTCTCCACCTTCCGCTTGAGGATCACCACAGGTGCTCAATAGGGTTCAGGTCTGGAGACATACTTGGCCACTCCATCACCTTCACCTTCAGCTTCCTCAGCAAGGCAGTTGTCATCTTGGTGGTGTGTTTGGGGTCGTTATCATGCCGTTCAGCACAGTTTCTGAATTGAGGGCATCATGTTCTGCTTCAGAATGTCGCAGTACATGTTGGAATCCATGTTTTCCTCAATGAAGCGCAGCTCCCCAGTACCAGCAGCACTCATGCAGCCCCAGGCCATGATGCTACCACCACCACCCTCGACTGTAGACAAGACACACTTGTCTTGGTACTCCTCACCAGGGCATCGCCACACATTCTGGACACCATCTGAGCCAAACAAGTTTATCTTAGTCTCATCAGACCACAGGACATGGTTCCAGTAATTCATGCTCTTGGACAGGTTGTCTTCAGCAAACTGTTTGCGGGCTTTCTTGTGAGCCAGCTTCAGAAGAGGCTTCCTTCTGGGACGACGGCCATGCAAACTGACTTGTTGCAGTGTGCAGTGTGAGCACTGACAAGCTGATCTTCCGTTTCTGCAACCTCTAAAGCAATGCTGGCAGCACTCATGCGTCTGTTTTTTGAAGCCAGCTTCTGCACCTGACGCACAGCACGAGGACTCGACTTCTTTGATTGACCCTTGTGAGGCCTGTTCCAAGAGGAACCAGTCTTGGAAAACCTCTGTATGACCCTGGCCTGTACTGTAGCTCAGTTTCAGGGTGTTACCAATCTTCTTATAGTATAGGCCATCTTTGTGGAGTGCAACAATTCTAATTCTCAAATCCTTAGAGAGTTCTTTGCCATGAGGTGCCATGTTGAACATCCAGTGGTCAGTATGAGAGAATTGTACTCAAAGCACCAAATTTGAACTGTTCTAATACAAGATGCACAAATTAAACAGACAAACCATGAACATGATGAATAGGACATGTGGCTTTGCATGGTTAAACGACGTAATGCTGTTATTACTTAGGCTGTACTCACTTTTGTTGCCAGCTATTTTGACAATAATGGCTGTATGTTGAGTTATTTTCAGAGGACAGTAAATATATAGTGCTATACAAGCAGCACATTTACTAAAATATATCCAAGTTTCATTTCTATAGTTTTGTCCCTTGAGAAGATATACTAAAATAGTTGCTGAAAAGTGAGGGGTGTACTTACTTTTGTGAGATACTGTGTATATATATATATATATATATATATATATATATACACACACACACACATATATATGTATGTATGTGTGTGTGTATATGTATTAGTTCAGTATTTTTGTGACTTCATCATTTCACCGATACATTATGCCACCATCAGTGCTGTTACCGCTGAGTCTATGTTGGATGTTAACTTTTATAAACGTGCCTTAGAAAAAAACAAAAAAAACAAAACAGTAGTGCATCTTGAAACAAAACAATGACTGATCTATTTTAAGATATTTCAGTGCAAGTTGCTTTCAGTTAAAACAGCTCAAACATGCATTTTAGTCTGGGACTAGGCTCAAGCCTTGTCTGTGAAACCAGGGAGAAATGTCCCAAAAACAATAGTTTGAGAAAGACAAAGCAGTAATTCCAACAGGCACAGCTTGTTTTCATGATCAACTTGCTGAAAAGCTGGTCTTAAAACCCCTCGAAAACAATCAAAGCTCTGACCGGATCAGCTCCTTATATAGGCTATCTGTGAACTTTTAAATCCAAACTCATCTGTTAGATCTCTGAGGTCTTCTGAACAAAGACTGTTGATGGTCCCAAGATCTAAATTTGAGAGGCGACCGTGCTTTTTCTGTTGTTGGGTCAAAACTGTGGAATAGTCTTCCGGTTTCCCTCAAATTAGTTAAACTTTCATCAGAATCGTAGTTTTTGAGGCCTCATCATGTATTGGTGTTTTGATGTACTCCTTTTTTCTCATTGCATTGCAGTCTTTATTGGTCATATTTACTTTTTATGTTCATTTTAATTTGGTATTATACAGCAGTGGTCATCTACTGTTGTTTTTATTGTGCTTTATAAATAGATTTTGATTTGATTTGATTTGAAACCAGCCTGCTAAACCAGTTATGAACGGGCTGGAAGACCAGCTAAACAGCTTAGGCTGGTTTTAGCTTTTTTTTTTTTTTTTTTTTTACCCCTGCAGGGCAGACAAGAATAATGCAAGAAAAAAAAAAAAAGCATAACTTACCCACATTTCGTTAGCCTCATTGCATAATTGCCTAAGTCATATTTCAATGTCTTTGGAAAACAAGGAAAAACAAAAAATGACTTAGGCAATTATGCTATGAGGCTAACGATTTGCAGGAATATGGTCCACATGCTTCAAATGTTCCTTGCAAAGAGAAGATGCTTATGTGAAGTTCTGAATTGCATGAGAAGGAAAGATTTCCGGGTAGGTAGTAGAAACATTTAATACCATGTATAAATACAAAAATAAAACCAATCAAAATAAAATAGAAAAATACAATAGATTAAAATGACATAAGACGTTATACATTTACATAAAATTCTTCTGGAAGGATCTCATTTAAAAAGTTGGAAAGATTTCCTGAGTTACACCTGCACCCTGTTACTTAATATAGTGATACCTCAAATCATCTGGTTTATTGGGGAATAGTATGCTAAGAAACACATTAAAACCTCTCAGAACACAATAGAAAGCACAAAAAAAAAGCACACACAAAAAAAGTGATGTTGAAATGCTTTATTTTTTTTTTAAATTGATAAAATCACAGAAGACATTAAAATGTAAAACCCACAAAAATCGAACAAAACATAAATATTTATGAAAAAAGAATACATTTTTAAGCCATTTTCTTGAGACTGAGTGAACCAAACCAATTAATTCCACTCAAATCTCGTTGAAACCACAGACTGAATCAGTACAAACACTGTCAGGTTAAGTTAAGAGAATAAGTAGCGCTTACTTCCTCCTCTCTTTCACTCTTTTCTGTAGTTCGGAGCATTCTCTGTCCGAGATCGGACTGGCACTCAACACGACTCCTCTTCCCGTCGGATCCACCTGTACACTCATCATACAGCACATATCCACCAGCTCTCTCTGACAATGCAGGATCCCGCTGTCGGCCTCGCTGCGTCTCGCCGGGTCTTTCCGAAGTTTTCGGAACTCTGTTCCCGAGAAGCCAATGAGATCGGTCAGCATGGCGTCAGACAGATCCACGTCCAAGTACCCGCTTCCATCTGATATGGTGGCTCCCAGTTTCCATGCACCGCCACTGACGCGCAAATTTCCCACCAGTGTGACAATGAAAGCTTGTAGTCGGAAAACCTGAACACTGACGGGCGGCCAACTGCATGCCTGTAGTGTGCAGAGGTACACGGGACCTGGAGCGTCTCGTTCGCAACCAGAAGATCCACCTGTGTTTGTAGAGGAACTTGCACCAAATGTATCCAGAGCTTCTGGATGTAAGGGTAAGGGTCTGCTTTGGTGAGGAGTTCTGGAGCGAAAACTCAGAGGGTTAAGTTCTTCCGTTTTGGGATGGGTTGGTATCTTTGAGTCAGGTTGCTTGATCTCAGAGTGTTCCCGAGTACTTGGCAAGACTTGCGAATCTATCGGGCTCATCACACTGTCCAGCTCCTCTAACGGGATGTCATCAAAGTCCTCAGGAATGTAGTCCATCATATCATCAGCGGCGTTTTGCGGAACATCGTCAAAATTGTCTGGAATACTTCTGAAGTCATCATCTGGGATTTCATCCATGTTATCCCAGTTGTCTTCCCTGGATATGGGCGTCGCTTGCGGACGGGATTGCGAGTGAGGGTGAGACTGTCTGAACGAAGCCTCTGAAGTCACGCTGTCATAACCACTGTCAGCTACCTGATGATCTACCACGGCCAGAAGCTCCTGGTCATCTGGTTCCTCGCCTCGTGGATGGTTCTCCTCAGGCAAACCAAGTGTCCCACAAAGCACTCTGCCTTGAGAGTACATCTCCAAAAGCTGTTCCACCTCCCCACCCAACACCTTCACATTCTCAGCTTTCAAGAGCAACACCCCTAGACGTACGACGATCGGCCCGACTAGCTGTAGCTTCGTGCCGGGAGCCAGGTTTGTACTCAGAGCCGGGATGGGCCGGTATTCCATACCCTCCAGACTTTGCACTCCATCCGTGAGCTGCAACATCAACACACGCGTGGGCTTGGCCTCCCACGGCCTCTGCGTTTCCTGCGTAACAGCCGAGACTTGATCGTTGGAGCGGTCGGTGCCCCGAATACGCTGTAGTTGAGTGTAGGCGGGCTGGCTGATGTCTAGTAGAGAGTCCATCTGAACACAGTAACAGCCGTCCAGTTCTGTCTTCAGCACCTCCGAAATCCTTTCGGGAAGAACCGGGTGGGCCAGATCCCGCAGGTCAGTCAGCAGCCATTGCTCCAAGACACGCTGATTCAGCTGCGACTGAGGCACGGATTCTCTATCCGCCTCCTCCTTTATCCAGTTCACACAAGCGTCCAGCCAGGCATGAGGGACTTGGACGTGGCATTCGGAGCGCAGCCATGCCTGGGTAACCTGGACTTCACCCACTGACATCCTCTCACTGTCCCAAACACTAGAGCTTTACCTTTTAAACATGGAAAGAGGCAAATGTGTAGTAAAGATTTAGACTTTTTAACTTAACGCATTTATTAAAACATTTGAATTCTAAGGCTTCCACATCCAATTATGATTAGATAATACATTTCATCTTAAAAATGTCATTGTATGATTAAAAAAAAACAAAAAACATTAAAATAATGATGTATAGTTCCAAAGGTTTGAAAACATTTTAAAAGAAGTCTCTTATGCTCAAAGCCTGCATTTATTTAATAATATAAAAAACAGTAATATTGTGAAATATTATTACAATGTAAATGAATGGTTTTCTATTTGAGTATACTTTAAAATAAAATTTATTTCTGTGATGCAGCGCTAAATTTTCAGCATCATTACTCCAGTCTTCAGTCTCACTTGATCCTTCATAAATCATTCTAATATGCTGATTTATTACCAATCTTGGAAACAGTTTTGGATTCATTGATGATCGAAAAAGTTAAAAAGAACAGCACTGATTCAAAATAGAAATCTTTTCTAACAATATAAATATTTACTATCACTTTTTTTTAATCAATCAAAAATCAATTTAACACATCCTTGCTGTATAAAAGTATTAATTTCTTTTTTAAAAAAAAGAAAAAAGAAAGAAAAATAGTGACCCCAAACTTTTGAACCTTTTGTATGTTGTTACAAAAGATTTCTATTTGAAATAAATGCTGATTTTTTAAAAACCTTTTTATTCATCAAAGAATCCTGAAAAAAGTATCACAGGTAAAAAAAGCAGCACAACTGCTTCCAACATCTAAATTACAGAAACTTCTGTCTGTCTGTCAGTGTGTCTGTCTGTGTGTGTGTCTGTTATTCGCATATCTCTCGAACCGTTAGTCCGATGGATTTCAAACTTGACAGGTGTCTTGCTACGGGCACGAGTAAGTGCAGTGCCAAGTTTGACGTTGTTTGGATTAGAAATGCTAATCTAATATCTAATTAGATCTAATAAATGCTAATATCGTTAAAGGGGCTATGTGTAGGTTTTTACTTTAAAAAATCTTTAAGATAGAGTTTTCATTTGTACATGTATGAGCCAACCATGATGTAATAAAAAGAAAGACTGTCCACCTTGACTGTCCACCACGGTTGCCTCTATCAGCCTGTAGGCTCAATTGTTTGTGAAGGAGTCGGGCCCGAATCGGCACGAAAATTCACAAAATGTGACGTCATGCGCGTTCTCATCTACTTGGGCTTACATCCGTACGGCACGGCAGCCATTATTAGTAAGCAGCAGCAATCTGTAGTGTTTTCAAATGGACTCTGCGGATGGAAAGAAGTGACCAGCCTCCAGCACAATTCAGACACCCACGGACACTCTTCGTAAGTTATAAAAAAACAACAACAAAAAAACGTTCTTCTAACGGCCACTGGTGTCAGTAACGGTTAGAAATTTCAGAACCTACGCAATGCTCCTTTAAATATATCGGTAAAAGAAGCACTTAGAAGGCTGTGGTTTAAAAATAAACATTCTGACATAAACACTCTGTCAGCTACACTGTTAACTTCTGAATATTATATTTTATTCATGGCCATCATTTGTAGTAACCAAGCGGCAACCTCCCTGTCTCTCTCTTGAAACCAACACGGAAGTGAATTAAACGGCAATTCATCAACTGTCCGCTTGAGGCTGGGTGCAGAAGTGAGTCAAATCTGTATCTCCCCCATGTTAAAATGCTCAACTTTACAGCAGAAAAAACATGTTTACAGCCTGGTGCAAAAAGTGGCTTTGGTCTATACAGCTAATTTTGCCCTTCATGACAACTGTGAGGAGGGTGAATTTTTTTTATAACTCATCCGTTTACATTAAATTAAGCCTTAAATTTCAGCATAATTAAGGGTGTCCCCTTTTGAGTGACAGTGTGATACCCGCTGCTATGGTCATTAGTCATCATTTGCAGTTTGTCTGCTGTCTGTTAGCGGTCACGTTACCTCAGCTCATTGTCTGACTGTAAAAATAAATACATTCGTGAGTGACGCGCTGCCAAGATGGCGACGGTCGGCCACGCCCACTTTAGGCTTCAAAAACGGTCTTCAAAAACCTACGGGTGACGTCACGGACACTACATCCATATTTTTTTTACAGTCTATGGTAGTAACCTATTCACAAACTGTTTGCTCAAGTGTAGCATTTTTTCGGAGTTCACTGTGTAGCCTGCTCCCTGAATCGTCACGCTTATTAATTTGTGGATGTTAACTGAATCTGTAAGTCACCTACGCTGTTTACTTCTGTATATTATATCTATCTATAAATTACGGGAACGTCTTTCTGTCTGTCTGTCTGTGTGTGTGTGTGTGTGTTATTCGCATATCTCTCGAACCGTTATTCCTATGGATTTCAAACTTGACAGGTGTCTTGCTACGGGCATGAGTAAGTGCAGCAAGGCCGTAGATTTGGTTTGAACATTGGGGGGGTTGAAAAATTATTCTGCATATTTTTCATGTGATCATGGTATAAATATTGGGGGGGTTGTAATGCATAGATTTAAATATTGGGGGGGTTATCTCCCCCCTAACCCCCCCACAAACTACGCCCCTGAAGTGCAGTGCCAAGTTTGACATTGTTAGCTTGGAGTTCACTGTGTAGCCTACTCCCTGAATCGTGTAGTTTAATGTTCCACATTTATTGTATGTCATTATGTCAGTATCAGTATTTGCTTTCTACCATGCACAAATAAAAATGTCACTGAACTTTTGCTGTGTAATTGTAACAATGAGCACTCAAACACACCAAACCAACAATTACTAAAAACACACTCAAAAACTGATTTTGCACTAGTTAATAATAAAGCATCATATTAGAATGATTTCTGAAGGACCATGCGACAGCGAAAAATTTAGTAATGATGCTGAAAATTCAGCTTTGATCAGAGTGTGTGGTGAATTATTATTATTTTTAAATACTTTTTCGAAATAAAAACCACATAATTTGCAACTTACTAAACTGTATAACACTACACTATACTATGTACAACATTTTTATGTTTAGTTAAAGTAGATACCTTACCAGAAAATGAGTAATTCCTGTGCAGGCTGCATGGTGTCTACTTTGAGAGACACTTTGCTCTGATAAATGTGTTGCGATCATAACCTATAACGTCTTTACCTATACTACGGATCTTCTTGTGACTCCCTTACAGCGACTAAGTTACGTTTTGACATTTCATAAAGTACTAAGAAATATCACAATTAGACTTATCTCATTTCAAAACACAACTGTACTTTCTACGACTAACTAGTCGTGCTAATCATGAAAGCGCGGTCATAGATGATTGGCGTTTCAGTTGACCAATGATTGTCCGTGACGCTGCTGGAGTTTCGGTTATGCTGGTGTTTGGACCAATCAGAGCGCGGTTCTTTTGTGGAGGGAGGTGCTTTCATTGGTCCAACTACATCGCCGTAGAAAGATAGATTTAGTGCGTCATTGTTTTTACGAAGGGGGAGTAAGACAGGAACAGGTCGGTAGGTACATTTCCTGATACAAAAATAATTTTAATATCGGTTTTACACAGTAAACCAATATATAGTAGTGTTAAACAGGTTCACAGTTCTAAATTATCGATGTACGTTTTCGTGCACACGGGTTATTGTCGCAGTTTGCATTATTTCTTTCTTGCTAAGTAACTAGCCTCTTCTGTGTTAGCTAAAGGAAGCTAGCAGTCCTAATAAGCTATTTCCTGTACTGCAATTTCCACAGTTTGGCATGCGTTGAAGAAAGTGTTGGCGTTGTATTTATTTATTTTATTCTTTTTTTCAGCAGGATACGTAGTATCTACGAGTACTGCTAGTGAAATAATACTTGATGGTAGTTAGCTAGCTCGTTAGCTCCCTGAAACTATCTATTGTTAATTAGCCAGGCAGGCAGCTGATTCCGTACAAGAAGATGGCGGCTAATCAATTCTTTTAACAGTAATCCTGTGTTTCAAAGCACTGTAAGTTGCATGTCTAGACAACATCGTTAGGAATCATTTGGCGAATAGTTCGTTAGCAACACAGGCGCGTTCTGCCGTTCATAAGCCCTTGTGTTGCGCACAATGCTGTCTAGGTAGGCAGCCTAATACTTTTTGAGACACAACCTAGTTAGGTTTGTTTTTAATGTTCTTAATATTTTCTTGCTAATTTTAGGTATATTGCAGTACATCATTTTTCAGTTTTTTCCAAAACTGGATAATAGCTGCTAGAACATTTAGTTTCAGTTCTCCTTTCAATTTAACACTAACACACACACACACACACACACACACACACACACATATATATATATATATATATATATATATATATATATATATATATATACACACACACACACTTTTTTTTAAAATAATTTCACTTAAAATAACCAAGTTTTGGTTTGTTTTTCGTTAACCATGCTCCATTGACAAAGAGAAATGTTCATTCTGATGAGATTCATAGAATGGTTATAAAAAATTGTTTAGAGTTTTAGAGCTGGGACTAGCATCCTATTAGATCATATGACATTTTCTTTCATGTACTATTTGTATTTTCCCTTAGGCATCTGTTAGAAAAGAGAGAGCTGTTCATCTCCACTTGTTGTAGATAGATAATGGAGCCAGAAAACGACCCGCAGGAAGAGGACACTTACAGCAACAATGAGAGTAACGGTAAGATCCAGCAATTTATTATATATTTTTTTTAAAGCAGCGTAAAATTAAAATGGAGCCAATATTTTGAATGTTGTTATTGTGCACTCTTTTTATTCAAAGAAAAAAAAAATGTTAGTCTTCATCCGATTTTCACCATCCACTTCCCAACAGATAAAATCCTGCTTTTTCTTGTGCAGTATCTGGTTTAACCTTTTAAAGTCAGACACAGGGCGTCCCTGACCAATTTGCTGCCCAAGGCAAGATTTTACCTGGTGCCCATTGCATCGCAACCGATTCCACCACTGATCATTGTGTTTGTATTCTCACTCTGGAGCTGCACGTTTCTGGATAAATTGAGGATCACTTTTTTTTTTTTTTTAATAGGGATTCTGAATAGAAATATAACAAAATAACATGTAATTTACTAAAGATTCTGAAAAAAGTGTATTGCTACAGTCTTATTTAAGTCTATTTATATACAGTCTATATATATATATATATATATATATATATATATATATATATATATATATATATATATATATATTGAATGAATGAATCAATGCCTAAAGCCCTATTCGGATGGTAATTGTTTCTGATACGGTAATAGTCAGAAAAATCAAATTTCTGTAATGGAGTAGGTTATTTGACCTTTAGACAAAGCATTTTTTTTAAAAATCAGCCATTTATTAATGCTTGAGCATTTAAATTGACAGACGAACACGTGCTTAGAATAAACAGAATGATATTGTCCACTGGTGTGGACGCTAACATAGTTATCTTTATAGTTATCATTCTAGGTGTGAATGGGCCTTAAGTGTCCATCTTGAAATATTGCTGACAGCATAACATATATCTTTGTTTCCTTTATAAAAATCAGTAAAAATTTCACCGGAAAAAGACACGATCTTAAGTGGGACATTTTTACAATTATACTAAAAGAATTCTCCAGTCGTTTAGTCCACTTAAACCTGCAAATTCGCGTTCATCTGCCTTTACCATAGGTCTTTAACCCTGCTCCTGGAGGCCCACTGTCCTGTAGAGTTTCACTCCAACCCTAATCAAACACCTGAACTAGGCTCAACCAGCTAATCAAGGTCTTCAGGGTTGCTTGAAAATCACAAGCTGAAGCAGGTTGAATATAAACTTTGCAGGGCAGTGGTCCTCCAGGAGCAGGGTTGAAGACCTCTGGCCTGCACTATTAGGGGCTTTCGCACCGGAGGAACCTTTTCAATGTTCCTAGAACTAATGGCGGAAGTACTCCCTTTTTGGCGTGTTCGTACCGCAGGAACTGGGAACGATTTTAGTTGTAGGAACTCCTTTTGGGGAACTCAATTAGCTCCTACTTCAGAGTATGGTCTAACCCAGCACAATAAGAACTACCAGTGATGTAAGTGTACGCCGATGGGCCGAACGCTTGCGCAACACCAGTGCCCGCCATTTAACAAAAACAGAATGTGTACACAGTTTATAGCCTATTTATTTACTCCTCGAACAAACTCTACTAACAAGAAAAACAGTGATGGATGGACCCAGAAATATATGGGTCAGATAAGAGAGACATCCAAAATGTGCAGTGTTGATGTGCCTCCAGGAACAGGGTTGGGAAAAACTGCTCTAATATATGTCACAATACAGAAGAAAAGATCTGTCGCTAGTTCCTGTTCATTGCAACTTTTATGTGATAAATGTACGTGTTGCGAATGCCTTTTCAGGGAAGCGTTCTGCTGAGGATACCGAGGAGGACATGCCCCATAAGCGATCACGAAACTCTGACGACATGGTGGAGCTCAGAATTCTGCTGCAGAGCAAAGTAAGTCCCTGAGTTTCCTGTCACTTCTGAGTTTCGTTTCTCCTCTTGTACCTCAATGCTGATTGGATCTTCTCTGCAGAATGCCGGAGCGGTGATCGGAAAGGGTGGGAAGAATATTAAAGCTCTGCGCACCGATGTGAGTACTCGTTTGTTTAGTTTGCACATTCTCACTCTTTCCACACACACAAACTGTGGTAGATGGAGCTCAGATGTATGTAGAACTGGGTTATAATATGCTAATGCTAGTATGTATAAAAAGCAACAGAACACTTTAAACTCATCATCCAAGAAAAAAAGATAGATTTTGTGGAACCAAGGCAGTTTGTGTTACAAAAACAGTGCTGTGTTATAAACACCCCACATTCTACTGTACTCTTTAGTTAATTGAAGAGTATATGAATCTTTGAAACTGGCTAAAATAGTATTTGGCCTAGTACATATTCTCATAATCTGTTCCTCTCCTGTTCTCCATTCTCCTCCAACATTATGAGAATTGAAAAGTCACACTGAAAGTGTTTCCAATTAAAAAATGTATTCCTCTTCCACTCCCTCTCCCCTTTTCCTTGTTTTTTGTTTTTATTTTTCTGTTCATTTTTGGCCAATTCCCATATTCCGGATCGACTCGTACCGCCCACCTGCGTTGCCGCCTGACCTCCTGACTCCCTGGTTGGCCACACCCATAATCGCGCCCTTCCTATTGGGCGGCTTACTTGATTGACATCCGTGTGCTTGATTGCTCTGGGTACTTGGCCCCGCCCCCTGCAGTACAATGCCACTGTGTCAGTCCCAGACAGCAGTGGGCCCGAGCGGTACGTGCCACTCAGATACTCCAACCTCCAAGTCATATCAGCTCTGTTACTGCCAATATCAGAACTGTTTTAACATCCTTAATGTACAAACTGCTCCCTTTCTGCCATGAAACATGAGTATGATGCTGCCATGACGATCAATATGAATTTAAAATGCTGTTGTGCTATGTTCAAATGCCTTTTCTGTCATGTAAGGAAGCCCTTTCCCACCCTGTTTCCCTCTCCGACTGGGAAATGTCCTACTTCCACAATTTTCACTTTAAAGGTTTCTTGCTAAAACAAGGCTGAATTTAGTTAGTTATGGTGAAGGGGCAGTGCAAAATATATTTCCCCCTTTTGTCTGTTGCATTGTTTTACTGTGGCATTTGACTTTGACCAACCCTCCCCCCCCCCTCCCCTTATCTATCTCTGCTATTTCTCTCTCTCCCTTCTCTACTGGATTTGGGACCTGCTTCATTCATTCTCTCTGCACTTTTTCACCCCTCTATCCGTTTCATATCTGACCTTCCCTGTATCTTCACGTTTCAGCAATGGGAAGAAGCTTCAGTTTGTTTTTCTTTGTTTTCCTGTGTTCTCCACTCCCCTTTGACAAAGGAGTGCATGACTCTCTTTGGGGTCTGTTCCCCCTCACATTTAAATGTGCTAAAAAAAGAACTGACCGTTTTCTTCAGGCTGTTTGTGTCTCTAATATACGCTCTCTTCTCTCTTCTCGTGGAATGCAATTCATTACATTAACAGAATCCTAAGCGTCAGTGCTGATATTCCCACGGTAGCTGAGATATTGCTGAAGATCATACCTACTCTAGAAGAGGTGAGTGTTTTTTTCGGGTTTTTTTCTTTTTCTGTTCACAATTCATATGAGATGAACGTAGGGGTGATTTATACACATTTATTTTTGAGCCCTGCATGTGCCCCAGACTGTGATGTACTAGCAGCCAAAAAACAAACAAAAAAAATAGCACAGAAGCCTGAATGACTTGTCATGTTATAAGCTTTCATCATTACTGATCTCATGTGTGACTTGATTTTCTTCCCATTATTGGATGTGCAATTTTTAGATAAATGTTCATGTTACATATTTTGGTTGCATTTGTAAGTTAATAAAAATGCGACTGGTTGTGTAAAATAGTAGTGATGCACCGATGTGAAAATTGTGGCCGATACTGATAACCGATATTAATATTGCTGTTATGGCCGATACCGATATTTACCGATGTCGATATCTCTGTATAGAAAACAAATTTTAATGATTATCAAATAAAGAGGTATTTTCCAAAACACTTTTTTTTTTTTTTTACTTTAGAAATTACTGATATTGGGCACCTTTACCTGTGTGCAAAATATGTCACACACACATGCATTATATTGCATTGCATATAATGTGTGCTGGTCAACTTGTCTAAAATTAAGAAACCCTTAGAAAACAGCAAAAAAAAAAACAGGAACATTGTGTACAATTAAGAGAGGCTACTTAATTTATTATTCCAATATCCAAATATGATACTAAATACCACAGGGAAAAGGGCTTCTTGTGACGTTCTGTCTTTGCGTTTGAACTTTGCACATTTTGAACAGGACACGTATTAGCTGAATAAATGTTAGCCAATACAAACATATAGAAAACAGTTGACAATGAATAGACAGGAGTCCAATAATAGCATAACGAATCACTTATTCTAAAAAATAATAACAAGTAGGCTATAAGACGAATTCGACATATGGGCTGTGTTAACAGTAAAACGTCTGTCATTTAACGAATTTTAAAAACACGGATGGATAATACAAAATGCTTTCTGACATTTTGACAGAAAAAAAACAAGCAAGAACAAAATTTAAACTTAGCCCGTCAATATTTCATTTTACAATTACCTTCTCTCTCTGTGTGCGTGCGTCCGTGTTTGTGTGAGAGAGAGCTCGCGCAGCACTGATACAACGGTAGCCTACTTTTTAATCCATAAGTAATGATGTTAGTAAGTTGCTAGTTTTCATACAAAATAAATGTAACATAATTAGGTAGGCTATTTTAGTTATTATTAACACAATAACGTAACACATGAAGGCTACGTTTCTCAACACTGAGAATGAATAAATAAACGCCTGTTTATCCACTCGCGCTTATCAGTAATTCACAAATCACACGTGCTGTCACTTTTGAGAAAAATCAAATTCGAACGGGTATCAAATATCAAGCAATATATTCAAATATCTACGAGTCAAAAAAACGATCAGTCAAAAATGTGTCATGAAGAGGAAAAAAACATAAGTCGCACTGGACTGAATTAACAATGTTACGGACAGGACAGTTCTCCGTTACGGACGTGAGCGCTCTGAAAGCGGCACTAAAAGACTGCTTTAAAACTTTCACAGAGACCTCAAACAGACAGCACAAAGCCTGTCTTTAAATTTAATTTCGTTTTGTATTAATTATATCTTAATTTTGGTCAATGTTTCATCAACCAATTGCCTGGATTTAATAAGAAGTAAATATAGTAGAAAATATTTGAACGCGTGAACCTGGAGTGCGTCTCATAAATGAACCGAAACCTACCTGCCTCACAGACCTGAGACACATATAGAAAGCATTAAATGTCTATTTTTAAACAGAACAATTCAAAACGAAAGAAAACAGACTGTTCTCTGCTTATGTCATCTGTATGAAATGTGTATTTCTCTCAGGCGCGTTCACTACTGCTAAGATCGCGAGTCGTCAACTTCATCTTCAACTTCACATGTCCAATATCGGCCTGTTCACATCGGCCATATTTTGACATCGGAACGATACTGATGTGTAAAAAAAATGACCATATCGGCCGATAATATATCGGTGGCCGATATATCGTGCACCACTATAAAATAGGCATGTAATATCATAATATAGATATATCAATCGATATACCCCCGAATCGTAATCGTTTCACAGAATTTGAGGTATCAGCAAATATCGTACTGCTGGCTATGAGAATCAATATAATATCATATCTTGATGAACTGTCAGATTTACACCCATATATACTTTTTTCCTTTCTTTTTTTTTTTTTTTTACCAAAGTATATTAAAAAATATTGTCATTTATATCAGCCACCACTGGATGAGAAGTTGCACATTCACATTTAGGGCTGGGTAAGAAAATATAGATTTCTCGATTTTAATCGATTCTCATTTTTACGAACCGATATCGATTCTTAAATCCCAAGAATCGATTAGTCATCCTGTTTCCAGTTGATGAATGAACGGAACATTGTAGCGCGCATCCCATCCAATAAATCGCAATAATCTTTGTTACTATTGATATGAAACAAAGTCTAAGATTTCAAATTATGTCCATTTTCTTACGAAATTCAAAAACATAAATACAGTTCTTGCGCTGTGGCGTGAGATCGCTCTGGCACAGCTCAGCTCAAGAGAAGCAGCAGCACATGATCTTCTCTTCCGCCTTAATAAACATGAATGAGGATCTGAAAGTGTGTTTTAAGATAGTTCAACTTATCGAAACCCGTATCATGTCACATGTAATCGCTTAATCAGTGTTTCAACCGTGGAAAGACGTCAGTAAAACAGCTTGTGAACAATGTCATGTAACGTCACATTTACCTCAGAAAAAAACATATCCAGGGACCATAAACTCATTAGTCAATTAGAAAAATTTACTCTAGAGAGGAGCATTTTGCTAAATATGCACCATATTACATATTCATTATAATTTTTTATGTTCTACAATATTTAATGCATGTTTGAATAAATCTGGCAAGTTTTTATGACAGCCACCATTTAAATGTTTATTTTTCATATAACTTTATTATTATAAAATAAATGTGTAATTTGAAGTGTTTGTATACAAATCAGTTAATTTTTACCTTCAATATTATAGTCGGCTAATGAAGCCTATAGGCTACAACTGACTCCCATAGTTTACAGCATTAGTTAAGAGATTTGTTTTCCTTGAGAAAATTTGCCATGTATTGAACCTGATATCCAAAATAATCAATATTGAATCGAATCGAATTGAATTGCAAGCTTGTGAATTGAAATCGAATCAAATTGTGAAATTTTTGTCAATACCCAGCCCTAATTCACTGATATACTGTTACTGTATACTTAAATGGCACCTCTGATTCTCTGATTGGTTGGAGCAGTATCAACATCATAAGGGGGTGGACTTTGACTGTGAGCTGAGGCTGCTCATCCATCAGAGTCTAGCTGGAAGCATCATCGGCGTGAAGGGTGCCAAGATCAAGGAACTTCGTGAAGTAAGACACTAAGATGAGAATTTTAACTATAAAATATGAATTTTAAAGCGCTGATCAAAAAACTTCTGTTCTAGAGCACCCAGACCACCATCAAGCTTTTTCAGGAGTGCTGTCCTCAGTCCACTGACCGTGTGGTGCTAGTGGGAGGCAAAGCAGAGCGGGTGGTGCAGTGCATTAAGACCATGCTAGAGCTCATTGTGGAGGTCAGATTGACACATCATTTGACAGTGCTGTTTGTCACGGTGTTGTTAGACATGTTTCTCATTACCTCGCTCTCTCCAGGCTCCCATTAAAGGTAGAGCTCAGCAGTATGACCCCAACTTTTACGATGAGACCTACGACTATGGTGGCTTCAGTACGATGTATGAAGAGCGGGGCCGTCGGCCAATGGGAGGCTTCTCTTCTCGGGGGCGTGGCAGCGGAGGAGGCTTTGATCGAATGCCCCCCAGTGGAGGTCGTGGTGGCCACCACATGCAGAACAGGAGAGACTATGATGACATGAGCCCACGCAGGGGCCCCCCTCCACCCCAAAGAGGGGGAAGAGGAGGGGGTCGTCCCCCACGAAACATGCCCATGGGACCCCCACACCACAGGAGAGGGTGAGTCACTTCAATCTATCTATATGTTTATTCCGTTGAAATGTAAAGACTGGAATACACTACATGCCTTTTGCCTTGATTTTCCCCTTATTTGCAGTCTGGACAAGTCAACGCTAGTTGCTGAAAGTCAGAGCCAGTCTGCAGATTTTGGGCAGTCGGCGATGACAGACTTCACAGAAAAACGCGTAGTGTATGATGGGCACAGAGTGTCATAGGATATCACACATCTTTGATATTTTGAGCCGATTATAGAACATCGTGTTATGTTCGGAACAACTTTAACGTGAAAGTCTGTTAGTTTGTAATCCTCAGTTGTTTTGTGTGATGTCCAGTTTTTCAATAACTGTACATTTATAGTTGTGTAGTGTATTCCAGCCTTAACATAAATAGGGTCTAAAAAAAACGTTAGAATGTTTGTTTGGTTTTTGCCTAGAGTTTTAATTTTGGTTTATCGTTAAGTATTGATTTATCTTCTTGCTGGATTATGTTTGAATGCTGTGTTTCTAACTTTACAGCGATGACCAGTACTCCTACAGTTCCCAGCGTGGCCACATGGAAGAAAGACGGCAGTAAGTTCTTCAGTTGGATCAGTGCTGTTCAAGATTTCCCTCGTTATCAGCTATAATGCTGTCTTGTGTTGTGTAGCAGTTAATCATTGTATGCCATATTTGTCGATTTTCTTTTTTTTTCTCCAGTGGAGAAAGACGAGGACGCAATGATCGTTATGGAGGCGGCATGGTCAGTATTCAGTCTCTTTGCAATTTATTATTTAGTTCAGTTTCAAGAAATGACTCGATCTACATTTTAAAAACCACAGGCCATGCTAATTAGTCACAATGAGATTTGGCCAATTCTCACCCCCCCACCCCCTCCCCTTTAAAAAATGTATTATATTATTATTACAAAAAGTAAATTAAAATCTGTGCACATCATTTTAATAAATAAAAAAAATTGCCCTTGTAATACTTAATCAAAAACATGAACATGCCCACCTGCTTGCTCCACATCTTTTCAATAAGGTTGTCAAATGGACAGATGAGTTTCAATTCTCCAGCAAGAATTTTTCGGTCAGACTTGCATAAAACATTTGCTGCAATTAGTTCCAATAAATTCCAGATTGACAAAATCAAATACTGCCCTACACTTTTTTTGTCTTTTGAGAAGCCAAAATACATAAACATATCTGATGTACATCACACATTTCTGTTTCATGCTGACTGATTTTCCTTAACAATAGCATCTTATAGCAGCTGTTACCTGGTGACAGATGATGTTTGAGTAGCTAGGTGCCTTGGAAATAGTGTTTTTTTAACTAGTTAATTAAGTCATTTGTGTTTGAGGTTTTTGATTCTCACCCTTCTGTTCTGTTCTCTCTTGCTTTACAGAATGATGGATATGGTAAGTTTTTCTTTAAATATGTTTTATTTCTTTGCATTTGAAATATATATTTTTTTCTTGAGGAACATTGTTCACCCTTTGTCACCTTTCAGTCTCACCAAAGTCTTTGAAACGTTTTATAAACTATCTGACTAACTTATTCTGGCTGAGTACTGCACACTTAGACAGATATCTGACTGTGTGAAGCAACTAACCACAATTTTATGTTGCATGCTGTTTAGGGGTGGGTTTATCTAAAATAGTTATTAAAAAATAAGGAGACTTGATGGGGGAAAAAATTAGATGGAAGGGGAAATTATATTTCAATGCTTTTCCTTTCTCTCACCAAAAAAAAAAAGCATTCTCTTACTAAAGTATGATGCTAGTTTTTCCGTTCGAGAAACTTGCATTCCCCTTAGAAACTCTGCATTCACTGAAATATGTTTTTTTTCTCCCACGACATATTTCCATCACAAAAGTTTTGCGAGTGAACGCAAGTTCCTTGGGGATAGGAAAATGTTTTTTTTTTAGTGGATGCAAAAGCATTATTTTTATTTTTTTTCAACCATCGTCACCATGTCCTTTTAGGGTCTCCGTAGAGTTAATTCAAGTAAACCGGACACTTTGACATTCAAGACTATCAAAAGAGTGGCCCAATTTACATATCTTACTGTACAGGGGTGGTTTTTGATGATGCAGTGGGGCTGCCATTTACTATTAATAAAAATATTTTTTTTATGTATGTAAAAATGTCTAATTAAATATAATGATTCGATATAAAATGAAATAACAAAAACAAACATTAAACTTTCACTGTGTTCAATATTTAAGCTCACTGTTTGGTTGTTAAGAATAAACCACCAGCTTATCTACCATAATTTTGCTGCATATAGTTACTGTAGGCTACTACAGTTTTAAACATGGATAAATGGTTATCAACAGGGTCGCTGAAAAGGACAAACGCAGAAGTTTCTCCGTCTACAAGTAAGGATAAATCTGCAGCAACGCCTGACATCAAAAATACAAAAAATGTAGCTGAACGAAGAAAATACAGTAGCGACTACCTAGCGCTAGTCTTCACGCGTGTGGGAGCGGAGAACAAGCAGAAATTAAGATTTACATTATTTAGCTTATTTTAGTTTTACTTTACACATTATTTTATCGGAATAGGCTTCAAGTCAAGCCTGATCTCTGTTTGAAATATTTTTCTCTTTAGCCCGACATACAGTGCAGCACATTTTTGCAGTGTTGAGCAATGTTAATTTCTGGAACGCAATGGCCAATCAGAGGTGTTTAAGTTAGTCAGAGTCCACTAACTGTTCAAAACACAAGAGTTTTTCATTTCCGTTAAAATTCCTGCCGTGAGTTGGGAAAGGCTGGGAACCACAGCTGTGCAGTGAAGATTATTTACTTGTTCTTTTTTTGTTTCTCAAACCAGACAATAATTCATCTTGGGATTCCTCTTATCAGTCTGGTAAGTACGGCACCCTGTTATAATAAGATAGGGACACACCAAACCCATGGCAAAGAACTAGCGCTGATGAAAGCCGACTGGCGTCGGGGCAAAAAAGTTGCGCTTGAACACTGCACAGAATACGCCCCTGTGAGAGCACACGACTCTCTCATACCAGCTACTGGAAGTAGTCTGACTCTGTATTCGAAAAAGGGAACCTGGAAGAGCCAGAACTGTGGAAATACAAAACAAGCAGCAATTTACCAGTTTACACCAGTATCACTCACTACAGACATGTTGTTATTATTAAAGTAATCCACTGTTCAAATAAGATAGAATGGCAAGTGTCTGGAGAGTTCCCTCTTTACTCCGTTGTTTGTTTGCTTTTGTCAGTTCCATTTTTGTTGTTTTCTTGTTTGCTAATTTGCTAAGCTGAACAGCCAATCAGAGTGATCGCTCACCTACAAGCTCTGCCGCTGATTTGACTTGCAGAATTGGGCGTAAAACCACCAGCGGTGTCCGACTAGAGCCAACGGTGCTGAACACTGAAAAATAATTCGACCGACCATTGGCTTGGTGTGTCCCAGGCTATTGAGGCCTTATATACATATACACTCATTCATAAATCTCCCATTATGATAAATTTCACTCTCTCCTGATGCTCAGGTGGAAGGAGTAGTTACAGTGAAGGGCCTGTGATCACCACACAAGTGACTATTCCTAAAGATGTGAGTAAATCCCTCCTGAAACGATACGATTTGCACATGAAACGTGTATTTAACTCCTGCTGTGATTCTCAGCTGGCCGGATCGATCATCGGTAAAGGGGGTCAGAGGATCAAGCAGATTCGCCACGAGTCTGGAGCGTCTATCAAAATCGACGAGCCCCTGCAGGGTTCAGAGGACCGCATCATCACCATCACAGGAACCCAAGACCAGATCCAGAACGCTCAGTACCTGTTACAGAACAGGTATGTTACAGATTGAGTGATCACATCACAGTGGACTGAAGCGTTATGTTGCTGACTGATCTCTGTTCTTCAGCGCTCTACACCTCTTGGGACGCCAGAACTAACCAGCCCTTCTCAGGATATCCATCCAACTGCAGCTCAAGTCCTCGTCACCGCGTGATGGCCTGACACACCCGTCTGCCACCTTTGTAGGAATCCCTCATAGAGTCATACGAGCCCGAGCCCTCTGGTTGTCCTTGATTGTGGATTTTGTGGGATTGTTCTTTCTTTTGGTTGTTTTTATATTAATTTTATACGGGCCAACTATCGCTTCTCAGAAATCTTGGATGAGCAGATAGCTGCTTATCAACAGGACATTGTTGTTGTATTTTCCCTTTTGGAGTGAAGGTTTTATGGGTAAGGAAAATGTTCCACTATTCCAAAAGCTTGATCCAGAATGTACGCATTCACACCCCGCAAACCCACCGCCGTTTTTTTTTTTTTTTTTTTACTCCTCTGAGTGTTCTAACTGCATTTGATAGAAAATAAAATGTAAATATCCAATGATTACTATGGACATATGAATATATCCTTTACACTCTGTTTCATTCGTGTGATGTTTTCCTGAGAAATACAGATATTTTCACCAGGTACTGAAGGCTTGCAGTACTTTTTTTTTGTATGTCTTTTCTCCTGTCTGTTGCTGGGTTTTTAAAATCTAGTGTTTAAAAAAAAGAAGAAAAAAAAAGTACTCTACCTCTGGAATTTTTTGTAGGTCTGCCATCCTAAAAGAAGGCTCGCAATCATCGTATGTGTTTTTCTTTTTAATAAGAGAAGAAAACACAAGTGGATTTGAAGTTTTAGACTATATTTGTGTCGAAGCAGGATGGTAATTCTCACTCTCCCTTTCTTTGTTTTATTTTTCTTATCTTTATTTTTTTACTCAAATTTTCTCTGAAGTTCTTTAACCAGGCACATTTGTAGAGTTTGTCATTTGTCTGAAATAATAAAGGAATTGCCATTTTTCAGTGTGGTTTGATTATTAAACCGTGTCAAAACAGTTAATGTCCAATCCCTTCTATAAAATTAAAATTATCATGCCTAGACAAACATTTAAAAATTAAATAAACAAATGCCAACGTGTGTGTGTGTGCATTTTCAGAAATCTATCATGATCAGAAGATTACTAGCATGTTCTTAATTCTAAAAATGATGTTACTGGCTGTTTTATTTTAACAATATATTGTATATTAATATATTTATTTTAATATATATAAAACATATATTCACATATATGTCTAATATGTAGTTATAGTAAGCTATATAACTCAGAAACAAACCCATTGCAGTACATTTAAAATGTTGTCCTGTCTTATTCAATTTTCTCTTCAATTTTATGCAAGCATTGCAAAATGTGAAGTTAAATTGTTGCCTCAGACTTTTGCACTTTGGTCGACAGTAATCTTGATGGCTTCACACCTTGTTTGTGATAAAGAAGTTTAGATATTGTTTTACAAAGTTGTGTAATTATTATTATTACCGGTATATGTATTTATATAGCATATTTCCCAAGCTCAAGGCCGCTTCACAATAACAGTAAGGAACAAACAGTCATTTTACACACTGTACAAAAACTACTCCGTATACATGGCAAACTAAATTTGATAAGGTTAAATGTCCCGGTTTGCAATGTTTTATAGCAACATTCAACAACCCGAAATAATATGTTTGCGCATTTTTGCGCATCTATAATCAGCTTGAAGCCAGAACGGCCAGACAAAATCCGCATGATGTCGCAGCCTTCACGTGCTATCGGAACTATCGTAAATACTAGCTTCCTAGTTTAAAAAAATAGGACATGAACGCCCTCTCAAGTCACGACTACAGAAGTGGGAACTGGGAGTTTTAGCATTAAAACAAGAGGTAAGAAGTAGCTTGGCCAACACGGACATTAAAAGCTACAGCGGGTTTATTTCTAAATTCAAATTGTTACTACCGGTATGTGCAATAGGTTTACTTGCGAGGAGAAAAGTCACTAAATCTGCAGTAAATAAACAGCAATTATGTACTTTGTACCAAGAGACATTCTCACACAGACCCTCCTTCTCTCTCTCCTCACACCTCACTAATACTGTATTCCAGCAGGTCTGAAAATTCAAGTAAGATTGCTCGATTACACGATTTAAAAGGACTTCAATTTGAGTGGCGACGATTTTCAGTTCATTTCATTTTCATGGACTTTTCAGTAAGTACAATTTAAAGAGGCTCATGACACAAAATGCAACTTTCTAGAAATGTTTTGAATTATGATAAATATTACAGTTGTTGGAAAATGGTCATAAAATAAGGATTGAGACATATCTACAACATTTTAATAGAATTATTCAATTGCTAATGATTTAATTTTTGAATAACACAAATATGGAATAGCATAGGCTACTACTCAATTTCTACAGTAGTAGCCTATAACTTTCCTGCATGCATGGAATATTCAGATGACCTGTGCATTAAAGGCATAGTTCACCCAAACATGAACATTTTGTCATCATTTACTCACCCTCAAGTTGTTCCAAATCTGTATGAGTTTCTTTCTTCTGCTGAACACAAAAGAAGATATTTTGAAGAATGTTGGTAACCAGACAGTTGACGGCACCCATTGACTTCCATAGTATTTTTTTTTCCCTACTTGACAAAAGTCAAGTCAAGTCACCTTTATTTATATATAATGCTTTATACAATACAGATTTTTTTTTTTTTAATCAGCTTTACAGGGATAAACAGGAAAATTATGATCGCTGCAAACAGAGTTCAATTCTGCAGTGAAGCAGCTCTAAAAAAGGCAATAGTGTTATTATTTAGTGTTGATTCAGTTCAGTTCAATAATAACTGTGTAAAGTTCATCAATTATGAAGTTAGATTCAGCTATAAGCAGTGCAGGTAGTAACTGAATACATGCAATCTGAATTACTTAATCAGATTCCAAAAATTAAGTACTTGTAATTCGATTATATAAAATTTTAAAATACTTGTATTCAGACTACAGTTACTTTTTAAATTGTGAAATTTAATTACTAATTAGCTTTTTATTAAATTCACAAACCTCCTGCAGTTCCATCATGAACCCCAGTCTGGGAAACCCTGACATAAAGTAAGTTTGGTGCACTTTATATTGTTGATAACAAAGAATGGAATGTATTTTCTTTCTCCTTGTATTTTTATATCAATTTGGTACAATATTAACCTATTCAATTCAATGTGATAAATGAGTTAGGTCAAAAGTAATCTAAAACGTAGTCAGATTATATTACCTAAAATGGGTAATGTAATGGATTACTAACTAAAATTTGTGTCATGTAATTTGGAATCTAGAAGTAATCCATCCAGCACTGGCTATAAGCAACTCTACAGAAGACAATAGTGTTGTTATTCAGTTTGAGTCAGTTCAATGTTGATTCAATTAACTTCAATAACAGTGTCGATGTTGCAAAATTCGAATGTCGAATCAGCTATAAAGCAGCTCTGCAGAAGTACAGTGGTGTCATCATCCAGCACAATTCAGTTCAGCTTTAAGTATTCAGTTGTGAACATAGCCAGAGTCTCAAAATGTTTCTTCCCAAAACAGAAAACAATGGAGGAGCCCCTGTCCCCTCGAGAGTCTGGTCAGTTTGTGGCCGAGCGGAGTCGAGATGTGTTTGTGGATGAAGATGGTGTTAAACGTGTGGCGCAGATGATTTATGAGCTCCGTGAAAGCGAAGAATTCACAGCCAGCGGCTGGAAAAAGATGAATCCGCTCGCACCTTCACCAGACTCAGATGATGCCATCAACTGGGTGTTTGTGACAGACACCATGAACTTCTCTTTCTGGCCTGAGAAGGAGGAGGAACAGTGTGAGGTCACGTGTAGGGGAAACACCTACCGAGGGTACATGTCTCTCTGTGCTGCTGTGACCAGGGCTATGGATGAAGGTGACTGAATATGTACACTATATTGCCAAATGTATTGGGACACCCCTCCAAATCATTGAAAAACCTCCAAATCATTCAGGTGTTCAAATCACTTCCATCGCCACAGTTGTCTAAAATCAAGGACCTAGGCATGCAGACTGCTTCTACAAACAGGAGCTTAGTGAATTCAAGCGTGGTACCATGATAGGTTGCCACCTGTGCAATAAGTCCATTCGTGAAATTTCCTCACTACTAAATATTCCACGGTCATCTGTTAGTGGTATTATAACAAAGTGGAAGCAATTGGGAACAACAACTCAGCCATGAAGTTGTAGGCCATGTAAAATCACAGAGCGAGTCAGTGCATGCTGAGGCTCACAGTGAGCAGAAGTCGCCAACTTTCTGCAGAGTCAATAGCTACAGACCTCCAAACTGTGTGTGTCCTTCAGATTAGCTCAAGAACAGTGAGTAGAGCTTCATGGAAAGGGTTTCAATGGCCGAACAGCTGCATCCAAGCTTAATATCACCAAGTGCAATGCAAAGCGTGGGATGCAGTGGAGTAAAGCAGCCGCCACTGGACTCTAGAGCAGTGGAGACGTGTTCTCTGGAGTGACCAATCACGCTTCTCTGTCTGGCAGTCCCATGGACGAGTCTGGGTTTGGCGGTTGCCAGGAGAACGGTACTTGCCTAAATGCATTGTGCCAAGTGTAAAGTTTGGTGGAGGAGGGATTATGGTGTGGGGATGTTTTTCAGGGATTGGGCTTGGTCCCTTACCAGTGCACAAAGCAAGGTCCATAAAGACATGGATGCGCGAGTTTGGTGTGGAGGAACTGGACTGGCCTGCACAGAGTCCTGACCTCAACCCGATAGAACACCTTTAGGATGAATTAGAGTGGGGATTGTGAGCCAGACCTTCTCATTCAACATCAGTGCCTGACCTCACAAATGCGCTTCTAGAAGAATGGTCAAAAATTCCCATAAACACACTCCTAAACCTTGTGGAAAACCTTCCCAGAAGAGTTGCAGCTGTTATAGCTGGAAAGGGTGGGCCAACTCCATATTAAACCCTACGGGTTAAGAATGGGATGTCATTAAAGTTCATGTGCATGTAAAGGCAGACGTCCCAAAACTTTTGGCAATATAGTGTATCTCTCTGAATTTACATCCTTTTAATTTTATAAGAATACTTTTTATGGACTGTGAAATTTCAACTCTATGATATGTGTATGTGATGTCTTTATTTAGGAGTGCCCATTACGAGCCCTGCCTACTTCTCTCAGATCAGTGAGGCCCAGCTGGCGAAAGTCCTGCGTTCAGACAGCGCTACTAGCATGCCCATGCTGAAAGAGCGTCACCAGGCGCTAACAGAGGCCGGACGAGTGCTCATGGAGAATGGTGGATCCTTTCGGATGTTCATGAGTCATTGTGAGAATGATGCAGAGAGGATGGTGAAGTATATTGTTCAGAATATACCGTCATACAGAGATGAAGCCACGTATGAGGTAAAAATATTCACATCAAACATTTGAAATCAATAGTACAATTTCAGTTTAGCCATTTAAAGCATGGCTTTTGAAGAACTTTAGTTAAACTTGCTTAGCTTTCACTTGCATGTTAGATGCCTTGTGAAGAATTAGTGTATTGAATATGCACTTGTAGTGTACTTCAAATCAAAGTGTATTTAAGAAAAACTGTCCTTTCAAATATAATTTTAATGAAATAAAAGGCCACTTAAGTGTTCTTAAAGTACACTTTTCATAATCTTTTGTTGTGCTTTAAAAGAAGACCCCCTTTTCAAAGTCTTGATTTTGTTTTTGCGGTCTACTAAGAACAGGTTTTCATGCTTGAATGTTCAAAAAACAACTTATTTTTCACATATTTGACATTGTTGCAGCTCCTCTCTTCCAAGTCTGTCAGAAACTCTCTGGAGTGTGTTTCCTGAAAGCATCGTTATCCAACTATGATCGCAATTTCCATTGAACTCTATTGGTAACGACGGAACTTGCGACCATAGTTGGCTTTGTAAAACGCACCCCTGTTTAGTTCCTGTCTCTATGAAGCTCCTCCTTGCTTGAGTTTCAACACTACTAACTAACTCAATCAGGCCTCACCCCTTTTTTGCTTATGCCTTGGACGGGAATTATTTAAATGAGGAATATTGTGAGGTGTTTGTTCCCGAAAAAAAAAAAAACTAGTACAAGGCTACAATGGAGGCGTTTCAAGGAGTTCAGAAACAGTGACGCTGATATAGAGAATTACTAAGTGACTTTGTGCTTTCTAAATTTGCAGACATTTTTCATGCTCAAACAGCAACATTACATATAAAGTTAAAAAGCATAAGTCCTCTTTAAATATGTACACTTATGTGTTTACTAACAAACTATAGAAAATGTAAAGTACTTGATTTTTTATTTTATTTACTAAATTACAACTTTATCATTATAAATGTATAATTTCAAATATGTATGAAAATATAGTTTAAATAGAAATTACTTTACATTTAGTTTACTCAAATGATTGTCAGTACATTTCGCATTATCCATATTTCAAAAACAATAGAAGTGGTTATGAAATGACATAAAGTACTTAAGTCCTACTTCAAAAAAGCACTCTTAAGTTCAACTAATTGCATTTAATATAAATGTAAACTACAATACATTTTCAATAAATTGCAAATAATATGCAATTAAGAGTCTGGAAATATTACATTTAGTCTTTGTACTTAAGTATATTCTTTTAAAGTGTCCATTATGCTATTTTAAAGGCTCCTCATTTTATTTTTAAGGTGTCCTAAAAGAAGTTTACATTACATGCACCCAAGATCAAACAACACTTAATTTTTCTCATAATATACATTGCACATAGCCTCATTTCTGAAAATGGTTTGTTCGAAGATTCAGTCTCTCTAACCCCTCCCTTCTGAGAGTTGCTCTGGTCTGATTGGTCAGATGGCCCAGTCTGTTGTGATTGGTCCGTCGCTTACAGCATGTGTCGGATCTTCCTCAGCGCTTGATACACTGATACGAACAGTCACGATGGTGTTGGCTTTACCGTATTAGTTCCAGCAGGAGTCCTTGAAGTGCAGCAAACAGCATCTTCTCAACATGTCGACAACACAAAGCAAACGTTTCCAGGCCTCAGCCACAACTACAGTGTTTGATGCCGGGTCAAAGTAGATTAATAGTTTGTGGGCAGCCAATAAAGACCATAGTCTGGCAAGTAAGAATTGAATTACTGACGACTCGTTTCGGCAGTTCAGAATCGATTCTTTCTTTTAGGAGAAAATAACTTTATTTGTCGTTCACTTTGATTTTTAAAACTTTGCAGACCTTTTACATTCACAGACAGCTATAACACGCTTTATGAAAGGTAATATCTAAAAAGAAGCATAATAGGGGAACTATAATAAAGTATAATATTTCTGTAATAAGCACTATTTTTAAAAGTTTTATAAAGTGTACTTTTTCACAAGGTGTGCCACACCATGACATATATTTAATATTTTGTTGATATTGTAGGGTAAGAGGATCTCGTTTTACAAGAGGGCTCAGATCCTTGTGGCAGACGTGTGGGGCATCATGGAGGCCCGAGGGGAGGGGAACATCCCGAACCTTGACTACCTGACCATGTTCGCTGACTACAGGGTTCCACAAGGCCTCGTGTACCTTGGGGCTTTACGCTACTCTGATGCCCTAATGAAGACACTGAAAAACGGTTTGTTGTGCCTTTATTCTAGTTGTCCTATTTATTTAGTCTGGAGATTTTTTTCTAAATTGTAAAAAAAAACCTTTGTTCAGTTTGAAAGACTCCAGCATGCATGTGATTAAGGGTGAATTTCACAAAAATATCTTTAGGTCACATTGCATTGAAATATGGATTTCTTGACAGGTTTTGTTCGATACATGACAGACAGATACTCTTGGCAGTATTGTTGTAGTGATGATTAGTTGTTTCACAGGTGAATTGTTGAGCTCCGGTGAGAGGCGAGAGGTGGAGATCAGGGGTTGCTCCATCTGGTGTGTGGAGAGAATCCGGCACCATCTGTGGAAGCTTGTGGAGGAGAGAGATGGGAAGAGCTGTCACATCAACTCTGCTCTTATTGATTTTTACCTGTGGCCATATGCTAAAAAACACCACAAAGAAATGGCTCATATTCCAATACATCACACTCGCTGCATCTACTATTGACAGCATCATTTTTCTTTTCCACGTTCTTTTTTGTATCATTCTGTTTATACCTTTAAATAAAGTTATGAAAAGGAGGTGATTTACATTTGGTATAAATCTTGTTAACAAGAGAATAGAGGGGAATCAGTCATTATGCCTGTGTATCAACACAACAGTCAATACTACATTTCCAACAAGAAGTCAGTGTTGAGTAACGTAGATTTTAAACATTACTGTCATCAGAATAACCATGTTGAGAACCTCAGAGCAATACACAATAACGTCCCTTTTCCTGAATGAATCATTGTTTTGAAAGAATCTATTGATTGAGTAATTCAACAACTCACTCAAAAGATGTTCCATTACTTATATCTTGTAATAGAGTTCTTAACAAAAGTTTGTGAGGAACATGTTCATTCAATCGGACCAATCAGTGCCAGAATAAGTGTAAGCCACTGCCTACATCTGTCCTATGACAGTTCTTTGGCATTTCTCCACCAACTTCACCTTCTTGGCTGATGCTCCAAGTTGCAAATTTATTACAGCAATGAAGGAGTGACACTAAAATATATATCATGTGAGTGACAGGTTGTCCCGCCCTTGTGTCAGTAAAGAGATGTTGCTGCATAGGGGAAGTTGTGTTTATCAAAGATTATGAGGACACATTAATTTTTAAAAAAGAAGGGGGAAATTTGCACAGATGAATAGGCCTAATTTATAATAACTACTGTAGTATTTCATTAAAAAAAAAAAAGAAAAAAGATTTTGAGGCTTGGCTGTGGACGGTGTTTCTGGGTCTGGAATCTGTTTTGAGTTTTTGACTTTATGTGTCATTTAATTTGGATGTTTAAAAGTTACCCTGTGTCATTATTCAGGCTTAAATTAATTTCGAAACCGCTGCTGAATTATCAGTTGGCGTTGTCACGTGATATGCATGGCTTTTCTCATCGTTGATTAGGATTCACAATAATTTGTGATTACTGGATAAAACATTTATTACATTATTTTATAGATTGCTGCGGCAGGTACTACTATGTGTCAGGCATATACATTAATATAATTAAATAAGTTTTAGGATACAAATGCCTTCAGTGACAAACACTCCTTCTGATATGTGTGCTCGCTGAGCCGCAGAGCGCCCTCTGGAGTCAGTACTACTGTATCGACGGTTATTAACATTTTCCACTCAATGGTGTTGGTAGCATTGAAGCTTTTGTGTCCGTTCAGGCCGCCATACACACGTCTGTGTTTGCAGTGTACAGCACGAAGCCGAAGATACCGACAGTCCTCTTAACCAGGTGAAAGTTTGTTTAGTTCATTTTAACGGCGCCTCCTCTCAAAAGTCCGGCAGGTTTAAGTTACACAAGACATGTTAAACTGGATGAAACATGTTCAGGAACAATGAGGGGCTCGTTTGTTACTTGTGTTCAGCACTGGCGAGCTAAAAAAAAAGTCTAAGCTAGCGACGTTTTAGGTGTTAAATGATGTAAAAACCAAATCGACAGTATATCTTGGCAATTCATTTTAAATAGACTAATATATATATAAGTTATATAACACCGAATAAATATCGAGCGAATCCAGCACCAATCGACTTACTACGCCTTCTAATTGATAAGTGCTTATTAACTGCAGCAAACAGATTTATGTTTTTCAATGAGCAATACAGATTAAAGATGGTTTTGTGCATTTGAGTGTATTATATTAACAGGTTCATATATTGTGCGTAAAGAGTTATCCTCAGTGTGTACATTGCACTGATTCTTGAATGCTATTTCATAATTCAGATTGCTTTATTGGCATAATTGTAAATAATACAGTATTGCAAAAGCTTGGAATATATGACATAATAATAATAATAATAAAGACATCAAAATAATAGAAGAAAATATTATAACATAACTAAAGCTTAAAATAAACAGTGTTACAAATAAGAGCATGTACTGATATGTAAATGTTTCTCTGTTGGCCCCAGAGACCAGCAGCACTGCACTGAAGTGTCTCACACTAATATACAGGTATCATGTGTTGGTTGTCCCTTTGGCAGGTTCAGGATGGCATCAACAGTGATCTCAGTGCCCACCACGGCGTCCCGCTTCGCTCTGCTGCAGGTCGACTCGGATTCGGATACTGATTCGGATGCAGGAAAGACAAAGGCAGGTCGTGGAGCAGGGAAGCCTCGCTCGGGGAAATCTCCCAGCGGGAAGACCAACCAAAATACAGACAAAAAGAAAGAGAAGAGAAGACGAAAGAAGGAACAGCAGCAGAGTGAAGCCAATGAGGTCTATCTATCTATCTATCTATCTATCTATCTATCTATCTATCTATCTGTTTGTCTATCTATCTATCTATCTATCTATCTATCTATCTATCTATCTATCTATCTATCTATCTGTCTGTCTGTCTGTCTGTTTTTCTATCTATCTATCTATCTATCTATCTATCTATCTATCTGTCTATCTGTTTGTCTATCTATCTATCTATCTATCTATCTATCTGTTTGTCTATCTATCTATCTATCTATCTATCTATCTATCTATCTATATATATATATATATATATATATATATATATATATATCTACAGTCAAACCAAAAATTATTCAGACACCAGATATTATTTTTTATATTTTATTTTACTAGTGGGTGCAGGACACTATAGTTAATTTATGTGAGGATAGCAAAATAAAGTAAAGAGTGACATATACCCAAAAATTCTTCATACAGTGGACTACCAGTACAATCTATATGTAAATTACAGAAACGTCTGTCTGTCTGCTAAACATTAAGTCAGCTACACTGTTTACTTCTGAATATTTAATTTTTTTCACGGCCATCATTTGTAGTAGCCTATTCACAAACTGTTTGCTCAAGCGTAGCGTTTTCTCGGAGTTCACTGTGTAGCCTGCTCCCTCAATCGTGTAGTTCAATTTTCCATATTTATCGCATGTCATTATGTCAGTATCAGTATTTGCTTTCTGCTATGCACAAATAAAAATGTCACTGAACCTTTGCTGTGTAATTGAAACAATGAGCACTCAAACACACCGAACCAACAATCACACACAAACGCACACAAAAACTGATTTTGCACGGGCACTTTGTACTAGTTTATTAAAATTTGAGATCAAAAATTATTCAGACACTTTGACCTGACCATGTTTTGCTTAAGTGTTTTTTCTTTATCTGCTAATGCGACCTTTTTACACCACAGACTGAACAAAATTAAGCATGGCTTGGTAATTGGTTGACCTAAATTGTTTAAATCTAATTGTGTACTTAAAATTAACAGCTGACAGCTATTCAACCTAATTCATTTATGAGACAGTCTAACAGAAGGATGGACAAAACCAGTGAAATATCAACTGATTTGATAACTCTTCTTCTCTCTAAGTTCTTAGATAACTCTAAGTTCTTGTCACATTTTATTACCATTTTCTAAACTATAGCGAATTAACTGATAATGTGTGAGATGTTGAAGGTGTCTCTGTCTGTCTATCTATCTATCTATCTGTCTGTCTGTCTGTCTGTCTGTCTGTTTTTCTAAGGCGGCTGTTGGGCCCCATGTTTGTTTCTGAAAACAATGATGATGAGTCAGTGTTGACATTTATAACATCATTATATGTGAAGAGGGTGGTGTAGTGGGTATGTTTTGGGCTGAAGTCACCTTCTACTTACAAAGAGTCTTTGTCGTCACACGCTGTAGCTCAGGAGTCTTGCTTTTAAGAAGATCCCTCAGAAGTGTACGGCTCCTCCCTCCCTCACGCTGCAGGATCTAGCGAATGATCTGATCAGCCCGGCGACTGTCCAGCGCGGCTCCAAGCCCCAGGAGAACTGGCAGGAGTGGAAACAGAGAGATGAACAGGTACACATTTCTCACAAAAAAGCTGAATTTGACTTTTCTACAGCCAATTTCTCTCTTTATGCAAACATGTTCATGTTTGTGTTCGTCACAGCTGACCAGTGACCTGTATGAGGCAGATCTGGAGAAGGCCTTGATGCTGAGTAAACTGGAATTTGAGGAACATAAAAAGGTACATTTATACTGACTCTAAAAATGTCATGTCATGCAACTATCAAGATAAAACTAATAACTAAGTCCACCTTATGACCAGTCGAATACGGGTCCAAAAGGGGCAGAGACTGAGTCCAACTAAACAATTGTATTTCATTAACTCAATAAAAACTATATATATATATATATATATATATGCCATTTTGATTTTTGATTTCACGTCATCTCATAATTAGGATCCTGTTCAGCAAACTTAAAGTCATGTAATGGAAGTTATGACCCGACTAATTTCTGTATTGTGACATATTCCTGTGTGAAACAGCTTTTCGAATGTAAAAAGCTATAGGACGATGTAACGAGGTTAGTGTTCAGGGAAGAAGGAGGCGGGAACCAGGGAACGTTCAAACACTTTAATAATAAAATAAACACAAAACGAAAAGTAAAGAGGCAGCCCCTCACGGATGACTGTCGCACAAACATAAACAAAACACAACGTCCTTCACTGTTGTCACTCCTCCGTGAGACACTCGAGACCGGTGTGACGTGCAGGAGGCGCTCATTAGCGATCGCTCCTCCGGCCTCGCACCGCTCTCACGGCTCTCAGCCCTGTCCTGCTTGCCACAGGTGGGACTTGACTTTTCCATGTGTATGAATTCAAGGCAGTGGGGGGTAACTTGGTGAATTGGAACAGCTTATTGGGACCTGAAGAGCTGAAAATGCACCTCTTTTCTCTCTGTTGAGGCTGTGTGTTTTGTGTGGGTTTTTTTTGACAGGTGGTTAGAACTTAGTCAGAGTAGGTGGATGAAAATGAGGCTGTGAGGGGAAAAACCTACAGTCTTTACAATGGCATGCACTGTGTATGAAGGTCCTACATTTAATTTCCATAACTTGGGGCCAACTCAAAACTGTTTCATTTTTGAATGCATTTATGGTTAACAAATTACATTATTGGAAGTTTATTGTATAGTTCTGTTTTCAAGTTGAGAACAGAACAGGGCTTTGCCCTGCCTGCCTATATACACATGAGCCACACCTGCAAATAATTTCCATATTTATCATAGTAAAATGCTATAGTAATTAGTATATAAAACACTAAGGAATGTTTTTGTTTTATTGTTGTTTTTTGAATTTTGACCCATGTGAACTACTGCTTCAAAGATGTTAGAAACATTCTTTTTCTTTGAAACTAGAAGCTGCCACCATGTTTAAAAAATAATAATTTTATTACAACAGCAAAAAATAATTAGTAAAAGTAAAAATTTCTCAAGCTTACTGAACACGGATAAACGTCTAACAGTCTATTACAAGCTAAAGGACAAATAAATATATTAATCAAAAATGCAATGAAATAAACCGTTCTCATTCAGGTCTATATAGTACACTACAGAAATAGCCTACTACAGACATTTAATAAAGTAATAAATGTAAAAAAATGTATAATCTTCACTTTATGCATGAAATTTTAATGATTATTATTAGTTACTCAGTCAAGAGCAGTGAATCATTCTCTCTTTTTCTTTAAGATGCGAAAAAGAATTTAATTCTATTGAATTGATTGTATAAACAGGATAAGATTATTGACTACCGTGACAATGCAGTACTGACCCGATCTGCATATTTCACAGAATCCCTGGACTCAGTTGGACTCGGGAACATTTTTTGAGTCCCAAACGCTTGTCCGATTAAAAATGCATCAGAGTCTTGTGACGAGTCCAAGTTGGCGAAGTACCCCAACTCTTCTGTGCACCTATACTATGCCTTATGTACTCAACCATCTAGTGCATTTTGCTTGGCTGTGTCAGAAACGGCATTTGAGCCATTTGTAGTGCTGTCCGAAACCATAGTGGACATTATCGAGTCCAATCATTCAATCCCACAATGCACCGCAATAACGAGTGTACAACTGATGTACACTCAGTGCCATAGACTGTAAAAAAAGATGGACGACGCACATTCACTCTCTTCCATTGTAGAAAAGTTAAGTCGCCAATGTCCCAATATGGCGCTGACACCTTACGGCATAATATCATACAGGTATAAATTCCTTTTTAATTGATTATTAAATCGTTTTATTAAGGTTTATACATAGTTTACATGATAAAGTTCAAGATAAATCTTTAAATCTTATTACTGAAGCTGCCAGTTTGCTAAGTTTCAAATAATTATTAAAGTGATAGTTCACCCAAATTTAATTCTGTCATTAATTACTCGTTCCAAACATAATACTTTCGTTCATCTTCAGAACACAAGTGATCAAATGATTTTGGTGAAATTGAGAGATTTCTGTCCCTCCATTGACAGCTACACAACTACCACTTTGATGCTTCAAAATGTTCATGAAGAGATTGTAAAACTAATTTGTATGAATTTAGCGGTTTAGTTCAAAGGTTCCCTAGTGTAGTCGATCGGGGTCTTTCTCTTCCGCTACGTAATCAAAGCTGGGACAGTTGAGTGCATAAAGTGTCCAACATTCCACACTTATTATTATTTTATTTTTTGTTAAATAAGTGCGTCTTTCATGAATTTAAAGTGCACTTTTTCTTGTTGTAATTTGTCAGTGTGAACACACTACTCGCACTATTTATACTACAAAAGCTTAGAATAGTGCATGAGTATGTGAATTGGGACGCAACTTTAATGAACTTGACACAGAATCTGCGGGGGCCCTCTCTATGACATCATTTGATATGAAAATGAGTGGGGATGGACATAGCCATGCAAAACATGCAAAATTGTCAAACTACTAGAAGCATTCAATCAACTATTCTATATTCTATACAATCAAAGGCCTCCAAATGTATCATCATGGTCAAAACTTTGAGGAAAAACCCTTTGCACTCTTCTACATTTTGTATAATATAAAAATCTTCTACATTTCTTCTGTTGTCTGATTGATAGTTTATACGTTTTTAGCAAGTAAAGGTTTTTAATATAATTGTAAACGCCTCCCCCTTCAGCTTGTGATATTTTTATGTGAAATCTTTACTGATTTTTAGTAAGTACATGTAAAAATAACTTTTATATTATCATTAATATATATACAGTCGTGCTCAGAATTAATCATACCCCTGGTAAATATGACCAAAAATGTCTGTAAAAAATAAATCTGCATTGTTTATCCTTTTGATCTTTCATTCAAAAAATTGCCAAAAATCTAACCTTTCATTGAAGTAAAAGAATTGAAAGTGGGGGGAAATCACATTATGAAATAAATGTTTTTCTCCAAAACACGTTGGCCACAATTATTCATACCCCTAGAATTTTTTATGAATAAAATATCTCTGAAGTATATTCCCATTAATATTTACCTTTTTTAGCACACCAGGGTGACTAGGAACATGAAATTGTCCAGCCATGACTTCGTGTTTCACAGGAGTTTAAATATGAGAAAACACAAAGGCCAAATTCCCTTAATCATCCATCACAATGAGTAAAACCAAAGAATATAGTTCTGGGCCCGTATTCATAAAGACTCTAAGAATCCTCTCATAAAACTCTTAATTTAGCTTAAAAACTTTTACGTAGGAGTCTTAGCTTAAGAGCGATTCGGGACCGATCTGAGAGCAACTCTGAGTAAGGAAAAGACAAAAACTTTTATCTTAGTAAGGAGGCGGGGTTGACCCCGTTGCTATGTATGACACAATCTTTTGACGACTGTGATTGGTTGGTTGACCAAGAAGGAAAAAAAGAGTGATTTTAAGTAATTTTTCCTATTTGACCGTTCTCACACACACACACACACACACACACACACACACACACACACACACACACACACACACACACACACACACACACACATTATATATGTGTATATAAATCCTTTTTATTTTATTTACCATGCTGTTAATTTCCTATAAGGTATTTGATTGCTTAGAATGCAAAATTGTTCCACTCTTTCCAATTACACTGATTGCTGGCATGTCTATTTAAGTGGTGGTTTGAATGTTGGTTTTAATGTATCAAACATGGAATTTTCCCAGTTGCCAAATATCATAATGTAGTGATTACTTTCATTTCTGGCGCTATGGCATTTCTGTGCTGTGTTGGAGATGTTAGCGTGTCTCTAATAAGATCTGTCACAAACATGATCCCTGCACGATCTAATCTATAGCGTCTTATTAACTCACTGTCATCCATTGTCTGCAACACATTTCTTCTCCCTCTTCGTCTTTCTGCCATTTTCTCCTCTGCTAAAGAAACTCTTAAGCCTCTTAAAAGTCCTCATCCGTGCTCCTAACAATTTTAACCTTAAAACCTCTTTTAAGGGTTAAGATGCTTCCTGAATTACTTTTTTCTTTACTAGGATTTTTTCTTTAATTTTAAGAGTAAACGCCCACATTTCTAAGAATTTTCTTAGAATTTTGTCACTAGGAGCTACTCTTTGCATTAAGATTCTTTATGAATACGGGCCCTGATGTGCAGCAAAAGATTGTTGAGCGTCACAAAATAGAAAGTGGCTGTAAGAAAATAGTTAAAGAATTGAAAAGCCCCATTTTGACCACCAGGGCAATAATTAAGAAGTTTCAATCAACTAAAGATGTTACGAATCTGCCAGGAAGAGGACGTGCGTCTATATTGTCTTAATGGACGGTGAGGAGGAAAGTTTGAGTGGCCAAAGAGTCTTCAAGGATCACAGATGGAGAATTGCAGAGATTAGTTGAGTCTTGGGGGTCAGAAAGCCTATTAAAAAAAAAATCAAACAACCCCTACATCCCCACATGTTGTTTGGGAGGGTTTCAAGAAAAATGCTCCTCGCTCATCCAAAAATAAACTCCAGCATATTCAGTTGTCAGACACGACTGGATCTTCAAACAACACAGGGTTCTGTGGTCAGATGAAACTAAAGAAAGAGCTTTTTGGCAGCAAACACGCTAGATGGGTTTGGTGCACACAAGGATAAAAAGTACCCCATGTGTACAATTTAATATACTGCTGGATCTTTAATGCTGTGGGCCTATTTTTCTGCTGGAGGTCCTGGACTTCTTATTCAGATACATGGCATTGTGGATTCTATCAAATATCAACAGATAAAAAATCTAAACCTGACGGCATCTGCTAGAAATCTTATAATGGGCCGTGGTTGGATCTTCCATCAGGACAACGAATGTGTCAGGGAGCACAAAATGAAGCTTCTGCCATGACCGTCCCAGTTCCCTGACCTGATGAGTGGAGTGAACTGAAGAGAAGAAGCACCAACATGGATCTGGGAATCTGAAGGATATGGAGGAATGGTCTCTGATCTCTTGTCAGGTGTTCTCCAAACTCATCAGGCATTATAGAAGAAGACTCAGAGCTGTTATCTTGGCAAAATGAGATTGCAAAAAGGTATTTAATAAAAGGGTATGAATAATTGTGGCCAGCGTGTTTTGGAGAAAAACATTTATTTTATAATGTGATTTCCCCCCACTTTCAATTCTTTTACTTCAATGAAAGGTTAGGATTTTGCCAATTTGAACGAAATATCAAAAGGATAAACGATGCAGATTTATTTTTTACAGCCATTTTTGATCATTTTTTCCAGGGGTATGATTAATTCTGAGCATGACTGTATATTATTTTATATTAATAACTTATATTATTAGTAATATTTCAAAAAGAACATTTACTGGACTGAAGCAACTTAGGTTTACTTGATTATCCATGAATTTTTTTTAGAAAAATCATGTAAAAATATGAATATCAAAACTGATACAACAGGCTTTTGAGGAACATATTTGTTCATCTCTCAATCATAGTTATATTGCATTACATTAAATGTTTTGCCCTCTACAAGAACAACTACAGAACTTCTAGATCTTAAAAAACTTCTAAAACATAAAACTAAGCATTCAAATAATATCTTACTAAGACATATTATTGGGAGATATAGAGTGACAGCTGATAATTATATACATTTTATGAAAGATTTCATTGATTTACATTACAAGGTATCAGAATTTCACTTTACTTTTTGGCCATATAAATATCAGCAACTGCCTCAGAGTAAAACAGTTTTATTCAGAGTATGAGCTTTGTATTCTCCTATATCATATTATATGAGCCATAAAAGACTGATGTTTCAAATATGATACTTTTTTTTTCTGACTATTATTTAATTTGCCAGGCTTTACAGGGTTAATGTCACACAATAGTTTGAGGAACAGAGTAAAATGTATATTGTATTTATTAATTTAAGTGTATTGAGCACCAGCCCGCACTGCCAAAACACCAGTCTCCTACATGTTCATTTCTAGCTCAGTGACAAGTGTAACTGCTCCCTCTTGTGGTTACAGTGGTATATTAGAAGTTAATGGTCAACAATACCTTTGTATAATATAATATAATTGCAATTGATTATGAAACTATTAATGGTAACTATTGCACTACTTATTTTATCATTTTCAACTTTTGCAAGATTCTTAATGTTTAATATTACAATTTCTCAAGGATCCTGAAAAAACAGAGACTGCGTCACCGAAGACAAAGGCGGGAGGAAAGAAGGACAGGAAGAAGAATCAGCAGGGGAAGGACAAACGAGTCACTGTATCTCTCAAAGACTTCCAGCATGAGGGTGAGAACGCCATATTCTTATCTCGAGAGATAGAGACACATCTCTGTTACTACACTGCTGTGTGAACTCACTGTCTGTCTCACTGTCTCTATTGCAGATCAGCCGAGTAAGAAGCCTGACAAAGAGGTGAGTGTCTGTAGTTGGAGACGTCCCATACAAGCTTAGGGGAGAGTTAGTTACTCCGGTTCTGACAGCTTTATCTGAAGCACGATGGAACTGATGAGTAGTTAAATACCCTGAATCTAAAGTTTTATATATTTGAAGCAAACACCGGTTGCAAATAAACACTTAATACTTGGTGTAATTTGGATCAGGAGTTAAACGAGGGTCCGGGACAACCCGAGGGCCACTAGGGGACTCCACAGAAAATATGAGAGAAAACTAATTTTACTGCATGTATTTTTAGGGCTGTCAAAGTTAATGTGTTAACTGAAGATATTAATTAAATATATTTAATGCATTAACAAAAACTGGTCATAAATGAGTTAAAAAAAAAAAAAAACTGTTTAGAAGTTTATAAATCTTATATTACTCTGAGTAGAAAAAGTTAGTGTCAATTTAATACAAAATAAAGGTTCTCCAGATAATATCCTAATTATAAATTAACTTTCTTTGACTTTGGTTCAATGACGCCATTAATCATTTTAGAATTATTTATAATAGCTTAGTTTTGGAAAATTTTGTCTTCGCAATGTTTTTCTTATACAGTATAAATTTTTTTATTATTTATATGCAACTGTAGTATTTATTAATATTTTTGAATGAGCTTTTATTGGTATATTTTCAGGTTATTTAAATTGTAGTTTTATTTTATGTGCTTTTGTCATTTTTTGTATAATAAAATTAAAACATTATCTGAAATACAATAAAAAAAACTTAAACTTTATAATTGCAGTTGGTTGCTAAAGCAAGATCATTTATTATATATATATATATATATATATATATATATATATATATATATATATATATATATATATATATATATATATATATAATTTTTAATAGTTTTATTAAAATATATAAAATAAAAACTAATATTATCTCAATGATACAAAAATAACACTGGCTTTAATTTTTTATTTCAGTTTTAGCATATTTTGTACTTCAACTTAAACACGGTTAATTTCAGTTTGTTGCCAAGGCAGCATTTCTAATTAAAGTTTAAGATTTTCATCTAATATTTGTTGAATTTTATTTTAAAGTTTTTTTTTTAATCAATGACAAGGGTTTTTAATAGTTTTGGTATTAGATAACAACACTGGTATAAATGTGTTTATATATGGAAAATACAGCTGTCTTTATATTGTATGATGTTCGACCCTTGCAAGGGGATTGGCTTATTTGGTTTGTAAACTCTTCATGATTTCCACTTATGATAAATGATCATACAGTGTGTTATATGATATTAATGAAGTGATACTGACTTCTTCCTGTTTTTTTTAAGCCTGTGAATCCTGCACTGCGCGATGAGAAGTTTTTCAACCAGCTAGAGGATGATGTGAGCAAGATCGTCCAGCGTGACAAACGCAGAGAGCAGTACAGCAACAGCGCCGGCCATGAGGTCAACACCTCCTCGGAGCAGGAGCAGGTCAGACCTCACTCCTTCAGATAACAGCTGCAGAGTGTGTACTCAGATGTGCCATAATGTAGAATGCAGCTCAGTATAACACAAAACTGTTGTTCTTGTTTTCTTTCTCAAAACTCTCAGGATGTGAGAACTGAGCAGTTAAAATATGAGCTGGAAAAGAAAGACCTGGAAATTGGAAAGTTGAAAAAGACAATTTCACAATGGGAGGTAAGAAGCTGTGATGAGAGATGAAGTGTGGCACGATTTGTATTCTCATTGGCAGATTCGGGTCTTAGAGTTTTAAAGAACATTTAAAACAATAAAAATGTGATAACATTTATATAGGGACCAATGGTATTTTTTTTATTTTTAAATCTTGATGTTTTTTAGAAAATTAACTTTTTCTTTTAGCTGTGTCAGGGCTGCACAATAAAAAAAAAAAAAAAAAAATCATGATTACGACTTCAGTAATTAATCATGCAAAGTGTCAGTTACAGTTTCCATCTACAATGTGTGTTTTTTCCCCAGCATTGAGCATTATAACCAAACACACACGTCTGTTGAGAGCAGGAGTGCTCTGGGTAATCCGAGATGTTTAAATTAGTCACAGGCGCAGAAGAAATCTGTTCAATACCACTCAAAACTCAAGAGTTTCGTTGAGTTTTACATTCACAAATGATTTTCATTGTAACCAACAGAGTGAGGATATGATGTAAACAAGAGATTCAGTGTGCGGTTGTAGACCAGGGTCTTTGGAAGTTAACAGGTGCTTGAGGAGAAAATGGCCCCAAACTTCAGGATAAGAGTGCTGTTGTCCCTGAATATCAGCACAATTGCAAATATCAGCTCAAGTGATGTTTCTTTCTGAATGAAGTCATTTGAGAGCCCTATTCAGTCGGGACCAGTTTCATGCAGGACGCAACAGAAATTTGTATTTTACATGCATTTTTTGTGTTTTTAATCCTTTCTGAATCTGCCATGTCTGTGTTTTTCTCACACAACCAAGCAAATGACCTGTAGTTTTTCGGCACACAACTGTCATTTGAGAAATCTCTTAGCTTCCGAATGCGAATGTCTGTGTGTGCCAATAGGGTTATACAAAAATTTTCTCCTCGTGTGTTTTTTTTTTTTTTTTTGACCTACCTGAGCTACCGTTCGCGCACCAATCGTTTGCATGCTTTCATCTCATTTCAATATGGATGGTGTCTGACGTGTCGGGTACTTGTCTAAATTTCTCTGCTCACTTATGTGGGTTTATCATAAACAGCTACTTCTATAACCTCATGATAAGTTTATTTAAATAGGGTTTTAATGAAAAATGAAAGTTATATCAGTAAGTATTTCATTAAAAGACATGTACGTCATACATGATGCAAGCAAGCACAGCAGATGACCTTCTGCAATCTAGAAAACACACACTCCCTCCTCTGGAATAAACAGAGATGTTTGTCCCGTCTGAAATTGGTACATGAAATCACAGACGTTGGGTCATAAGATATGTAACTCAAAAATTATTTATAAAACTAGTCCAGTCTGAATAGGCCTAATGACCCAATGAAGAGACTTGCTTTGTTTCTGAATGAATGGTTGGATGAATGATTCAATGACTCACTGTGACTCAAAGCTAGCTTTTGTTGAAACTGTTGATTCATCTGGAATGGTAACAGCCTAAAGTGACATAAGTGTAAATGATTTTGATTCAATTTAAGAATTTGACAAAATACGTCAATGATATATTTTAAAAGGTTAGAAAAAATTGCCATAAGCTTGTCTTTTTGACTAATGCTAAATTAACAACTGACGATTTCAGTGTGATTAAGAGTATCTGTCTGTTTAATGATTAATTGCTGTCTTTTTTTTTTATAGGAAAGATACAAGGAAGTGAAGGCCAGAAACGGTCAGCTGCTTAAAATGCTTCAACAGGGAGAGAGTGAGTGCAGAACAGCAAACACACCTGACACACTGAAATCAAGCATTTATTCGTGTTCTTTATATAACTTTCTTTATATTCAGTGAAGGACAAAGCTGAAATTCTGCTGCAGGTGGAGGAGCTCATGAACATTAAAGAGGAGTTGTCCTCGCAGGTGCGTGCTGTACCCTGCAGTTTGTACCTTTATCTTAGTGTTGTGATGATTTGTGCGTACAAAAATTTGTTTTCCCCTTTTTTAAGGTGACACAGTTACACACAGCTCTGGAGCAAGAGAGGTCAAAAGTGAAGGGCTTACAGTCAGATCAACCGAAACATCAGGTATGAAGCATCCAAACCTGCAATGACTGTCACATTCTAGCTGACCGCTGTTGATCCGTGATCCGTACGCACCAGGCCCCGTGCTTTGGCACGCATGTGATTCGCGGATTCATTCATTCATGACCATAATAGAGTGAAAGTTTATCATTTGCACGTTTTTTTGCACACGTTCTTGACAATTTATACAAGTGCAAGAAGAGACAAAAGTATGGCAAGCCGTTTTAACTTTGATTCATTTCCAGGATACTATTTCTTGATATCAACAATTCAATTTTTACTAGTTAAAATGATAGTTATTGATATCAGGAATTAGATTTCTACAATAACAATGGCAATTTTTGATATCAGAAATTACATTTCCACTAGTTAAAATGCTAATTCTTGATACAACAATTTAATTTCAACTAGTAAAAACTATAATTCTTGATATCTGTAATTGTATTTTCACTAGTGAAATGTCACCATAGGCTGCCATTCAAAATCCATTGTTGATATCAAGAATTGATTTCTTACTTGTTGAAATTCCAATTTCACATATCAGAAATACAATTCTTACTAGTAAAAACCTTTATTTTTGATATCAAGAATTAAACTGTCACTAGTTGAAATGTCTATTCTTGATATCAACAATTCATATCCTGGAAATGAATAAAAGTTAAAACGGCTTGCCATACTAAAGATAACTCAGTTCAGTGCTCAGCTGCACACACAGATTCCTGTTTCGCATCTTCTTGCGCTTGAAAATGATAATGTCAAAATGTTGTCAATATCAGCATAACATTGTTTATGTTTTGAGACAGCATACAGTAAAAAAAAAAATGACATCACCAATATTTTAGTTTAAAATGTTTGTATTTTCTTTTTTTACAGGGGAACCGGAAGGGTAAAAAAGCATCAGAAGGGGATGTATGAAGATGCATGTTAAAGGACAGCTTGAATGTTCCACCTCCTTTGTCAAGCTGCTAATTTCTTTTAATATCTGTTCAAAACACCACATACACTCTTAACCAAACTTCCACCATCATACAGGCATTTTGTTGTATTCCTGCATAGTTCTGTTAGCCTGGTCACAGCAGCTTATGATAACAACAGAAGACGATTTTCTCTGGCATGGACGCTCCTCTGTTCTACACTGTAGAATAAATCTACTTCTGTGCTCTAACAATGAAAGGCATACACGCTTGAATTCTTTTGAATAAAGATGTTCATCTTATTTTTCATAGTGTGTTAGTTGTTTATGCATGAAACAATCTATTATTCCATTCTCACTAAGCATTGTTGTGTAATGAATGTCTTCAGCCCATTTACTTCGCTCAATAAATCCATAATGATCAGTGGGATATACTAAAAATTAAGAGGACATTAAAATTGACACATTTAATCACTGTACATGTGATCTAATTTGATATACAGTATATTCAGATCATTTATATGTGTGCTTGGGATTTTTAAGGTATATTGAAGGTATATTCCTTTTTGGAAATTCTTTTTTGATATTTTTTTAAATATAGATGTAATATTTGTTTAAAAGCAAGATTCTGAAAGCATCTGTTTGACGGGGATCCTATATAAATGTATCCTAAATGGCCAATATTATTTATATACACTCACCTAAAGGATTATTAGGAACACCATACTAATACTGTGTTTGACCCCCTTTCGCCTTAAGAACTGCCTTAATTCTACGTGGCATTGATTCAACAAGGTGCTGAAAGCATTCTTTAGAAATGTTGGCCCATATTGATAGGATAGCATCTTGCAGTTGATGGAGATTTCTGGGATGCACATCCAGGGTACGAAGCTCCCGTTCCACCACATCCCAAAGATGCTCTATTGGGTTGAGATCTGGTGACTGTGGGGGCCATTTTAGTACAGTGAACTCATTGTCATGTTCAAGAAACCAATTTGAAATGATTCGAGCTTTGTGACATGGTGCATTATCCTGCTGGAAGTAGCCATCAGAGGATGGGTACATGGTGGTCATAAAGGGATGGACATGGTCAGAAACAATGCTCAGGTAGGCCGTGGCATTTAAACGATGCCCAATTGGCACTAAGGGGCCTAAAGTGTGCCAAGAAAACATCCCCCACACCATTACACCACCACCACCAGCCTGCACAGTGGTAACAAGGCATGATGGATCCATGTTCTCATTCTGTTTACGCCAAATTCTGACTCTACCATCTGAATGTCTCAACAGAAATCGAGACTCATCAGACCAGGCAACATTTTTCCAGTCTTCAACTGTCCAATTTTGGTGAGCTCGTGCAAATTGTAGCCTCTTTTTCCTATTTGTAGTGGAGATGAGTGGTACCCGGTGGGGTCTTCTGCTGTTGTAGCCCATCCGTCTCAAGGTTGTGCGTGTTGTGGCTTCACAAATGCTTTGCTGCATACCTCGGTTGAAACGAGTGGTTATTTCAGTCAAAGTTGCTCTTCTATCAGCTTGAATCAGTCGGCCCATTCTCCTCTGACCTCTAGCATCAACAAGGCATTTTCGGCCACAGGACTGCCGCATACTGGATGTTTTTCCCTTTTCACACCATTCTTTGTAAACCCTAGAAATGGTTGTGCGTGAAAATCCCAGTAACTGAGCAGATTGTGAAATACTCAGACCGGCCCATCTGGCACCAACAACCATGCCACGCTCAAAATTGCTTAAATCACCTTTCTTTCCCCTTTCTGACATTCAGTTTGGAGTTCAGGAGATTGTCTTGACCAGGACCACACCTCTAAATGCATTGAAGCAACTGCCATATGATTGGTTGATTAGATAATTGCATTAATGAGAAATTGAACAGGTGTTCCTAATAATCCTTTAGGTGAGTGTATATACATTTATTTATATATATATATATATATATATATATATATATATATATATATATATACACACACATATATATACATATATATATAGAACAGGTATCAGTAGGCTACATATTACATGTTCATTAGTCTTTCTAAACATGTATAAATACAGCGTTGTAGATACTCATTCTGTGCATCAGTGTTGGGCATTTTTCAGTGACTCTGCAGGTTACATCGCTGCGCCAGGAGGTGGCGACAAGTCTTAATGAAACTTTATATGTCTGTATGAATGAGTCATTGAATTATTCATTTAACCATTTTGTCACATTTCATGTACTGCTTTTCACATGCAATATAGAAAAGGAGGCATGTTTGAACTAAATATTTGTGTCTAAAATGTAAGTTAGGCTACTCAGTATTAACCAAGCTAACAAAAATATGTGCTAAGAACATTTTGATAATGTTCCCATTAAGTTGTGGAAATGTTATTTATGGATGTTTTCAGAATGTTAAAAAAGTTTTTTTCTTGTTTATGTGGAGGTTAGCAAAAACAATAAGGGAACATTCCATTTTATCATTTTACAAACATTATGAGAAGATTACTTTTTGAATGTTGAATGTTTTGAAACAAGTAACATAAAAAAATTAAAATAAAATAAAAAACGTTAGATGAACATTCAACTAAAACCTTTAAAAGTTTTTTATGCTAATGTTCTGAGGACATTATTGAAGTATACGTTTAAACAAACATTCCATTAACTGGAAGAACGTTTGTTCATAACTTTGAGAGAACCTTGCCAGAACGTTATTCATAGTTCTGAGAACGTTTCCTGTTAGCTGGGAAATATTGTATGCAATTTACATTTTAATAGTTAAAATAATTTTTACCATATTTTACAGCCTTACTAATTACTACTATTTTTACACAATATTTCCCACCAAAATTGCATACTAGATTGTGTATTACCACAGTAAAACCTGTGACTTTATAGTAAGGAACAACGGGGCTAAAGGCACACTGGGGTAAAAAGCACATTTGGTTTTATTTTTCCTTTAAACCACTAGATGGCACAAAAACTTGCCCAGCACTTTCTAAAACATCGACTTTTCAAGATGCGCGTGCATGTGTCTGATCCTTGATGCCATCGTGCGCGGGCAACAGCAGAATTTTGATTCTGTGCTAATGATCTAATATTTGATGTATTTTAAAATGTTGTAGATTTAGGTAGCAAATGAGAATCGCTAAAATCATTGACTATATTTGACTAATGCAGTAATTTTCAGTTTTGTTCAAGGTAATTAAAGCAACAGTTTGTAAAAGTATGTATTTTGGGGGAAAAGGAGCCCCTGCTGTTGGGGCGAAAGGCACAATAATTAACATGATAATAAACAGCTGACTGACTTTTCCACTGACTGACATTACATGGATAGATTCAAATAGGAAATATCATTAAGTTGAGTGTCCACCTTAGAGATAAAAAGATGATCACCATATTTATAATGAAACCATCATATTTAAAAATATGATATTAATCATATCATATAATCAAATATAATTGATTGTTAATACTGTAAAGCTATATTAAATTATTATGAGATCTCCTTCAGTGCTTTCAGAATCTTTACTTTTTAAAATAATTTCGTTTCTGCATTTTTAAAATATATTTTTATATCAACATTTTAATTAGGCTACAGTATTTATTGAACAAAAATTTATTATTTTATTTATCAAAATAAACGGAAAATATTACAAATTTGCTAAAGTGATTGTTTTGAACAAGTAGCCTATTAATACAGACAAATTATTTGTATCAATAGGCTAATGTGTGCATTTTGCCACCACATATTTTAAACAAAATGAACCACTTTTATGATTTATTGTCATAGAAAATCTGTCGCTCCATCAATGTTCAATACAAACATATAGCCTACTGTATATTTTTCTGCAATCATTGCAGGCTACACCATTTTTCTTAAGGTGTGCCTTTAGCCCCGTTGTTCCCTAGAAACCACAGTGAAATATATAAGCTCGATCACATGTGAATTTATTTTCCCATATGGTTTTGCTGTAGGCTAGCACAAATAGTAGTAGTAGTGGAAGGCTACTATTAATTTTCAGGCGGAGAAACTGTCCTGTAACTCCCGTTGTTATGGCAACACATTGTGTGTAGTTGTTCATTACAGGTGATGCCCGCTGATATCGCTGATGTTATTGAACTGATGGAGAGAGGCGCGCGCGTTCGGGAGGGAGGGGGAGAGAAAGAAAAGGGGGATCGTTCTCCCGGTCATATAACGCGACATCTCTCTTTCCTCCTCTCCGCTGGCGACATAAGCGACGCGTAACCGACACGCCGTCCACACTGAAACCAAAGGCGCTTTTTTTGCTTTGCTATGCGGAACCAAGAGCCATGAAAATGCTTCGATTTCGGAGTCCGAGCGTGTCCTCCCTCGCGCAGGAGGTCCAGTGCACGGTTCGCCTGCTCGACGACTCCGAGATCTCGTGCTGCATCCAGGTAGGCGCGAGCGTGTGCTCCGGTGTGCGCGCGCTCAGTGATGCGATGCTCTTCTTTACTGCGATTATGAACATGCCGAGGAGACATAATGCTTATTAAACGTGTTGAATTGACAATTTCTTGTTTACTGGCCTCTTTGAGTTGTATACTGGTGTTTGTTTAGGTGGAAGACGCCTAGGGAGTGATGACGCTTTGGTTATGGTTTGCTCGTTTCGTTATTGCCGTCACTGGATTCAATTGTCTATTAAACAGTTACGCCCTTGACTTTCATTGTTTTGTATGCAAAACGTGTTTCATTTATAAATAGGCCTAATAGAATTACTGAACATAGCCTATAACTGTTGGATATTGTTTTGCTGTGTAATTTAATTTGCAGTGTTTGTGAACATGAACATGTAAGGCAGTATGAATGGCAGATGTCTCCTCTCTCTTTCCGAAGTGATGGAGGATTGCTGGAAAAGTCTTTGATGGAAAACTATTCGCTATGGGAAGCATGTTTCATCAGTAAAGTCAAGTCACTTTTATTTGTACAGCTCATTTCACAACACACTTGGTTTGACAGCAGCTTTAGCCCATGTGAAATCGAAGTACACTTCAGCATACTTATAAAAACAGTAGGCTAGGCTACTTCATAAATATAAGCGTGGACGTGATGTAGCCTAATTTTTTCGGACACTCTACATGAAAATCTATTATAGTTTAAATTTATATTAAATGCAATTATAGTTGAACTTAAGAGTGCTTTTTTTGACAGAAGTATTTCTATATACCGGTCAAAAGTTTGGAAACATTACATAAAATAAAGGTTTTGGAAGACGTGTCTTCTGCTCATTGAGCCTGCATTTATTTGATCAAAATACAAAAAAACCCCCAAAAAAACAGTAATATTGTGAAATATTATTACTATTTAAAATGATAGTTTTCTATTTTAATATACTTTAAAATAATATGTTCCTGTGATCAAAGCTGAATTTTCAGCATCATTACTCCAGTCTTCAGTGTCATGATCCTTCAGAAATCAGTCTAATATGATGATTTATTATCAATGTTGGAAACAGTTGTGCTTCTTCATTTGTGATACTTTTATCAGGATTCTTTGATGAATGAAAAGTTAAGAAAAGAACAGCATTTATTTAAAATAGAAATCTTTTTCTGAAGGATCATGTGAGACTGAAGACTGGAGTAATGATGCTGAAAATTCAGCTTTGATCACTGGAATAAATTATATTTTAAAGTATATTAAAATAGAAAACCATTATTTAAAATTGTAATAATATTTCACAATATTACTGTTTTTTTTCTGTAGTTTTGAACAAATAAATGCAGGCTTGATGAGCATAAGAGACTTCTTTCAAAAACATTAAAAATAGTAATGTTTCTTAAACTTTTGACCAGTACTGTATGTGATTTCATAATTACTTCTATTGTCTTTAAAATATGGTTAAAATCTACTGCCTATACTGACAAGCATTTCTTTTGAAACGTGTGTGTCATGTATTTAAAAAAAATATTTGTAATTTAGCATTATGTGTAAAGATGAAGTTGCAATTTAGAATGTTTTAAATATATTAACTTTAAATGTAATATAAAACAACACTATAGAGTTAAAATGGTCATGTAAAACGTATGTTAGATAGCACTTAAGACGTGAATATGCAGTTATTGTGACTCGCTCACTTCATCACCATTGCCATGCCACTTTTTTGAGCTCTCCGGACAGCTAATGGAAGCACCTCGTAATGTCTGAATGTGTCGATGATGCCCAGAAATCCTGTCTGGGTTGGCAGCTCGCAAAACTTTGAGACGCAGCCAATGGATTTCTTCCCATCATGCTCATATATGTTCCCGTCAAGATGAATGAGCAAACCCATTTCTGGGAAATACTCTTGACAATGCATTTCCTTTCAAAACATTCTTGGAAACTATAAAAAATCTGCATGCAGTTTTGCTAATATAAATATAATTGAATCTATAAAGGTCACGAGGCAGCCTTAATGCGGTTATTGTCCTTCAGCTCCGCTGCAGCTTAAGTGTTTGATGATAACTGATGATGATGTGGATGTGTAGTCGAGCTCTTTGCAGTAGCACTATTAGTACCCAGGCACCTTTACACTAATGTATGCAGTCTAATGGAATCAACCATTTCCTCTTTACTTTTGAGAAAACCACGCTATGATGTTGAAGTCAGGAAACTGTCCTCTTATAGTGGTTCAAGCTCATCCTAGATCAGTGCAAAGGGCTAAAAAGTTTCTACCAACTTTTAAAGTAGCTGTTGAGTTTTTTTCTGATGGTCAATTTATGTACATCTGCACTAATGGAACAAAGTGAAAGAGGTCAAGTGTGAGAAAGAGATGACAGAAAGAGTGATCTCTAAACTTTCGAGCTAAGGAAGGCACGTTCTGTTTGGTCTTATGAATATTTTAGAAAGCCACGAGGTTCTAATGGCTTCTTGTTCTGTGATGGCTTTCTCCTGCATATTTCATGACTATCCTCACAGACAGAGGCTGCACCTCCATCGGTGCACTTTTACATGTTATAAGCACTCAGCTCTTACTTTTTTATCAGCTACACGAGGAGTTAAATGCTGAGTTTAAGTTTGCTGTGTCGTGTACAGTGCAGGTCAGCAGTTAGTTCTGGGCCTTGAATTTGATTGGCCAACAGAGTGCTGATGTTTCACTGTGTTTCCGCATTCCAGACACACTGTCAGTCCAACCCAGTCTCATGAGAAAACGTAACAGATTGACGAGATGTCGATTTCGGGTGTTATTTGGACAGAAACGTAAGATTTTTAGGAAAAAGTTAGCGTGAAGGTCCACCCCTAAACACATGCCTAAACCTGACTCTCAGTAGGATCATTTGAAAATGTACAACAATTATATCGTCCAAATTCATATGAATTAACACCAATTTGCCAAAACGTACAAGTTACTAATTGCCATGAGAGTGCGTTTGTCAATGTGTGAATTATTGGGGATGTTTCAAGGACTCTTTCAGCAGGTTGCATTAGCTTTCCATTCAAAGTTGCGAATTAAACTCATGCGTAAAATTGGAATATCGCATAAAATATTTGCGAATAAAGCACCGTTTCATCCAGTCAGTCGAAGAGAAACTGGCGATAATAATCACTAAGAAAAATGGAAGTTGATGCAGTCCGACTGTCTTTTTGAGTGAGTCATTGAATTATTCACTGATTCTTTCATAACACTGATTCATTTAGGAACTGCTGTGTGTTGCTGCTTTGACTTAGAACTGATTTTATCGGCAATATAGACAAGGTAAAATGTAATTTTGTCAATATTAACTTCTAGTTTATTAAACTTGTATAAAAGCAATGTCATATCACAATCATGCCGTTGGTCTAAATATTAGCATGGCTGTAATCACCTGCGCTGAACAACAAATCTCATGTGATATTGCTTAAATGAGTCATGAAACATAGGAAGAATACATGGTGAATGACCATATACCTTGACTTTTGAAAACTTCAATTGACCCTTCGTGCACACAATTTACTTTTTTCTCTTGCATGTCATGTGCGGGGCTCATGCCAAAAATGATATAACATGAAAACAGGCATGCCAAAAATGAAATAAAAAAATTTATTAAATAAAGAACTTCTAAACATAGCCTTTGACATGATCAGTACATTCAGAACTGGGTTGAAATGTCAGGTATTTTTAATCATATCATAGCAACACTTGTGACTCAACCACCTAACATCCTCTTAGCAACTGCAAAGAAGTATATTAAATATACCTTATCAACACAGGAAAACCCTAGCAACCACTCACAACACCCTAGAATCATCACAATGAGATCTGCAAAGGCAAGCACCACAGATTTTTACAATAAAGAAAGTAAAATCTAGTTTCTTTTTGTTTTTCAGAAATAGAAGAAAAATGAATGTTTTTGCCATGAAACATTCATAAATCATTTGAAAGATTTAGATTGTTAGATCTTCGGGGCAGTGTATTTTAGTGATAAGTCGTGAGAAATGAGTCGTTTGTGTCTCCCTGTTTTGGACCGACTGAAACCATGTCGAGTTATGCCCAGTTTGGATCAGTGATAACGTTACCAGCATAAAGTAAATGGGATGTGTGTGTTCTCTTTGGGTCATTTCTCAGCGTTGGCTCAGGCGTACCGAGTGTCTTCTCAGTGTCTGAAGGACAGATAGGCCATGCATTATTAAGGCAGATCATGCTCTTCAGTGTGACTGCTGCATCACTCATGTGCTACTGATGCTGCGCTCAGCTTCTGCTAGGCAAAACTGGACAGAATGAAGTCACGTAGAACATGTGAGGTGCCTCTTAATGTGAGCCTTTCCCAAGCTGGAACTTCATCATTTCAATAGCCAATTATAAGTTATGTTTTAATGGCTTTCAGTAATAAGTAAATGGAGTAGTATGGCATTACGATTTTAAACATGCACCATGACAACACCATGGTTTTCTTTGAAATACCTTTTTTATGTGTTATATGAATATGATCAGGCCTGTTGGAGAGAGGGGAGAGAGAGAAAGTACAGCTGGTATTGTGCATCTATTCTGCGTATTTCATATAATTCAGTATGAGTATGTATTGTCAGAGTATGTATTGAAATATCTATATTTCTGACAACAGATTGCACTTAGTTTATTATTTCAGATGCTTTTTAAAAGACTACAATTAAAAAATATATATATTAAAACTTTAATATTACATATTTATTTTCTTGATGATACGCATGTATTTATTCATAGCTGTCTTAATGGGCTTTTATTTATTTTATCTTGACTAGTCTTCACTAGGTTTTCAGGTGCAACTTCACTATCAAACTACCAAGGGTTTAATGAAATAAAACTGATTATTATTTATGTTATAAACTGTATATAATTTAAGATTATTGGAGTATGTTTATTGGATTATTGGAGCACATTTTATAAAAATATTGCAGTCTTTCTACGACAAAGTTTCGTGTTTAAGTCAATGTATTAGTTGAAGCACTAAACGTACTAGCAGGAAATAAATAAAAACTACAACTGAAATAAAGAAATATTTAACCTAAATAGTAATATAAAAAAATATAAAAAAACCTAATACAAATTTCAAAAGAACTATAATAGTATATAAATAATACTAAAATAACACTATCAAACAAGGGTGGATGGGTGGAAAGAAATTGGAAACCATTATAGAGAAGGTAAACCAGAAACACTTGTTGACTAAAGAACTTAAACTTTAAGTATTTTGACCTTTATCAGAAAAGTTAAAAGAAAACAATTAAATAGTAATACTTAAAATATAAATCAAAGATTAAATCTACCAATTAAAACAGAAGAAAAAAGTCCAGATATAGTCACTATCAAGAAACACCATGACATTACCATCTCTTTTGGACACACCATGGTGTCATTTGAATGCTTTTTTGGAGTATGGAAGTCATTCAGTCATTCAGTACCATGATATATTAAAATACCATGGTTTTACCATCTGATGCCATCACTGTATGGTACCACCACAGTACTTTGTTGTAAGGGTTATTAAGATGCCAGTGTGCCGTAGCTTTAGTCACATTGAAAATTCTCCACTCACTGTCTTTGCTATTCTTAAAAATGCAGCAATGTCATCATCGATTAAACATTTCTATTTTTGTAATACACCAAATGCAAATCGCCCCATCTGCAGAAATGTATCTCTCGTCTTCTCTCGTTCCCTCTTTTCATCAATAAATGTCCGGCGAGCGAGAAGGAGAGAAGGTGCTGTTGTGATGGACACTATAAATAGTGCTCATGCTATTCTTATCCTTGTCCTCCATGCCTTTTGATGAGATTTTTTATTTTTTTTTGTAAGAATGACTGAAGAAAGAAAAAAGAGATAATAAAACAGGAGGAAAGAGAGAGAGAGGGGGGGGGGGGGAGTTGTGTAAATGAATGACGTCATTGGACTCGTGTTGAATGATGTCTCAGTGATGTGCAGTGCATATGTTTAACCGCTGCGGTTCAAAGACAGTGTGTGTGTGTGTCTGTGCCGAGACTGCAACAAACTGGTCCTGTTCTTTTGCTCAGAAACATTTCTTTGTGGAAATGTGACATTTCTGGGATACTGAAAAATGTATTCATACATTAAATAAATAATCTGTTTTTCATTTAAAAAAGGGACTGTCAATATTCGATAGCAAGTATAATGATTTATTTAAAAAAAAAAGTCTATGATATGTCCTTATTTAGATAGTAAATGTGTGTGTGTGCGTTTGTGCGTGTGTGTGTGTGTGTGTGATGAAGTGTCCTCCCGTTCTGTTTGTACACCACTAGCCTGAGGCAGTGCAGTGACAGTGTGTGGTGTGTGATAGATATTTTAAGAGACAAAAGCATGTTTGGCCATTGGGGATAAATGACCTGTTAAACACACAAAACACACACTGATACACACTTAAATCTGTCACTCACAGCAGCTCAGAACTCATTCAGCTATTTTCTGATGCTCTACATCGTAAATATTATTTACTAGATGCTTCCATATGCAAGTATAGAAACAAATCAGCTTTCATGACTATTTTTCTTAACGCGTTTTGTAATGTAAAATTTAACGTTTTTCTTTGTTGACTAACATACTAAAGCACATGTAAAGTACTTGACTCTGATTTAAATGTAGTGTGTAATTTAATATTTTAAATGTACTACATTTCAGCTGCATTATTTTCATTAATTTGAGCTCAGTGGTGCAGACGGTATCACACTTGCCCACAACACGTACTGTACATGTACGTACTTCCCCCATTTCCCTAACCTGCTTTCCTGTCACTTTACATTGTCCTGTCTGAATTTTTTTTTGTTGCCAAAAGTATATTTTAACCATAAATAATTGTCAGTAAAAGTTATAGTATATAAATATATTTCCATTTAACTGCATTTAACATGCAATTATGTTTGGAAGCTTGTTTCCGCCACTGAATAAAAATTAAAAAAGGTAATTGTGACTTTTATATCTCAGAATTGCGAGATATAAAGTCGCAATTGCGAGTTATAAAGTCAGAATTGCATGATATAAAGCGGTTATATCTCGCAATTTCATGTTTATGTCTCGCAATTCTGACTTTATATCTCGCAATTCTGAGAAATAAAGTCAGAATTGTGAGATGTAAACTCGTAATTGTGTTTTAAACAATTTTAAATTGTTTTTTAGGTTTATAATATTGTTTGTATGCATGCTCTGTTATAGTTTGTATTTCATGCTTATTTTATCTACTTTAATATTGACTATGTAAAGCGCTCTGAGAATTGACTTTTAAAAGCGCTATACAAAATAAAGTTATTATTATTATAAAAGTTATTATTATAAAAAGTCCCAATTATCTTTTAAAATGTTTTATTCTGTGGCTGAAACAAGCTTCCATAATTAGGCCTATGCATTTTAATTCATCTTACTATATTTTTAAAGCATACTATTTCTGTAATAAGTGCTCTCTATAAACATATGCTAAAGTGTGCTTCTTTTTCACAAGGGAACAAAGAAAACAACAGGAAAATTCACTTAAGCTGTCAGTGTAAAATAAATAAATGTTTTATGATCCAACCACAAACATTTGTGATCGGTAGATTTTCATTCACTTTAAGAACGGGTTTAAGAAAAGTACCACGTTTGCAATCTTCACCATCCTGTTGGCTTAATAAGAAGTATTAAGGATCATTTACTCTTAAAATGCAAACTGTAATCATTAATCTTTGAAGATTCACAATAAATAGTTAAAATGAGACATCTTTTGGACATTTTTCTGACATTTTTCTGATTTGTCTTAAATAAGTCCTCCTAAATGTTCCTCTGCTAATTAGTTTCTGTATTCAGTCTCGACCTTTTTAACCTTTTTAACATCCATAATAACACTGTGATTATTGAAGTTGTGACATCAAGCCATCTTCACATCAGTCACATCAGAACCAGTCACATCCCATCCAGATTTGTGCACACTAATCATTTTGATCTTTTCTTATGTAATTGCGTTATGCTCTCACAAATTATTCATATGCAGCCACAATGCTAAATAAAGATTACAGGTTTACATGCATAATCAAGTCACTTCAAAACAGCATTGCCAACTGAACTGTAATGTTAATCATTGCACATGGATTTATGTTGCACAGTAAATCATGCAAAAAGGACAAATTCACTGAATGCATCAAAGTCCACTTTTCCTTCCAACACGTAAGACAGCTGTAGGAGTTGATGATGAAATGAAGCTGTCATATTTAGAATATGTTTAGATCTTTAATTATAAATTGAGCATGAGATATAAACAGTAACAGAAGAAAGACTTGGACAAAAGCATCGTCTTACCGCACCAGATCAGTTTCACATCAGACCTGTCGTCAGCATAATCCACTTTCCTCTACTCAGGCTTAAAGGGCGAACAGAGAAATGCTTCTATGGTTTCAAGATTGCTCTCATTATAGGCATGAACGTTGTGCGGGTCATAAGGGTCAGGTCAACACCAATAATGGAGGACTGTTAAATGGATTCTGCACCTGCAGTATGAAATATGAACATTGGCGTCACTAAACAAAACTCATTCTTTTTCAGTGTTTTTTTAGACAATATGTCCATTTAAAAATAGTTCATGGTGGTACTTAAATCTTGAATATCTTTTATTGTAGGACAATTCCTTATTAAGGAAGGTCAGCTTAATTAAATGAATAGTTCTCCCAAAAGAAGATATTTGAAGAACTTACTTATTTTTGTCCCTACAATGAAAGTCTGTCAGGTCCAAAAGTTTCAAGCTCCAAAAAAAGACATAAAAGTATTTTACCTTAGTTTTTGTGTCATGACATAATGAATTTAAGTCATGTGAAATGCAAAAATGAATGAAGTTCACCATATTTGGCCTTTGTATAGGTTTGTTGATCAATGACTTGATTCAATATTTAGGCTACCACTTAAACTTTGCTCGGCATACAAATCATACAAAATGATTGTATTCTGAAAAATGTGGTCACATTTACCTTTAGTTTTCAATGGCGAAATCCAGTTATTTCAACAGTATTCCAAGTGATTGGGAATTTCGTGAAATCCAAAGCAGATTTCACAATGGGTTGGTCAAGTGAATTTACATCATTGACCAACAGAAAGCTGCTTGTTTAAAAGCTGTGCTTCACGCTACACTATTGACAATAGACTTTTTTTGCCCACAAAATTTCGCTAATTTGACCGCAACTGAAGTCTTGTTTTAAACCGCCGGAGTTGCATGGATTATTTTTACACTTTTTTTTGTGTCCTTTTTGGAACTAGAAGCTTTTGGAACCCTTTGACTTACATTGCATGGATAAAAACAGCTGAAACATTCTTCAAAATACCTTTATTTGTGTTCTGCATATTTGATCTATCCATTTAATTTCTTTTTTTGTGTGTGTGAAAATTAATCACACTATTTTAACGTTTAGTTGACACACAGACATAACATATTTGAGACAATATGAGACTTTATTCCATGTTCAGTCTTCTAAACGGCATCCTCACTGATTAGATTTCTTTGATTCTTTTTGTACTGCAGAAGTTTAGTGAATCCTGAATGATTTGGGTCCTTTAAGATTTGCTATTTACACGTATATATGTCACCAAATACCCTCAAGCCTTTAACATTGACCAGTCCTTATGTATTTGGGCCAAGGACAGACTAAACCATTTTGAGAAAATTAGGGGTTAATGGGAATCGACAAGGGGATCGTCTTTCACACATGGTCAGCTTCTTAAATAAGTCAAGTATGCACGCTGCAGAATACTAACATCTGCCTTTTCCAGTGTCATCTTATTAATTTTTTTACTTTAACTTTTATTTTATGCATAAAGATAGTGTGCTCTGATTTACTTGCTCACGTAAATCTCATTAATTTTCACTCTCCCCAGTTTATGATATGAATCTGCCTTGTGACCTCTGGATTAGCAAACATTTTGTGTTTAGTTCTAAGGAAGACGCAGTCATAATTGATATGGCATGGGTATTAATTACTGAACATTTTATCTAGGGCAAAGCTTTCACGGTCCTAAACTCTGCTTGTTCCGACTAGAGCGGCCGACAGAGGCATTGCTAAGTGAATCTTGGAGGGATTTTGGGAGGTGGAGAGTTAAAGAAAGAGCAGCAATGCAGTGTGGTTGTGTTGTTTAAACTTGTCATCTTGTTAGACTCCTTTATAATTGATAATCTCTCCCCCATACTTGCCCTCTCTCTCTATCATGCATGCATGCTTATTCATTATAAGTGTTTGCTAAAGCAAGCATCACTATTTGCCTTCTATTGCACATTTTAACAAAGCCTTTGTATTATTTAGAGCAGTTGTATTACAGACATGAAGGGAAGCTCAAAAAGAGCAAAGATGTGCAATTTTCATCTTGATGATAAAACGGGCCAAAAATTTAAACAGATTTACACTGAAGAAAGGGACCTGCACCATAGAGACATGGGGTGCATTTCCATTTCCTAAAAACATTATTAGTCATTTATGGTTGCAAGTTCTCTTGTTAGCAACATAGTTTAACAATACTGTGTTTCCAGCATCACAAAGTTGTGTGGTTGGAACTACAGCTCTCGTCCTGTGGTTAGAAGTGTAGGCTAGTTCCCTTTCAGTTCGGTCACGTTCGACGTAATCGGATGTACCGACTGATTGGGATCACGCTTAGGGAGCCTGTCATCTTCGAGTATTGATAAAATGAGCCAATGCACACATTGGCGTGCGAGCTTTGCATCCACGCTCCGCCCCGCAGCGCGGGTATAAATACGGAAGCGGATGCACGCACCATTTGCCTTTCGCTTCGGAGCCGATCGGTCTTCATGTCGATGTCTCTGAAGAGTGTTGTTATATTACAATGAACGAGTGTGTCGGTGCTTCTTCAAGGAAGTCTCTCCCGGTGCTGGTGGTTCCACAGCGCAAGTGCAGCGGTGGTCGCGAGTCTTCTGAGCTCTCAACTGCTGTTTTAACAGCATCACATTTCTGTGTTTGTGTTTGTTTGTCTGACGGCCGGTTGAGGGCGAAGGAAGTGAGTGCTTCACTGGTACAGGCTGCACCATCCCTGTCAGTGTTGCCGTGATCATTCGCCTGTGTGCTCCGGCACTGGTGAGAGTTTTTAATTTCCTGAAAGAGCAACACGGGTGCGTTTGCGTCTTTTTCAAGATGTCATTCTACACGTGCGTTTATGGATGCGGTCGTTCCCTGTCCCCCTCTTACGGTCACATTAGTTGCATCACGTGTTGGGTTTACAGCATGCGGAAGCAGCTTTTGTGGATAGTTCATGTTCTCATTGCGAGAACATGACTATCGCGGTGTTGAGATCAAGACTCGCCTTCGTCCGCGAAGGTGGAGTCCCCATTACCACGCCCCACCCTAGGGTGCCGTATGGGATGGGTGATCAGAGGATCATAGTGATGGCTTCCCCGCCCGGTAACCAATCCCTTTGGGCCCCTCACTCTATCACACTGCAGCTGGTGGGGCCCCCCGTTGAGCGCGCTGGTCCCTCTGTAATTGACTGACCAGCTGTTTCATTCTGGGCCCCTCCAGAGGACAGGATTCCGATTGCAGCATCGGAGGGGAGCTGGCCTCTGGAAATGATGACTCGGCTGCATTATCTCCCTCCGGGAGTGTACCGTTGCCTGAGCCAGATCCAGAAATGGATCTATGCTGAAACGGCCACTGAGCCTGTCAGGCTCGCGTGGAATCCTCCACCGTGTCCCGAACAGTCTCGGTTGGATGATTGGTTTCTCGGGGCGGGGCTCGCTGACAACTAGCTAGTCACGACTGTTTCCCGAAACCGTACTGTCGCAAATTGGTAGTTCAACCACGTTGGTTAATGATGTCACGCAGGTGGTGGAGTAATAACTTCTTTTAATGAATCTGTTTGAGATCGAATTAATGCTAGAAGTTTTGCTATAAATTACGGACATGACATCTGAGGACTATCTCTTATTTTTCTCAGTTATTTAGCTTTATTTCCAGATTCAATCATAGGCTCGTTTTTACGTACTAGCGCACGTTTGCACATGCGCACTCTTCAAAAGGTGCTTTAAATCTCTTGACAAACTAAAAGATGTAAATTACGTTTATAAATAAAAGATAGATTGTACTGAATGTCAGCTTGCTTATTTGGCTCAAAATTAGGATTTATAAAGTCCACATGTCATGCAAACAAGAAACTATGATTCTAACCACAGGTCGAGAGCTGTCGTTCCAACCACACAACTTTGCGATGCTGTTTGTGAATGTTCGTTGGAACTATGGTTTCGGGAAACACTGAGTTGTTGAACTATGCTGATAATGACGGAACTTGCGACCATTGTTGGCTAACAATGCTTTTGGGAAACACACCCCTGATCGATTTGATTTGAAGCCAGCATAGATGTTTCTGTCGCTGCGTTTGATATCCCACAATCCTCTGCTTTCCATTCTGTGACAGTTGAGCTAGGAAATAAAGATGGCGTCTGAAAGTTGTGGTTGGTTCCCTCTTACGGAGGAAGAGTAAGAACACTGATAGTTTTTTGTTTATTTACATCGATAATCTAGCATAAGATAAAAATCGGACAAAAAAATCAAACCGATAAATAATTAGAAGTATTCTGCTCCACCACCCGTGTGATGTCATGAGTTACATTGCGGTACTTGAAACGCACCTCAGAGTATTATAGGGACATAGCAACACCCTAGCAACCACAAATAACACCCTTGCATGGTGGCAAAACACCAACAATCACTCAGAACACCTTAGCAACTATTTAGCAACACTCTAGCAACCACAAATAAAATCGTAGCATGGTGGCAACACACCAAAAATCACTCAGAACACCTTAGCAACCATATAACAACACCCTAGCAACCACAAATAACACCCTAGCATTGTGACAACACACCAACAAATCACTCAGAACCCCTTAGCAACTACAAAGCAACATTCTAGTAACCACAGATAATACCCTTGCATTGTGGCAACACACTACCACTCAGAACCCCTTAGCAACCACATAGCAACACCCTAGCAACCAGAAATAACACCTTGGCCTGGTGGCAACACACCAACAATTACTCTAAATACCTTAGTAACCATATAGCAACCCACTAGCAACCACAAATAACACCATAGCATAGTGGCAACACACCAGCAGTCACTCAGAACACCATAGCAACTATGTAAAAATGCTCTAGCAACCCCAAATCACGTCCTAGCATTGTGGAAACGCGCCAAAAATGACTCAGAACACCTTAGCAGCCACATAGCTACACCATAGAAACCTCAAATAACACCTTAGCATTATGGCAACACACTAGCAACCACTCAAAACACATTAGCAACCACAAATAGCACATTTAATGTGGTGACACTTACAGTCACTCAGAAAACCATAACAAGCACATTGCAACACCCTAGAAACCGCAAATGCCACCATATCTTTGTGGGCAGTGGGTTTTCCACAGGCAAACACCATTTATATTTCTAAGGATGCAGATGTATAAACTAGTTCTTTCTATGTAAAAATGTAGGGTTACACTTTATTTTAAGGTGTCCTTGTTACAGTGCAATTATACAAGTAAGTACTGAGCAATATTAATTATCAACATGTACTTACTATAAGGTTAGGGTTAGGAGTAGAGTTTTTAGGGTTAGTTGCTTGTAATGCATAATTTACTTTTATTGCTGTAGTAACTTCATGTAACGTGTAACAAAGACACTAAAAGTAAAGTGGGTAACACTATTTTAGTGTCCTTGTTACAGTACATGTACTTACCATAGTAATAACAGTAAATTATGCATAATTACATGCAACTAACCCTCAACCAAATCCTAATCCTACCCTAACCCTACAGTAAGTACACATAGTTAATTAATATTACTCAGTACTTAAATATATAATTACATTGTAACAATGACACCTTAAAATAAAGTGTTACCATAAAGTGTTACCAAATGTAGTTCATGTCATTGTAAGACAAGAGATATGTAATGATATGAGAAATTCTCTTCTTAATTCGATCCAGTGTAGTGCTTGATCCACATTTAACATTTTAAAATGTGCAGAAAGAGACATTTGATTTTTATTCATTAATACTGAGAAAGTAAAACTTTAAGAAATGTTTTTTTTTCCATACTGGAAGAGCAGAGCGTCCAGTACCTGTAGAGAACCTCTGTAGTGGAATTGGAGCCCCCACAGTGAGATGTATTTCACACAGGAGTGTGCTATAGCAGCTTGCGTCACAGGTAATAACAGCAAGGTCAAAAGCTGATGGTCATCAGAGCTGAACCAGAGCTGCTCAGTCGAGCACACAGAGACACTGTCCTGTATGGGCCATAAGCCCATCATCATTCACTGCAGAATGATGTACTTGCAGCAGGGGAGCTGTCCAACCCTGCAACCCCTTGACTGAATCTAAATCTAAACCATATTATATATAAAAAATTGTTTTAAACATGTAATTTTAAATGATAATTATATACCATTAATTAGGGCTACACGATATTGAAGAAAAATGCGATATGCGATAACTCATTAAATAATGCGATATGCGATATGCGATACGATAATGCTCAAAGTGTGTAAAATGAACTTAAATTATCTTTAAAATATATTTAAAATTATATAACATACATATGTGTTTCACATTCTTTTTGTGACAAGAAAACATCCCTCAAACTTCTGAAAGTGAACAGCAGTGTTTTACTGTAGCATAAGAAGTAAGAGTTATTTTAACATCAGTGTAAACCAGGGGGTTTAGGGTTTCATGAAGGCCTACATTAACAACAGAAACTGAATAATCAAATAAAAATAAAACAATGCTTAGTTTTCACTGTATGAATTAAATATATATTCTGATTCTTATTAAAGCTACAAAAGTTATTCAGCCAAGAGCAGTGAGTGATTTTCTTTGTCTTTTGTTCATGACCCCAGTTAATGCAAGCCGTTGCGATATGCATATTGCGATATATACATTTGTGATATTTCGATAATTTAGATATATTGTGCAGCCCTTCCATTTATTGCAAAAATTGTATTTTCAGTTACACATTTTCATATGAACAACCAGTCAGTAATGATACTGATTTAAGATTCCCAAACATTAAAGGCCCACTGAAGTGTCTTGAAACGCGCAGCGTTATTCAATATTTTGACGTAATTTCCACTGGAACAGGAAGACAGGGCGGGACATATCGAGCAGCTCCTCCCCTTTTTTAAAATAGCCAATAGCGTTTTGTTTATATCACAGCTCGACTAGAGCTGTTGAGCTCAGTAAAGCCGCAGTTGACTGCTTATGATAGCCACAGTCTAATAGATTCCCCTTTAATATTTAATATGAAACTGTTAGTAAAGCAAAACAGTGAACATAATCAAGGATGTGTAGTTTGAAAAGTGTGTAATTTATGTTGGTGTTATCTCTTCTACTCATTAGTGCTGTTTAATGCAGAGTCTGTAGAGCCATTTCTCCTCCATCGCTTTAAAAAACAGCATTCTGTGCAGAATTCAAATGGGTCCGATACGTTTTGTGGTCTGCACCACATATGATCCGCTCTGTGCTATCCTGTCTCCGGACCGGAGATGCGACGGTTCGCGTGACACTAACGTGAAACCAGACTTCATTCGACCTAATGGAGAGCAGATTTACACGGTTTGAATCGTGCACTATGTGCCATTCATCATGTAGAAAATAGTAAATGTGTGAATAAGTGATTCGCCACAGCTTCAGCGTCTATTTATAATGTAGGGGGCGGATTCTAGAGAACATTTGATTGGAGAGAAAATCCATAGACAGTATATAAACTGGACACAGCGACCCCATAGGTTTCAACGGAGAGAAGTGAAGCAAATTAGAAGCCCTAACTTCCTGATGGCTGAGCGTACTGCGCAGACTCAAACTGAGCTTGACGACGTGGATGTGACGTGAGCAACCTGCCTGACAGTTGTACGTTTTCTAGTAGCTGTGCCAAACGAAATCTGAACCATTCCCTTCCGAATCTCGCAGAGACGGAGAGTGTGAGTAGGAGCTGTCCATGAGCTAGAAACAGGAGCAACGTCATGACTCTCTATGGGCTTCTCCCTTGACTTTATCGGACTTTATGCCTCCACGTCCCCCCGATTGACTACAAGCTTCTCTTCCTGTCTCTACGGTAATTTCCAGAGAGTCGCGTGGTTATGACGCAATCGTTAGCCTACTTTTACAAAAACTGCTTCTATGGGGCCATAACGTAAGATACAAGGTAATGGAGCCTTTTATACATTGTCGTGTTTCTTTAGAAATAAACAATGGACAAATGGAGTCTTTAAATGCCTCAGATGTAAAGTTATTCGCTGTCAAAGTGACGCCAAAATGAATGGGAGTCAATGGGATGCTTACAGCAGGTGAAGGCTTGTTAGCCAATGGCAGCCCCCGGGGGTGGTACGGAAATCGAGCGCTCGATTACCCCCCTGAGAAAATCTGATGAGAAACTGAAGTGCAGAGTGATGTCATCAAAATCATTGATCCATATTGGCGGAAGTGAGAGACTAAGTTTTGATCGCTTAAATCTTCTTAATGCAAGTTTTGTCATTGTTTTGGAGCACATAGTAAAAGCCAAAAATCTTCATTTTTAATTTCATTTGGACTTTAAGAACATAAAGCATTTCTAGCTTCATTTGAGGTCAGTCAGTCATTGCTGAAAATAAATACTTGTGGTTCAATGAGAGAGTCAGATGTTGATTCAGTAGCAGCTCTGGTGGATTCATTGAGTTCATTCAGTGAAGGATTTGTCCGACTGATTCAAACCGATAACTCATCAGTGAGTCTTTTGTGCTGTTCAATAAAAGAACCTGCTCGTAAGTCATTTCTTCATCAATCGGACTACATTGGTTGAAGCATTGTGCTTTTTATTGTGCTGTAGTTAAATGTTTTTTGCATTTAATTCAGAACTCAAGCTCATAACAATCATATTTAGTATATTAAAAATATTGACCTGTCATATAACATTTTTTTTTCTGTTTTCCCCCCCTGTATATTAGTATTCTTTTCCCTGTTGTAAATCGAACTTATTATACACACATAAATCGAACTTATTATACACACAACGGTCAATATAATGATACACTGTCAATATATTCACGAGAACTAGCTGGCTCACTATTGTATTTTATCTTAAATCTCTGCTGTAATGATGTGATCATTCATGATGTGTTTTTATTCCTTTGATTTTTCTTTCCTCCACAGAGAGACACTAAAGGGCAGTTTCTCTTGGATCATGTGTGTAACTACTACAGCCTCCTGGAGAAAGATTACTTTGGCATCAGATATGTGGACCCAGAGAAACAAAGGGTAACTACACATTCACCACTCGGGTCCAGTATTCATGAAATATATTCTGACCTAAAAGTTTATTATAACTTCAGCAGATATACTGTTGCTCCAACATAAAACGCATCAAACCAAGTGGAATCTGCAATAGATTTCTGCTCAAGTTTTACAATAACTAAACCTCAAACATACACACAACTTAAAATCCTGCTTCCTGAGTGGCAATTACAACATGGTTAAAAAATGTGGGGTCTGTAAGATTTTGTTTTTGAAAGAGGTCTTGGTTACACTTTATTTTAAGGGGACGTTGTGACAGTGTAATTACACAAATAATTGCATACTACATGTATGCCTACTTACTTTAGGGTTAAGATTAGGTTTAGGGTTTGGTTTAGGGTTAGTTACTTATAATTATGCAGAATTTACTGTTGTTACTATAGTAAGTATATGTAACCTTTAATTACACCTTAAACTAAAGTGTTACCAAAGTCTCATATGCTCACCAAGGCTGCATTTATTTTTTCAAAAATACAGAAAAAACAGTAACACTGTGAAATATTATTACAGTTTTAAATATATTATATTTGAAAACATTTTTAAAAATTGAAGCAATGTAAAAGTCTTGACACTTTTGATCAATTTAATGCATCTAAAAATCTTACTCACCCCAAACGTTTGAACAGTAATGTAAACACTCACAAATCTTACATATACTTATTTCTGTACTCTCACCAGATATTTTATCCTTATGTAGCCTATCATACTGGCTTTAAATTCGGATAAAAGTTACCATGACAACCGACCAAGGGGTTTTACCCTACTGTATGTACGACAATGTTTCTTCAGTCGAGCAGAAAACCTCCCAGCAGAACTGTAGTGAATTATTTACAGTCATTTATGTTGTAATATTAATGCCCGCTATTGAAAAAAGGGATTGTTCATCAGTGGGAATGTTGTTTACGATCATTTCCTGAGCAGGATGCTTATCCAAAGTGTTTACCATAAACATTTTTGATTTGTCACCATCTTTACTTGTCAGCGCACAGCAGTGAATCATTTCTTTCTCTTGTCATTTTTACAGCATTGGTTGGACCCGAGCAAACCAATAGTGAAACAGATGAAATGTAAGTTTTGTTTATTTCCTTCTTGCCCTCAAGGTTGCAGCAAGTCACATTTACTGTTGTTCGTGAATTTTTGTCAGCGAAACCAGTTTCAATAGGAATTTTGCATAAGGAGGAAACATTTTCCAATGCATATTTCACAAAGGGTTCAAGTTGGGGTTTGTTGCTTTGACCAATATTAAGCTGCTTGGTTTGAAAGTGACTTAAACTGTGCATCTCTCATTGCTATTTACAATAAACAATGGACTTTTCTTGCTGACATTTGCCATTATGACCGCGTCTTTACATAGGTAAAACATCACTCCCATTCAGAGATGTTTTATGTAGAATTACAGAAGGGAGGTGAATGAACACGTAGCGGATAAGTGACAGAGAGAGATTGTAGACAAAGTGACGTCAATGAAGTCAATCTTTCCCTTTGAGCTCTAAACTTCTCAGACTCATTACGTTTATCTTTGAAGACTTCATTTCATTCTTCACCAGAGGGGTTTCCCTCATCTCATGGATTAATATAATCATTTTAGCTCTCCTCATGCCCTCAGTTGCAGTTCTCTGCATAATCTGTCTCACTCTTACTGGTTTACGCTCAAGTTGTCTCTCTCTCCCCTCATCTGATTGTTGATGTTGTGTTGTTTTCAGGTCACCAGCCATACACTATGTGCTTCAGGGTGAAGTTCTACCCTCAGGAGCCAATCAAGATCAAGGAAGAGCTGACAAGGTAACAGTTCTCTGATCTAATGTTCAAATTGCATTGGAATGACATAAAAACAACCCCGGCCAGTCACAGCATAAACAGCCCTGAATCGCTCAAGCCAAGTATATGAGATTGAGGATTTTCTGGAAGAGATTTGCATTTTTAAAACGCCTCCTGAGCAGATTGTTCCAGTTTCATTTGAAAGAGCATGTATACTTTGTAGCTGAAGCCAGAACGGCTGATCGGTGGCTTCTTTCATGTCAAAGTAACCAATGTGATCTCATTACAGTGCATCTCACGAAACCTGTCAAGAACATGTACATTCATATTTCACTCCAAAATCAGAAGAAATCATAAATCATAGTTCTTTTTTTTTAGAATTAAACACACTTGCCACCAAATTCTCATTACTATAATCAGTGGTGAGGCCAGAAATAAAATATATATATATACAAAATAAGTAAATGTAATTTTTAGGACTCTTAATTGCAAGTTAATTGCAGTTAGATTAAAATGTATTGTAGTTAAAATTTTTATAGATTTATATTCAATGTCATCAGTTCAAATTATAAGTGCTTTTCTGATCCACAAATAGGGCTTAATTATGTCTTTATATTATGTCTTTATGTCACAGACAAGGCTTAAGCTAGTCCCAGACTAAAATACATATTTGAGCACATAAACTAATATATAATCTATTAAATTAAATTAGTGCTGTTAAATCGATTATTCGTGAGATATATACATACATATATATATATACTGTATATGTGTATGTATGCATTTATATATAAATAGATATGTGTGTGTATATATTATCACAGATGGTTGCAGGTAAACAGATGAAGACGATGAATAAAGTTCCAACACCAAGTTTAATAATAATGTTCCAAAAAACTAGCAAACAGGCACGAGCAACAGACACCAAACATAGACGTGACCGGATAACAAACAGAGGAAAAGGAGGAACTTACGAATACTCTCATTCCAACAATGATTACAAAGATTTCAAGAACTTTTTAATTAGGCAGAACCTTTCTGTTTTTAACTAGATTTTTAAAAGATTTTTCTTTTCATCATTTCAGACATCCTTATTTTTCCATAAATTAATATGAAACATATCTGCTCTCAATTTTTATGTTAATAGATTTTTTTTGTCCTCAAAAGGAAGCAAGAAAATATTCTGAATAGACTGTCAGTGTCAATGTGTGTCACATATTCCTCTTACACACACACACACACACACACACACACAAACTCACACACACACACACACGCACAGGCATCTGCATAAATACACAAACACATACTCACAGATTGTTGGTGTGACTAAATCATTAGTGCTGCTCTCACAACATGGCTCTCAGTGCATGCACACCATCTGAACTGTCAAGATAAATGTGTTTGTGTAATTGTGTCTTTCTCGATCTTCCACGCTTTCTCTGTGCGCTGGAAAACGAGAATGTTCCTGTGGCCAGACAGAAGCTTTAGAGAGAGCGAGGCGCATGTGTGTGAGAGGGAGCCCAGGTTGTCTGAGTTTAAATTGTTTCATCCTGTGAAAGAGAAAGCAAGGGTTTGAGATGGACAAGAGATGCATTAATGTGCCAGTTCATGCTATTTTCTGCTCCATACTAGAGTTTTTCCTGTTAAAGCTGTTTGACACAGAAAACAACTATATATATTTTTCCAACCGCTCTCTCTCTCTTTAATATTTAATATAAAGAATGGATTTGAGTGCAGGTTACAAAGAGCGAGAATGGAGAAAACAGAAACATGCAAGTGCACAAAAGCAGATGCAAGCGTTTGGCCAATGCATTGCAGTTCTGTCATACAAACTTTAGAAATCACCATAAAATCAAAATGGACCCTGTTATTCTCATTGTGAATGATTAATATATGGTCAGTGCACATTATTCCAATACTAAAAGAAGTTTTTAGAATATTTCATCAAAAGTGAAAGAACTTGCTTCCACCTCTGAAATTATCAGATAATATCAAGTCCCTCCACTGACCTAATTATTTTTTTCCTTGAATATCATGTTTCACTTGGAAATTTGTCTCATCACCTTGCCAAGAAGTGCACTTAATTGTATTGAATGTGCACTTGTATTTCAACAAACTGTACTTGCAGATAATGTAATTTTAATGAAATAATGTTTTCACACTTTTACAAAGTGCACTTTGTAATTATGTCAAATTAAAAGTTTTACTTTAAAGTATTTTTTAAATCATTGTGTTTTAATCCTTTTTTCATGCTTTAAAAAAGTACACTTATTTTGATGTGTTGACTAACATACTAAAGCACATGTAAAGGACTTAATTATAATTTTATCTCTAGTTTGTTATTCAATATTAAATTTAAAGTTACCATATTTTAAATGTACTAAATTGCAACTTCATAATTACAAATGTGTAATTACAAATATATTGAAATACATAACTTACAAGTTTCAGTAGACATTTAAGTATAGCTATTATAGTTAGCCATGAATGCTTGTCAGTACATTCACACTTTAACCATATTTTAAAAACAATAGAAGTTATGTCACGTCACGTGTAGAACAAAGCTCATGGAGACGAGGAATACGTAGAAATAACATTTAATAACAAAACTTTCAGGGGAAACACCAAACACTCACGCTTATATTGACGATAATGGACAAAGACTGAAGGAGAACACAAGATATAAATACACAGGGACTAACAAGATAACTAATGAGGTGAACGACAATGCACAATGACAAATTCAACTAATTGCATTTATTAAAAAGCTAAATTATAATACAATTTAATTTAATTGCAATTAACATGTAATTAAGTGTCCAAAAGCTTTGTATTCAGTTTGCATTTAAATACTGTATATTCATTTAATGTATATTATTTCCATAACAAGTACTCTTTTTTAATGTATGCTAAAGTGCACTTCTTTTTCCAAAAGAAAGTGAAATAGACTGTAAATTCCGTTTGTACTTGTCCTTTCTTAAATAATGTAGAGCAGTGGTTCCCAAACCTGTCCTGAAGGACCCCCAACACTGCACGTTTTCTTTGTCTCCCTAATCAAACACACCTGATTCAACTCATCAGCTCATTATCACATGGGTTAATGAGCTGATGAGTTGAATCAGGTGAGTTTGATTAGGGAGACAAAGAAAACGTGCAGTGTTGGGGGTCCTTCAGGACAGGTTTGGGAACCACTGATGTAGAGCCATTGTGCATTTTCAAGTTTGACCATAATTAAATATATTTATTACATCGTGAGCTTAGAATTATAAGGTTCTATCTCCACTTTTGGTCGAAATTGAGTTTTTGACATAATCTGATCCATTAGGTGTTTATTAATGCCTGTGTGGTGTTATTGTTGTAAAAAAAAAAATTTTGTTAGTAGTTATTAATAAAATAAAAAGGTTCCATCTCACAAAACATAAACCGAGTTGGGATTATAAGGTTCTATCTCCAGTAGATTCAATAATCAAAACCCTGAATGAACACGGACAGACCAATCAAAACCCACCTCTTAGCTCTGTAGCCTGGACACAGAGCTAAGGGCTGGACATTAGCCTGGACATTTGATTATCTTTTTTTTTATAATGAATCAATCGTTCTTTCTTTCTCTCGTACTAATCTATCTTTCTCTCTTAATGTTCTTTCTCTAGATCTATCTATCTATCTATCTATCTATCTATCTATCTATCTATCTATCTATCTATCTATCTATCTATCTATCTTCAAACTTTATCTATATATATATCTATCCTTCATAACTAATCAATCTTTCTTTTTTACTAATCCATCTTTCTTTCTTTCAAACTAATATTTCTTTCTTTCTAAATAATCTATCTTTCTTTCAAACTAATCCATCTTTCTTTCTTTCTAACTAATCTATCTTTCTTTCTTTCTTTCTAATAATATATCTTTATTTCTAACTAATCTTTCTTTCTTTCTAATATATATTTCTTTCTAACTAATCCATCTTTCTTTCTTTCTTTCTTTCTTTCTTTCTTTCTTTCTTTCTTTCTTTCTTTCTTTCTTTCTTTCTTTCAAACTAATCCATCTTTCTTTCTTTCCAACTAATCTCTTTCTTTCTTTCTTTCTTTCTTTCTTTCTTTCTTTCTTTCTTTCTTTCTTTCTTTCTTTCTTTCTTTCTTTCTTTCTTTCTAATAATATATCTTTATTTCTAACTAATCTTTCTTTCTTTCTAATATACCTTTCTTTCTTTCTTATATATCTTTCTTTCTAACTAATCCATCTTTCTTTCTTTCTTTCAACTAATCCATCTTTCTTTCTAACTAATCTTTCTTTCTTTCTAACTAATCCATCTTTCTATCTTTCTAACTAATCTATCTTTCTTTCTTTCTTTCAAACTAATCCATCTTTCTTTCTTTCCAACTAATCTTTCTTTCTTTCTTTCCTTTTTTTTCTTTCTTTCTTTCTTTTTTCTAACTAATCCATCTTTCTATCTTTCTAACTAATCTTTCTTTCTTTCTAACTAATCCATCTTTCTATCTTTCTAACTAATCTATCTTTCTTTCTTTCTTTCAAACTAATCCATCTTTCTTTCTTTCCAACTAATCTTTCTTTCTTTCTTTCTTTCTTTCTTTCTTTCTTTCTTTCTTTCTTTCTTTCTTTCTTTCTTTCTTTCTTTCTTTCTTTCTTTCTTTCTTTCTACTAATCCATCTTTCTTTCTTTCTAACTAATCCATCTTTCTTTCTTTCTTTCTTTCTTTCTTTCTTTCTTTCTTTCTTTCTTTCTTTCTACTAATCCATCTTTCTTTCTTTCTAACTAATCTATCTTTCTTTCTTTCTTTCTTTCTTTCTAACTAATCCATCTTTCTAACTAATCTATCTTTCTTTCTAACTAATCCATCTTTCATTTTTTAAAATGTTTCGGAGCACAGAGGGGGTGGGGTGGAAAGGGATGAAAACATAACTTTCATGATGTTACACAATATTTTGTATGTATACTATATGTATACTACAGAGATAAATGTTGTATGGTTGTAATGGCTTTGATGTATATTATACTATTATATATTATTATATACTACAAGCTGTGTGCTTGTATTATGAATATATAAATTGATTAAAATCAATGGTTATATACATTTATTCTTTGAAATGTGGGGTTTTATTTGTAAATGTGGAGATAGAACCTTATAATTCCAAACAGAATCAGAGCTCTCAGAATTATAAGGTTCTATCTCTATTTGGGCCATCTTAAAAAATCCCATTTCCAAATGTGCCAGGATTTTGATATTCTATCCTCAAAGTACCTGTAGGGTGATGGTCTTGTTGAGCTATAATAGTAGGTTATACTACATAACAGTTTTGTCAGCTGGGATGTAAAAACTTTAATGCTCAATATCTCAGAACTACCCTAAACGGAGATAGAACCTTATAATTCTAAGCTCACGACATGGCTTGGTTGAATTCTAATGTAGAATAGAGAGCCTAAGTCCCTCCCCTTCCGGTTGACCACCATGGGACCTTATTTCGGAAAAATATTGTATGGTAGTCAATGGCGAGAGACAGCAAATATTTTGATCTCGTTTGAATTGTGCCCTGAATTACACATATGATGTTTGTCAATTTAAAAGATACATTTTAAAGTCAAGAAAGTCGCAGTTTGATGTAAAACTGTTGAGGTATAAGACTGTGAAAATACGTAATTACAGAGACTACAAACCCAAAAGGCGCACATGTGACGTCATACCTTTTCTCTTAATGAATGAAGCTAACTTTACTGAAGCTAACGTCTGTCATTTTCTCTATAGTCTTACGTTATAATCGTAACGTTACGCCGTCATGCCTGAGTGTTTTGTACCAGACTGCACACATACGAGCAACGGTGACGTACATAGTGCGAGACGAGAGATGTAGTTCATTGAGCGATTTTCACATAAAACTAAATGTTACTCTTCTGTTTTATGACAAACTGCGACTTTCTTGACTTTCATAATTATCTTTTAAATTGACAAACATCATATGTGTAATTCAGGACACAGTTCAGACGGAATAAAAAGATAAGTTGTCTCTCGCCATTGACTACCATACATATTTTTTCCGAAATAAGGTCCCATGAGCCGGAAGCGGAGGGGAGGGACTTAGGCTCTCTATGCTGTCTGTTATTTCTTGATAACAGACCGCTGCGAAGTATAACACACCGTTGCCATGAAAAACAGAGCGTTGCTATGGATGCAGGATTCTAACCGTAGAGACGGAACAGACTATTTTCTTTAGCGGAAGCAATACAATCGTTTTTAAATCAATAAACTCCTTTTTAAATCAATATTTTGTGTCAAATAATTGATTTATTTGGTAGGTAGCCATGTAATAAGCGGGATACTTATTACATGGCTAATAAGTATACCTCCGTTTCGCGTCGGGGTCCTGATCAGCCTGTCGGGGTTGTATTCGCTATAACAACCGCCTCGCTCTACGTTATCCCTTACATATATATATGTATATATATATATATATATATATATATATAGAGAGAGAGAGAGAGAGAGCTCCTACTGTACATACATAGAACACAGCCAAATGCACTTTTTTGGTACTTTGTTAAAAATTAAGTACATATTCTCATAGAGATTATGTTATATTTATATCATGTTGTACTTATGTTATAAGTGCATGTCCGTATTCCGTCTTAAATGTCATTGTCAGTTCAGACTTACCTCGGTGAGGTGTGTCATGTGCACTTATTTTAAGGGCCTTACAAAAGTAACATTTCTTAAAGGAAACAGTAGTGTTGAATGCTCAGTTCCTAGTAATGTTAGTGTAGTTATGTATGTGGGCTAGTTTCCCAGTGAGCACAGACCATCTGGTAGACATTTCTGCTCTGAAAATCAGAACAGGATGCCAGAACTGAAGGCTATCAACATTTTATTTTTATTAAATGCCAGCCAATTGTGAAACTAGAAGGTCATTCTACAGCTGTCAAACTTTGAGACATAGCATCCTATTGTTTTAGATGTTCCACACATTTCAGTAGGATTTTGGGGTGCTGTTATTGTTACTGGTGTGTTTGTGCTTATTAGTCTATAGGACAGATCTCTATGTCCCTCACATAGTTTTTTTAGATCCAAGTGTGAACAGCAAAAATCACACTGAACCTGACATTTTCAACTGTTCAATTCTAAATCATTTTTTTTTACGTCATTCTAAGTTGACAATTATTATTGTGCACATGATTTGCCCTTAATTATAAAATAATTTATGAATTGCACTATATGACGTTGCAAAAACATAAAGTTTGCACTTAGGTATATTCTTTTAAACTGTATTGTTGACGTAATAAGTGCTCTTTTTGAAAGTTTGCTAAAGTGAAGTAAAGGACTTCTTTTTCACAAGGGTTTTAGTTTGAATGCAGCCATAGAGAAAGAATCCATGGTGAATGATTCATGTTGAAATAACACTAAGACACTTTTGAAATATCTCTTCTCTTGTTGTTTCTCGGTGTCAGGTACCTTCTGTACCTACAGTTGAAGAGAGACGTGTACCACGGTAGGCTTTTATGTCCGTTCGCCGATGCTGCGTATCTTGGAGCCTGTATAGTGCAGGGTAAGAATACAACTTCATCTACAACCAATCACACATTTCATTACATTGTGTTTTGCAACCAAAGCTTGAATATTATTTGATTGATAGCACCAATAGCATGGTGTTCCTGAGCAATTTTCTTCTGGAAGCTTTTTAACTAATGAGCAGTCATATTTCAAACCTCTTTCCATTTTTTTCTTGCTTCTAATGGATATGAACCTAATTTAGATCAGGAACAGAGGATAGTCTCTTGTTCTAGATACACAGGTATCTTAATGGGCTCTTTAGCTTTTTCATGTGGTTATTTGATGATTTTTAAGGCTGTTTGTCTTGTTCTAGCTGAACTTGGGGACTATGATCCTGAGGAACATCCTGTTGACTACATCAGCGACTTCAAGCTCTTCCCCAAACAGTCCCTCAAATTAGAGCGCAAGATCATAGAGATCCACCAAAATGAGCTGAGGTGAGAGAAAAAAAATTAAGCTGTCTGCCAATTGGAATTCTACATTTATTTGTGCGATACAACTGTTCAAAAGTTTGAGGTCAGTATGATTATTTAATGTTTGAAAGTTGTCTCTTATGCTCACCAATGCTGCCTTTATTTGATCATAAATACAGCAAAAACAGTAATATTGTGAAATAATACATTTTAAAATGCTTTTAGTTAAAACAACTTAAATATGCATTTTAGTCTGGAACTTGGCTTAAGCCTTGTTTGTGAAACCAGGGGTTTATGTAGTTGGAGATCTTAGATTGTAAAATTACATTGTTTCTGTAGGGGACAGTGTCCTGCACTCGCCGAGTTAAACCTTCTTCAGAGGGCCTACACACTAGACACATATGGAGTGGACCCACACCCGTGCAAGGTACTGACTTGCCTCAGAAACTTACAACATATCTATTATATACTGCATCTAGTATCTAGTAAATATCTAGTTTTAAGTACATATAAAATACAATATATATAGCTAAAACATCATAAATCTGATCTTTGATTTAATTCGTTTCAGGATTTCACAGGATCCACAGCTTTCCTGGGATTCACTGCAAGAGGGTTTGTAGTTTTCCAGGGAAATAAGAGGATACATCTTTTAAAATGGTAACTTTGAAAAACATTTTATCATTAGCTGCACCCTCAGATTCACTCTCCATCTCCACCTCATCCTACTCAGTGTAGTTTAGTGTAAGGTGCGGTCATAAAAATGTCAAAAAGGTCCATTGTCTATTGTCAGTTGTGTAGTGATGAAGCACAGCTCACACAGAAGCCACTTTTAAAACAAGAAGCTTTCTGTTGGTCAACGTGCGAATCCACCTGTTGTGAAATTCCCAATCACGTGGATTCCTATTGAATTAACTGGATTTCAAAAATTCTGCAAAAAGTCTAGTGTCCACTTTCCAGTTTTTTCTGGAAAGAAACACCCACTTATAGACTGTTCACACCAAGGATGATAACCATAATTATAACTATCACTGTAAAGTTTATTTTGTTCTGATTCTTTGATAGTAGAGGCGTCCACATCATAACTATAACAATAACGAAACTGAGGAGCAATATAGTTGGAATCACTTTCTGAAAAATTTGATAAAATGAATGAATGAATGATAAAAACTTTGACAGCCAATCAGAATCCACCAAAATTTAAAGAATGTCAATGTTTAAGTGTAGTGTTTTTCTCTTTCTCTGGTGTTTATTAAAAGTGTATTTATTTGTGCATTCTGCATCACACATCATCTTTATTCGACTCGCTGCATGCAACCATGACAGAATAAAGGATTTAAAGGGAAAAAAGGAATGGATATTCCAGCTGTACACCTGCTTCTCCTTGAACAAGAGGATTGTTCCTTCGAGGACCACACAAGGGATTTCTTAGATCTGCCATGCCTGACTCAATATCAGGACCACTCGCTCTGCAGTTTTATATCACACCAGCCTCAACAAGTGGACCAAGACACGCCTGCTCATGGAAGGTCCTTGAGGGAGTTTTGCCAAATATGTGGAGTGGGTACTTTTTCAGATGCGACTAATTCACTATTCACTGTCTGCCTCGCTGATGAAGACCCCACTCTGGACCCAGAGCCCAGCCAGCCTTCAGCCATGCCGTATCATGCTACGAAGATAGAGCCAGAGCGATTGCCAGAGTAATCAATTATCAATGAGGTGGGTTCCCAAGGAATTATTATTTGATGAGCTGGATAATGAAATGTTTCAAGGTCTCCAGTCTCCGCTGGTCCTGTCTAGTCCCAAATTGTCTTTCTATCTGCTGGTTCAGCCCAGTTCCAAGCCATCTTCATCTCTGCTGGTTCAGCCCAGTTCCAAGTCATCTTTGTCTCTGATGGTTCAGTCCAGTCCCAAGTCATATTCATTGTCATTAAATCAGACTAGCTCCAAGTCTGCTTCATCACCGTTGGCTCTGCCTAGCTCCAGGTCTCCGTCATCACCATTGGCTCTACCCAGCTCCAAGTCTGCTTCATCACCGTTGGCTCTGCCTAGCTCCAGGTCTCCGTAATCACCATTGGCTCTACCCAGCTTCAAGTATCCTTCGACACGGATGGTCCTGCCCAGCCTCCCTCTCCCTCCTCCTCTGCCTCTCCCTCCAGTTCCTAGGCCATGCCTCCACTGTCTCCCTTCAGCCCCTCGGCTCCTCCTTCTGTGGTTCCGCCCAGCTGCTCGGATCCACCTTGGGCTTCCCAGACATCAGTTCCACCTTGGTCCAGTTACGCCTCAAGCCTCTGAGCCCCGGACTTCATCTCAGCCCTCCGACCCATCGGCTCCACTTTGGTCTGTCATCCCTCAGGTTCAACCGGGGTCTTTCGTCCTCCTGGCTCTCCTTGGTCTTTTGTCACTCTGGTTCAGACTTGCATCTCCTGCTGTGCCTCAACCCTTCACCCTTCTGGCTTAGCTAGGCTCCTCCTTCCCTCCGGTTCCACCATTATCCTTTGGCCAAGCCCACGCCGCCACCTCAGTAATGCACACCTGAGGCTCCACATTGGCCCCCCAGGTCTTCAGCTTTACCCTGGGTCCACGTCTCCTTGATTACTCCTGGGTCTCTTATCACAACTTCACCTCAGTCGGGGCTCCTGGATCCATCTTGGCTCCTCCCTCCATCAGTATTGCCATGGGCCTTCATCCTGGCTCTGCTCTGGGTCATCCTCTGGCTCCTCCCATCTCTGCCCTAGCTCCTCCCTCTATAATCTCCACCTTGGCTTTTCCTTCTGCCAGCTCATCCAAGGTCTCATCCTTCGGTTCCTCGCCCATCTCCAGAACCCCTCCCTCCTTCCTGTTGGGGTGTAAGGTCATAGTCAGATTCACTTTAGTTTAGTTTTCATGGTTTTCCCTGTTTCTGTTGGCCTAATTTTCATTTCTAGTTTTTTGCCATAGTTTCTAATTAAAGTTCCGCACCTGTTTCTTGTCCCTTTAATGATCATCTCTGTGTATTTAAGCCCTCAGATCTTTCTGTTCATGGTTTGGTGTTGAGGTCGACCGATATGGGTTTTTTCAGGCCGATGCTGATGCCGATCTTTTGAAATCCGGGTCGGCCGATGGCCGATTAATGCTGCCGATTTATTTTGGCCGATATTTGGCCGATTATGTGCTTGTTTTTAACCTCTATTTGAAAGATAAAATGTAACACAAATAATTACTTAAGATAGACAAGATTTCTCAACAAAAACATTTATTGAACACTTGACCAATCTGCACTTGTACAAAAGACAAAAAGACCTTGAGATATGTTTGGTAATTGTACCTGAATGAATTGAAAATTTATTTGCTACATTTCAGATTAATATATTTGTTTTCCTTAAATTTTTAATTAACAGTAACTTAAACACTTTGCAGTTTGAATGATGTCTTGTATAAACAAAATGATGGTGTATGTTTTTATGTTTCCACTGTTCGATCGCATCTGCGCCTCACACACACACACACAAATATAAGTCAACACTTTGCGACTTTAAACACACGCGACTTTTCGATTGCGCCCCCTCTCTCCCACACACACCATATTCCAGCATTGCAATCTTTACATCGCAGCCTGCTTCAGAGCTAAAAGGTGGAGCTACAGATTAGGTGTCCCTAAAGAACCCGCGTATAACAGTAGTTCCGCATTACATTAATTAATTTGCACACAAGTTTTATTTATTTTTATACCATGTATTCTCCGTGTAAATTTATACACCGAACCGTGACGCCCGTACCGTTTCGGTTCAATACGAATACATGTACCGTTCCACCCCTAGTCTACAGTGAAATACAGTCACACATTACACTGTTTGGCCAGCATTTTAACAGTGTTTAATCCAGCTACTAGCTAACGGTATGCTAAAGTTAACTGCTGACTAGCGTCACGTTTCTAACGTCCGTTTTCAGCACTGGGTCTGTCTGTAGCTACCCAACACTAGCGACGACGCTAGCAAAGCAAAGCCAGTCTATAGTCAGTCTCCTTTACTATAGTGCGTTGGTCACTTTTTTATTACTTATTTCTCTGCATTGAGTGACAACCCTCTCAAATATAACACACAAAACAGAACAAATAAAAGTCCCAGATTCTCTGTCTGTAATTGCAAAATTCTTGCTTACTTATTGTGACATGATAGCAACCCTTCTGGTGTGCTAATGCAACCTCAACTACGCTATCAATATCCAAAGTAGCCGAATGTCATGTCGCCTATTCGTATTTTTTCTCGAAGCTGGCAGTAACATATCAAAAGGTTTTAATTAAATATAAAGGAGTTTTCTCCAAGGAACTTAGCTCCTTCCTTAGGCACTGGATGAGGTCTGCTCACTCTGCTGGAAAATTACTCTAGGCACAGCGCGACGAACACGTGTTCCACAACAACAACAACACTAGGCTGCCCACAGATGCGCCCGCCTAATAATCGGCTTGATATGCTGGATATTGGCAGATGCCGATTATGTTAAAAAATGCATAAAATCGGCCGATTAATCGTCCGACCGATTAATCGGTCGACCCCTAGTTTGGTGTCATTATCGTCAATGAGTATGTTTACATAAAAAACCTAACTTAGATCAAACTGACCTGACCCATTTTAGACCGGTCTCCCATCTTTCATTCATGTCTAAAATTTTAGAAAAAGTAGTGTTTAATCAATTACATGTATATTTAGAACAGAGTAATATTGGTGAAGTTTACCAGTCTGGTTTTAAGAAGCATCATTCCACAGAGACTGCCCTTGTAAAAGTGTTTAATGATTTGCTGATGACAGTGGATGCTGGTGATTCAGCAGTGTTAGTTTTATTAGACTTAACTGCGGCTTTTGACACTATAGATCACACAGTAATGCTTTCACGGCTAGAGGAATATGTGGGAATTCAGGGGAGGGCCCTAGATTGGTTTAAGTCTTACTTGACTGCCAGAACCATGGCAGTGAGACTGGGCCCGTATACATCGAGATCGACATCACTTAAATGTGGTGTGCCACAAGGCTCTATCCTGGCCCCTACGCTTTTTTCTCTTTATATGCTCCCATTAGGAGACATTTTTAAGAAGTACGACATCACATTTCATTGTTATGCAGATGACTTGCAAATATATTTACCGTTACAAAATGGAAATAATGTGCAATCTCTAATGTCTTGCCTGTCCGATCTTAAATCATGGCTTGCTTGTAATTTTTTATACCTCAATGAAAAAAAGACAGAAGTTGTAGTGTTTGGCCCTAGAGGAACCAAAGGCGCAGCGGAGTTAAATTTCGGATCACTGTCATTATATGTGAAAGATCGTGTTAAAAACTTGGGTGTTTATATTGATAGTGCACTGAAATTGAATGCACAGGTAAATTATGTGGTCAAGTCAAGTTTTTTTCACTTGAGAAATTTGGCTAAAATGAAATCATGTTTGACACATAAGAGCCTTGAAATTGCAATACATGCTCTTATATCCTCGAGACTTGACTATTGCAATTCTTTATATAAGGGTATTAGTCAAGCATCTATTCAGCGGCTGCAAAAGGTACAAAATGCTGCAGCGAGATTATTAACTAACACTAAAAAACGTGAACACATCACACCGTCCTTGGTCCGTTTACATTGGCTCCCTGTACAATACAGAATTGATTTTAAACTCCTTTTATTAGTGTATAAATCTCTTCACGGCCTTGCACCGACTTATTTATCAGATTTGTTAATAGGGTACAAGACAGGTAGAACCTTGAGATCATCAACTCAAAACTTGTTAAAAGTTCCGAGGACCAAGTTAAGCCAGAAAGGGGATCGTGCCTTTGGGGTAGTTGCTCCAAAACTTTGGAATAGCTTACCATCACATGTTAGGGACGCTGATTCTGTACATGTTTTTAAAGTACAACTTAAGACACACCTGTTTGAAATGGCCTATTCATCTATTTGATGATAATGATTATTACTATATATATTTCTTTTTTTTTTTAATCAGCTTGTTTAAATATTGTTGTATTGTTTTATTGAGATGGTGTAAAGCACATTGGTCAACATGTGTTGTTTGAATGGTGCTATACAAATAAAAGTGACATTGACATTGACATTGACATGCACCCTCATAATGTGATTATTAACCCAATACTTTGATCAAACTAATGAGATTAAGCTCATAATCGCATTAAACTATGTGGCGTATGCTGATTTTAATCATAATGAACAGGCATGTAAACACCTTAATCACATTATTACCGCTCTGACCAAAGTGCGCATGTGCTCGGACATAGACGGATGCTGTGTGTTGTTCTCACAAAGTCATGAATGAATTCTTTGTCACTATTCTAAAATGATTTCTTCTTAAAAACTAAAACTCTGTCAACACAACTTGCTGCACAGTCTTTGCTCCGTATCTTCATCCAGATGGAGCAAAGAACGTGACGGCAGCATAGGCAAACCCAGCATTGTGATGTTCAGCACGGCGCTGAATAATATCCAGTACATCCATAAAAATTTATTTTGAATTTGATGCGAGTAGATTAAAACAATGGCCGGTAACATGCATACTTTATGCCTATCTCAGTGTGGTATAACCATACTCGATAGCGTTCTGTTTATTATAAGGATGCACTGCAGTTTAACTGTCTGCCATTTTAAATGCTAAGAATTATTAAAACTATAATTATCGTTATTGTTGTAGTTATCATCGTTGCTGTGAACAGAAACAAAGCGGAATGTATACAGTGCTTAAGGATATCTTGCAACTTGAATATCTTTCAAAGATTTGTTGCCATGAACCTTGCACATTGAACTGCAAACTAGGAGCTGTTCAGCCTCAAAATCAGCCTGTGAGCTTGTAAACCAAACTGTTTCCCGACAGTTTAAAGCCTGTGCGCGCTGACTCACAGACATTATGTAAGGCCAGTCGATCAGACGGAGTATACATCAGCTGATCAATGAGTGTTCTGTGAGTGCTCATGATCTATGACTTAAGGTTTTGTAGTGTTGTTAACACCAGTCCACAGTCAACAAGCAGATAAATGCACTCAAGGCTAGATGTTTGAAGAGTTTTATATGTCTATTAATCTCTCTCTCTCTCTCTCTCTCTCTCTCTCTCTCTCTCTCTCTCTCTCTCTCTCTCTCTTATGTCTGACTGTTGACATGATGTTTTTGCATTGAAAAACATTTCACTTGTAACATTTAATTTGTAATGTCTCACTCTTGCAGGGCAGATGTCAGCAAATTTAAGTTCGAAGGGAAAACATTCTATGTGATTGGTGTGCAGAGAGAGGTAGGATATATTATCTTGTAAACTGTTTTTCTTTTAAAGCTCACGTTCATTGTAGTCATATGGTTCATAATGCATTTACCCACCATGCAACACCAATTTACTTTGACTTAAAACCATTCTGGCTTTTTTTTTTTATGCAGTGCATTACATCATGAGGATGTTATAAACACAATCTTATGTTATCTTACATTCATTTATGACCTTAGGTAAACTCACTCACATTGTCTTTTATATATTTATTAACATTCCCATGTCCCTATTCTTCATTATACATAGTATACATAACTACATTTATACATAATAAAACATATCAAATGGCTCTTTCACCTCAACATTTTCACACAGATTTCCGATTAGTACAGATTTAAGGCCCATTCACACCAAGGATAATAATTATAAGGATAACTATAAGTATAAAATTTAAACAAAATCATTGTAATTATATAATAATAGAACCCAAAACACATCTATAACGATAACTGCACAGAGGAACAATATCATTGAAATAACTTTCAGAACAATTTTTTCCCCTTAGCTGATGAATAATAAAAAGCCAATCAGAATTCATCAGACTTTAAAAAACTTGAGCATTTAAAGTGGCTGACGACGTAACTACAGCATGCACTGATAATAAACCGAATATAAGCGGCTGTTGGTGTGGCCACTAATATAGTTATTATTATCATCCTTGGTGGAACGGGCCTTTATTCAGCTTCCTGTGCCTATCATTCTGTTTGTGTCACGCTTTAAATCTAGTTTTACATGTGCTTCTGTCTTCTTTTCTCTGTGTGAACTTTTCCATTGCTGGTGAGTAAACATATACATCATGGCCATTGATTAACTTATTAATTATTATTATACAGCCTTACAGTTCCTCACCCACATATCTGTCCTGATTTTAATCAGACTTTAGTTGTAGTGCCCAACATAGAGTATTCATAAGAATTTCATGAGCAACACTGTCAATCAGAAATGCACAATTGTGAAAAACATCATAATTATCAAGTATTTCACTGGATTTTCTAATTAAAATTGTTGTGGAATGTGGAATAATGGAATATTTTTTTAATGAAATTTAAGCAATGATACTGTCCACAATTCAGAATAATCTCATAGAATTAGTTATGTTAATGAAAAATAATCAAAAATAATTCCTAAAAGCTTTTTTTTAAGGGATAAATAAAAAAAATTATCATATGTTTATAGATATTATAAACTGAATATTACAGTGGTACGTGTTTTATTATATCCTTATAATCCTTATCCATTAAAACTGCAAAAGTTATTAGGCCCTTGAGTCAAAAAGATTGAAAACCATTTGTTTAAAAGTATTACATATTTGCTTGGTTGCTTCTGAAGTTATGCATATTATATGATGGGTATGAAACTAAAGTGTTGTTCGATGTCTAGACCTTTGTGTGTTAATTCTGTACACCATGTCACCTGTCTGGTTCACACATGCAAGTCTGAAAGTTTCTGGGTTGATACTGTATGTGTGAACAGTAAGAACCATTGTATGCTGGAAGTTTGCTCCTATCTGCATGTTCACACACACTCGAACAGATGTGTATGTGTGTGTGTGTGTGTGTTTACTTATACTGGACATGTGACTGTGTTTCACACAAGCACACGTCTGTCTGTGATATGCACTATTCCACTCAGAAGTGTTGGAGTGCAGACTGTTCACTATCCTAAGAGGTTGAGCAATGGCTGACCTGTTCTGCTACTCAAATCTCACAGAATGATTTCTGTTTTATTGCTCATACTTAGAGACAGGCATTTAACCAGACCTTAAAGACTTCGTCCAGCACTGATATGAATAATACCTGTGGCTTATTGAGTAGATTTGTTTTGATTGTGGACAATAAAGTTAGTAAAAAATCACATAGACTTACATTGTAATATTATAACATAATATTACAACATGTAATATTACACTGAATATTATAAAGACTAGGGGTGAACGTCTTGGTTACGTATATATCTCTCGTTCCCTGAGGAGGGAACGGAGACGTTACGTCTGTGATTGACGAATGGGGTTTCGCTTAGAAGCCTATCACCTTCGAGTTTTAGAAAACGAGCCAATGGCATGGAAAATGCCTTGGGTCTGCGGAATTTGCATGTCGCGACTCCGCCCCACCACGTGGGTATAAAAGGAGGAGCGGTGGCAATTTCGCATTATGTTTCCTCGCTGAGGAGCCGAGACTGAACTGAGGCAATTCCTGCGGTACAGCGGTTGTGGCAGAGGGACGTAGGAGGAACGAGGGAAATAGCACGGACGAAGGGCTAGGCTTAACGCAAGAATACCAAGGTACACTGGGTAACATATCCCAGGAGGAACATGTAACACAATGCCTACCCATAGGGAGGACTTAGAATACACATATGACCCGAGTATGGGATGCATATGGAGGCTCAGAGGTGTCCAGCCCGCATGGTGGAATGTTTCAACCTCGAGAGAGAGAAGGAAAACATGAGCTCAAAGGCGGCTGACCATGGAAATACACGTGTGGGGGTCACCAAGTGGGGGAACCATGCACATGGAACACCTAGCCAATCACGAGGGCTGAGCAACAGGGCAGCACTCTGGTGACACCGATGACACCGAACGGGTCCTATTACCGGCCACTGGTGACAAGTACATGAGAGGACACTGGCTACACTCGGAGATTATAGAATCTTGTGAATGTGTTAGATGTCGCCCAGCCTGCAGCTCTGCAGATGTCTGTCAGGGAGGTGCCATGCGCTAGAGCCCAAGAGGAAGCCACACTCCTAGTGGAGTGAGCCTTCACACCAAGGGGGCATGGTCAACCTTGCATCTGGTAAGCCAAGGTCGATCGCTGCAAACCAATCCAAAAGAAGAACACATTCGAAAATGCATTTCGCTGTCAACATCCAAGGAAGCCTGTGAAGGGATCAGTTCAGGATGCGCAGGTCCAGGATTGTCCGTAACCCATCGATTTTCTTTGGTACAATGAAGTAGGGGCTGTAGAAGCTGGACTTCATTTCGGTTGGAGGGACAGTCTCGATCACACCCTTCGCCAGTAGGGTGGTGACCTCCGTACGCATTACAGGGGCATTGCCACCGACCATGGTGTAGCGGACTCCCTGGAAGCGGGGAGGAGACCGTGCAAACTGAATCGCATAGCCGAGCCTGATGGTTCTCACGACCCAGCGGGACAGGTTGGGAAGCTCAAACCAAGCTCCCAAAAACTGTACCAGCGGGGTCATGCGAACCTCAGACGTACCCTCGATGGGGCAGCGAGGCGGAATAACCGGCGTGGAAGTGGGAGGCATAGCGTCCCGGTGTGGGGGTACGGTCCTGACAGAGGAGGCCAGGGAAGGACGAGCCTTCCACGGGGCCTGCTCTTCCAAGGGTCTGGCAACAAAGGGGGACGAGAGTGGCGAGGCTCGTGAGCGGCGCACACTGTCATCTGAGACCTCTGATGGCTCAGAGATGGATGTGTAAGGTTCTTTCTTTACCCACATTAAGGTGGGGGGCTAGCAGCGGGGAGTGGAGAACAAAAGATTCAAAAGATTCTCGAGGGCACCCTCCTGCGGCTCCGGTGGAGGGCCGGGGGAAGGAGTGGTCCTGCTACCATCTCCTGGAAAGAACTGAGTGCCATCTCTGAGCAGCCCGTCTCAGGGGCGCCGCTTAGCCTGGCATTTAGCGGGCTGCAGGGCCGGAGCGGCCTGTGGTGCCTTCCTGCGGCTACCTCCACGGCACGGCCCAGATGAAGGCTGCTGCTGGGGCCGGGTGGGAGGGGCGGGAGCCGCAGGAGGGTGCCCTCGGCGGTGAGCAGGGTGAGGATTCTGGGCCAATGGCTGGGTGGAGGCAGCAGCAGGCTGTTGGGGCAGAATATGCTTTATAGCCTCAGCCTACTTCTGGGTGGTCAAGAACTGTTGGGCGAAGTCCTCGACCACGCCGCCGAAGAGGCCAGCCTGGGATATGGGAGAGTCAAGGAAATGGGTTCAATCGGCGTCTCTCATATCAGATAGGTTGGGCCAAAGGTGTCTCTCCTGGACCACATTCATAGACATCACCTGGCCCAGGGAGTGTGCGGTCCCCTTCGTCACCCAGAGAGCGAGGTCGGTGGCGGCACGCAGCTCATCAAAGAGCCCTTGGTCAGTCCTGCCCTCGTGCTTGTCCCTGAGCATCTGTGCCTGGTAAACCTGCAGGATGGCCATGGCATGCAAAGAGGCAGCAGCCTGCCCCACAGCTCTATAGGATTTTCGCGATGAGAGTTGACGAAAACCTACAGGCTTTGGAGGGGTTCTTTGGGTCACCACGAGAAAAAGCGCTCTGAGGACACAGCTGCATCGCAACAGAGTGTTCAACTGGGGGAACCCCAGTGTACCCTTTGGACGCGGCCCCATCAAGGGGAGGAAAGGCGGAGAAGGTCGCCGAGCGATCGCGGGAAGACAGTGGAGACTTCCAGGACCTTGTGACCTCCTCATGCACCTCTGGGAAGAAAGGTATTGGGGGTGGGTTCCACTCGAGCCCGATGCTCGCGGCTGCCCGGGAAAGCATGGCTGTCAACTCGGGATCTGACTCGGACAATGCTGGCATGCCTCTCACTCCGGAGGACGCCCGCGGGTTTCGGCATGCAAGAGGGTCCCTCATGTCACCCTGTCCACCAGCCAAAGTACCACCTTTTGAAGAGGGGGTAGATCGGGGTGTGGATGAGGGGACTCTCACTCTAGTGAGGCCATTGAGAACCCCCGCAATGAGAACATGATTCATCCACAAAAGCTGCCTTAGCGTGATCGATGCCCAAACACGCAAGGCAGTGATTGTGCCCATCAAACTGAGAAACAGTCCGACCACAACCAGAAGTGTACCACGCGCAAGCTCTTTTGTGAGAGGGAAAACTCTGCAGAGTGCTGAAGCGACCAGGGATAAGCACATGACTGGCAGATCACTGCACAGATCAGCAGGCAATGTGAACTCGCTGGAATTCACCATCCAACAGATCTCAGAATGGCTTGTAGGAGTGAAGATTACTCTTGGCTCCGAAGCAAAAACATAATGCGAGATTGCCACCGCTCCTTTTATACCCATGCAGTGAGGCGGCATGCAAATTCCGCAAACCCAAGCCATTTTCCATGCCATTGTCTCGTTTTCTAAATCTCAAAGGTGATAGGCTTCTAAGTGAAACCCCATTCGTCATTCACTGATGTAACTCGTAGTGTTATATATTATGCAACCACCTAGAGTATCCTAGCATTGTGTTTAACGTTTATAATTAATTAGTTTTTATGGTTACACTTTGGTATACACTATGGTACTTTAAGGTGTTTTTGTTAGACTGTAATTATACATTTAAGTACTGAGTATTATTCCAAAAATACCTCCAAACATTTCCTGGATTCCTCCTGGATTCCTCCTGGAATCCACATGTACCGGATGTGGCCCGGATTTGGGCAGACACTGTATTGTTTTCTGGGAAGGTCCTTTTCATTTTAATAAATTATTAATGTGTGTAGCCTAACTGTCGCCTCTGGCTTGCTTAGTTGGGGACACTTAATATTCAACATTAAGTGAACTGAACTGGATGAACTGAACTGAACTGAACTGGATTACGACATTACTGTTTTTCTGCTGAACTGCTAACTAATTTTACAATTGATATTCTTTACAACTTAACTGAATCAACACTGAACTGACCTCAGCTGAACAATGACACTATTTATTTTTTAGATGACTTGACTTGACAAAACAAAACAGGATATATATATATATATATATATATATATATATATATAGGATATATAGGATATATATATACACAAAAGCAAACAATGGGACTATTTGAGACACAGGTGTAATAATCAGAAACAAAGGAAACTAACAAGGCTATGTGTATTAACAAGACTAAACTGCAAGGAAACACAAGAAACAGGCACATAAATGAAAACACAACATAACCCTGAAAGTAACGTATAATTAATCAATTAACAAGTTTTTATTTTTACAATTTTTACAGTCTTTTTTACGGAAGCTCTGAACCACAACGTAAAAAAAAAAAAAAATCCCTAAACATTTTTTTTACAAAAAATTACGAGAATAAAGTCGAAATATTTTGAGAATAAAGTCGTAATATTTTGAGAATAAAGTCAAAATTACGAGAATACAGTCTTCCGTAGAATTCTTTTTTTGAACAATGAAGAACAATGATTTGTCTTCTCACAGGTTTTTCATTGCAATGTAAAAATGTGGGCTATCCACATTTCCACATCTTATTGTTACGTGCAGGTGAGGTGGATATAATCACAGCTGTATTAAATGTATTGATCAAAAACCAAAACAAAGACGATAACCCAGGATAATAGGAACAAACACAACAGCTTTACAAACAGTGGCAAAGACAATACTGGACGAAAACTTGGGTTACGCTTTAGTTGCACTTTATTTCCACTTTGCAACTACATGCCAACTAACTCTCATTAGAGTATTAATAGACTGTTAGGTTAGGGTTAGTAGAATAAGTTGACATGTAGTTGCAAAGTTACTTATAGTCAGTAGAATGTCTGTTTGGGGAGCATCAAAATGAAGTCAAGTCAAGTCGCATTTATTTATATAGCGCTTTTTACGATACAGATTGTTTCAAAGCAGCTTTACAGAGATAACAGGAAAATAATGCAACAAAGTTTGTTTCTAGAAGAAAATAACAGAACAGAACAGAAAATAAAGTTACCATCAAAATAAAGTGTTACCAAAACTAGAATCAAACTGATGACTTAATAAATAAAAGGAAATACAAGGAGGGGGAGGTGAATATAATCGGTAACCATTGTAACAAATGAGTGGCGGGAAACATATGAAAAAGAAGGAAACAGGAACAAAAACACAGGAAACAAGAAAAAGCAAACTCAGAGTCCATGAAAAATCAACATAACCCTAACACATATATATCTATAAAGATGTATTAAAATTAATCAGCTATTAGAAATTAAATTAAACATGAAAAAATAACAATTTAAATCAAATCTATTTTGTATTTTTATAATATTTTAGTGTTAATTTTAGGTTTGTGCTATAGCCTACCACCTGAGGGTACTCTGTGAACCCCAGTTTGAGAACACCATTTGTAATCACAGTTAGTTTACTGCAGGATTCCCGCTCTAAGCTCAAATGAGTAGTTGACTGTCAAATTCAGATCTCTCTGAGCTTAGGATGGGGGAGCGCTCTGACATTTAGTTTTGTTTTTATGACGTGACTCTAAGCTCAGTCTGAGCTTACAGCAGTGAATTGCAGGGGGCGGCAGTTTGATGCTAAACGGCCTGGAAGTGGTTTGTATTGATTTCTGCCTGGATTCACTGTTCTGCTTAGTACTCCATCTATTGATCCCCGGATCAGATTACACACGCGTAGGGTTAATGGAACTTATTCTCCTGACAGTTCTGTTTTTCACAGCACTTTTTCAGACCTCATAAATATCTCTGTCACACTGGCCTAACACATACATATTCACCTCCGCTTCAGACCTGGTCGTATAATCCAGCATATATATTTGATGGGCTCAGGGTGTCACATAGTTCGGTTGCCAGATTAGCACATTCACTTCACTGTAATCTCATTGTGTTAACTAGAGAACCGGGAATCTGATGCATATCGATCCAGAAGAAAACCAATACCGCTATACATTTTCATTACAGCACTGATGTAGCTTTTGTCCTCTCATGCATGATGATTCATCTAACATAGAATTATCATTACGAACCAGTTCATGTCCTCCTGAGCAGTTAATGAACACAATATAGAAACATTTATGATGTGAAACACATTTTCATTAGCTATTGTGTAAACTACCGTTCAAATGTTTGAGGTCAATAAGATTTTCTTTTGAAAGAAAATACTTTTATTCCACAAGGATGCATTAAATTGATCTAAAGTCACAGAATAGACTTTTGCATTCTTTTCACTTTCAAATAAATGCTGTTTTTTGAAGTTTCTATTCATAGTTTCTATTCAAAGAATCCTGAAAACATTTATCATAGTTCTCACAAAAATATTAAACAGCAACTGTTTTCAATATTAATAATAATAGAAAATGTTTCTTGGGCAGCAAATCAGTATGATTTCTGAAGACTTATGATTCACTCCAAGACAGTTTTAATGAAATCCTTAAATAACAAAAAGAAAAAAGTTTGTTTTAATAATCAGCCTTGGAACATTAAACTGCCTAAAAACTAAAATAAACCCTTTGATGTAAATTTATATGCTTGATTATTTATTATTAAGTAACTGTATTACAAAAGCAAGGCGGTACATAAGGCTGTGCTATACCTGGGAATATAGTTAAAGATAAAGGTCTTAACAATAACCTCTATTTATATTCACAATGTAGCACCATATTTCATACCTTGGTGCTGAATTATAAAACATAGTTCCAGTACAAAAACAAACAAAAACAAACTGATTTGGATGAAGCACCTTTTTTAAATTCTGTACTTAACCCTCTGGGGTCTAGGGTGTTTTGGGGGCCCTTGGGATGTTCTGACATGCCCTGACATTTGTGCTTTTTTCAGTTATTTATAAACATGATAATGGCAAAGGTGTAAATTCACTCTATATAGCACAAACAGGGCTACCATAATATGTAAGCCACATGTATGTAGATGTTTGTATTTTTAAGAGAATAATGTTTATGCGTGGTTATTGAAAAAAATAAAAATGAAAGTTGCTGAAATAAGACCACAAAACTCATACTAAATATGTGTCAATAAGACTTTTGACTAATGGATGTTGTCGGCTTCAAAATTATGTGGAAATAGTCTTGCTTTATCGTTCACATAAAACAATACATTGATTTAAATTGGGTAAGACAGGTTTTGCTTGGAAAGCCAATATACGAGGGGGGCGTGAACGAGGAGTGGTTTACACCTGAGAATACAATGTCCCACCCACTCTGCATAATGAGCCATTCATTCAGGTGTGACACTGATTGAGCCACAATGCAAGGACAAAAGATATATTTAGAAGAAGACTTATATTGACCATCACCAAAGCACTCTTCCTCTTCGGTCCCCCTACAGGTTGGAAGCAGAATTGCCCATTACCGCTGTTGTAAATAATTTACCCTACCGCAGCCTATCGTTGCACGCACGCTATTTGTTTATCCAACCTTTAACGCCTTAGCTAACATGAGCCAATCGATATATAAAACAGTCTACCATGTACACAGATGCACACTGTTGGAAAAAAAAAAGATTATTACTTACAAGTCCAGTAGCAACAAAGCCAAGTGACCAACAGTCTTGCATCTGGTAGCCTCCTTCAGCTCTTGCCAACAAGTGTAAGCCGGTCCAATGTTCACTCTAGTTCGAGCTCTTTCTCTATCATGCTCCCGTATTCTTTTCTTCGCCTCCTCCGACATCATACCTTTCCTTTTATTTGCAGACTCCGTCATGACAATTCAAAAGCTACCTGGCTGCTGGGTATCTTCCATTTATATGTATCTGCCGAGTACGCTCCACCTAGAGCCTTGCTCCACCTATTGACTATTGTAACGCTTGCCGTAAAGCAAGTCAAATTTGTAGTTTCTTATGTCTCATTCGAACTATAGATCCGCTACCCGATCTGGCAAACTTGCATAGTGCGGTTATAGCCGATAGAGGGCCGCAAAGCGAATGCAGAAGTGACGTTCACCCTGTTACGAGTTGATGAACCACTGAAACGATTTTGGAAACATTATTTTAAGGTACAAAAGAATCTTTGGTGTTGCTTTAATACAGATATACAGATTTTAGTTCCCCTTCGTCAGTTCACTATGGCGTACGTAATAACTGAAGAACTGGGGATCTCGCTTGAGAGACCAATCTACTTCGAGGGTAAACTAAACGAGCCAATGCACATTGGTGTGCGATAATTGCATCAGCTGCTGTGCATCGCGAGCATATAAAGAGCAGCACGTGCGTCGCATCTTTGTCTTTCACTTGGGAGCCAGACAGTGAATGCTGTTCCTGCTCTGCAGTCTTATCTGAGAGTGTTTTAACTTCAAAAGACGAGTCTGCTTCTTCAGGAGAACGCCTCTTTAAGCTGGTGTTGGTGTTACAGCACAGACAGTGCTGTCCGCCATCTCACAGAGAGCAAAACAGCTGTTTTCACAGCTCAGAATGTTGCGCCTTCAATGAGAATGTGAGTGCTCACATCAGGCTTGCACTATCGTCCTGTTTGTGTAGCCGCGGTCATCCCTGGGTGCTTCAGCACCAGAAAGAGCAGTTTCCTGAAAGAGCATACACGATTTGACACTGCATCTTTTTCAAGATGCCATTCAAACTGTGTTTCTGGATGCGGTCGTTTCCTGTCCTCATGTGACGGCCACGATCACTGTTTCACATGCCTGGGCTTAAGCGTGTTGAGACTGCGTTCGTGGGTGGTTAATTTTCTCTCATGAGAGCATGACCACGTCGGCACGTTGTTCGTCTCCCCTTTCTCATAAAGGCTTGAGCCGCTCAGCGTTCCGTGCGCCATCGAGCTGCCGGCTGACAGCCCGGGTTGTCACGGCAACCCAGTGCGCATCGTTCGGCACTCTAGATGCACGGTCGAGACTCAAGTGCCTCAAACGAGGTGGAGTCCCTTTGCCTATTCCCCGATCTAGTTCCTCTTCTGGTGGCAACCAGAAAAGGGCTACTTTGGCTAATAGCGCTGGTGATCTAAGGATTACAGTGAGCGTTCCCCGACGAGACCACCTCCTCGGGCCCCTCACTCCTCTAGCACATCGCAAACATGCTGAGACTGCGTTCGTGGGTGGTTTATGCTCTCTCATGAGAGCATGACCACGTCGGCACGTTGTTTGTCTTGCCTTTCTCATGAGGGCTTTAGCGTTCAGCGTGCCATGTGCCATCGAGTTTGACGGCCACGTTCACTGTCTCGCATGCCTGGCAGCTCTCGGATGGGATTACTGGTCCTTCTTATGAGTCAAGTCAAGTCACCTTCATTTATATAGCGCTTTTAACAATATGGACTGTTTTAAAACAGCTTTAGAGTGACCAAATGAGGGACCAAACATTTCATTCGGGGCTCCAGGGGAGGATCAGATGTCGATCGCTGCATCGGAGGGAGGGCTGTTACGCTCTGGAAATGAAGATGATGCCACTATAATGCCATTGCCACTATAATGGTGTGTGTGCCCATGCTGAATCAGATTCAGACTTGACAGCCACACTTTCCCGGGCTACTCTGGGGGGGGTGCTGTGCGACGCGTAAACGCATTGCCCCGCCTCCATGCCTGCCTGGATGTGTGTGAAAAACTTTGGCAGTATGGAAGCATATTGGCGCCAATATGGCAAGCCAAACATGCCAAAATCTGCAGAAAAAGTTTTTCCTCTCTTACTACCCTTGGTGGTGGGGCGGCTTTGCTAATTGCAGACCGACTCTTCCCTGCATGTGATGGCCACCCTACAAGTCTGTGGAAGGCCAAAACACTCAATGCACGAAGGTAGTTCTGAGCCGGGGTTGAGCTGCGCATAGTGACTGACCGTGGTTTAAGTCACAGCGCTGGCCCTCGGTCAGATGATGTCCACGCTGGTGGTCCAGAAGCACCCCAGGGCTAAACCTTGCAGAGGTGCGAGACATCGCCAAAGTGTGTTCCGCCGCTGGCATCTCAGTCAGCGGTACCCAAATTTTCAGTAAGAGCAGCTTCTCTATCTCTGGGTCTCAAGAGGGTGCGGATGGCAGTGAGCGCCAGCGGGCAGTGTGCGGTTCGGGGACGCCACCCGGCCTTCCCACGCACCCTCTGCCCCACCCTGGAACCTGGTAAGTGTTGCATGGCACACTCAGACTCCGCTTCGGGCCACTTCAGTGCCTCCCGAGCCGAGTCCCTGTGTTCCTATCTCGACGATTGGCTGATCCAGGCTCAGCCAGGCTAAAAAAATCCACGAAAACGTCTATGTGCAACAGTCAGTCCAATTGATTTGAAAACCGACATGCGGTGTCTTTGTCTAAGGTGCCACCATTGTCTTCGAGGATATTCATGTATCTCGAAAAACACGGCCTCTGTCGGCCAATGAATTTTGAGCAGCTGTCAGACAAGGTTAACGGAGGCTGATTGGGACGAAGTTCGCTGGGCCTGTTTGACTCAAGGCCCTAGAGGCTTGTGAGGAATCCGAAAGAAATCGCCCCTCCGGGGGGCGCCTTCGCTTTTTTGACATGTGTAAAGGATTATATATCACATGGTTTTTCACACATACCCGTGACATTCATACCATATGGTAGAACTCATTCAGAGCAACTTTGACTCTAGGACCACCGCAGTCAATGGAACTGTTCGTTAAATATCAGAGATTATTTTAAAAATCTACTTTCGCGAACTAGTGGTTTTTGGCTCAACCTCGATAACTGTTAAAAAGCTTTAAAACTACTATATTTCCTATTTCTGTAAATTGCCTGTATTGGCTGTAAATGGTCTTTTCCATGCATGATCTAAGTGGTTACATGTTTGCTAAATAAAACATAATACTTTTTCACAAATGTGATTAAAGGCCTTAAAGCGCTTGAATCCCGATAATTGCTGCTCGCAGCTATATTACTTATGAGAATTGTTTATTGTGATTATTAATCATAATAAATATAATTATTTATTGGTCATTGGAGACTTTCATTATTTGTTGTGACTAACCCACAATCTTTGTAAAATTATGGTGATGCACAGCTCCTTGTGATTTACTCCTTTATTACACTAATATATGTCCTTGTAAAATATATTGCAGTATCTGTAGTGTAAATGAAGGTTAATAATTGTAGTGTACATTGTGTTCGTTCCAGTCAATGTACTGCTAACCGGTTAACCGACTGTGCCGTTATGACGTGTTATATTGATCCACACTCTCATGTTCCCTGCACTCTTCCCGGTAAAGCCATCCTGCACTCAGCGGCCATCACTCTCACTAATATGCACACAGATTTGGGTCAGCATTTTGTTCAGCTCTCATTATTTATGACATTGTGCTCAGATTCCATCTCCGTGTAATTTATAGATATTTTTATGTCCTTTTACCTCCCTGTTCACTTAAGTTGATTGTTGTCACCTTTGCTAAGATTCCACGCTTCAGTTATTCATTCTGTCTTTTCATCTCTCTGCAGAAGAAACTGGTTCTGACATTCCACACCTCCACACCAGCAGCCTGTAAACATCTGTGGAAATGTGCTGTGGAAAATCAGGCATTTTACAAGTGAGAGCCGTCCTTTTATCTCTCTCTCTCACTCTTTCTCTCTCTCTCTCTTACTCACTCTCTCTCTCTTCTTCACACTTCGTATGTGTCTCTCTCTTGCATTTGCTTGTGGTTTGGTGTTTTTATACAGCACCATTCAAAGGTTTTTTATTTTTTACTTTCTGTTCAATAAACAATCCTGGAAAAAATGGTTTCCATAAAAATATTAAGCAGCATAACTTTAAATTTCAAAATTGATAATATATATATATATATATATATATATATATATATATATATATATAATCTTGAGCAGCAAATCATCATCATATCAGAATGATTTCTGAAGGATCATGTGACACTGAAGACTGGAGTAATGTTGATGCTGAAAATTCAGCTTTAAATATATTCTAAATTAAAACAGTTATTTTAAATAGCATTTTTCTTTTACAATATTACTGGTTTTACTGTAGCATAAGAGACTTTTAAAAAACATTTAAAAATCTTACAAAATTTGGAACAGTGTATGGGTCAATGTCAGAAAATAGTACTAATGTAATGCTAAAATAATTAAATGTATGTATGTATGTGTATTAACCCATGACTTTTCTCTTTTTTTGTGCCAACCCTGTTAAAATATAAAATCTTTGGGAGTTTTTGGATCAGTGAAAGAAATGTCTGATATAGTACACCACATAATTTACAGTTATTATTTTAGTGATATTTTTAGTAAAGATTTTCACTTTGATGGACTACTGTGACAATGCAAGTTACTTAATGAAATGTGGAATGTAATTTAAACTTACCTTGGTTTGTTTTTCATGATTTCACTCCTCAAATCATATTTTGAGAATGTCACAACATAACAGAGTTGAACAGAAAGTGCATAAAGCATTTTAGAAAAAAAATATATTGTGAAATCATGAGTTAAAATTCAATGAAACCTATACATTTTTGAAAATAGATTTTGCATATAATGTGACTAAGTTCTAGATCCTGGTGATTATATCAGTATGAGGTCATTAGGACAAACACAGCACACGAATGGCGCCGCTTCCTGAGAAGGACCCTGATATAAGTGCCTCTGTCTCTTTCTCTGTCTCTGGTTACTATGTGTGAGTGGTGTCACATTACTGTAGAAAGCCCTTTAATTAAGAGCTTTAATGACAGCAGGCCTGCACATATCAAACCAGGACACTGGCAGTTATCCCTGTCTTCATATTAACAACACACACATCAGTCAATCAATGACAAACTGCTCTCCTGAGCAGGCCACACAGTATCAGTACACTTTTTACACTGATTATCTGCTAGAAAATCTGCTGAATTATGCTGAATGGATTTATATATAGCAAAAACTGTTAAATGGAAATGAGAATACTGCAGTCTGTTAGCTGGAAGAAACTGCAGGCACAGACTCCATATGGTCCTGCTTACAGGACATGCAATGTAAGATAAGCTGGTAACAAAGATACACACATTACAATAAAATGCAATACACATTTATTTCTAAAGTACATTTAAAAACAGAAAGTCTAAAGTGCTTTACAAATTTAAAAATAAGGTTACATTTTATATCAATAGTCCACTTTAGACATTCTGCTAACTATAAGTAACTTTGCAACAACTATATTGTTGTTGTCCGCTAACTCTCATTAATTTGCAACTACATTTCAACTAACTTTCATTAGAGTATTAGTAGACTGTTAGGTTTTGGTTAGATCAATATGTTAACATGTAGTTGCAATGTTACTTATAGTCAGTAGAACGTCAGTTGAGGAGCATCAAAATAAAGTGTTAGCAGAAATTAAGCAGACAGTCTAATAATACTCTAATGAGAGTTAGTTGACATGTTGCAAAGTTATAGCTATAGAATGTCTAAAGTGGACTATCAAATAAAGTGTTACCAAACACATACTTTCACACTGCATACATACATTCAATAAGATGCATTAACACCATTTTCATTGCTCTAACGCAAAGGCCAAACTACAAAAATAGGTTTTAAGACAGTATAAAGGTCTCAACTTAAGGAGAACACCTGATGTGAAGTGGAAGATAATAAACACATACTTTGTGACTTTTTATCTCACAATTCGGACTTTTTTTCTCACAATTTCGAGTTTATATAAGCAACGCAATTTCAGTCATAACTAAATGTTATTGCATTTCTCTGATTTATGTGATTTAGATGTGCAAAGTCAAGTCAGATAAAGACTGTGTCCAGCAGCAGTATATTTTTCAAGGGAAGCCGATTTCGCTACAGGTGAGATGATTTGGCTGCATTAACCTCTTACCTGATAAGAGTAAATCATATGTCAGGCATGCTAATATGATTAATAATTTCACTTTACTTATGTGTCATTTTATTTCACATTATTTAAATGGATAAAATGATTGTTTCTGGTTTGATTCCAGTGGTCGGGTGGCTAAAGAAGTGATTGAAGCCAGTTCGAAGATTCAGAGAGAACCTCCTGTTGTACACAGGTCAGCATCAATTTTCAATATATCTTACCACCACTTTTCTTACTGTATCTAGATGACACTTCACTCAGACATACTGTTTGTGGGTTAGAAGGTTGTGGGGATCGGGCTCTTTATATGGTTTTAAAGGGTCATAATATACAGTACACTTAGCTTTTCTTTTTTTTCTTCTTTTTTTTTTGTATAAAGTCCACTTACTGTATAATCCATTTAAGCATTCTTTGACCATTTTCCATCCTCACGCTGACCCTCGCAATTAAACAAATTATATTTTGGATACTGTGTTTTTGAGACTTATGTATGTAATGACCTCTTTCCCCTTATTTTTACATTTAGCACTTAATATGGAAATAATATTACTTGAGTTCGAACTAAATGTTATGTTTTTGGACATTTAATTGCATGTTATTTGCAATTAAATGAAAATGTATTAACATGTATTTAATAATTAATAAGTAATTTTAAATAAACTTGTAATTATACATTTGTAATGATAAACTTGCAATTTAGTATATTTAAAATACTAACTTTAATTGTAAATTAAAATGTAAACATTTGTATGATTTGAAACTAAAACTGTTAAATTGACATTATTACAAAGTGCACCTTTTAAAAGTGTACTCAAGTGTGTTAAAAACAGTTGTGAAAGTGAACTCTCTCTTTAAGTACACTTAAGTAGTCTTTTATTTCAGTAGTATTATACTATTATATTATCTGCAAGTACAGTTTTAAAAATATAGTGTAAATTTATTACAATTAAGTACACTTCTCACAAAAGTGTTATATTTGAAATAAGTGATGGCATTAAAGCAATCAAAAAAATATTTTTATTTGTTAGTTGGCTATGTTGATTTCTGATTGATCTGGCCTGCATTTCTCAAAAGCATTGTGAGCTAAGTTGATCGTAGAGACTATTGGTGACAATTGGTTCTACAATCTACTTAGGCTTACAATGCTTTTGGGAAACGCAGTCCTGGTCTGGTTATGATGCCTTGTATTGTGAACATGACATGTATAGTATCAAACTCTTTTATTTAAAAAACTATGTTTTATGAAATGTTGTCTTTCTGTGTCTGCTTCTGTGGGTGTTTCAGATCTCAGTTTGGGCAAAGCAGAAGCTTTACTTCACTCAGTCATAAACAGCTCATAATGAACATGGAGCCCCTCCTACCAGCACTGAGCTCCAGCAGGGAAAACAGAGACTCGTCGGCAGACATTGGTAACACACACAAACACACCTGCATGCATACAAACCTTAAAGGTGAACCTTTTCCAACTGTAAAAAACTTTGACCCCTGAAATGAAAATGACAAAAAAACTAACAAATGATTATGATCATTTATGATTATGATTTATAATTAAAATGTTGTTCATCCACATGAGCTGGTCATATTAATATACTAGAAAAATATGTTTGTATTCTACAAGAGGGTGATTGATTGATCTGGTATTGCGAAGAGCAAAGATATGATGTACCAAAAGCAGATCAGTCAGAACCTTTGTCTTTGGGTGCGAGAGTTGGACATTAAGAAAGGCAGATAGGAGGAAAATCGATGCATTCGAAATGTGGAGCTGGTGGAAATTGTTACGAATACCATGGACAGCCAGGAAAACAAATATAGAAGTATTGGATAAAATAAAACCAAGGACGTCACTAGAAGCTGAAATCACTACAACTGACTGACTTTGGCCACATTATGCGTGCAAACTCACTAGAAAAGTCAGTAATGTTGGGAATGGTCAGTAGTATCAGAAGAAGGGGACGGCAACAAACACGCTGGCTCAACACCATCAAATCAGATGGAAATGAAACCATCAAAACAGCATAGAGAATGCTTGTCCTTAAGGTCCCTGAGAGTCAGATACGACTGAATGGATAGATCATCACTTTTGCGAGAAACAGCTGAATCAGGTGTGGATGAACAACATAAGCACTGCTTTTCACTGACCTTTGAAAAAAATGACTTAATTTAGTCTTATTTTAGAAATGCTGTGTGTCCACCAAAGCATTTTTTTTCCAGCTGAAAACGCCAGGCAGCCAAGCAGCAGGGTTTTTTTTTCCCCAGTTAACATGACTAGTATTGTATTCCATTTCATAGCATTTGGTTGCTATGATATGAAATATTCATGCAAGTGTTTGTAGTATTTGATTTCATAGTTTGTTTCTGAATATAAAAATGTGATACACAATGTTAAGTACTTGCTCTGGCCTCTGTTTTAAATGATTTTGTTCTGTCTTTTTGCCGTCTGTTGTTGTTGTACAAGCAGTATGTGTATTTATCCCACCCCTCCAACACTGTGATTGGACGACTGGGTAAAAAGTTACAGTGATGAGCGCTGCGTTTAACCCAAAGTTGAACATTGTTTAACTCTCGGCGACCAGAAAAAAACACCAAACGTGCAGTGCACAGCGTGAAATAGACTTTCAGCGCCTTGTCACGCTACTGGTGTTTTTAAATACGCAGCACTCCCATTGAAAACAATTGGGAAAAAATATGCTGGCCTTAAGAAAAAATGCTTTGGTAGACTCACGGCCTAAATAAATACATGTAATCTCACGTGATGCTTTTTTCACGCCAATGAGTATTATAATAAAGTCCAAGACCACTTTTGTATCGCCCATTGTATATTCTGAATGAAAAACTGACCAGTGCAACTTTATAATAGACGTTGTTGCCTGGTACAGTATAACACCCCCTATTCTCAAGGGAAATGTTTGAAGTGAGCCGATGAGGTGCTGGTATCTGTGGAGACTCCAATCAGAGCTTTAAAAATACTTGTGAATATCCCAGCACAGCATGTTTGCAGTGATTAGATGAGAGGCCTGCTCGGGCTTGTGCTGTTAGAGGTGTGCATTAAAGCAATGACACTCAAGTGCACATGCTTACGGAGTTAGAAGCTGCTGGATTAATGATGTCCTTGAATTGAATCACTTAGCTGTTTAAACTCAAATCATTCGGAACAGAGTGAAGGAGGAGCATGATCAGAGTGTTTCATGTAAGGGTTTAGTCACGTGAGTCTGGGGAGATAAAGCCGTGTAGTCCATGTGAGGAGTCCTGAAGCTGGTTAATTCAATACAAAGCCCCTTAAAGATCAAGTTACCGGAGGAGAGGACAAGGTTTTAACAAATGAATGTCACACTGGCCCTTCTCAGAAGTTCCCTGTACATCCTGTATTAAAATAATGTGCTTGCTAAGACAGATATAGAGATTTGAACAAACTAGTTTATTTTGCTAAACTTTAACATGCTAAAACGAAATGCATTATAAACCTATTTACCTACTTACTGATTTTCTTTTTGGGCTCTTCTAGAACAGGTTTTCATGCTTGAATGTTTAAAAAAACACCTTATTTTACACATATTTGATATTGTTGCAGCTGCTCTCTTCCCAGTCATCTGCTTTAAAGCGTGTTTGGGAAATGTCACACCACTTACAAATGCGAGTTTCAACACACTACTAACTTAAATAAACCGGCCTTGCCGCTTTTTTGCGTTTGCCTTGGGTGAAAATTATTTAAATGAGGAATATTATGACGTGTTCATTCCCAAAAGAAAAATCAAGACTACAATGGAGGCGTTTTAGGGAGTTCAGAAACGGTGCGCTCTGATATAGAGAATAACAACATTACACTATAGAAAGTTGAAAATGTAAAAAAGCTTAATAGGACCCCTTTAAAAAAATATTTTTTTACGGTTTTTGGTGTTTTTGTGCAGTATTATTGGGGATTGTGTTCTAATGTCAAACTGTTTCAGTTTTCCACCTTAGAGAACAGTGACCCATACATGAAAATCTGGCTTCTCTTTGGTACGATGAATCTGTCAGCATAATGCTGAAGTAGCTTTTAGCTATTTAAGGAGGAAATTTACAACTCAAAGACAACAACATAGCTTTTGATTAAAGTAGATTTGTTGACTTGGATCTTAGATATTACAGTGGGTTTCCAAATTCCACTGTCTATTAGATATTGCAGCTTCATCCCGTTCAAAGGCTTTTTAATCTTTCATTATGCAGCAATCAAGGAATGCTGTGATTACTGCAAGGAGTTGATTTGTTAGATTAGACAGTGTTAACTGCTTTGTTTGAGACATATTTAAATCGTCTTTGAGTCTTACACACTTTTGTTTTTTGTTGCTTTGCACCACACAACATTACTGCTAGAAGCCTTAAAGGAATATCTGACCCAAAAATGTACTTAGTCCACTTTCATGACATGAATGCACTTCAGTGCACTTTTTAATAATGTTAAATTAAAAGTTTTACTTTATATTTTAAATGTACAAAATTGCAACTTAATTACAACTATATTACAAATGTGTAATTACAAATATGATATAAATAACATACAATTAAAATACACTATAACCATATTTCAATGACAATTTTTTTTTTGTAGAAAAGGAAGGATGATTAAAAATGTTTTTGTGGTAATCAACATAATGCCACAAATGTTAACAATTGATCTTAACTTACTTAACCTAAATGTTTTATTCCTTTAATATCTGTTCATGAAATATCAAAGGGTCATGAAACCCTAAACTAAATTTCTCTGAGATTTTAACAGAGTTGTGTGCGTGTTGAGCATCATAGAAGACAATGTTACCATCCATTAATTTTAATTGCAGGAGAAAACTAGTCTATTTTAAGACTGTTTTATTTTAGCTTTTTTTTTTTGGCACTATTTTTATCGTCCGAGTTTAATTCGTCTTCATGTCTACATTGGTTCTCTTACGAGAGGTTCTCTCATATTGCGTAAGTTGCTTACGCTACGGGAAAGTTGTCTTTTCTCGAGATCTGAAGCCAAAAATGATCGTTAATTTTGTATTTATTGTCAACGTAGTGCGGCAGCCAGCAGACCATAGCAGGCTGTATAAGCGTGCTCATTTGCTTTCCTGCGGCAACTGCAGCAGCCTACCAGTGAGCCCTGTGTGACGTTGCGCCCTCCACGTGCCTCAGCCCGCGAGAATGGGTGTGGCTAGCGTGTATAAAAGAAGGGCTCACAGGCTGAAACTCTGATTTTCATGTCTTCAGCGAAGCTCTACGCATCGCTGGACTCTGAGAGAAGCCGCCGCCGTTGAAACAAGAGACCAGCAAGCTTAGGACAGCGTCTGAGGAAGCCATCCGTGCCTGCTACGCTATCCGGCGTCATACACTCACCTAAAGGATTATTAGGAACACCTGTTCAATTTCTCATTAATGCAATTATCTAATCAACCAATCACATGGCAGTTTCTTCAATGCATTTAGGGGTGTGGTCCTGGTCAAGACAATCTCCTGAACTCCAAACTGAATGTCAGAATGGGAAAGAAAGATGATTTAAGCATTTTTGAGCGTGGCATGGTTGTTGGTGCCAGACGGGCCGGTCTGAGTATTTCACAATATGCTCAGTTACTGGGATTTTCACGCACAACCATTTCTAGGGTTTACAAAGAATGGTGTGAAAAGGGAAAAACATCCAGTATGCGGCAGTCCTGTGGGCGAAAATGCCTTGTTGATGCTAGAGGTCAGAGGAGAATGGGCCGACTGATTCAAGCTGATAGAAGAGCAACTTTGACTGAAATAACCACTCGTTACAACCGAGGTATGCAGCAAAGCATTTGTGAAGCCACAACACGCACAACCTTGAGGCGGATGGGCTACAACAGCAGAAGACCCCACCGGGTACCACTCATCTCTACTACAAATAGGAAAAAGAGGCTACAATTTGCACGAGCTCACCAAAATTGGACAGTTGAAGACTGGAAAAATGTTGCCTGGTCTGATGAGTCTCGATTTCTGTTGAGACATTCAGATGGTAGAGTCAGAATTTGGCGTAAACAGAATGAGAACATGGATCCATCATGCAGGCTGGTGGTGGTGGTGTAATGGTGTGGGGGATGTTTTCTTGGCACACTTTAGGCCCCTTAGTGGCAATTGGGCATCGTTTAAATGCCACGGCCTACCTGAGCATTGTTTCTGACCATGTCCATCCCTTTATTACCACCATGTACCCATCCTCTGATGGCTACTTCCAGCAGGATAATGCACCATGTCACAAAGCTCGAATCATTTCAAATTGGTTTCTTGAACATGACAATGAGTTCACTGTACTAAAATGGCCCCCACAGTCACCAGATCTCAACCCAATAGAGCATCTTTGGGATGTGGTGGAACAGGAGCTTCGTGCCCTGGATGTGCATCCCACAAATCTCCATCAACTGCAAGATGCTATCCTATCAATATGGGCCAACATTTCTAAAGAATGCTTTCAGCACTTTGTTGAATCAATGCCACGTAGAATTAAGGCAGTTCTGAAGGCGAAAGGGGGTCAAACACAGTATTAGTATGGTGTTCCTAATAATCCTTTAGGTGAGTGTATATCCTTTTTCTGCTGTGTGTGTTTGCCGCTGCGACACACACTCTTCTTCTAAAAGAGAAATTTCCTACGAGGCGTTGTTTCAAATGCCTCGCACCTCTCACTTCCCGCTCTCTCTCTCCCTCTGTTTGAGCCGCGCAAACTGCGCCATTCGCAAGGGATGTCAGAAGCGGACGGTCACGGGGCTAGCTTCTTTACGTTACAAGAAAGCTACCCCGCCCTCGCGCCCCGTTCGCGCGCGTCACTCACCGGCGAAAGGAGAAAAGAGAGTGTTTTGGTCCCGCCGAGGCCAGACCAACCTCCATTTCTCACACATTTCTCAGTCCCCTCTCAAGTTCAGGTGACTGGAAATATCAATATTGCAGTAAACGAGCCTGTCATAATACACGAACGCCTGCAAACAAACGTCGACGCAAAACATGATGACGCTCTCTTCCCGCTCTCTCTCCCTCTGTTCGAGCCGTGCAAACTGCGCCGTTCGCAAGGGATGTCAGAAGCTGACGGTCACGGGGCTAGCTTTCTTTACGATACAAGAAAGCTACCCCGCCCTCGCGCCCCGTTCGCGCGCGTCGCTGGAAATATCAATATTGCAGTAAACGAGCCTGTTATATTACATGCACGCCTGCAAACAAACGCCGACGCAAACATGATGACCCTGTTCGTGTGCATCACTCACCGGCGAAAGGAGGAAAGAGAGTGTTAGTCCCGCCGAGGCTGGACCAACCTCCATTTCTCACTCATTTCTCAGTCCCCTCTCAAGTTCAGGCGACTGGAAATATCAATATTGCAGTAAACGAGCCTGTTATAATACATGCACGCCTGCAAACAAACGCCGACACAGAACATGACGATCTCTTATATGCTCGCACTAACTGAAAGCTTATGTGTTTCCCCCCTGTGGCTCAGTGGCGAAATCTTAGGCTTTTGCGCCAGAGACTCGTGTTCGAATCCTGGCTCTGGCGGCAGATAAAAATTATGCTACAGAAAGCGAACCCACCTCTCGCACCCTCCCGCTCTCAGGATGGTGCTCGAGTATTTATGAGCGTCTAAACATATGAGCCTTCAAAGCACTTCGCTCTGTCAGTCCCCTTAAGAAGGCGACTGCAGATGTGTTTTTTGCAGCCAACGAGCGCGTTGTACAACCCGCTCGCCTGCACCCAAACACCGTTTCTACGGCAACCCAGAGAAATCTCTTAAGAGTACAATTCTGGTTATCCGGCTCCAGGGGCGTAGTTTGTGGGGGGGGTGGGGGGGAGATAACCCCCCCAATATTTAATTCTATGCATTACAACCCCCCCAATATTTATACCATGATCACAATATCAGGAGGCATACCCAAACTTCAACCCCCCCAATGTTCAAACCAAATCTACGTCCTTGTACGGCTGACGCCGATGGTGTCTTGAGTGTAGAAAATGTGCCCGCTTCCCAGTGTTCACCCCTACACACAAGCACGGTTCCCCCTGTGTCATTCACTCATGCAGAGCCCACTCTAGAGCTGGCATATGCCGCTCAAGTGTTGAATGTAGGAAATGTGCTCACAAAACAGTGCCCACACCTACACACTGTCCGCTCTGCTACACTTTTATCCCAGGGGACAAAACCTATAAAGCCGACACACGCCGGCTATGTGTAAGTCTTGTGTCCGCCCGTGAGCTCCCACGCTTACTGATAAACACAACACATCCGCTTTGTCAGTCCCCTTAAGAAAGGCTACTGCAGAAGTGTATTTGGCAGCCAACGAGCTGGGAATACTACCCGCTCGCCTGCACGCAACCACCGTTTTCACGACGACCCAGAGAAATCTCAAAAGGAGTGTAATGCCTGGGTATCCGGCTCACGCCGTTAGTGTTTTAAGTGTAGAAAATGTGCCCACGTTTCTGTGTTCACCCCTACACACAAGCACTATAAACCCTGTGTCTCTCACAGAGCCCACTCTCTAAAGCGGACAAAAGCCGCTCGAGTGTTAGATGTAGGTCACGCGTCCACAACCCCGTGCCCGCACCTACTCACTGCCCGCTCTGTTACACGGCCACTTCCTACCGGTCATACCACAAATGTAAGTCCTGTGCCCGCCCTCGAGCGCTCACACATACTGACAAACACTTTACCCCCGGCGCCGCTCTCGCGCTCCGTTCCTCGCACAATATGTTCCCCGTCCAATGCCACCGGGACATCGTGTGTAAAATGGCCAGCCATCGCTGTCTGCGAGCCGCCGTATTCAAGCTCCGAGAGCGCGCGCACTGCGCCCGCGCCTCCGAATCAGGTTCTCTAGCCTGCGGAATGCGGCAATCGGAGCCCGGAGGCCATTCTGCCCCTAGCCATACATGCGAAAGTGTGGGAAGCTATTCCAGGTGTGTCAGAATGGATGCTGAGCACAGTAAGAGAGGGCTATTCATTGCAGTTCGCTCGCCGTCCCCCGCGCTTCAAGCGCGAACCGAGACGAGAGTGAATGGGGAAGTAGTGTAGCACACCTACTTCGTGCAGGAATAGCGAAACTATTCATAGAACCGGTACCCCCTTCTCTGAGCGAGTCAGGCTTTACAGCCGTTACTTCCTCGTGCCCAAAGAAGGACGGAGCTCTCAGACCGATTTTAGATCTGAGATATTTGAACAAAGCTCTTATGAGAAGACCGTTCAAAATGCTCACAACCAGACAGATCCTCGCGCAGATTCGCCCGAGGGACTGGTTTATTTCCCTCGATCTGAAAGACGCTTACTTTCAGATCCAGATAATACCCCATCACAGGCCATTCTTGAGATTCGCCTTCGACGGTCGGGTATATCAGTACACCGTCCTGCCGTTCGGCCTGTCTTTAGCACCCCGTACATTCACGAAGTGCATGGACACAGCTCCCGCTCCCCTGAGAAGTCAGGGCATGCGGATTTTGAACTATTTGGACGATTGGCTGATTCTAGCACAGTCAGAGGAAGAACTTATATCTCACAGAACAGTGCTTCTCAGCCACCTGGAAAGCATGGGTCTCACGGTCAACTGGACCAAGAGCTCATTACTGCCCAGTCAGTCAGCCTCTTTCTGGGTTTGGAACTGGACTCTGTGGCAATGACGGCCTGGCTGTCAACACAGCGTGCATGCTGTATTCAACGCCTGGCCGCGTCTTTCCAGATGGGCAGCGCCGCACCTCTAAAAATATTTCAGAGAATGCTGGGTTGTATGGCATCAGCTGCAGCAGTGCTTCAGCTGGGTCTACTGCGTATGCGCCTGCTACAACGCTGGTTGAACGCTCGAGTGCCTCACCGAGCCTGGGCGTCCGGCGGCATACAGATCAGAGTGACTCAGAGCTGCGTTTCAGCACTGAGACCCTGGTTAGCGGCCGACTGGTACCAGCGGGGAGTGACAATGGGAGCCGTCTTGCACCGAAAAGTTATCTCGACGGACGCATCCAACTTGGGTTGGGGTGCTCTTTTCGAGGGCAAACCGGTCTTTGGCCTGTGGTCAGACCAGGAGAAATGCCTCCATATAAACTCTTTGGAGATGATAGCGGTCGAGAACGCGCTCAAGCACTTCCTCCCACATATACGGGACCACCATGTGTTAGTCCGCTCAGACAACATGTCCGTGGTGTCCTATGTGAACCGCCAGGGCGGTGTCAGATCCATGAATCTCTGCAAACTGACAGAACGCCTTCTCGTGTGGGCTCATCGCTCGTTACGCTCGCTGAGAGCCGCGCACGTGCCGGGCCACATGAATGTCGGCCCAGACAGACTGTCCAGAGACAATATTCCCCCAGGAGAATGGTCCCTGCACCCCCAGACAGTCCAGCTACTGTGGCGCCTTTTCGGCAAAGCGGAAGTCGACCTTTTTGCGTCAAAAGACAACACTCATTGCCCGAGGTTCTTCTCAAGGAGCGAGGACGCGCTGGCCCAAACCTGGCCCAGCCGCCCGCTGTATGCTTTCCCTCCGATCTCGCTGTTACCACAGGTAATCAAGAGGATCAGGGAAACGCGCCACTCAGTGCTCCTCATAGCCCCGCGATGGGAGAACCAAATCTGGTACCCAGAGCTAGTGAGGCTGTCGCACTCAGCCCCATGGCCGATCATGGTGAGGAAAGATCTTCTCTCTCAAGCCGGTGGATCAATTTGACATCCCCATCCAGAGCGCTGGTCTCTGCATGCGTGGATAATCAACGGATACCCGCTGATTTGCCAGAAGGGGTCGTAAACACGATCACGCAGTCTAGAGCTCCTTCCACAAGAAGACTCTACGCGTCTAAATGGTCAGTGTTCTCCAAATGGTGCGCCACTAAGAGCCTGGATCCATGCACGTGTGGGGTTTCGCGGGTGCTCTCCTTCCTACAAGAGCTGTTGGACAAGGGCAGGTCCCCTTCCACGCTCAAAGTGTACGTCGTGGCTATTGTAGCATTCGCGGAGACAACGCGCAGCCGTGCAATAGGAAGGAACGAGCTTATCATCCGCTTCCTTAGAGGAGCCAGGAGGATGAACCCCCCGCAGCCCCCCTCGGTTCCTATTTGGGATCTTTCTTTGGTCCTAGAGGCCCTGAAAGCGTTTCCCTTTGAACCGTTAGAATCTGTGGATCTGAAATACCTTTCTCTCAAAACCGTTTTTCTGACAGCTCTGTTGTCAGTAAATCGTGTGGGGGATCTACATGTGCTATCTGTTAGCCCCGCATGCCTCGAGTTCGGACCAAATGACTCCAAAGTCATCCTCAAACCGAGACACGGTTACGTCCCCAAAGCGATTGGCACTCCCTTTAGGGCGCAGATCATCTCCCTGTCGGCTCTGCCAGCATCCGATAGCGAGGACAGTGATAACCTCTTATGCCTTGTCAGGGCGCTGAGAGTTCACATCACACGCTCCGCCGCCTTCAGGCGTTCTGAGCAGCTCTTTGTTTCATTTGGTGGGCGCACCAAGGGTCTCGCCGCCTGGAAACAGAGCCTGTCCAGATGGATAGTGGACGCTATCGCAGCAGCTTATGCGTCCAAACACCTGCAGTGCCCTAGGGGCATCAGAGCCCATTCCACTAGAGGCATGGCCTCATCGTGGGCTTGGTCCAGCGGGATTTCTATTCACGACATTTGTATGGCGGCAGGCTGGGCCTCCCCCTCTACATTTGTGAGATTTTATAACCTGGAAGTTCCCGCCTTGCAGGCTAAACTGTTATCAGTTTAAGTGATATGTATGTTCTGCCCAGTTGATCATGTGCAGACTACTCTTGTGTACTACTAGCTTTTCTGGTGAGCTGCACTAGGGGTGAGATTCTCTATATACAGACCGGCGGAGCCGCTCTGTATTTTCCCCATCACACGCTTGTGCACTGGTGCTGGCCCGCGTTGCTGGCCGCCTACTCTCCACTCAGCTGCGCTAGGGGTGCCGCTCTATATTCTCCCTATGATGTGCTTATGTACTGTGCTGGCCCGCACTGCTGGCCGCATTCTCCACATGCTTATACATAGACCGGCAGAGCCGCTCTGTATTCCTATGAAGCTTATGACAGGTGCTGGCCCGCGTTGCTGGCCGCCTTTTCCCGCATGTTGTGTTCCCCGGGCTCCCCTGGGACTCATGCAGTGGATGCTTGGCGCGCACGGCGTTGACAAGGGGTTCCCGTAGCGTAAGCAACTTACGCAATTCGAGAGAACCTCTCGTAAGAGAACGTACTCGGTTACCTAACGTAACCTCGGTTCTCTCTAGAAGAGGGAACGAGTATTGCGTAACCTGCCGTGTCGCGCCGCGAGCTTATTCGCTTCAGTCTATGAAAACCAGAGTTTCAGCCTGTGAGCCCTTCTTTTATACACGCTAGCCACACCCATTCTCGCGGGCTGAGGCACGTGGAGGGCGCGACGTCACGCAGGGCTCACTGGTAGGCTGCTGCAGTTGCCGCAGGACAGCCAATGAGCACGCTTATACAGCCTGCTATGGTCTGCTGGCTGCCGCACTGCGTTGACAATAAATACAAAATTAAGGATAATTTTTGGCTTCAGATCTCGAGAAAAGACAACTTTCCCGTAGCGTAAGCAACTTACGCAATACTCGTTCCCTCTTCTAGAGAGAACCGAGGTTATGTTAGGTAACCGAGTACGTTTTCTTGTACCATAGTACATTGATGACTCATAATTATTCATGTGACTGTGTGTCCTTATCCTATGAGAAGATTCTTCGCTTAATTATTCACGACAGCATGATTTCCTATGACGTCCTTCAAACTGTAAGATCGCATACATTAAGTGAGAAATGCATTTATGGATTAGAAATGAGTGTTTGTTTTTTCTTTATAAGAGTTTCTGCGTCACATACAGTAAGCTCTCATAAATAGATTTTGAGTCTTTGACACAAATGAGAATCATCAACATTGTTTTACCGATATTACCAATCAAATGGCTAATAAAAACGCAGCAAAATAAGCACCAAAAGTTATTAATGCTGCGACAGTGCGTTTATATATATTTTCGATCCAGAGTACAAATGTGAACAGCTGTGCATTTATCTGTGCATTAAATTATAGCCGTCACAGGAAATGTAGGCTACAGTACTTGTGTAAATTATGGTGAGCTTACAAAACCATGTATAATATGTTTGTTTTGTTGCATGTTCTGCAGTTTGAATTTATGGGAATCTTTGATAATTTTGAGAGTGAAATAAAACTGTCTGAATAGGGCTGGGTGATAAACAATATCATATCAAAATATCGATAAAATTTATGTAGATAACGCTCTGGCCATTTTTTCTCGATATGGATTAATCTAACAGCCTATCACACACCAAAAAATAAACATGACAATAGCCAGTCTGTCACTAGTCTCAGCTTCAGACGTCACGCCCACGGACCGTTGGGTGAACGTCTGATGCATATGGCACACTTTTCTGAAAACACTTCAGGAGTTTCGAAGTTGCGATCTAATTGGTTGAATTTTACAGGATGTCCGGGAGACGTGCGTGTCGTGTTCTTTATCGGTCCACCTGGAAACAAATGCCATGATGCCAAAACCCCTCGTGGAAGAAGAAAGCCATTGTGTTTACAACTGTGACAATAAGGGCTTAGGATCAACTAAACGCTGGATTTTAAAAAGTATGTGAAATTCGCGGCTCCATTGTTGCAGTAAACTTGTACAACGTTCTTGAATGAGTCATTTATTAGATGCGTCTGTTATTGTAGGGACATCGAGATTATATGGGCACTCCCCTAAACATGACGCGGAACAAAATGAACTGTGATTGGTTGCGTTACACTTGGGCGGTCCTTGGCCAAGAAAAGCTACGATAGAGTCCAGACCTTCTGCCGTCAGTCTGAAGGTCTGGCTACGCGAGACCAGTCTGTCACAAACACCAACTCAGTTACTCTCAGCACTACACTTCCCAGAATCCTTCCTGCTCACCAACTGCATACACTCCACAATCACCTGTCTATTACCTGAACTACTCACATGTTGAGATTCCTGCCCATCATCGTCCTTTGTCTTCTTGTCTTCTGATCCACCGGTGGCAGATGCCTAGAGGAATATGTAAAGGAGTTTGTTGACATCAGCCACCGAGCCACCTGCAGTGACCTCACCCTGATGGAGGATTTTGGTGTGGGCTGGATGAAGAGACTCGCTTTGTGATGCCACAAAGGACACCTATCCTGGACGCTGGAGAATTACATCAACTTCGTGCTATGGATAGATGGGTCCTCGTTCCTCGTTGGCAGAGTGGAGGAAGACACAATCACCATCGTCCAGCCCCACCTCACACCTGTCATGCAAGCAGTCCCTGTCCAGAGTCCGGTGATGACTCCATTCTCTGTCCAGAGTCCGGTGATGGCTCCAGTCGCTGTCCAGAGTCCGGTGATGGCTCCAGTTGCTGTTCAGAGTCCGGGGATGGCTCCAGTCCCTGCCCAGAGTCCAGGGATGGCTCCAGTCCCTGACTGTAGTTCAGTAAAGGCTCCAGTCCCTTACTGTCGTTCAGTAAAGGCTCCAGTCCCTGACTGTCATCCAGTGAAGGCTCCAGTCCCTGACTGTCATCCAGTGAAGGCTCCGTCCAGTGAAAGGGTCCAGCCTCTGACTGTTGTCCAGTGATGGCTCCAGTCCCTGACTGTCGTCCAGTGATGGCTCCAATCCCTGAGTCCGGCCCAGTCCCTGAACTCAGTGCTATCCCTGCTTCCGCCTCAGAGCCCGCACCTTCCTCAGAGCTCAGCCCAATGTTTGTCTCAGTCCCAGAGCTCAGCGCAGTGCTCGCTCCAGCACCAAAGTTCAGCCCAGTGCTCGCGCCAATCCAAGAGTTCAGCCCTGAGCTCGCACTCGTCCCAGAGCACACCTAGGAGCCCGCTTACGCACCAGAACTCAGCCCGGGGAGCACTGATAAAACAAATTATCTGACCTTCTGTTCTCCCTGCTCCTTCATCACGGTCACTGTGACCTTCACCAGTCTCCTCGTCATGGCCACGGCGGCCGATGGAAACACCTTTAGATGATTTATTTGACACCTGTTTCGGACTCATGGGCCCCTGAGCTATCTGCACCGCCATGGCTTCCTAAACTACCTGCACCGCCATGGGCCCCTGAGCTACAGTATCTCCACCGCCATGCCTTGAGCTGCCAGCGCCTCCCTGGGTTGCCAGTGCCATCCTGGAGATATCCATAGTTACCTGCATGTCACCTGACACAGCTCCAGGAAACCCACCCTCCCACCCCGGCTGGAATCCATTTTGCGCAAGGTCGTGTTTTCCAGGTGGGGAATGTACTATCACAGTCACCAGCTCAGTTACTCTCAGCACTACACTTCCCAGAATCCTTCCTGCTCACCAACTGCACACACTCCACAATCACCTGCACCTGCCATCTATTACTCTCATTAGCACCTCTCTACAAAAGCCTGCACTCCACACAGTACCGGTGTCTGGTCTCGTCAATCCTTATGGAAAGACAGTGTTGTCTCCACCGGTACAGCTTACCTGACTCCTTACCTGAACTACTCACCTGTTGAGATTCCTGTCTGTCATCGTCCTTCGTCTTCTTGTCTTCTGATCCACCGGTTTATCTACCGCCATCACCATCACAGGACCTGCAAAGGACAAGAGACTATTACCAGTTAATCTAAGTCTGCTTTATGAACACTCACCGAATTATCCTGCTTGCTGTCTGTTACCTGCTAATAAACTTCTGTGAACGTCTCGGTTACGTATGTAACCCTCGTTCCCTGAGTAGGGATGGAGTAGCAACCCTACCCTCTTGATGGAGGCCAATGCAACTAGGAGCGCTGTCTTCATTGACAGGAACTTAAGCTCCACTGATTGCAGAGGTTTGAAGGGAACACTCTGCAGGGCAGTTAAAACCACTGAGAGGTCCCAAGAGGGTATGAAAGGAGGGCAAGGAGGATTCAGTCTCCTTGAAGCGGGGAGGAGACCGTGTGAACTGAATCGCATAGCCGAGCCTGATGGTTCGGGCGACCCAGTTGGACAGGTTGGGAAGCTCTAGCCAGGCTCCCAAGAACTGTGCCAGTGGGGTCATGCGAACCACAGACGTACCCTCGGTGGTGCAGAGAGGCGGAATGACCGGCCCAGATGGGTGAGGCATAGCGTCCTGGTGTGAGGGCACGGTCATTAGTCACGTCCTGCCAGAGGAGGCCAGGGAAGGACCAGCATTCCACGGGGGCGTGCTCTGGCAGGGGTCTGGCGACAGAGGGGGACGAGAGTGGCGAGGCTCGTGAGCAGCGCGGACTGTCATCCGGGACCTCTGGGGGCTCAGAGATGGGTATGTCAATTCTTTCTTTAACCACATTAAGGTCCTGCGGGGCGAGCAGCGGGGAATGTAGAACAAAAGATTCTACCACGGCCCTCCACCGGGGGAAGGAGTGGCCCTGCTACCATCTCCTTGAAAGAATTGACCGTCATCTCTGAGCAGCCTGTCTCAGGAGCGCCGCTTAGCCTGGCGTTCAGCCTGGGATATGGGAGTGTCGAGGAAACTGGTTCGCTCGGCATCTCTCATATCGGCCAGGTTGAGCCACAGGTGTCTCTCCTGGACCACACATGTGGACATCACCTGACCCAGGGAGCGTGCAGTCATTTTCGTCGCCCGGAGAGCGAGGTCAGTGGCGGCACGTAGCTCATCAAAGAGCCCTGGGTCAGTCCTGCATGTCCCTGAGTATCTGGGCCTGGTAGACCTGCAGAGTGGCCATGGCATGCAGAGAGGCTGCTGCCTGCCCCGTGGCTCTATAGGATTTCGCCACCAGAGTAGACGAAAACCTACAGGCTTTGGAGGGGTGCTTTGGATCGCCACGGGAGGAAGCGCTCTGCGGACACAATTGCATCGGGTGTCAAGGGTGTCTTCCAGGACCTTGTGACCTCCTCATGCACGTCGGGAAGAAAGACATTGGGGTTGGACGCTGACGGGGATCAGCGACCGCACCCAAAAACGAATCATCCAGCCGCGAACGCACAGGGCAGGGTGGAGGACTCCACTCTAACCCAATGGCCGCGGCTGCCCGGGAAAGCATGGCCGTCAGCTCGGGATCAGACTGGCACACCCGAAGGCGGCAGCACAGCCGAATCTTCATTCCCCGAGGACTCCTGCCCACCTTGTGATGCAGCGATTGACATTGTCTCGTCATCTGGAGCGCCGAAAGAGACACGCAGGACCCTCCGAAGACGGTCCCGTGCTCTCAATCGGAACACTCGCGGGTTGCAACTCTAGAGAGGGGGATGTGGGCCGAGGACGTATCGTCGGCATACTAGTCCACACAGTCACCCTCAGGTCACCCTGGCCACCAGCCGAAGTACGACCTCTCGTGGAGGTGGTAGATCGGGGTGTGGATGAGGGGACTCTCCCTCTGACAAGGTCATTGAGTCTCGACCGAAGCGTTGCGATGGTCATGTTCCCGCAGTGAGAACATGAGTCATCCACAAACGCTGCCTTAGCGTGATCTATGCCCATACGATTGTGCCCATCAGAATGAAAGATTAGTAGACCGCAACCACAAGTGAACGGGCGAGACATCTTTAAAAAGACGTGCCACGCGCAAGCTCTTTTGTGAGAGGAAAAATCTCTGCAGAGTGTTGAAGCGACCAGGTAGATGAACACACAAACACTGGCAGATCACTGCACAGATTTATTTCTCGAAGATGAGAGGCTTTCTAAGCGAAACCCCATTCGTCGTCACAGCGTAACTCGTAGTGACCACGAAAGGGAACTTGAGTTACTTGTGTTGTCTCCTTCTGTATCGTGACACAGTCAGTGCATGTCAGTAATAAATTATTTGCCTTAGTTCACTAATTAGTCTAGTTGGTTGTTAAATAGTTCCCCACACCTGTTCTATTTCTACTCTAATTGCCTCTTTTTACCTCTGTTTATAAGCCCTGAGTTATCCTTAGTTCCTTGTCCTTTATCGTCTATGCTTGATGTGGTTGTGTTCTCCTGAGTTGCATTTATTATTATTATTTAAGACTATAATTTCCTTATAATATATCTATTTATATCTTTATATATCTATATACTGTATCTATCTATATACTATAATATATCTTCTCCATCATGCAAGTTGTGACTACAGCCACCCTTGATAGAATACAGGACCCACCAAGTGAGTAATATAAGGAAAATATGGACTTACTAGTATTACATTGCCTCATGAACTGTGAGCATAGGGCGCTGGAGGAATATTGGTGGTGGGTGCTCCAGCTGGACGACTCCCCGTTCACCATCTGCGAGGCAGAAAAGTCCACGCCTACCACAGAACAAGTGCTAGAGCCTGCCACCTGGGTCTCCTTGGAGTCAAAGTGTGCTGTGTTAAGTCCATCTCAGAGCCAGGAGAGGACCAGATCCAGTTTCCTCCAGAGTCCCCACCCTCAAGTCTTCATCTTCCAAGCCGGTCCTGGCCGCATGCTCTGGTCCTGTCTGGAAATCTTCCTCCACCAATGTTCCCACCCGAATTCCTGGTCCCATCTTCTTCGCTGGTTCTGTCGGCTCCACTGGTGTCGCCCTTCTCCTCGGCTCTGCCTGCACCCTAACTCTGTGTGGCCCACCGGATTCGCCTCGGGGTTCCCGATCAACAGCTCGGCATTAGTATAAGGATTCCCCGGCTTCACCTCAAGGCTCTTGGTCGATGTCTCCGCCTCGGTCTATCAGCCCATTGGTTCTGCGCTCCCTTGACTCCACCGTGGTCTGTCAGCCCAAGGACTCCACCAGGCTCCCTCATGGTTCTGGCTCAGTCAGTCGTCGCTCTGCATCCACCACAGACTTCCGGGTCTCCAGCTGCAGGAGACCTGGAGGAGCCTGGTGGAGCCGCTTCTCCGGCTTCCCTGTCATCCTCACTCTCGCTGTCGTCGCCACGTTCTGCTGAGCCCCTGTCTCCACCTCGGTCCCATGAGCCAGCAGCTCCACCTCTAGCTTCTGGGCCATGGATATCACCGTGATCCTTGGCCTCTCCATACTCCATGCACCCTGGTTCCACCTTAGTCAGTCAGTCCCTGGGTTCCAGCCAGCCCTTCAGTCAAAGCTCCTCCCACTGTTGGCTCCACCATGGTGTCTCTCTCCACCAACTTCTCTGTCTCCACCGACTCCTGTCCATCACCAGCTCCACACCCACCTCCAAAGCCCCCTCCCTCCCTCCACAGATGGGCTCTTTATGGAGTGAGGAGCGCCTTCTGGGAGGGAGAGCTACTGTAACATGTATGTTCTGTCTACTCAGTTTCTGTGATTCTGTTTTCCTTAGTTCACTAATTAGTCTCATTGGTTGTTAATTAGTTTCCCACAGCTGTTCTGTTTCTACTCTGATTACCTCTTGTGTTTATAAGCCCTGAGTTATCCTTTGTTCCTTGGTTGTGTTCTCCTGAGTTGCATTCATTATTAAAGACTATTAATTCCTTAATCTCCTTCGTTGTGCAAGTTGTGACTACAGCCACCCGTGACAGGTTGCTACTCCGTGGAGTTTAATTGTGAACAAACAAGTTTACATGTTTACATTCATTTTCAACCTCTAACAAATATGTGGAAAGCATTTCCTTTCCCATTAATGGTAAATGATTATCGTAATAAATCTCGCTATCGGATTATATGATAAAAATATTGTGATAATCCAGTCCTATGTCTGAATCAGAAGTTATTGTTGTGTTGTCAGTCTCCCCTCTTCCCTCTCGACTCTGCAGTTTGCCACGCCCACTTTTGTAACATTTTCAAAACGGTGGTGAGAACTAACTGGTGCTGAAACAGGGGGGTTCATGACTCTTTAATAAAGTAATAAAAAGAGATTGTTCAGGGCCAGACAAGTAGTTTGTTGAGGGTTGGTTTATAAAGAAGGACTACACGCCTGCACACATATTCAAACGCACATACCTATAGACTAAACACGCAATACGCAAGTGCACGCCATCAGCGTTCTCACAGGTTTGCGGTTTTAAAGTTTCCGCAGATAGAACTTAAGGGTTTTCTGTTAGAACGGTGTCGTGTTAGCGGCCCCTAAGTTAATAACTAATGATCGTTGCGATGGAAGTGAATCAATCAAAACAATCATAACTTTAGCTGGACAATAACTTTATTCTAGAGCTGCTGTAAAGCCAAAACAATCTCTGTTACTTTAATTTCCTATTATCACTGTAAAGCTGCTTTGAAACAATCTATATTGTTAAAAGCACTATATAAATGAAGGTGACTTGACTTGACTACAGCATGACACCTCAGATCAGGATGATCAGTCTGCTAGCTGTACTGTACTCCGGAGTGGATCTTTTCACCATAATCAGCCCCTGTGATTAGCAAAGCCTTGTGCTATGACTGATGCTGTATAAATAGCTCATCCTGCATTTGGGCTGATCCAACCCCTAATGCCCTGACTTTGTTAACACTGCCGACATGCCCGCTATCCGGTGAAGGAAAGGGGCCGGCAGGACCCCATCCTATGGGTGTGTGTGATTTATTACAACATTAACCCAGCCAGAAGAGTTAGGGAGAGTGTTTGGCATCATTCAACCAGACAGAAGCTGTGAGAAAGTCATTGTGCAGTGAGGTTGGGATTGAGAGGGAGGTGTGGAGGGGGTCAGATATGGAGGTTCTCGGAGAGCAGGGGGAGCGTGGAAGCGGTGTTCACAGTGTGGTGGGTTGTGAAGTTGTTGCTGAGGAATGTCTACAAGAGGATGCAGATGAGGTTCTGAATGTGGTCTTGGATGAAGGTTTGGAAGAGCGGGCGGATGCCATTCGCTGTCAGGTGAAGATCACCACACATCACAACCTGCAGCTCCGCATGGCCAACTACACGGCACGAGACGTATATGTGCGGTTGCTTGGCCATGGAAACCGCATCTCAGGAACCGGTACGGAAGCTTCCAAAATACTGTTAAAATGATGATTCCTACTTGATTTCTTCATTGACTAGCAACCTTGCATCATTCTGAAAAATTAAAGGGATCGGTCACCCCAAAATAAAATGTAGTCTTTTTGAACATAACATAGTTCTGTATATATATATATATATATTGTCCATTCAATGGAAATCAATGGGCACCAAAACTGTTTGGTGACCAACATTCTTCAAAATATCTTTTGTAATCCGCAGAAGAAAGACATTTATACAGGTTTGGAACGACATGGATAAGTGAAACATTTTTGAAAATTATTGTTTAATGGCAGCTGAAAAGTCTTGATTCTTCTTTGGTTTAACTTGTCAATAATGTAATATAATAAAATAATGACCAAAGGGTTGACAAAAGAATTCACAACATTGTAGTACAATAGTGTGGTCATTATAATGTTATTTCAGGAGCTTTTGTTAAATGTCTATACAAATATTTTGTGTCATTTTTCATTTCTCATAAACTAATATGTTATTTTCGGATATTATTATAGATTTACATTAGAGTATAATTGACTAAAATATAAACTGACAACTTAAATGATATTTTATCTAAAGACAAAATCTATGAAACTGCTAGGCAACATTTTAGATGTAAACCTGAGTGATTGGGTCCAAATTAAATGATTAAGTGTTGTGATTAAAATTAAATGTGATTAAAATGATTGCATTTAAGTTGCAATCATTTTGCAGGCAGTTAACAATTTTCTTCAGAAAATGGAAAAATCTAGTTCTTTGTCATTTGGAGGGCAGGGTATGTTTAATTTTGTGCAAAATGACTTTTTTTTTTATCTTCTTTTTTTAACATCTTTCACATTCTTTACGAACATCACCCTCATATTAAGTTATTGTTGCATCTAACTGTTGCCATGGTAGCCATGATAGTCTTGCTAGTGATGACTGTCCTCCTGGGCTAAATGTCTCTCTATGTCGCCATGGTGACATCTTCTTTTTGCCCATGCCTGCATCTACTTGCTTAAGTGTGCTTCTGTATAAGGTGTTCAATAGATAACTCATGATTATCCAATTAGTTTGACAAATATTATATTTCAGGCACTGTTAAGTGGCTGTCAATGCTGATGCCATAAAATCTAGTATGCCCTGTCAATTATAGATCATTTAATTACTAATTGTGGAATTAATGCTTTCAATCCATCAATCTAGTTTCTATGTGAAGAGACATGAATTATTTTTCAATAGCAGCTATGGTAAAATATCATTGGGAAATGAGAAGATGGTCATGTTAGATGACATTCCAGAGGTCTGTGTGTGTTAGAGAATAGTTGCATGGAGAAGCATCGACGTCAATGGCAACTTAGCCGGGAGACTTGTCTTAATCCACACTACCCAGGCAGCTGGGTCTATATTTAGACGGGACTTGTCTAAAGAACACAGGCTGCAGCCGTGCCTTTAAACTGCTGTATAAACACATACGACATGCACACTACAAGAGCAAAAGCTTTAAACTGTGGAATAGTTTGCAGGCCACAATGACATAAAATAATATTTTAGTTAGCTCAAGGATGTTGTGTACAGTGAATGTTATGAATGTGAGTCATTTCTGTTTATATATATATATATATATATATATATATATATATATATATATATATATATATACACAGATTTTCCAATGTCAGATTCTAGCTATTATCCATATTACTATGCGGTAAATGCCTTAAAAAAAAAAAAAAAAAAACGTAAGATAAGTTTAGAATGTATTTGCATATAGATATAGAATTCTCGTATCACTCAGTTTCATTGTGCCTTGTAATTAATCACACATTCAAATTTGGGAAAACCCAGTAATAACCTACATTTGTCTTTGAAAACATGTTTTGTGTCAAATGTTTTGGTCTTGAATGTTAATAGGATTCTAATGCAAAAAAATAAATAAAAAAGTCTAATAGTTAATTAACTTATCGAATATCATCGCATTACCCCACACAAATATTCTTCTGCTTTTTGCCAAGTACAATATTTTCTGTATTAAAAAATTGTAGAGATTTTTTTCCCTATATCAGAATGGAAACATAATGAAATGTTACTTACTTATAAACTGAGGTGTACGGTTAAATAAACTTAAATCCAAGGTCCTTACTCTCTGTGGTCATTAAAAATCCCAGGATGTCCTTTGAAAAAAGAGTAGGGTTGTAACCCCGGCATCCTGGCAAAATTGACTCCTTGCCCATTGACTTCTGTCCATCCTAATGTCCTCCTAATCATCCCCATATATACTGATTGTCCTCATTACTCTGTCTCCTCTCCACCAATAAGTTGCTGTGTGTTGGGCGTTCCGGCGCAATATGGCTGCCGTCGCATCATCCAGGTGGATGCTGCACATTGGTGGTGGTTAAGGAGATTCCCCCCTTCCATGTAAAACCCTTTGAGTGCAGAGAAAAGCACTATGTAAATGTAATCTATAATACTAGCTATCTTGACAATGACCCGTATGTCCTTCAGGAAATGTCGTTGAAATCCTGTGAATTTTTTGTGACCTAACACAACCAATTGTTCACTCCGCAGGACTCTCGGCTTTGAAGGAATCTGTCCATCTGTCCCCACTGAAGCCGTCGGTCACTCCTGAGGAAGCAGAGATAGAGGAGAGGGAAAACCACGGTCAGGGCAGACGAGAAGACGAGGCAGCCAATAGGACGAGAGCAGATGAGGAAAGGAGAGAGATCCGTGTAGACAATGAAGACGATGAGTGCAGCACCCTCACCATATCTGACACGGCGTACAGCCCGTGTGCCAGCATGGTCCCGACGCCAGTGGAGGAGGGTCAGGGCGGACTAGACCTGCTGTTCCAGAGTCCCGCGCGCTTGCTGAAGGAGCTGCACGCGGATCCAGAGATGCAGGTGGAGCTCCAGGCGGAGAGGGAGAGGGAACTCGCCAGAGAGGCGTACCGGCAGTCGCTGTGTAACCCGTCGAGCGGGCGGCACCAGATCCAGGCCTGTCTGAGCAGTGCCGCGCGTTTGGTGGTGATGGCTATCGGTCTCCTCGTGATTCTACTTCCCCTTCTCCTCGTCCTGCTGGAGTCGGACCTGGACATCTCCTTCTTGCATGACATCCGCCAGACGCCTGAGTTCGAGCAGTTCCACTACGAGTACTACTGCCCCATGCGACGCTGGTTCCTCTGCAAACTCGAACTCATAACGGAGCAGCTATGGGGCGACTGAGGCTCACCGTCCTACAGGAACTACAGGGAACGGGGCGGGAATGAAATGGAATGGGCAGGTTTGCTCTCCTACATTACATGATTTATTCATTCACATCTTTTGCAAATCATGCCAATACGTTTTCATAGCGGTAACTGAGGCAGTGTCCCGGCTGTAGCATAGAGAACAGAATGTGCCTATTCTCAGATAGTTCAGTCAACTTCATGAAGGGTGTACGAAAAGCACAGCTCGGATAGAAATGCATCTTACATTTCAACATTGATAGTGGATATGTATGCCTTTTCAATATTTTCCATTCATTTCACATGCCTGTTGTCATTAAAAAACATATCAATCAGGGTCCAAAATTAACTTTTTGCCTTAGCTGTCAATGGTGGGATTCTGAAATCTTCAATGGAAAATAATACTGTATCCCGATTTCCACAAAAATAGTAAGCAGCACAACTGTTTTCAACATTGGTAATAATAAGAAATGTTTCTTGACACTGAAGACTGGAGGAATTTACATTAAAAAAAAAAATATGAAATTAGAAAACAGTTATTTTAAATTGTAATATTTCACAGTAATGCTGTTTTACTGCATTTTGGATCAAATAAATGCAGGCTTGGTGAGCATAAGAGACTTCTTTCAAAAACGTTAGAAATCTTTCCGACCCCAAGTTTTGCACAGTAAATCAGATTTATATATATATATATTATATATTTGGTTTATATATTTGCGGAAAACATGTTTTTTTTTTTTTTTTTTTTTTTTTACAAGTCAGCTCTGACTTCAGCCATATGAATCAACAATTTTACAAAAAGAATCAATTCTTATCCTAGACTCTTTTGAGTTGACTCCCCATCAGCTCAAGCATCACATACTAGTAAATCTCTTTGTAAAACACCAGCTCTCACAAAAAAAAATCTAGACCCATTAGGACTTTGTTCCTCATATTTCTGTTTTGCTGGTTTAACGGCAGGAATGTGACACATCATGGCATCCTAGTTTAATTTCTGATGGTAAATTTGTTAGAAGTAGTCAGTTTGTATCTCTTTGATTCACTTATATCAGTGAGGGTATAAAAATAAATAAAAATAAAAAAGGTAATTCCGACTTTTTATCTTACACTTTTTGCAATTCTGAGTTTATATCTCACAATTCTGAGAATAAAAATATCTGAATTGTGAAGTCTTGAATAAACTCACAATTCTGTCTTTTTTTCTTGCAATTGTGATATAAACTCAGAATTGCAAGTTATAAAGTTTAAATTGTGAGATATAAACTCGCAACTGCGATAAAAAAAGTCAGAATTGTGAGATAAAAAGTCGAAATCACCTTTTTAATTGTTTTATTCCGTGGCGGAAACAAGCTTTCATAAGGTGACTGTTAAACGGTTACGTAACTAGCCAAACTGGCCAGTTAAACACTCCTTCATCAAAGACAATTTTTCTATTCACATTTGACGCTTAAGTTAATTCTGGACCCTTATAGCAGTTTCCAAGTGGAATCCTGTACACTCATATGAAGAGTCCATATCAAATGATTTGATGTCTTTGACTCAATCAACCTCCATAACAACACAAATAATGCAAGTCAAAATGTAGAAGAGGCACAGGCAGGAAATGAGCTCGGACCCGCTTCCCTAAATCTACTTATTTTTCTTGAAAATCAAATCAGCTATTAAGACAAGCAGATTTTGACCTCATAACACTGTATTGGATTAAACGTTCTCAGCCTCTCACAGAGCAAAACACACACTGATATGAGAGCGAGGGCAAGCTATACATGCTAAAACTTAATATCTGTTTTTAAAATTTTATACATTTTTATGTGACGCTTACAGTTAGTTATATTTTTCAGCAAAAAAAAAAAAAAACCTAAGTTAACTTATTTAAACTGATTTACACTAAAAAGTAGGTGGTATAGAAGTGAAATATTTTTTATTATCACCAATAGTTTACCTTAAAATGCTGTGCTGTGTTTTTTATATAGAATAGCACAAACTATAAAACAGATTTTGATTTTGTTTTTTCAGATTTTCAGATGTCATGAGCAGATGTAACAGCAGGTTGCTAGTACATTTGAGAGGCTCTTATGAAACGGATCACTGTAATCACACAAAATACATAACCAAATTGCATAAAATGCCATAAATTCACCTATTAAAGAACATGTGTTGTGTCAATATCATTATGGGGAACTCCAAAGATTGAACGTATTGAAACAATGAAAGTGCAGCTAATAAAATTTATTTCACAAATGGTCCACTTGGCCCAAAAAAGTTGTGAAATCTACATTTCATTTGCACAGTTGGCTCTTCTTTATAGTTATCTTTATATATATATATATATTTCTTTTTAATGCAGTTCCGTATTGATTGTGAAAATTGTATCAGTGAAGGGTTTCAGTCACTCATGCAGCACACAACTTGATTTTATTCCTTGGGAATTGATCGAATCATGAAATGTGTTTTTGTCCCTGATTAACTTCCCTCTGGATAACTTGTTTGGCAAATAGATTTAAAGATTGTTTTTCTATTTATTTATTGTTATATCCCCATGCATGCCAAACCAGAAAAAAACCCTGTGATGGCTTTTTCCATTGACACTTTTTATATGTAATTAAAGTTCACCCAAAAATGGTATTCTTGCCCTCATGCCATCCCCAATGTACATGACTTTCTTTCTTCAGATAAACTTAAAATAATTCATCTCTGTGAGTCCATATAATACAAGTGAATGCCACTCAGTTGACGCTTGAAAAACCACACACAGCGATCGTGACGATAATCCATATGACTCCAGTGGATGAATCGGTTACACTTTATATTGATGGTCCACTTCACACATTCTACTAACTATAAGTAACTTTGCAACTGCATGTCAAATAACTTTCATTAGAGTTCATTTTTAGGTTTGGGTTAGAATAAGTTGACATGTAGTCGCAATGTTACTTATAGCTAAAGTAGACCATCGAAATAAAGTTTTTACGGATTAATAAATGTTTTCTGAAGTGAAACGATAGGTGTGTGTAAGGAAAATACTAATATTTTTAACTTTTTAAAATATAAATTACTGCTTCCAGTCAACTGTCATTCAAGCGTTCAAATGAGGGACGTTGAGACACGTGACATACAGTCATGGTCAGAATTATTATTATTCTTGGTAAATATGATGAAAGATGGCTGTAAAAATAAATCTGCATTGTTTATCCTTTTGATCTTTTTTATCAAAATATTTGCAAAAAATCTAACCTTTCATTGAAGTAAAACAATTGAAAGTGGGGGGAAAATCACATAATGAAATAAATGTTTTTTTCTCTCTCTCAAAAACACGTTGGCACCCCTAGAAATTATTATAAGGAAAATATCTCTGTAGTTCATCCCATTCATGTTTTTTTTTTTTTTTAAATTTAGCACACCAGGGTGACTAGGAGCATGAAAGTATCCAGCCATGACTTCTTATAAATATGAGTAAACACAAAGGCCAAATTCCCTTAATCATCCATCGCAATGAGTAAATCCAAAGAATATAGTTCTGATGTGCAGCAAAAGATTGTTGAGCGTCACAAAATAGAAAGTGGCTGTAAGAAAATAGCTAAAGCTAAACCATCAGGGCAATTAATAAAGATGTTACGAATCTGCCAGGAAGAGGACTTGTGTCTATATTGTCTTAATGCACAGTGAGGACGAATGTTTGAGTGGCCAAAGACTCTCCAAGGATCACAGATGGAGAATTGCAGAGATTAGTTGAGTCTTGGGTCAGAAAGCCTAAACAATTATCCAACCATCACCACATGTTGTTTGGGAGGGTTTCAAGAAAAATCCTAAAACAAACTCCAGCACATTCAGTTGTTAGACACCACTAAAACTCCGAACAGGACCTGGTTCTATGGTCAGATGGAAAAAAAAAGCTTTTTGCCAGCAAACACATGAGATGGGTTTCATGCAATCAAGGATAAAAAGTACCCCAATGTGTACGGTTAAATATACCGCTGGATCTTTAATGCTGTGGGCCTATTTTTTTGCTGAAGGACCTGGACTTCTTGTTCAGATACATGGCATTAAGGATTCTATCAAATACCAACAGATAAAAAATCAAAACCTGACGGCCTCTGCTAGATATCTTATAACGGGCAGTGTTTAGATCCTCCAACAGGACAATGATTCAAAACAAACATCAAAATCAACACAAAAATGGGTCACTGAGCACAGAATTAAGACCATTCAAATCCCTTGACCTGAACCCTATAGAAAATGAGTGGGCTGAACTGAAGAGGAGATGCACCAACATCTGAAGGATATGGAGAGATTCTGTATGGAGGAATAGTCTCTGATCTCCAAACTCATCAGGCATTATAGGAGAAGACTCAGAGCTGTTATCTTGGAAAAAGAAGGTTGCCAAAGGTATTGAAGAAAAAGGGTGCCATTAATTGTGGCCAGCATGTATTGGAGAAAAACGTTTATTTCATTTCATTTTTAATTCTTTTACTTCAATGAAAGGTTATATTTTTGAGAACTTTTTTCAATTAAAGATCAAAAGGATTAACAAAGAAGATTTATTTTCACAGGCTTCTTTGTTCATATTTACCAAGGGTGCCAATAATTCCAACCATGACTGTAAGTGTGTCAACGTCCCTCTCATGATCGCTCGTATGAAAGTAGACCAGAAGCAATGATTGATAGTTAAAAGAGTTTAAAATATTAGTATTTTTCTTACACCTATCGCTTGGCTTCAGAAGACATCGATTCATTCAATGAGGTCATATGGATTACCGCCATCAAACAAACAAACGAGTGGCAGCCATTCACTTGCATCATATGGACTCACAGAGATGGATTATTTTCCTAAAAAAATGAGTGTGTTTATCTGAGGACAGAAAGTCATATACATCGGAGATCGGAGTAATTGATGAGAGAATTTTCATTTTTGGGTGAACTATCCCTTTAAGTAGATGATAATACAGTCGCATGATTACGTTTGTGTTTCCTTCAGCGGCCCAGAATCAGACTGACGTTGATCTTCCTGACACAGGGCTTTGACCACATCCACATCAACCAATCAAATTAACACGGCTACTTGTGATGCAAATCTGATGTGATGTCACATCTGTTGCTGAGGTGATAGCAAAAGGGCTAATGACACATTTCTGTCAACTATATTGAGTTCTATATAAATAACCCTGATCGCTGATATTTACTGTCTAACAGCAGGTGGCTCTCTCAGGAACGTTTGTCAAATACTGAAGGATCTTTAAAAAGCGGTTTATTTTCTGATAAAAAAGAAAAGAAAAGTAAAGAAAACAAATATGCATATTAGCAGACAGGCATTAATATGGATACGCTATCGCAGAGAAAATATTTGATTGCTATTGTATGTTATTTGTGGCTCATTTTGTGGTTGATATTCCTGCAGGCTCATATTTAATCAATATATTACCATTACAATATGTGCATCATCAAATCAAAATCAGAATAACGCAACACCTACATATTGCATAAGGTTGTGATTTAGTCATTATTCATCAATGTAAATTAATATTTATTTTTAAAAGTTACATACTGTATACACTACAAGTCAAATCTTGGACACACACTTGACAGAATTTTTCATAATATTAATATCATTAGTTAATCTTAATTAATATGAATTAATTGAATTTATTAACATTAATTCTGATATTTCATAAATATTAATTCATATTAATATTAAAATAAAATATTTGGACCCACTTTATATTAAGTGTCTTTGACAACTATGCACTAATATTTAAACAAATAATTTGGTCCAAGGCACTTTCTGTTTTTAAAAATACCTGCACATGATTACTTCTGTAATTACATCTAATTACACTGTTACCCTCAATAGCAGCAAAAGTGTTTTTAAAACAACATGAACACAATAAGTACAAACAGTTTTTACATAAGTGCACAGTAGTTAAAGACACCTACTGTAAAGTGGGACCTAATATTTTATTAATTTTAAAGGGGCTATATGTAAAATTCAGAAACCCTTGTTATTAGCGACACCGGTGGCCATTCAGTGAACTGCAGCCAGCAGCTTATTGCTCATACTCATTCACACACAAGAGACTGAACGTGATTCAAGGCCCCGATATACGATTTTTTTTTTTATTAGAAGTAAAAAGAAGTTGGAAATACCTTTGCAGCGATACACTGTTAGTGAACATCCATACGCCGTCCACGCTGCTGAGAGTGTGTTTAGATGAATATGTAAATATGCGCTGCACGCTTTACTCTCAATAACAAAATAAACACACAACAAAAATGACAGCGGTGAGAAAGCAGCAGTTAAGAAAGCATTATTTTAGCAATGTGGATATGTTTGCATTAATACCATCATGCAGGGTTGCCAACTTTGGGACTTTGGCTGGAGTGAGACTCTGTAAATCTTCAGTGTGCGCGCGCGCGGAGAAAATTTTTGGCAACCCTAACCCTAATTTTAAAAATGTCAGTCCTTGTTTACTTAGTATAAACCCTGATTTATGAAAAAAAGAAAAGAAAAAAAAACTAATAGAATGGAAACGTGTTTTCAAAATGTACAATTAATTTATTGATTGATCGATTGATATAAAAAAATTAAGATAGAGGTGATTAAATAACAAACATGTAAAACAACAACATCAAAACAATAAGAAATCTCAAAACAAAAGGGACACATAATAGTTACTCCACCTCCCCAGAAAACCACAACACACAAGTTTCACACATTAGGCCTGTTGTATCCTATGCCACAGTGGCAGTGTTGGCCTGCTTAACTACCTCTGCAGGAGGCTTGTATCTGAAGCAGGGTTCAATCCGTTCATTGCGTCTGTCACGTGACAAATGAACGAAAGACTCGGAAGGTAAAGTCATTATTTATGTTCCCTGTAAATTATTTTTGACTGCATTATAATGATTTCTTAATTCAGAATATGATAAAGACTGTGTAGGTGGATGTGTTCGGGAATTTGGCTGTTAAAAGTATAACATTTAAAGCCCCTTAAACTCGAAAAAAGATTCGTTCATTTTAATGAACGAGGTAGAACAAGCGAGTCAGTAAAATGATCCGACCTTCCCATCACTCACAGGGTGCCATCAAGTGACAGTCTGTTCCTGGTGTCAGTCTTGTTTAGGCCAATAACTGAAAAGGTTCGCTCAGCATCCGCATTTGACTGTGGCAGGCTCAACACAATCTGGGCAACCTTTGATCATTTGGGGAATTTTAAAATGCCACTTGCCCGATTTGACAAAACCTAATTTGTACCATGAGCCTATTTTTATTGAGCAAATAGCTAGCCCACATAACGCACGTCAGACAACGTTTGCAAGTTGAAGTCTGTATTCTCGGCACACAGACTGATTAGGCAAGGCTACGTCTGTAGTGAAAGGCACACCATTTTATTATCTGCTTACCTTGATTGTCATCCAAACTTTCAAACGCGCATCAGTGGCTCCGACTCCGAACCTATGCTCTGAACTCTCTCTGAACTTTTCACACGCAACTGACGTATCAGGTTTCAGCGAATCAACGATCAGAGAATACTGCAGTGAGAACGTTGTAGGCAGATGTTACAGCTGTGGGCCTTAAACTCCGCTCCTATCATTAATACGCTGTGGTCTAGTATAGTCATCAACAGAAAATTTACGGATTGAGAGGGGAGAAACGTGGATTTTGGCGTGACATTTCTTGCGTGTGCGTGAGAGCGTGAGATTGATGCTGAAAGCGTGAGTGTCACGCCAGATGCATGAGAGTTGGCAACCCTGCATCATGAGGTATTAAAATTACACTGTTATGTTTGTTTGATTATAACCCCTTATTACACTGCACACGTCTGCGGCGCATTATGACTCCGACAAGGTTTTGTTCCATCCTCCACGTGGTGCCAACTTGCACCAGGAGCAATTCAGAAACGAAGCGACTGGATTCACGAGACCACGAGATTTGCCTGTCCGATGTTGTTTTTCTTGATTTTTCGTGTTTTTTCTTGCTTTTTGGGGGTTCTTCCCTGGCTAAGTTGGCTAAATGGCTGTTTTTTCCGGTTAAATGGTGTTTATTGCTCTGTCCTACTTTTTTGTGCTGTAGCCTACAAAGTTAATACACTTAAAAGTCTAGTTATGAACGACAAGGATAAAAGATTTGTAGCTGCGTTTTAGTCTTTACAATACATCCTCAATTATCTTGTATCTATATTTCACACACAGTGCCTGTGAGCAGGAGGAGAACACTGACATTTGGACACGGCTTGAACGCGGCATCCGTCAAAAATAGACAAGGCGCCTATCTTTAGCGAAGCAGAAACGTGCCGTGGCGCAGCTGGTACAAACACAAGAGGGGCTTTCGCATCGGGTAGTTCTAGGAACTTAGTTATAGGAACTAGCCACCAGCGTGGTTCCCCGAGAACTAATGGTTCCCCTAGGAACATTTTCCTGGTTGCATTCGCACCGCCAGTAGGAACTCTGAAGTGACTTAAGCCGCGCTTGTTGTTGTGACTATTTTGACGACACGGCGGACCTTTATTTTGACGGCGCTGAGAACGCCAGAGTCTGAGCTCACAGCACTCGCATTCTCCGCGTTCATTAGTTTACGACCTGTCTAACACAATATTAGATAAAATTGTTATACCTGGAAAGTAGACAGTATATGAAAAGGTATTAGCGTATGCCGTGTGTTTGATGTCCAGTGTTGCTAGCTGAACAGAAATGCAAAATCGTGTTTCGCATGGTCCCCTCAAAGGTTGAGATCTATCACTGTTTTCCATGTTCGTAGAGTTAGTTTCTGGGGTAAATATATAGGCTATAATCCATTTTTTCAGTTGCTGGTGTTTCGCGTACGTTCGGCCAATCAGCGAACACTAATGTCACTGGTAGTTCCTATAGTGCTGGTTTAGACCCTACTCTGAAGTAGGAGCTAAATTAGTTTCTCCAAAAAAACGGGTACTTCCGCCATTAGTTCTGGGAACTATGAAAAGGTTTCTCTGGTGCGAAAGCCCCTAAGCATGTAATGCGCCGCAGATGTAATAAGGGGTAAAGTATATTTGAGACTATGGACTATATAGTTCTGCCTATGTGAGACTATCGTTTGATTAATCCTTTTCTTTGCGTTACAGTACAGAATGGCTCTTTTGTCATTATCCTGAACATTGTATAAGCATTCATTTCATGTGTCATTGAACATAAGAGAGGGGAGCGCGCTTAAAAGTCACATCCTTTTGATTTTCCCCGCAAAAATGTCCTGAGTCCTTCACATAAAAATCAGTCGACAGGCTTTCAGAGATAATCTACGAAGGGGAAGGTCGGGGAAGGTATCGTTTTTTAAGTTTCGTTACAAGCTGTTCACACTTTGGCTATTAAAAAAAGCGATTAATAGATGAAAAATCTTACATATAGCCCCGTTAAACATTTCAAATGTAACATATAAAATAAATATTCTGTAAAATGTTAATTAAAAATATTGTTAGAGTTGGAGTGGATAGTAAAGGAGATTCAGAATCTAGACAAGGAAACACAAATTTAAATTTGGGTTAAGAAATAATTAAAATTGTATTTGGTCAGTACATAATTCCATTCGTTATTTCATAGTGGTAATGATTATTATCATCCACATTTTAGAATAATTGAAAAGAAAAGGTGTGTCCAAACTTTTCACCGGTAGTGTCCACATACACTGTACATTAAAACACTGACTCTTTGTCCCTCTGCATGTAAACCTCTGTAAATACTGTGAAAAGAAAATATCATTCTCATTTCAAGCGTCTGACCTTGTGTATTCAACTAGCTCATCTAAGTCTTATTTGTATATGATCATAGGACTATGAAAAGACATGAAGGCTTTTTTTCTACCTGTGTTCAGGTGTCTCTGGACTTTCAGCTCAGGGTTGAGTCATATTAATCGATGGGTTCATGAAATAGACCATAATATAAATACAACATTAATGCTTTGTTCTGATGCTGCTGTGAAAGTTGTAGTTCTCATTGTAATAAAAAAAAAAAAAACACATCACATACAGTATGTGGAATATGTACATAATAGATAGTCATGCTTTGTGCTTTAATGTGTGTTATCATGACCAATGAAACCAGAGAACCAGTGGCCACGTTCAGTCAAACTGCTAGACAAAGCCAGTGATCACCAACTTCATTAGTTTTAAGGCAGGCAATAGCAGGTTGACTGAATTTGCCTATTATCCTGAACATCTCCTATCGTATATTGTAGTGTGGCAAAATATGGATGTCCAAACTCATTTTAATTGGCCAGAGGGTGAACCTACTTCATACAGCATTCAGAAATGTCATGCACTGGAATTTGCTGTTTATCGTTTTTGTAGCCTTGCTATTCTGTTGCATGATGGGACACCAATATTTCAAGGGAACCCTTCGTTTCGTCATGTTTGATGGAAGTGATTTTATTTGCCAGTGGACAATACTGTCCACAACACTGAACATTGATAGGAATGGAAATTCAAAATGCAAAATATCGCAATTTCCATGTTTTCAAATATTCAGCTTAATTAATTGCGTTTGTTAAATGTAATGTTTTTGGATCATTTTTACAAAGCCTGTCAATAACATCATATCAGGATCATAATTTACCCCAAAATCAAAAGATTTAAAATATATATATATATTAAGAAAGTATTAAGAAAATTACATGTATTAAACATTGTGAAAAGAAAAATGAAATTGTATAGTATTTCTACATCATGGCTGTGTTTGTGATCAAACAACAAAAATATTGTCTTTCATTGCTCTCATTACAGTAATGAGAATCATCATTGAGAATAATGAGAATCACAAACAAACTCAAATTAAATCATCCGGATGCATTACCGTTATGAGGATTTGGAAGGGAAATGTCCTTAATTATGAGCATAATGTCACAATGCAAAACATCTTAATGGCCCTTTAAATAGACTATGTAAAATATATATTTCTTTTCTTTTTCATATGTTTTTAGGATGAAATATGATCTGAAAAAAGTGAAATTCACCCCTTTGGATGACAGTATAGAGTTGACTGGCCTGGTTATTTCTTTACACTGATTAAAAAAACAACAAAAAAAAAACAGATGATTCTTACATAACATGGCTTGACATAAAACCAACCCATTGCCCTTTAAAAAAAAACATGATAATTATACATCAAAACAAGAAAATATGCAAATGACCTGAACATCTGGAAAATGCGTGTTCAACTTTTTTCTTTCGAGGTTTGAAATCTTTTCAGTGTTTGGTGATTTCATAGCGTATGTGAAATGTGTTTTGTTTGCATGTTTAGCAGCATTATTATAAATGTTTCAGTTTAAAACAGTCTGTCACTTAATTCCAAAAATACAACTCTGGGAGTATATATAAAAAAAAGAAATCAGTTCCCAGATTCACTGGGAATCGCCTTATTAAATTTGTAAAGTGATTTTTGATTGTTTATATGTTCAAAAAAATTGAATTGTTTTATATGTTAGTACTGCCACAATAAAACTGGAGTGAAAACATTGTAGTCTTTATTTTTGCTTATTAAGATTTCAAATTTAAACCAACATTCACTCAATTATAAATGCAAATTAAATACAGTGAAATAAGCATGAAATAAGAATTACAGATAAGACATTAGCATGTCATTCATATAATTGTGAATACATTCAACATATAATAAATGTTTTCCAGCAAGAAAATGTTTTTTTTTTTTTTTTTTAAAGTGTGCACTGTTTATTACACAATATAATGTTACATATATGAGCTGTGCTCTTGAGAAATTCATAAAGCAATGATAGTATAAAGATAAAAGCTTTCACAAAAGCTTGTCAATCTGTTTTAAAATGGGTTCAGCACTGAGCAAGTAAAGGAAGAAAAAAAAAACATTTTTAAATGTATTTTTTTATAATTTAAAGCTACAAGCCAAAAATGAAGGCTTTGGGTCAGGCATCAACTTCCAGTTCCGTTAAAAAACTTCTGTCATTTTTCATACACTTCTTAGAACTTAAACAGATCTTTTCACATTATTTCAACTTTCACATACTACCACACACACACACACACACTTACAGAACTATTATGATATATTCCTTCTCTCTTAGCTAAAGGAAGTTTTCATGAAATAAATAAAGGCAAAGTGCAGCGTACTAAATTCCTGACTGAGTGTATGTTCACTTCATAAGCTACTAATAATCGTCTGTAATATAAAAGCTGTGAAACGCAGGGCTGTTAAAGGCAACCCATGACTCAAAGCTATGAGACAGTCCTGAGGACAATACTTGAACACATTTAGCACAGTGAAAACAACGTGGACTATCGCAAACCGGCATCTCCCATGTAATGTGACTTGAATAAATAGTTGAATGATTAAATATTTGATTAGCTCTGTGTCGAAGCCTCGCGTCGTACCTGCACACGGGCTGTCGCCGGGTCATGTGACGTGGACACGCATCAGCCCATGCAGCAGTTTGGGCTTGGCATCTTTTTGTTATGGTTTCCAGACAGTTTGGCCACTGACACGGGCTTCTTGAACTCATCAGCATGCTTGGTCACCTCTCTAAAGTGCAGGAAAGAGAAAACATTTAGCCTTTTAAGTCTTGACTTTTAAATGTATTATTAGGCTAATATGCAAGTATAATGCTGGAAAGTGAATTTGGTAACAGTAGAGCTGGGCGATTAATCAAAAATTATATATATATATATATATATATATATATATATACTGTGTATATATATATACACACATCCTAGCATATTTTTTAACTTGTTTCCATTTCAATTATATTTAAAGTTCAATGAAATCCACTGTTCAGTAAATGCATGATGCTTGCAAAGTCTATGAGTAACTGTGTTAAATAATCATGATCTCAAGAATGAGCAAAATAATCATGTTTATGATTTTTGCCATAATCGGGCAGCCCTAGGTTCTCATTTTCGGATGTGAACTGAATACTGAAATTTGCTGCAAAACATTACACAAGAAGGCTTGACTGTCAGAATAATGTTTTTACTCACTTCACAAGGGTTCATCAATGCGTTATGCTCAGATTATTAAACTCAATAAACCTCAATCTGCTGCCCTCTTGTGTTGAAAGCGCTTTATGGGTGAATCTCAGAAAACCTATCAAGAATATGTCTCCAAAATATAATTTTTACGTTTTTCCTGCATTTTATTATATGAATTGTATCACTGCTTTTAGCTTTACACATTTATTTTTTCAATTGAATAAAATTAAATTACTGTCATGAAAATACAAAAAACAAATAATCAGTTTAAAAAATAAACTGTCTTTGGGGGAAAATATGTATGTATTTATTTTGTAATTTTTTTCAACTTGAATTCAAGGAGAAATGTGATTTGGACATGTTTTTGTAAAAATGCACCTTTCAACTTTAGTCTATTTGGGTATCATTTTTGGGTGTCAGATGTTGACTTTAAAATGTATACCAGACAGAAGTATTGTTTTTACAGAATGTGATTTCATTTTGAATCGTGGACTGGGCTTACCGGGCTAAATGAAGAACAGCCTCAATGATGTTGGATCCATCCTTTGCACTCGTCTCGCAGAATAAGGCACTGTATGTCTGAACGGAGAGAGCAGCCACAGTTACACTTAAAGCAATAAAAACTGCACAGAAGACCAATTGCCAAAGTCAGGATTTACGTTAAATTAAACATAAAATTTCAGTGTTTATTTTTTTCCCCCAAACCCTATTGTTTACCCCCAGAACACCTGGAATATATGATACGTCACATTGGACAATTCTGTGGTACTTTTGTGTCGCCATTCACTGCCATTATATGGACGAGTTTGAGCGGGACTTTTTTTTTTTATTCTCCTTTTATGGTCCATTAAAGAAATAAGGGTACATGGCATTAGAACAACACCAGGGTGAGTAAATGACAACTTAATTTTCATTTTAGGGTGAACTATCCCTTTAAGTCCAGTCTTCTGAAGCCTATGATAGTTTATTGCCTATGATAGACTATTTTTATGGTGTGTTCATGGTGTTTTGTGTCCATTTTGCCACTTGAAAGTTTCAGTCTCAGTTCATGGTAAACTGCATGGAAAAGAGCAGCCAGCTGTGCGTTTTTCTTTTGTGTTTCAGGGGAGAATCAAAGTCGAACGGTTTGTATGAGGGTGAGTAAATAATGATCATTTTCATTTTTGGGTGAACAATCCCTGTAAAAAACCGAAAGCAATGGTAAATCATAGTGAATAATGTCCGGGTACGAACCATGGCCAGTTTCTCTCCGTAACTGGTTGGAATACAGGTGACTCCATCCAGAAGAGCTTCCTTTCTCAGGTCTGTCTTATTCCCAACAAGCATGATGGGAATGTCATCCTGGGACACATCCTGCATCAGAAATGAATATCAATCAGTATCTTATTCAAACTAACCCAGCAACATTCCATATATCAGTATCTTTTAACTTCAGGTGTATATTTAAAATGTCAAATCATCGAAAACTTCAGGGTACATTCAACTTTAGAACCAAAAGATCAAGAAAAATCTATTTAGACATGTTCAGAAGATTCCTCTTAATTTCACCAAGAACATTTATGGAAACAAAGCTATAAAAACACTTCATTCAGAAATCACATGAACATATTTGCATAGGACTATTCAGCAACTAGGCTTGTCCCAATGAACAACAGTCTTAAAGGGACAGATCATAATTCATAAATTCAAATTCATAATTTTCTCACTATCATGTAATTCTAAAACCATAAGACTTTTGTTCATATTCGCAACAGCATGCTTGCTTGATGCGCAAGAACCAATGAGGTTCATTCTCTCAGGTTTGTTTTCGTACATGAAGCTAGTACAGTTGTTTATGTTTTTATGTAAATAAAAGTCTAAATTAAATGTTCATCATATAAAATGATCGAGTCTCTTCAGAAGACTTGGATTAAACTGCTTGATTCATAAGATAAGATTTCATTTAAAATATCATTTTTAAATGAAAAAATATCAAATATCAGAGAGAATTCATTTTTTACAGTCGCACCAGGAACAAACAGTGCATTTAATTCCTAGAGAGTTTGGAAAGTGGTCAAGTCAACTAAATTATGACTGTTTTGTATGAAACCTTAACTAACATTATAAGTTTCTAATATCTGTAGTAGAAAAATATGCTAAACATGACAGCGTCGAGTAAATACCTCAATGATGTCGACCCATTCGCGCACATTTAGAAAGCTCTTCTCGCAAGTGACGTCATACAGTAGAAGGACCCCATCGGCTCTCCTGAAGTAAGACTTAGCAATGCTCCGAAACCTGTAAAAGGGACACCAGAATAATTAACCTTTAGCCCAAATTATACTTGATTCGAACCGGTATCTCAGGCGTGGGAGACGGGTGTGCTAACGACCACAGTCTCTAGCATCAGTCGCTAGCGCGCCTCTTGAAGCCAGGGGAGTGAGGCTTACATGCACAGCTCTTACTGGCCTACGTCTGTTACATATGCTAGGGTATGCATTACAATTAATAATTGTATTTTTTGAAAAACTAGAAATCTCAGAAGGTCATTCAAGTAAGAAGAATCCTGGATCTAGAAGAACAGGTCGATTAGTTTCACGAGTTCACATGTTAATGAAATCTGATGTAATCTTATAATGCGTATTTGGCTTGCTGTCCGGGGGGAGGGCTCCGAGCTCGGAATTCGGCCCGACCCCAGAGTACTCCCCCCTATGAATGTATAGATCATAGGTATCTATGAGCAGGCCCATCTGAATGTGAGGTGATGGGGTGGTGGCGGGATGCTGAGAAATTTGTCATGAGACAGGAGGTAAGGGAAGGCTTTATTTATACTGGCTTCTTCTTGTGCTGATTGGATGATTACCTGAACATGCTCCTCCCGAACTTTGTTACATAAAACTTCATTTAGAGTTTAAAGCCATGACACACCAAGTCAACTGTCGGTTTTTGTGATGTGTCCCAAGCTTATTGAGTATATTGAATTGCCATTGGGCAGTCGGTGAGAAAGATCACTCTGATTGGCAGTTCAGCTTAGATGTGCACAAAAAGAATAACCAGTGGATGAAAAAACAAGGAATAGTCAAGAGTGCACACAGAGTCTATTCACCATCTTACCTGAGCATTCCAATACACAAATATCTTCATAACAACATGGTCGTCTGGAATGAAGAAAGTGAAGACCAGCTGACAACATGATTCATATTCAAAATGATAAGCAAGCACTGCCTTGTTTACGGTTTGTACATCTGCAGTCCTTGTTTTGGTTACCCATTTCGAATCACGAACAGGGCTTGACATTAACTTTTTTTTCTCATCTGCCACTGTGGCTTGTGGTTTTCCAAAGTTACTAGCCACAATTTTGACATTGATATCATGGGCAAAACCTGCCATATAGATATTTTTAATATTATCTGATAATTTGGCAGATGGTATATTAGGCTGCTGTCACTTTAAGACCTGACGCATTATGCGTTTTCTTAACTGTTTGTTCACTTAAAACATATCTGACTGTGTTTACATGAATACTCGCCGGCATTTTTAATTATTTTGTGTGTATTTGACTTTTTAAGCGCAATAAGCGATAACATTTTTTCTTAATGTGCGCAAACTTTGGGTGTGGGCACAAAATCTGTGGAAATGAGTACAATTATGTGCAATCCCATGCTGAAATTCAAGCCCTGTAACACCAACAATATTCATCCAGAGCAAATGAAACGAGTGAATGAAGAGATGGGTTTGTGTGTCACTTTCTGTCGGAGAGATGAGAGAGCAAGAACGTGCAGCTTATATAGTCTATCTATTCTGTGGAAAATTAATGTTGGAAGCGTTCCAAATATTTCAGTATCGATATGTATCGAAAATATTTTTGACGACACTACATTGCACTTAGTTTAATATTGGTCTTAATGCAGGTGTTAATGTCAAGCCCTGGTCACGAATTACTACTGCCACCTGCTGGTATAGATAGTTATTTCCTCTCACACAGGTGAAGAATGTGCGTTCTAGTTGGCTGTAGTCTTTGCAGTGTGTTCAAGCACAGAACCAGACACAGGTGACACGAAATGGCATCACAGTCGGCTTGTGTCACCGCTAGTTCTATGATGTCGGTTTGGTGTGTCACAACCTTTAGAGTTTATACGAAGGGGTATAGATATGTTTTGGGCTTCAACTTGATTTTGGGCACTGGGATCTTACCTTTCCTGTCCAGCTGTGTCCCATAACTGCAGCACTGTTGGAACACCGTCCACCACCAAAGTTTTCATCTGGAAATCAACCCCTGCAGGAAAAAGACACATCGTTTCACAATATTTGTGACAGTTAAAGATTAAATTTAAGTGCAGTTAAGCGTTAGAAAGTCTTACCCAGTGTGGCACTAGTGTTGCCTTTGAACTCGTTCTTACAGAGGCGAAGGAGGAAACTAGACTTTCCCACAGCGGCGTCTCCTGCCAGCACAATCCTGTAAGCCTTCTCGGATGGAGGCTGAGTCACTGCCAAATCATCCTGCTCTCTCTGCACAGATGCACACACATTTGGGCTTTAGACTTTGAGTCTCAGGACTGGGATTTGTTTGAGTTCAGGATTTAGAATGCCGTGGGTCAAATTTAAGCCTTTATGATACTTCTGGCAGGTGAATCCAGTACCTCGGTGAAGATGGCAGAGAGGCATTTCTTCCCTGAAGCAGTAACTTCATCTTTCTGAGCAGGCTTTGACAGAGTCCAGCTCAGAACGGATTCGCTGTCCGACCCAAACGCAGCCTCTTCTTGCACTTCCACAACCTGAGCGAACAGCATATTTTAAAACAGGAATCTGACTGATCCAGAAATGACAGCAAGTTAAGAACACACAGGGAGAAGCCTTTGATTTATTCATTATCTGTTCATACTTAGTATGCTTGGTTGACATTTTTATTCTCAAAAAGTTTTTATTATTGAGTCAATGTTTAAAAAAATAAAATAAAAATGTATTACATAAAAATTGGATCATATAATCAGAATCATACGAAAAGTGAAGATTTATAGCCACAACAGCGTGTGGGACTATTTCTATTTATTTCATCAGATTAAGAATAAAAAAAAATTATAACAACAGCTGCCTGAGCAGATTTTGCAAATAAACAAGCAAATATTGCTTGTCAGGGATCATTTTTGAGTTTGAGTGGTTTTGTATGAATATGCACCAGTGAATCAGTCACAATAAGACCTGGAACGTGTCGAAAGTCTCTAGCTTTTTGAGTGGTCTTAAAATACTATTATTCTCCTTCACTACGACATTCATGACATTCTACCCTTGTAAAAAAGAAGTGTGCTTAATAATATTCACTATTTATTAACATGCCACTGATGTAATTTTCCGGCTTTCTGTGTTTTCAATGTTATACGGTAGGGGCGGTCTCTTCTGAAAGAGTACTGAATCTCTTGATCAAAACACAGGAGGACAAAAGCAGAAACAAGCGATAGCATATGTAAGCAGATGCATATGTAAAATAATGCGATCATCAATATTAAACAGCATATAAATCAAAACTGCCTAATGCTACTGAATGAAATGTCGACCCAGGACAAGCTATAGGACTGTGAAGCTTTGGGAGTGTTTATGGACTAGATCTACTCCATCTACAGTGAGGAAAATAAGTATTTGAACACCCTGCTATTTTGCAAGTTCTCCCACTTAGAAATCATGGAGGGGTCTGAAATTGTCATCGTAGGTGCATGTCCACTGTGAGAGACATAATCTAAAAAAAAAATCCAGAAATCACAATATATGATTTTTTAACTATTTATTTGTATGATACAGCTGCAAATAAGTATTTGAACACCTGAGAAAATCAATGTTAATATTTGGTACAGTAGCCTTTGTTTGCAATTACAGAGGTCAAACGTTTCCTGTAGTTTTTCACCAGGTTTGGGATTTTGGCCCACTCCTCCACACAGATCTTCTCTAGATCAGTCAGGTTTCTGGGCTGTCGCTGAGAAACACGGAGTTTGAGCTCCCTCCAAAGATTCTCTATTGGGTTTAGGTCTGGAGACTGGCTAGGCCACACCAGAACCTTGATATGCTTCTTACAGAGCCACTCCTTGGTTATCCTGGCTGTGTGCTTCGGGTCATTGTCATGTTGGAAGACCCAGCCTCGACCCATCTTCAATGCTCTAACTGAGGGAAGGAGGTTGCTCCCCAAAATCTCGCAATACATGGCCCCGGTCATCCTCTCCTTAATACAGTGCAGTCGCCCTGTCCCATGTGCAGAAAAACACCCCCAAAGCATGATGCTACCACCCCCATGCTTCACAGTAGGGATGGTGTTCTTGGGATGGTACTCATCATTCTTCTTCCTCCAAACACGTTTAGTGGAATTATGACCAAAAAGTTCTATTTTGGTCTCATCTGACCACATGACTTTCTCCAATGACTCTTCTGGATCATCCAAATGGTCATTGGCAAACTTAAGACGGGCCTTGACATGTGCTGGTTTAAGCAGGGGAACCTTCCGTGCCATGCATGATTTCAAACCATGACGTCTTAGTGTATTACCAACAGTAACCTTGGAAACGGTGGTCCCAGTTCTTTTCAGGTCATTGACCAGCTCCTCCCGTGTAGTTCTGGGCTGATTTCTCACCTTTCTTAGGATCATTGAGACCCCACGAGGTGAGATCTTGCATGGAGCCCCAGTCCGAGGGAGATTGACAGTCATGTTTAGCTTCTTCCATTTTCTAATGATTGCTCCAACAGTGGACCTTTTTTCACCAAGCTGCTTGGCAATTTCCCAGTAGCCCTTTCCAGCCTTGTGGAGGTGTACAATTTTGTCTCTAGTGTCTTTGGACAGCTCTTTGGTCTTGGCCATGTTAGTAGTTGGATTCTTACTGATTGTATGGGGTGGACAGGTGTCTTTATGCAGCTAACGACCTCAAACAGGTGCATCTAATTTAGGATAATAAATGGAGTGGAGGTGGACATTTTAAAGGCAGACTAACAGGTCTTTGAGGGTCAGAATTCTAGCTGATAGACAGGTGTTCAAATACTTATTTGCAGCTGTATCATACAAATAAATAGTTAAAAAATCATACATTGTGATTTCTGGATTTTTTTTTTTAGATTATGTCTCTCACAGTGGACATGCACCTACGATGACAATTTCAGGCCCCTCCATGATTTCTAAGTGGGAGAACTTGCAAAATAGCAGGGTGTTCAAATACTTATTTTCCTCACTGTATGTTTTGATCATCATTCTGAATCCCATCCAGACGTAGTCTCTGACAAAAAATTTTAGCTCAAAATGTTGCTTTTTTTATTAAACCACATTCAAGTGTTAGAATGCAAAAGAATGCATTAAGCTAGAATAAAACGTTTTTTTTTTTTTTAAAGCAGAGTTAAATGTGCACTTTAATGTACTTCAAATCTTAAAAGCATATTTTCAAAAAACAACTTTCAAATATTATATTAAAAAGTTACAAAATGTATTTTTTTTTTCGCCGCTAGAAGTCGCTAACCTCTTATAAAGGCGTAGATTGATGACGCAGTGAATAAGCGGAATCATGGAACTTGTTATCATGCCGATGGATCTAATCATGTTTATGGGAAATAATGGTTATGGATGAGTGAATACATTCATGTTTTTTAACATGACTGTGGTAAAAGGCAAGGTGCGATTGCTAATGAGAGACAGATATCAACGTCACAATGCGAGTCCCGCAGATATAAAGGAATGAGGACATTTCATTCTACCGAACTACCCGCAAGTGCTGAATTAGTCAGTTTATGTAACAAATTAAACTTGTGAGGTAACGCGGCGTGGCGCTAGACGTTATCCGTAGCTGTCCATGTCTGTCACCATGGTTACTATGGCAGTACGAGCGGAAACCAGGGATAACGCGGATATTACGTCATTGACAGGCGACAAGTGACAAGGGATGGGCACTATTTAAAATTGTGAATTTCTCAGAATTTACAAATTCTTGGAAACATTTAGGATAATGTAAGTAAACAATTGAAATAAATATAGGTAACCATAGTATAGTAACCATAACCATAGTAATAACAGTAAATTATGCATAATTACATGCAACTAACCCTAAACCAAATCCTAATCCTACCCTAACCCTATAGTAAGTACATGCAGTTGCTTAATATTACTCAGTACTTAAATATATAGTTAAGTTAAATATATAGTTAAGTTAAATATATATATATATATATATATATATATATATATATATATTTATTTATTTATTTATTTATTTGCAGTTAACATGTAACTAAGTATCTGAAACCATCATACTTAAGTATATTCTTTTAAAGTATATTATTTCCGTAATCTCTTTTTAAAAGTACGTACTTCTAATAGTGCATGATGGAGAAAATAGTGTTTGAATGGTTGGTTGGGAACATTTACTGACATCATACCTCTGTATCTGATGTGTCTCCAGACACTGTGGTGATGTTGTCCTCTGCTTGGAAGTCCAGGAGACCGTCCAAGGAAGATTTCGCATGCTCATAATCGTAGCCCATATTTGAGCGCAGGGTAGACATGCCGCTGTCCACACAGCTGTCGGGGAGGCTGTCTTCCTCAAAGCTGCGTCTGCGCATGGGGTCACACAGCGCCAGGGCCAGAGACTCACAGCTCAGCCTGCGACCCTCCATCAGCCGAAAATGAGGACTATAGTCCTCGTCCGCACATGTGTTACAGCATCTAAGCAAGTTTTCATTGTGACAACATCACAGTTATAAGAATCTATATTTGCATTTCCTAAATGCACAAAACAAAGTATGTTTGTGCTGAATTAATGCAGTGGTTTAATACTAAGGTTTAGGGTTTAGAATGTGTGATCAATATCAATACATTGCAATAGGGTTCTACATATTACAGCATGTAGTAAAAAACTCTAACGTTATCTGCAAATATCTATGCAAATATCTTACCGATCAAAATGAGAAGTATTCTTTCTGTAAACTCCAGGTGAGAGTCCACTAACACGCTGTAAGAGAAAAGCATCAAAGCATTCCCCTGTTCAGCAAGCATCGCTCTCAAATAGCTTAATCCATTTAACAACATCATTTACATTAAAGAAAGGCTCTGGACACAAGGGGTTTCTTACCTGAGTCTTACTCTTACTCTGACTGTTCTCCAAGGCTGTACGTAAACTGTCATTACTGTCATGGAGCTTTCTGTTTGCAGCCCTGGATATGGAAAACAATAACAACAAAAACAATAAAGCAACAAACCAAAACTAAACAAAATATACTCGACCAAGAACTAACTTCACAACTTTCTTGTTCAAGAAGCTGTTTCACTCGAATATACATCACAATAGGGAAGAAAAGACTATCACAAATACAAAGTTCTGTCATGAAACTCTAGATGGTGCAGATGACAGGTCCTTAACACATCATTCTCTATAGGGCAAAGCTGATTGGTTGGAGTGGAGCCAATGAGCTCACATGCTCAACCTTCATATATTTAGTCAGCATTTGCCTTAGCAGTGCAGAAACCCTTTTTTTTGGGCGGGCTGTGTATATCAACATTGTCATATCCATTACCATGCCAAACACTCCAAGAGTAGTAATGACAGAACTTGTTTCATGCGGACTTTAAAGATGTTTGAGAGAGCAATTAAAAGATTGAAGGCACGTAAATATTACATTAATTTGACTAATTTAACTTTTTTACTAGCTGAACTGCATCTCCACTTTGAATTTACAGAGTTTGGGTTTGTTTTCTGTTGTCACAAAGAACCCGCAAGTGAATCCCAAAAGTGGCTTAGAAACAGCTTTAACTGTTTAACAGCTTCTGCTGTTAGCCGGACATGTTTCTAGCTGTGCTGGAGTGTCATTGATAGCAGTTTCATGTAGTGCTGTGCGTGTTCGACTCACTGAAGCACCTCGATCTGTCTCTCCAGGTTATCTCTCTCCTCAGAAAAGCACTTCACAAGAGCCTCATCTCTGCACACAAATCAACAAACTTTAATACTTATTACATACAGTAGAGTCGTTGGAACATTTAGTTTATTTATGCAAATTCTCAAAACAATTCTGGGATGAACATTATATTTGGTTAAGTTTGAAATATGTAATACCTGACTTTGATTTTAAAACTATAAAATATTTGTCTTTTTCTTTGAATTATGATCATGAATTTTTGGTGAACAATATTGCGCTGTTGGCCAATTACTTCATACACAAATGCAGATTCTTTAAGAACCCTCCTACTTTCTTACTTTTCCATAAAGATTAAATGATTTCTTCAAATCTTTAAGACTTGTGCGTAACAAAAAAAGCCCTTAAATTATATAATCTTCTAAATGTATTTTTTGATGATAACCCCCTTGTGTAATATTTTATTTATTATTTAATTTCCGTTTTGTTCTTTAGATTTCTTTAGGTTTATGGTGTTTGCTGCTATTTGGACTTTTTTGAAATGTAATAAGATTTGTATTTTGAGGTTTGTTTGGTATTTTGTATGTTTCTTTAAGTAATAAAAAAAGAAAAGAAACTTTAATACTTATGAGGTTATTTATGTTACTTATGTTACTTATTTGAGGTTATTTATGTTACTTATGTTACTTATTTGAGGTTTGTTCAAATTCATGTGTACACAGTAAGAACAAACAAAAGAAATGGTAATGGCTGCCTTAGCAAACACCACTTCTTAATTTTATACTGTAAAACAAATTGCAACTGTTATCTTAAGGAGCTTTTTCTACCATTCAGGTCTGGCTGTTTCGTTGGTTTAACCTAATGTAGTCAGGTTGATTCAGTCATTCAATATTTGGGTTACCTGACAATGTTTTTTACACTGTAATACTCCTTATACTAACGCTGGGACACTCACACACTGCGCTCTGTTTTGTCGTTACTAGGTGACAAGGTTCAGACATTCCTGTGCAGTGTAATGTGTGACACCAGGATATCCTGCTCTGACGATTTCAGCACTGCAAACACTCACAAAACCAGTTTACAGCTGCTCATGCGGGGGAATGATTATGTTCTTTCATTATTGACACTGACGTATCCAATAGGGAGAGTCTGATATGATGGGGTTCTTAAAAATTCCTGGTCTGAAGATCAGAATCCAAAAGGTTCAATACATATACATCAATAACTAAGTCAAATGGGAATGCTGAGATGCTGCCACCACACACACACACACAGAGAGAGAGAGAGAGAGAGAGAGAGATGCTCAGTACCGTTCAAAGTTGATGCTTTGGTCTGTGAGATCACTCTTCAGAGAGTCCAGCTCACTGTGCAAGAACGCAACATTAGTGTGGGACTCCAAAAGCTCCTGTTTCAACTTCTGGTTTTGCTGAAAAAGAGAAACAAGACAAAAACACATTATATAATATCATACATAATTTTTGTTAAGATTCGATTAAGTAGGAAAGCTTGTTTATCGGCACGGAATAAAACTATTTAAAAGATAAGTGCGACTTTTTATCTCACAATTGCAAGTTTACATCTCACAATTCAGAATTGTGAAATATAAAATCCGAATTGTGAGATAAAAAAAAAAGTCTGAATTACAAGATATAAACTGAAATATTTCTGATGTTTTTTCTCGCAATTGCCATATCTCGCAATTCTGATTTCTTTTCTCAGAATTGTGAGATATAAAATCGCAATTGCGTGTTGTAAAGTCCAATTCTGAGGAAAAAAATACAGACTTTTTTTAACTTGCAATTGCGACTTTATATCACGCAATTCTGACTTTATAACACGCAATTGCAAGTTTACATCACACAATTCTGACTTTTTAACTCGCAATTGCAAGTTTATATCATGCAATTCTGAATTGTGAGATGTAAACTCGCAATTGCAAGAAAATAAGTCAGAATTGTGAGACAAAAAGTCGCAGTTACCTTTTTTATGTTTTATTCTGTGGTGGAAACAAGGAAGGCAAATAGGAGCCATACCAGTATTAGCTCATTGTTCTGTCGTTTCAGTGCTGAGGTTTCCTCTTTGAGGCTGGTACTCCTGTTCTGGTTTTCGATCTAAAAAAAAATCAAAAATCTAAAATAAATCTTGTCTACAGATTGTTTCAAAGCAGCATCACAGTAATTAACAGGAAAATAACAGTGTTAATGCTGCAATTTCATCAAATTCATTTTCAGCTATAAGCAGCTCTACAGAAGACAATGGAGTCATTTCCCAGCTTAATTCAGTCTTCAGTTCTCATCTGATAGTGTCAGTGCAGTTAAATCGATAATATAACTAAATATTAATTGTCTATTAAACCCCAACTTTTTTTAAACCAACTTTTATACAGCTAAAACTATATAAGCCTGTTATTAGTAGGAGTCAGTCACCATCTGCAGAGTCTGTATCTTCTGCTGAAGTTCACATATCTGAGACTCGTACTGGTGTTTCATGCTGATCAGAGTCGTCTCGGCTTTTTTAGACTCCTGAGGGAAAATGACAGAAACCATATGCTGGGGTCAAAAATAATACAATGTTATAACATTATAAGGACAAAAAAATTATACACTGAGTAAAATGTGTTGGATTGGAAAAAAACTAAAAACATTACTAAAGTAAAACATTAAATCAAGACAATTAAGGGAACAAAAGGCTGCAGAATGCATTCATAGGTACAAATGCTTGTCTCTTTTTACAGGAACTTGAACAGGTGCAATTGAACAAACAGTCAGTTCATTTTACATTACATAACGTGAGAAGTCGCGGAACACGGCTCTAAGATAAGGAACAAGAACAAACACAGGACTGTCGAAGATTGTCTGCACTAAAATGTGACGTTGTGGATAAATTAAGCCTTGAAAGTGATCCAAGATACTCACATGATTTGGCTGGAACCCAGATCACAGCAAACACCTGTACCAACTCCTTTAGAGTTGTGTATGTCAACTCCTAACTCACAATAAACAGAGTGCTGTATCCATAGAAATAATACAAATACCAACACTAAAATTGTAATTGATTACATATTACTTCAATGCTTGATTACAGTGACGATGGAAAAGAAAATGCAGAATATTTCTGGACTATAGATAAGGGCTGCTTGCAAAAAACATTTAAATGTTTGGTAACATACCAGCCTAATCAGTTCCTTTAAGATAAGACACCATTACAAATCAACATTTAAAAATGAAAAGGAACCATTATTTTGATAATTTTAAGTTATATATTATAATTAGTGCTGTCAATTCGATTAATTGTGATTAATTGCATCTAACATAAAAGTTTGTGTTTATATAATATATGTGTGTGTGTGTATATATATATATATATATATATATATATATATATATATATATATATATATAGATATATATATATATAATGTATCCGTGTGTGTGTGTGTGTATTTATATATACATTGTCGTAGAAATTTTAAGCTGTATATTAAACTAACCATGTTTCTAACCATATTTAACATCTAACCTTCTCTTTTCAGGCCTAACATGATAACACTTTGAAACACAATGTACTAAAACGTTTTGTCCTGTGTTTTTGGATGTTGTATTCATACCCCTTTGACTTTGGTTGTGTTGAACACATTTGGGAATTGAAACTAGACAGATGACTAAATTTGAACCTTGTGATTAACAATGAAGTAATCATTAAAGCAAAGTTTGCTTTACCTAGTAACAGAAGGGTTTGCATATGAAGAACCAATCAAATTGTGGGGAAATTATGTAATGCGGTATGACATTTTTTGCCATACCTCCTTATTCTATAAAAACTGTTGTATTCTTGTGCACTGTGGGGATTTTCAGTGGAATTTGTCTGAGATCCGGCCTTGCTTCTTGGGAGAGATTCCCTGAGAACTGCTCGGGAAGATCTCCTGGCCGTGATTAAAGCATTTAGAGGACATTTGCTAAGGTCTGTTTGTCAATTATTCCTGCGCAGGAAGAAATCTAGTTAGGGAAGCAAGTTAGTTAGTTAGACTATTTATTAAGCGTCGATTGGAGACGTTAGGGATCGTCGATTGGAGACGGCCCAGGGAGATCGTCGACTGGAGACGGCCCCGGTAGACTTAGGTACTTAGTTAGGTTTAGGGAAAAATCCACGACAACATACACACATCAATATATCCTTATTTTCACATATCAAATATAATTTTTTTTTTTTCTCAGGCGGTCTGTTCTGGGTTTGTTGGGGTGGGATTGAAAATGTAAAAAGAGAAAAGGCCGGTGGCTCCAACGGAGGAGCTTCGGGAGCATAAAAGGAGGAGCGATGACAGTGAAGGACGAAAGAGGACCAGGCCTGGATTTTACATTGTGTTTTGTTTATGTGTGTGCGGCAGTCGTCCGTGTGGCGCTACCTCTTTACTTTCTTTTTGTTTTGTTTATTTATTAAAGTGTGATTGAAACGTTTGCCGGTTCCCACCTTCTTCTTCCCTGATCCAACTCAACAATCACAGATGCTCTTGAAAATAAAAATAATTACGCCAAAAATTTTACTGATTAAATTAAAAATGAAATAAAACTAAATTGAATAACCCCTTAAACTGTCTATAAATGAAGCGCCTGATAAAACCCTTTAAAGGTGCTCTAAGCGATGTCACGCGTTTTTTAGGCCAAAACATTTTTTTCACATACAGCAAACATCTCCTCACTATCTGCTAGCTGCCTGTCCCCTGAACACACTGTAAAAAAATGCGATCTCTGTAGACAGCCCAGGCTCCACAAACGGCAAGAAAAACAAACTGGCCCAGCCTGGACCACGAAACATAACAAACAGTGTTCCAACCAATAACCGACACGAATGATTTGGGGGTGGGGGTTAATGCGCATGCACATGAAGGGGGGTGTGGGGAGTGGAGGAGAGAGAAGCATGCTCTTCATAACTAACTTCTAACATTCTAACTTCCCTCTTGGAAGTTAGCTAGAGGAGAGATGTCCTAGACAACGACAAACGTTAAAAATGTATATTCTTGAGAATTTTGATAAGGCCGACACACGAGCAAAGAGACAACGTTCTGATGAACAAATAACAAAGAAGAGGGAAAAGTAGAAGGAACGCGCAAAGTCCCGAATTTACATCGGAAAAGCGTTCAAAAGGTGGAGAGAACTCCACCGGCAGAAGGGCTTCCAATCCGAAATTCAGGTGGCTCTGTTTTTGCTGGACAGGTGGGTAAATCCAGTTTGGGTTTTCTAAATGGTTCATGACTGTTTCAGGAAGCACGGGACGGGATGAGGAGGAGGGAGGGTCGAGCTAGCCTCCGTTTGTTTGACAATACTTTGAACGTCAACAAGAAGTGTCTTCACCCAACATCGCTTAGAGCACCTTTAATGTTCTATATAGAACCTTTTCCTTTAAAATTATATATTACTCCTGCGGTTGGATCAGCCATGTCTTGTGTTTGTCTCCTCACCTGTAGACGTGTGTTTCTCTCTGCAGTTTGGATGCGGTGATCCATTTCTTCCTCCATCTCACTCAACTGTATAGCCGACTGATCCTGAGCTCTGAACAAACACCCACATTACAAACATTAGTCATCACATATGTAACAATATACAATACTCTTCTATACTTCCTTTCCTCTGTGGAACACATAGGAAGATTATTTTTTTGAAGAATGTTGTTAACCAAAAAGTTTTGGTTATCACAGACCTCCATTGTATGGACAAAATAATTGTTCCACAGAAGAAAGACAGTTACACAGTTTTGGAATGACATGAGGGTCAGCAAATGATGACAGAATAGTAACTACATGTAACGTGCAACAAGGACACTTTAAAATAGAGTGTTATTGAATTTTCTTTTTTTAAAGTGCCCCATTATCATGCCATATTGAAGGCTCCTAATATTGTTTTAGAGGTTTACATGCATCAAAGGTCAAAAAACTGTTTATTTTACACCACATTTTTTCAATGATTCTCAAATAACTCAACGGATGAATCAGTCTCTCTAAATCCCTCTTTCTGCCAGCCTACTCTGCTCTGATTGGCCAGATGGCCCAGTCTGTTGTGATTGGTCTACCGTTTACATTATCATGATTTTGCCATATCAGTCTGAGAGCAAGTCCGATGATGAAACATTGGAAGAACTAGTTATTTAACCCCAACCTCGCAAGGACGACTTGAGCAGGACGTTTCTCAGTGGTACGCTACTCAGTTTGATGTTCATCATGAGATGTTGCACCTGTAATTCCTCTACATCAGCATTAACAAGCATATGTCCATCAACAAACTGATGTGTATATTTCTAATTTATTGTGGTACACATGTGGGAACTATATCAATAACAGCATATGTTGGCCGAGCACTAACGTGAATAACTGATGTAACAAACGTTTCTAAAACAAATCTTGCTCCATCCTTTATCTTTACTCAAAGTAGTAAGAACAACAGAAAATCTGCATTAATGGACACAATTTTAGGTAATAGTGGCCCACAGCTGATTAGCAGAAGTATTTCAGTAAGTGTTAGATAAAACTGGATATCAGAACGAAGTGAACGATCTATGCAGAGCAGAGTAGAACACCAGATCTGGGGATCAAGAATGACACAAACACAGAAGTGCAGGTCACTCAAAGTCAGCTTTATTGTGCTCGTGCCATAGTTTAGGCTATAGCAAGTCTAGGGTATAGGCTGAAACCAACAAATAGAAAAACAAGTCCATACAGAAAAAAAAGGAGACAGTCAGCTTCGCTGAAAGAGTCAATAGAGAGACAAACAACTCTATACCATTATACCATATGCAAAATTGATCCTTATGGATGATAACTAGCACATGCCTTACGAGCGTGTGACTAAACAGGATGTACAAGTAATGTACACAGTAATAATGTGAGTTAGCTGGTTAGCCGGAAACTTACACAATATAAAAGACAAAACTACTTATTTTGAACACCCGGTAGAAAATACATACTTAAACATATAATATAATCAATAATTAATCATACTTACAAGTTGTGATTCTGAGGAGCAAGTTGGTCCATATAAACTGAGTACTGACCCATCTTTCAAGAGATAGCGTTTTGCCAGTCCCGCGTTGAAGTCCGGTCGTCAGTAAAATGACGTTTTAGCGCTGGTCAAGTTGTTCGCAGGCGGACAACATACAACACAGGTGGGCATTATGCAAATATATTATCTAGTGATATAGAACCGTCACGCAGTGGGACGGGAACTTGTTAAGGCGATTCAGAGTCGATTCTTTCTTTTGGGAGACAATAACTTTATTTATCGTGCACTTTCGACTTTACAACTTTGCAGAACGTTTACATTCACAAACAACTATATTAAACACAGGATGAAAGGGAATATTTGAAAAAACATAATTAGGGGCACTTCTGGGTACCCCTTCTGCATTTACACATGATAGTCACTCCCAAAACTCTGGGGCCAGCTGTTTGCCAGTGCGTCTGAACCGAGGGTCCCCTCGGTCAGGGAGTAAAACAACTAGCAGTGCGATGTGACGGGGTGGCAAACAGATCTACATGTGCAGTCCCGAAGTGCCTCCAAATCAGCTGGACCACCTGGGGTGGAGTCGCCATTCTCCCGGCAGCACCTCGTCGGCTGCACCTCGTCGGCTGCAAGGTTGAGCAGGCCCGGAATATAAACGGCACGAAGCGACCTCAGATGCTTCTGAGACCAAAGGAGGAAATGGCGGGCGAGTTGTGACATGCGGCGTGAGCGTAGACCAGACTGACGGTTGATGTACGCAAAGGTCACTGTGCTGTCCGTACGGACCAGTACATGTTTGCCTAGTAGCGGTGTTTTGAAGCGGCCCAGCGCAAGATGTACTGCTAACAACTCGAGGTAGTTGATGTGCCAATGCAGTTGAGGCCCCGTCCACAGAGCTGAAGCTGCATGCTCATTGTACGTGGCCCCCCAGCCGGTGGCAGAGGCATCCGTGGTGACCACAGAATGCCTGGACACTTGTTCTAGGGGAACACCTGCCCGCAGGAACGAAGGGTCCGACCACAAGCTGAGAGTTTGGCGACAGTGCGGGGTAACTTGGACCCGGCACGAGCCGCTCTGCCACGCCCATCTCGGGACTCGATCATGGACCCAGTGTTGGAGCGGCCTCATATAAAGCAATCCGAGTGGCGTTACCGTGGCTGCAGATGTCATATGCCCCAGGAGCCTCTGAAAAAGTCTCAGTGGTGCCGCTGTTCTGCGTCAGAGCGAGCTCACGCTGTTCAACACTGACTGGACACGCTGTCATGTTGATCGAGTCCAACTCCATACCGAGAAAAGAGATCCTCTGCCCGGGGGTGAGTTTGCTCTTTTGCCAGTTGACCCGAAGCCCTAGGTGGCTGAGGTGACTTCCATGGTTGACTTCCTGCGGCTTGCTCCACGCTGAGGCCTGAATGATGGCTGCTGCTGAGGCTTTGCAGGAGTGGAGGACGTCGCAAGAGGACGACCTCGGCGACGAGCGGACAGAGGGTCTGCGGCCAGCGGCTGGCGCATGGGTAGAGGCAGCAGTGGTCCGCCGGGGCAGGATGTGCAGGATAATAATAATAATAATAATGCATTTTATTTAATGGCGCCTTATCATAACACCCAAGGTCACCTCACAAGCAATATACAGGTCACTGCATAAGACAATATAGGATGGCCTCCATCTGCTTCTGGGTGGCCGAGAACTGCTGGGCAAAGCTCTAGACCGCATCGCCAAATAACCCAATCTGGGTAAGAGGGGCATCCAGGAACAGATATTGGACGAAAACCCCGACCCGATTACCCCGCCAGGAGGAAGCGGACGCTGGACACAGTTGCATCGCAAACGGCACACTCCACCGGCGGGACATCCACATACCCCATCAAGGGTGGTGAGGAGGGGGGAGCTACTAGCACTATACGGCGCCGTCCTTGCCTAGTAAGCTCCTCATGGACTTCTGGAAAGAATGGTACCAGGTCGGCGCGCTGAGAACCAGCACAGCCCGCCCTGAGAAACTAATCGTCCAACTGAGAAGGTTCAGGATGTGGTGGAGGGTTCTCCAGACTCGGGCAACACTACACTCCCCGAAGGTGGTAACGTAGCCGAATCCTCATCTCTAGAGGACCGAAGCTCCCCCTCCGATGCTGCAAACGACATCTGTTCGTCAGGTGGAGCTCCAAAGGACACGACTGGTCGTCCATGAGAAGGACCAGCACGCTCCTTTGGAGGCTCCAACGGCGGCAGCGTTTGTGAGGCGTGAGGGACCCACGGAGATTGCCTCGGCGGGGAAGCCCTCACGGTAATCCTCAGATCACCCTGGCTAAGCGTCGAAGTAGGCCTATTCTGAGGTCCAGAATACGCACTAGATTGGGGCATAGGCGAGGGGACTGCACCTCCTTTGAGGTAAGCGAGTCTCAATCTCAACGCTGCCATAGTCATATTCCCGCAATGGGCTGAATGCCCAAACACAAGAGGCAGTAATTGTGGCCGTCTGCTGGCACCAGGGAACGACCGCATCCAGAAACACACAGGCGGAGGACGCAGTGTCATGCCTGTGTTGCTCTTTATAAGAAGAAAATACTCTTTTAATCTCTCTCAGCAGTGCTGAGGCACCCAGGGAATGGCCACGATACACAGCAGAGAGATCTGCTGTGCACTCTCAGGGAATGCCCACAGAAATCGACACAGAAATTTGTGCTGTGAAAACAGCAGTTTGTTTGAGGTGTAATTCAGTCCGCGGCCACTCGCTGAACGCGCCGTCACACCAACACTGTAGGGAGAGGAGAATAAAGAGATCTTCAACATGCAGAGTCTTATTGCTGGAGACAAACAGGAAGCTCGGCTCCGAAGTGAAAGACAATGTGTGTGTGCGCCCGTTTCCTGTTTATACCCGCGCTGCGGAGCGGGGCGCATGACGTGATTCACGCACGCCAACGTTCATTGGCTCGTTCTGTAGACACTCGAAGATGATAGGGCTCCCTGAAGTGATCCCAATTACGTCGTCACGTCAATGTTATGTCGAACACTGATATTAAGAAAAAGGGTGTTTTCACACTTGACAGGTTTGGTTTGATTGAACGAACTCTGGTGCAATTGCTCTGTTAGTGTGGTTCATTTGAATAAGTGTGAACGCTGCCACCTGAACCCTGGTGAGCACCAAACACTGAAAAAGTGGGTCTCGGTCTGCTTTCAAACGAACTCTGGTGCGGTTCAACCGAAATATCAACGCAACATGGAACAAAGACATCCAAACAAACCAAAAACAGGATGTAATGTCACAAGATGTCACCTTAAAAAGGACAGAATTATACCTCTAGAAGTTACGTAGCCCATTACAGTTTGGTACAGGTGTTGGAAACGTTGTCTTCCTGCAGCAGATCTTGGTTTGTGTGTGACAGAGGAATTTTTGGCATTGTTGACTCGTTTACACATTTTCTAAGCTTTCTGTGAGTTCTCAGCTGGTAAAAATACCACCATATAACAAACGCATTGAACCCAGCACACAACATTGTGTTTGGGATGTTTGGTAAGTTCCGTCACAAAATATAAAAAAAAACCTTTTTTTGTTGTTTTTGTCTTCAGGGTTGGACATACAAATGACAGTGTGCACACTAAGTGAACCAGGACTAAATGTATAATTTTCTTTTTTGGTCCAGACCAAAAGAACCAGGAGAACCAAAGTACAAGTCTGAACAAACCCTAAAAGTAACATCACATCTAGGGCCAGATTTACTAAACAGGGCAAATTAGCGTGAGAGCGCAATCCCATAAAAGCACCGATGGGAGTGGAAGGTTCAGCGCATGATTTACTGACGTTGCACAGATTAAAGAACACAGACAGATCATTTGCATAATGACCAACTCAATCTACCAAGAGCTGTGCAAATTAGTGCCTGGTTTAAGATATGCTTTTTGGGGGAGTTAAATAATGACGCAAATACCAGTAACTTGACTAGAGCAACCCTTAGTAAATCACCTTGGATCATTCATTTAATTACTCTCCGCCCATAAATTTTGCAGCTGAAAGGAAAACTCCTACAAATGCATATGCAATAAGGTCAGCCACAAAAATAACTTTCCATGCCTTTTCAGCTCAGATTTTTCACTGCGTGTCTTTAGTAAACCCTGACATTAGTTTTTTAACGCCAAAAATGGGTTTGCTTTGGCACAAGCTGTAAGTAAATGTGGCCCTTGATCTGCATGGAACTATTAAGCAACTCAAGAACCATAAACATGCAAAGATGCTGCAAAGAATTTCTGAAGAGCTCTGAAGGTTTCAACTGCACCCAGTTTCTATTAAAAACAAGGTGAAGAAAACTGGCCACAAAAGTATGTAGCCTATGTGCATGAGAGTGTGTACCTCTTTACAGCAAGTGCCAGATGTTCCATTTCAGTGTTCAGTATTTGGATCTCTTTGATAAAACTGAGGAGAACTCTTTCATACTGAGGGACCATTCTGGGCTCCGTCAAACTGATGTTCTGGTACAGAGTTGAAACCGGCTCAATCCTACACACAAAAACAACACCAAGACATTAAAACTTACATAAATGTAAATTGGAAAAGAAAGATTCATCTGGAGTATTTATTCAGAGAATTTATGTAAAACTAATTGTTGGGTAACACCCAACAAAATATGCCAAGCATTAAAATTATTGTGACATAATGAAAGATCTCTGCATACACATTTATGGAAAACATCTATGCATCTTGTTGAGTTATTGAGGTTAAAGCTAAAGGTTAAACTTAAGGACAATCATGTGTTTTTCAGGCAATATTCAACCCAGTGAAGTCTAATAAATTGGTGCCAGGTTGTTCATAACTGCATGTTTTTGAGCCTCATGACTTTGCTGTTCTCTTTTATGAAGTAGCACTTGTGGTGTCAGATGCTATGGCTGATGAGTGAAATAAGAGAGGTATTGATAGTCCACAACTAATCGATGTTCTGTCGACATTAGCGGGCATGACGGCGATGTGTCTCATGTCAAGCCTCTGGCTTCAACTCCACCACCCTGACATGGACTGACATCAACCAAACAAAAGCTCAAATTCTCATAACTTGAACAATTAGGCCTAAAGTTGTACAATTAATAGACTTCATGATTTAGAACATCATAGACTTTCATGATTTAGAACATCAGCTTTCACCACAAATATGAAACAAATAAAATCTCCCTCAAAAAGTTAGTTATCAGCCGCATTTAGGGGAATAATTGGAAACATATGGAGACCTGTACATTGTGGTAAATGGGTGGCAGTGTACCTGTTTGGATATTTGCACAGGCTGATAACCAAAACTAGGTCAGATATATTTAGTTATTGTAATAGTGTATATAGTGTAATTGTCCCTTTCATTTTGATATGTGATACTTTATAGATACATTTAATTTGTTTAGTTGCAGTCTGCCAAACAGTGTTTGGCAAAAGCAGTGTAGCTGCATCGCCGATTACACACTTTTAAAAATAAAGGTTCTTTATTGGCATATGGTTCTATGAAGAAACTTTAACATCCATGAAACCTTTCCATTGCACAAAAAGTTCTTTATAGTAGAACAAATGTTCTTTGGGTTATTAAAATGTTCATTACACTACATAAAAAATATTCTTTTAGGTCTTTTAGGTTCTTTTAGGATCTTATGTCATCGCAGCGAAAACCCCCTTTTGGAACCTTTGGAACCTGGTAGAATACAAACCAAACAGACCTCTCAGATTGGAAAGATCAAGCCAGTTTCACCTAGGGTAAATTTAAAACATGCTGAGATGGCGTTTAGCTATTATACCACCCACAGCTGGAACCAGCTTCTATCTAGAGGATGTCAGATATGTCCCGTCAGTAGCTTCCTTTAAGTCCAGATTAAAACACATCTGTTAAAACACATCACACTGTTTCTGCGCTGTACGGGTCGCACTGAACAGTTCTTTTATTTTTTTAATCCTCTTTTTATTTTATGTCCCTCATATTCCTTTTAATATAATCTTACTTCATTTTAAATGATTTCTTTTCTTTTTACTTTAATTGTAGCCTAATATTTTATATTTCTTAAGAAAGATTTTATGATTGCTATTTTTTTTTTAAATAATAATCTTTCTGTAAATCACTTTGAATTACACTTTATGAAATGTGCTATATAAATAAACTTTCCTTGCACTGTGTGCTACAATATGTTTTGTGGGTTTTACCAGGTTTTGTGTGATGTTAGAAAAAACGTAAGGACTTCCTTTAAGAAAATTTCCATTATATATTTTAAGACTCCAATTACAAAATCCTTTAGCAAGCAAGCAATAGCCGTCATTTCACAGTCTAGGTTAACCATAGACCCAATATAGTCCGGCTATGAGTAATCCACTTCTAGCCAAAATCACCTTGAATTTGGTTACATGTCATTTTTGCCTAAATAACTTCCGAGATATTCCATTGAGTAAGCAAAGTCAACAGTGATTACAAGGTGTTTGGTTTCATTTCTTCACTCATTTCTTTCTTTGTTATCTAATTGATGACTATTCTTGGGCTATGGTGAACATCTATTAAATTTTCACTGGCAGCCTAAATTTTGATTTGTTTTAGCCTAGACGTCTGAAAAAAAACACACAAAAAACAGCTGAAGGCAATCATAGAGGGGTATAATCCTAAATATGCTCTTTAAACTTCTTTTGTTAAACACCTATGGGAAAATAATCAGAAATATTATGGAAAGTCATATTACCATAAGAAAAACATTTAGCTTTGTTAACTTGGTTTTGTGTTATGTTGTAGTCCAATTAAATAATTTCCACATAGGAACTTTAAGGATACATTTAAATTATAGACTTTATATATATATATATATATATATATATATATATATATATATATATATATATACTGTAGAATATGAATACTGTACCGCATTCTTTAGTATTTTGGTTGACTGAGGTAATTTGACAGCTTTATGGCACAGCCTGCCAGGTGTTTTACCTGGGGATGAATTTGAGCTGATCCCCCAGACGGGATTTAAAATCCTCCAAGGCGGCAGAAGAACTTGGTTCGCTGCTCATCTTCTCGTCTTTCAACAAGTGTGACTCTAGAAACCCGTCCATAAATTCCTCCAGATTGATCGTTCCGTCTTTGTCGGTGTCAAGTCTGGAGAAAATGTCATCTGTCTCGGTGGGTCGGACCTTCAGCTCGGAACATATTTTCACAAACTCCCATTTCTCAATGCGTCCGGAGTGATCCACATCACAGGCGTGGAAGAGCTCGAGGAGTCTCTCCTTTTGCGCGTCAGACTCCATGGCTGCTCTAGAGAGATGTTATTTAGCAAACATTATGAGTGACTTTTCAAAGTGAGTAGATCTTGTGGTATCTTGCTTGTACATTGGCAATTTCATGAGTTTGGTGAGTGGAGTAAACGCCCCTTACACAAACTGCGCTGAGTAAACAAACTCTCAACTTTGAGGCGTTTAGTTTAGTTTGCCGCGGCTCGTCACGAGGAATTCATAAAACAGGCTTACTTAACAAATACCAGATAATAGAATGTTGTTTGCAGAACAAGACACTCACGTTTAGCATTTTACTCCTGGATGTCACACTAATAATTGCCGAATATAGTAGGCTACAACAACAACGGAATATAGTAGGCCTACCTGTACCTTTTTTACACTTTACACGAAAAGGGTTGGAAACAAAAAACAATCACGAAAATTTGAAGAATTAAGTCTTTTCCCCGCTCTGTTTGAACGAAGTATCAGTAAAATGAGGTTAACATAACAGTTAACTTTAGATTAACTTTAGGCGCCGCCTAACCCTGTTACCAATATTTTCGACATGTAGAAACTAGAAATAACCTACAGTTTAAAAAATGTTTTATTATTTTATTATGGCAATAAGCAAACATTATATAAGTCTATTATAATCATTGTAGTCTTTTTAATTTATGCTTTTGTCTTAGAATAAGGATTTAAAGATGACAGAAACATCATGTGCAGCTGCTTAAATGTGCTTAGAGAGATTCTTAAAGGGTTAGTTCACCCAAAAAATTAAAATTATCCCATAATTTACTCACCTTGAAGCCATCCTAGGTGTATAAGACTTTCTTCTTTCAGCCAAACACAATCGGAGTTATATTAAAAAAAAAAAAAATCCTGGCTCTTCCAAGCTTTATAATGGGAGTAAATAGTAACTATTCAGAGATTTTGAAGCCCAAAAAAGCACATCCATCTATCATAAAAGTAATCCATATGGCTCCAGGGGATCAATAAATGCCTTTTGAAGCAAAACGATGTGTTTTTGTAAGAAAAATATCCAAAATTATAACCTTATAAACTATAATCACTGGCTTCCAGTAACAGCCATACGCGAGTCTAGTTCCCGTGGAAGAGTGACCTCTGACCCAATGCATGACGCCTCTCACTGCTCAAACAAATAGAGCTGAGCAACAAACTCAGGCTCCTCCATCATTTCTCTTTTTAGGTTTCTAATTCGTGACTGGTGTTTTGTTTTGCTCTATCCTCTGCGCTTCCGCATTCATCAGTATGTTATACGTCGGGTCAGAGGTCACTCTTCTGTGCGGCCGTTACTGGAAGCCAGTGATCATAGTTTATAAACTTATAAATAATGATATTGTGGATTACTTTTATGATGGATGGATGCACTTTTTTGGGCTTCAAAGAAAATGGTACCATATATTATATATATCACAAATTCAGATTGTGTTTGGCTGAAATAAGAAAGTCATTTAGTTTCATTAAAAAGTTTGTTATTTCAGCCAAACACAATTTGAATTATATATATATATATAAATATAAATAAATAAATAAATAAATCCTAGGATGGCTTCAGGGTTGAGTACATTATGGGAACATTTTAATTTTTGGGTGAACTAACTCTTTAAATTCATCTCTGTTTTCAGCAATAACATGTAACATCTTCACAGTGTTCGCAGAACTACACCAGCCAGCTCTTTATGCAAGGTAAAACCCTAGCAATGTACTGTGAAAACTGCCTATGCAGTTTAAAGCCTGAAACACTAGATGGAGACAAAATATTTAGGACAAACAACAGCCACCAACTTTGCTGCCTGCCAAACATGTGAGAATTGATTAAGCACATGTATGTGGGTATCTGGTCAAATCATTTTACAAAATAATAACAATATGAGTGCATGATTGATGGCAAGAATACAATGGACAGCTTAGATCTGACAGTGTTTTGATGTAGGAAAATGATTACAAGTGAGTCAGCTGTCTTATTGAATGCACCATTCCTGCAGAAATGCATATTGAATGCAGTATCATTGAGGGTTATAAATTAGAATATGTCATTATGCCATTGGTCATGTGAAACATGTCTGGTTCTGTCCACCTTTGCACATTTTAATATGTATATTGATATTTTAAGATTAACAAGTTATACTAATAAATCATCCTAATATTTTGACCATTATCTAAGAGCATTCTGGGATGCAAAAACAAGTTGAAGCCAGGGCATCATGTTCATTTTAGTATTACATCAGAGATGGGTGAATCTCACCAAAACAGTCAAAAACATGTCCGCATTATATTGGAAAATCCTAAAAGTCAAAAGAATGAATAGTAGTCTGCAGTAGTGCAACAAAATGTCATTCTAATTACTTTATTGTAAATAAAACAATTATATATTATTTAAATTATCAGTTTGTAAAATTGTAGTAATGATGGTATTTGCTTAATTTATGCTAATTTTATTTGCAAAAATTATTGTGGTTATTTGTCATTAATGTCACAAAATAAAAGATTAAAATTAATATATTGATAATAAAAAATATATATACATAAAAGTTTGCGGTCAGTACCAATTTTTTTTTTTGACACTGAAGACTGGATAATGATACTGAAAATACAGCTTTGTATCACAGTAAAAAATTACATTTTAAATTATATTAAAATAATAATAATTTTATATTTTTTCTCAATATTTTACTGTATTTTTGATCAAGTAAATGCAGACTTGGTGAGACTTTTAAAAACATCTAAAAATCTTAACAACCCCCAACTTTTAAGTGGGAGTGTACTGCACTTTATTTTGTGATCTTTCTTTTTTTATCATTATTATAGAATATACTTTATTGTCCCATTTGTGGGAAATTTGTCTTGGACAACCAATGACACAGCCAGTGCACAACATTGGACTTATATAACATAACATATAATACATACAATAACACACAATAACTGAAGAAAATACTGCAACAATCCAAACAGTTTTGGAATTGTCTATTTAATAATTTAACTGCAGTTGGCACCAAATAATTTTTATAATGATTTGATTTACACTTCAACAACATGTTTATATATGGAATATGTTCATACAGTATGTTTATATCCCATACTCATGTTAAACATAGTGTGGCAGCAAAGATTGTCAAAAAGAATTATGCTAAGTTCAGGGAAAGTGTCACTAAACCCAGTAGAAAGAGAGCGAATCAGAGCGACAGGAGGCAAAGGAAAGACATATAAAAGCAGAACGGTAGGAAAAAAAGGGGTGGACCCGGTGGAGAGACATGTATATATCTAGGATGAAAAGATACAGAGGGGGAGGGAAAAAAGTGAGCGAGAGAGTAAGATTGAAAGTGAGAGAAACCATGCTGTTTAGGTATACAACCTCAGTCTCAGTGTCTTTCTTGCCATGCTTGGACTGTCAGCGTTCTGGACTGAGCCACTCTTCATACCATACGGGAAAAACATTTGAGAGAGAGAGTGTTTGTGTGTGCAGCCTGAATAAGTGAGTCAAGCCCAATACACATCACATCTCTGCAATTGTCTGTCCGAACTGTCCTTACTCCTGTGTGGATGTGTGTGTGTGTGTGAGTGAGTGTGGACCCACATTTCTCCATCAGTGTGTCTGTATGCGTGTCAGACGCTGGCTTGCTCTGCGCAGTCTCTCCAAGCTCCAGTCTTGCGCTCTTTCTGCCTCAGTCTGAGGACCGACACATCCTCTCACCTCTCGCTGCTGCTTTGCCCTGGATCACCTTTGGCCTCCATGAGTGCAACTGAGGGAATCCAGCCTCTCCCTGGAAGGTAAGCCAAACCTGGAGTGTCAGAAGAGCTGGCATGTGGGAATGTTTTATTGTAGCTTGTTTTATTGAAATCAGAGGCTTTTCCACTCAGAGTTCCTCTGGGACCAATTTTGGGATGCATTGGAGGGCCGGACACTTCAACGACCTTCCAGAGTTTCCCTGATGCAATTTGTCTGCTTTATTTGTTTTATGTGCAGAGCAAAAATAACCTTGAATTATTGCATTGAAAATACATCAAAAATACAGTAAAACAGTAATATTATTGCAATTTAAAATAAGAAAAATGTATTTAAAAATGTTAAAATGCCATGTATTCCTGTTATGGCAAGGCTGAATTTTCAGTGTTTTCAGTGTTATTGTAGTGTGTGTAAGTGATTTATAACATACATGAATAATTCTAAATTAATTGCTACTGTGTGAAGCCTAATCATTATGGCCTTGTTCAGAGCCTTAAAAATCCACAAAAAAATTATTTTAGTGTGGAAAGTTGTTGATAAAAAGGCATCACAAAACATCTGGATTGTGCTGAATTCCATAGACAAATGTTGCAGCTTGTCATGCAAATTTTTTTTTTTTTTTTTTGTGCAATGACTTCCACATGACATGCTCCTTCAGATGAATGGACATTTTGGCATCTAGCCTGGACGTTGTGACAAACAATGATAGCAAACTGCTTCCTGACTGCTGACGTGTGTGCCTCACCATCTCCTATCCCAATATACTTTGAGGGATTTATATTTAGCCAACAGTTGTTCAGAGCTCAAAACCCTACTTATATCCTGATCTAAATGTTATTGAGTGTGAAGATGGCGGTTATAGGCAAAGCAAATCTCTCTTGTCAAAAGACAGAAGAGAGTAATTAGCTCTTCTGGAATCTAATGTCTTCCATTCAGTAATAGATAGGCAATGTTGCAACAGACTTGTTTTGAAATACAAGCAACATGTGAATGTTCATACGAGTATACAAGTATTATAGGCTTTCAAATAATCAAATTTTACTTAAATACATATACTACATTTAAAATGTAATCTGTTATAGATTTAATTTTTTAAAGCACGTAATCTCTAAATGAATTACTGTAATATGATATTTTGCTACAAAATATTTTAACAACTATTTTAAAAATGTATAAAATGTATAAAGCTAAAGTAATTATTTTTACATTAATTATCAAGCGTAGCGTCAGATCTGGCAGGTCACGTTAGTCAAGCTCGCATCAGCTGACTCTCAGCTGATCCACTACCTATAGGAATACGACGTTGACGCCTATCACTGTATACATAAATAAGCTCAGTATTAATCGCTTCAGTATTATCAGCAGCTATCGCGTTTCTCAGGAGCTAATTCCCTCCTCCATCCCCAGCTCCTCCTGTCGTCAGTCAGGATTTGGTATTCTGATTCCCCTTGAATCAGAATAAATTCTCGAATTATGTTGTACTTAAAATCTTTAATTAATGATATCAGCAATACATTCATGTTGGTTCTGTTCTGTTTCCCCTAAGGGGGGTTATTGCTGCTCTCCCTGCTCTTATCCATGCTAGGCTGCATGAATGTGCAGGGAGTTCATGCCAAAAACAGAACCATCCCGCCAATCCAAACTGTATGCTAATTGTCAATCGTATTTGACGATAGTGGTCCCGACAGAAATGTAAATATGCTGTTTGCTTTTGGGAGACTTTTGTGGGTAACTGACAAGTAAAATAGACATTAACAGCATCAAGACGTGAATGAATATTCATGTATTTTAGGTGCTATAGTCTCTCAAATAGTTCTGTGGTGTGACATTTTTTTTAAATTAATAATATTATACACTAACGTTCTAAAGTTTATGGTCAGAAAGATGTTTTTGAAAGTCTCTTATGCTAACAAATACAGTTAAATCAGTAATGTGAAATATTACAATTTAAATAAATAAAAAAATCTATTTTAATATTTGTTAAAACGTATTTGTAATGTATTTGACAAAGTAACATTTTCAGCAGAAATCATATGCTGATTTGTTGCTCAAGAAACATTTCTTATTATCAGTGTTGAATATAGTTCCCTATCTGATGTGGTGTCGAATTCTGACACTAGGGGTCGCACTTGGGAGCCCCAAACACCTCTGATACTTCAGAAAAGGTCAATGAAAATTGCCGAGTGGAATTGCATGCGACACTCCCCCGGATAAACGGGTATAAAAGGAGATTGCGCGCAATTATTCAAATTTGTTCTTCGGAGCCAAGTGGTGTTGAAGCAATTGCTCTGCCATTTCACCTCTGCTAGGAAGCTGATTCATCTGAATATAGTTCCCCTGAGAGCTTCAGCAAAAAAAAAGAGCAGTTTCCTCTGAAAGAGCAAAACACAGGCGAAGAGCGTCTTTTTAAAGATGTCTCTCCACCTGTGTGTTTCTGGTTGCGGTCGATACCTGTCAGCCTCGGACGGCCATGAGTGGTGCCTCATGTGTCTAGGTCGTTCACACGCTGAGAAAGCTTTTGTGGATGGTTCATGTTTTAACTGCGAGAACATGACCACGGCGATGTTGCGGTTATGGCTCTCCTTTCTGGTTAGAGAGGGAGTCGCCTCAGCCTCTGGATGAGTTTGATGTTGTGTCACATGTTGCACCTGATTTCTCATTGGGGGCTCGGGATGAGGATGAGTTATCGGATGAGGACTCGACTGGGCTCCCACCCAGTCTGACTAAAGTGGACCTCTGGAACCTCCACGTCTGGCCCCTAGATGGGATGTGGAAGACTTGAGTGGGCTATCACCAACAGTGCTTTGCCTATGCTTTGAAGTGGAGTCTGTTCGCTAACTGGAGTTCTTCTCACAGAGATGGGCAGTCTGGTCAGTGCCTTCCTTCCTGCAGGAGAGGTTCGAGGGTCGGCTGTCCCCCTCCACCCTGAAAGTGTATGTGGCCGCTATAGCGGCATATCACTATGCAGTGGATGGTAAGTCTTTAGGGAAGCATGACCTGGTCATCAGATTCATTAGAGGCACCAGGAGGTTCAATCCATGCCTTATTCCATCATGGGATCTCTCTGTTGTCTTGATGGGCCTACACAGAGCTCCCTTTGAGCCACTGGAGTCAGTCGAGCTAAGGGCCCTCTCATTGAAGACGGCGTTCCTGACTGCACTAACTTCCATCATTTGCCTTGGCATATCAGGCACAGGGAAACGTCCTGCCCCTTTGGAGTCAGAGCACATTCTCCTGGGCGCTAGCCAACTGCGCCTCTCTAACAGACGTCTACAGAGTGACGGGCTGGGTGACACCTAATACCTCCGCAAGATTTTACAATCTCCAGGTTGAGCCAGTTTCATCCTTTATGTTGTCAGGTACGAGCAGGGGAACTGCGCACAACTGGCTGGGTGCTCTACTTGCACACAGCACCTTTTGTCTCCCCTAAGCGCGATAACGTGCACTTTTTGTCCACATGAGTTCCCTAGTCAGACCCCTGTGGCAATCAAATTCGGTGGAGGAATTTGACGGCAGGACAAGGGCTTGTGAAGCATGCCCTTTCGGTCAGCCTGTATACTGGAGCTAGATTCCCATATGTAGTGATTCCCAGATGGTACCCATGATGGATTGTCCATGATACGGTTTCCCTAACGGTAAACCTGTGACTTCCCCTATGCAGATCTCCGTCTTTGCCCCCAATCGTTTGTTGTAGTTCCCCCTTTCATGTAGGGCCTATTGCAGGGACATTTTTGTGAGGTACTTCCTGGGTCCATGTGATGTATTCTCCACATACTAACCTCCCCACCTGGGAGGAAGAACACTTCCTCAATGCTATGGTCTGCATCAGCTATAGATCCCCCCCAAAAAAAGAAGAACAGAAAGGGTCAAGGAAGTTTGGCTAAAACCCATTCCCAATGTAAGTACTGTCCTTCAGTCCCCGAATGGTACAAAGGACTATAAGGCTTACTTAGGGCGCTTGGTAGGTTACGATGTGCACTTGTTACCCGGCACACAGTGTCAACATATGCATCGCCAGAACCTCGTAACTCAGTTCAACAGTTGTGCCATTTTCCAAAGGAACCCCTGATGTCAGCATTGAACACAGAAGTGGCTGACAGATAGGGAATGTCTCGTTTACTATTGTAACCTCCATTCCTTGATGGAGGGAATGAGACATGGTGTCCCTCCTGCCACTACCTGCTGGATGGCCAGGACACACTCTCGCTCCTCAGCACAAACCTGAATGAATGGATGCATGCTAGCTCCTTTTATAGCTGTATGTCTGGAGGAGTGGCAGAAGTATCAGAGGTGTTTGAGGCTCCCAAGTGCAACCCTTAATGTCAGAATTCGACACCACATCTTATTCCCTCCATTAGGGAATGGTGGTTACAATAGTAACCGAGACGTTTTCCTCCTTTATATTTTTTGTGGAAAACATGATACTTATTTTTCCAGGAATATTTGAACAGAAATTTCAAAAGAATATTTATTTTAAATAGAATATTTTTTTAAATATTTTAGTGTCCTTACTGTCACTTTGGATCAATTGAATGCATCCTTGCTGATTTAAAGTATTAATTTTCTTTTTTTTTACTTTCTTACTTACTGACCCCAAACTTTTAAATATATAAATTAAATGTACACTTTTGTAATATAATGCATTTCCACATGACCAGGGCTGCTTTTGTTTCGGCTGTTTCATGTGATGTCACCACAGAATGATGCCATGAGCTTATTACAAGGACAGTTCCCCTGGAATAACCGGGGTTTAAGTTCCCTGCTCAAGGGCACAATGGTGTTGACTTATGGCTCACCTCTTGGGGGCATCGATCCAAAAATCTTCCAGTTTCCAACCCTGAGCGTTAACCACTGCAACACACCACCCCATTAGATACCCCAATTGTAGTGGGATCAGGATTAATTTAGCCTGGACCACTGTCCATAGTTGATAAAAACCAGATGTAGATTTTCACCACACATTGCTTTAAATTTGTGATTAAATCCACTTTAGCCGCGTTTCCACCGAAATTACCCGGAACAACTTTTTTCCCAGGAACTTTTTTTGCCCCAGACCGGTTGCTTTCTGCGTTTACACCGCGGTCTAAAGTACCGGGAAGGTAAACTGCGCGCAACTGCTCCTCCCAGTCTGCGACGGACAGTAATCAGTTTTGAGCTCCACATTTATAATAAGTATGGAGGAGATTCAAACTGTGCTGCAGTTATGTATTGGTTTACTAACGAGGTAATTAACAAACAAAATAGACAAGCACTGATACTAAAGCGTGTTCAGAAAGCTCGTATGCGTATAAAATTAGACAACGTATGTTATCAGTTATTGTGAGATGCTGGGACGAACGCGCAAAAATTCCCTCTTTCGCAAATACGCTTAAAAAAAGCCTGAACCCCGTCTATCAATCATAAATAGTGACAGTCTTGTAAATAGTTGTTTGTTACTAACCTCAAAGCGCTATTTCAATCCTGTTAGTAAATTTATAACATGGTTTGGAGTGCCTTGCAATAGATGACAATGTGTAAACATAATGACTTAATAATAAAAGCTGTGGCAGAAAAGAGACGAGCACTGATAAAGCGTGTTCAGTAAGCTCGTAATGCTAACGTTAGATATAAAATTTGTATGTTATCAGCTATTGCGGACATTGACCGTGAGATGGCTGGGACGAACGCGCAGAAAGTTTCCTCTTCCACAAAATAAAGCCTGAAACTCGTCGCCAGTCCACCAGTTTTTTTAATTAAATTCCATATTTGCAGACAGACAACTCTTACTGCATGAAGCCACGACACGAACAGCAATAGATTTTTAAAAAGGGAGGTTAAAAATAAATAAAATGCTGCGTGGAGTCATCCAACCAAAATGCGGCGTGAACACAACCCCTGAAAGTTCCTGAACTTTGAAAAAGTACTACCTCGTGAGCAGGGACTATCGGAGGGGGAAATATTGACCCGGAACTTCATTTAGACCCTGGTTCCTGCGGTGTAAACACATCGAGTACCAGCCCAAAGTTCCTAGTTCCTGGGGAAAGTTCCTGCGGTGGAAACGCGGCTTTTGTCTCATATAACCACACAGTCCTTTCCTAAATAGGTCATTATTAGTCTTTTTGGCAAACACCAGATGTGTTTTTACATGATTATTTTTGAATGATATCCATTGTACGATCCTCTCTGACTACTGGTGCATCTTTATTCTGTTATCTGCTACTGAACTCTGTGCACTTAAAAAAAAATAAAGGCTCCAAAAAGTGTTATGCAATGCAAAAACAATTCAACAGAAGATCCTTTTTAAGTTTCCACGAAAAAACATTAATTAAAGAGTTCTTAAAATAACTATTTTCTAGGACATTATGGAAAAAGGTTTTTCATTGAGCCAATGATGCCAGTAAAGAACCTTTATTTTTAAAAGTGTAGCTTCTTTAAAGTGATTGTCAGTCTCTCTGTGGTTTCTCTCAGAAGACTTCTTGGTAACACTTTAGAATAATGGTCCGTAGTTAACAAGTAGCTATGCAGGAAGTAATAGGTAGTACTGCATTAACACCGAACTTAATACTATTAACTAATATGGAAGCAATATTAACTAAGCAGTAAGTAATATCTAAATTAGTACAAAGGTAGTTCCTTGGTAGGTATTTGATTATTACTAAAGAAATGTATCCTCACTGAGAACTACTTGTGAACTAAGAAAGAATAACCAATTAATTACTAATCACAAAAGTAACATGTCTAAAAAGTGAACAATTGTGGGTTTTTTTTTTTTTTTTTACTCTTAACATGGTCATAACATTTCAGAAGCTTGTGCCTCAAATGGGTTCTTAGTGGAAACCAGTTTATGAATATTATATTTCCCCAAATACATTAGCTACAGGTTGAGATTGTGACTACTACTCTTGCCAAAGGATGGACGCATGTTCTCTGTTTATTTCAAACTTAAACATAGAATAATACTAATAATGATAATTTGTTTAAAATTTTAAATAATTAGGAAGTGATGCTGACACTCATGATTGGATTAGTTCACTATTATGAGCTCTTGAGTGTCAGTTCAATATGTCTCAGACTCCAAAGACCTACCTTTATGGTACAGTAGCCGCCAGAGGAGGACTTCTCTTTAGGATATGAATATAAACATTGATGTTCTCTTGTCAAAAACAATTTGCATCCTTAATGAAGAAATTGGCTGCATTTATGTTGCGATAATCGCAAAACCACATCTTCCAGATTACGTTTGTTAGAATATTACTAGTGCCTGTACAGTATGTGTTAAATATAAAATTAAATAACTTGTATTACTTGTGAAAAACATGCTAACTCCTCACTAATTACTCAAGCGTTACCTTGTTATCCCGCAGGAACTACTAGTGATGTGGCCCATTATTTTAAAGTGAAAAACATGCCAACTCCTCACTAATTACTCAAAATTAATGTTTTGACTCTATTGCATTTGTCTTATCAATTAAATTTTCAGTCACATTTATTAATACAGTTTAACGTTACTCATAAATAATAACATTTCGCTCTGTTCATGCCTTCTGCTGCAAATTCGTTTCGGATGATTAGCCTATATGGTGTTAAACAAGAATACACTTTAAAACCTTAAAAATACCTTCTTTAATCGTTTAACCATTTTGTGTTTTATTTACTGTGAGACACAAAAGGTATTTTCTCCTATAGACCCATAATACACTAAAACACAACATAAATTCACAAAATATATCAATTTTATTAGCTTGATGTAATCCAAATCTTTAGAATCCATACGTTGTTTGCAAGAAACAGATCCAAATTCAGCCCTTTATCCAGTGATCTTCATCTCCATTTCCGCTTCTCCCGAAACGTTACGACATGTTTTACGGCAGTGATATCAGACGCTTATTGGCTCTCGCATGCTTCGTCACAGATTACGACATGCCGTGTTTAAATTGGTGTACTAAATTTGAATTGGAGAAGCGCGCGCGCCTTCACAGAGCGAACAGCAACCGAAACCGGATTAACATTTTCATGGATTAATAATTTATATTCTGCTCTGTAACGTTACCTCATACAATACTGCCAGAGAGGACTGCGACACATCGTCATGTGAACAACTTTTGGTACCGGTTTTGATATTTTCTCAATAAATAAATGATTGTGATTATACCTGTCTGTTGTTTTTCTTTATAATTCTAGCCTACGTAACTTAGTTTACAGAAATTGTTAGGGGTAGGGGTAGTATTAGTTTTACTATGTTTTAATGCTATATTGTTAATAAAACTGCCATTTCCCTACACATATCTGTCCATTAAGTTTTATCCTTTTAATTTTGTCAATAAAATGGGTATGTTTAGGTGTGGGAGTAGGGTTAAGAGATCTTACATTTATAATCTATAATATGGTAAAAGGGAAATTATACAGATATCGTTATGATATGAAATATTAGTAAATAGTTTACATTTTTTAGCTGTAAAATCGTAATAATGTTACGTTTAAACGTTGCAGATACGTCCATATTAACGTTATACGTTTCAGCATCGAAACGTACAAAAAAGTATGTTTTCTATCTTTGAGAAAATTACGTATTAATACCTACGTATTACAATGAGACCAGGCTGCACTAGTAGTTAACAAGGGATACCAAGGTAACGCTTGAGTAATTAGTGAGGAGTTAGCATGTTTTTCACTTTAAAATAATGGGCCACATCACTAGTGGTTCCTGCGGGATAACAAGGTAACGCTTGAGTAATTAGTGAGGAGTTAGCATGTTTTTCACAAGTAATACAAGTTATTTAATTTTATATTTAACACATACTGTACAGGCACTAGTAATATTCTAACAAACATTGTAATCTGGAAGATGTGGTTTTGCGATTATCGCAACATAAATGCAGCCAATTTCTTCATTAAGGATGCAAATTGTTTTTGACAAGAGAACATCAATGTTTATATTCATATCCTAAAGAGAAGTCCTCCTCTGGCGGCTACTGTACCATAAAGGTAGGTCTTTGGAGTCTGAGACATATTAAACTGACACTCAAGAGCTCATAATAGTGAACTAATCCAATCATGAGTGTCAGCATCACTTCCTAATTATTTAAAATTTTAAACAAATTATCATTATTAGTATTATTCTATGTTTAAGTTTGAAATAAACAGAGAACATGCGTCCATCCTTTGGCAAGAATAGTAGTCACAATCTCAACCTGTAGCTAATGTATTTGGGGGAATATAATATTCATAAACTGGTTTCCACTAAGAACCCATTTGAGGCACAAGCTTCTGAAATGTTATGACCATGTTAAGAGTAAAAAAAAAAAAAACCCACAATTGTTCACTTTTTAGACATGTTACTTTTGTGATTAGTAATTAATTGGTTATTCTTTCTTAGTTCACAAGTAGTTCTCAGTGAGGATACATTTCTTTAGTAATAATCAAATACCTACCAAGGAACTACCTTTGTACTAAATTAGATATTACTTACTGCTTAGTTAATATTGCTTCCATATTAGTTAATAGTATTAAGTTTGGTGTTAATGCAGTACTACCTATTACTTCCTGCATAGCTACTTGTTAACTACGGACCATTATTCTAAAGTGTTACCGACTTCTTCTTGGTGTCAAAGTCTGAAGGACAACCTCTTTAGGCAGTGTCTATAGATGATGTAGCTTCCACTTCAATCTGAACCAATGAACACTTTCTGATCATCACTTTCAGATCACATCTGAAATCGCTGAAAATCACCCATGCATACATTTCAGCTACATTTCAGTGTAGGATTTTAAATAATAAGAAACAACACTTTTAGTTAGAGATCGTATTATAAATGAGGGCATGGTAGAAAAAAAAAGAAGCTGAATAGATCTCCAACCAGCCAAATGAAAGTTTCGGTTCAGTGGTGTGTGGAGACAAGGAGAACTCACTGTCCACTGACAAACACATGATGGGGTACCTCTGGCTATTTATGGATGAAATATGATCTGTTCTTACAGGCAGTGTGTGGGAGAAATATTTGTTGTAATGGGCTTTCAGTTGCAGTAAGTGCTGCTGATTATATACATTAGGCTACATTGATGTTACTGATTTAAAACAATTATGGGCTTCTGGGTAGAACTTACTAAGAGTCTGGCTGTGTTTTGAATGGGATACTAAAATGCCTACTGCACAGTATAAACAGTATACTCCCTAGAGTTTTTTTCTTTTTCTTTTTTTTTTTCCTTCATGTGAAGCAAAGCCCAATATGCTACAATTCAGAAATGCAAAATATCAGAAAATTGCAAAAACAAATTATATAAAGCAGGGTTTCCATCCCATGTGTTCAAGAGAACAGGGCATATGAGCAAAATTGAAATCGAAACGGAAGATGCTTTTATTAAATGTGATAAATTACAGGTGTAGATTGCAAAACAGAACACTCTGACGAACTTCTTGTTTGCTTGCAAATGTCAGTGGGTGCTTTATGTCTGAAGTGACAGTGAGTCAGACAGTTCTGGGACAGGCTTTGGCTCCGGCATTCACAGTGTCCAGAGAAACTTGAGATGCTTTGTGATGCATAGTCCAATAATATTTTTCACAAATTTGCAAAAAACACTCTGCATACAGCAAAAATAGTATGATGGTAGTGTGCTATTTCGATATAGCCTTTGAGTCTAACAGTTATGGTGTTTCTGTGTATGAAATACGGCTCCATGAGGCCAGCTAACACCATAAATTATACCGTATCCTGATTTTAACTACTGTTAATGTCATATGATTATGATTCACTGCAACCTAATGCATGTTCCCTTCAGAAACTCCAATAAAGATAAAGAAAAACAATGAACAAAGATAGTATTCACTGGAAAGTCCCCTGGGCTGAACAGTTCTGGTTGAGTGTGCTCATCTTTGACACCTCCAGGATTGATTTGTTAAGATCAGGAGATAGTAAGTCTCAGAGACCTATAGAGATCCACAGGACTCAAGTTTTTAATAAACATCTGTATATCCACCATCCCCCATTAGATTAATAGTATTGAGTATCTATTATGTAAAACTTATCATGCAAATGAAACATTAAAATTCTCTAATAAACTATAAATAACAGCAATCGACCAATCAGAACTCAATATTGTAATGCGCTGCGCACAGTCAAGCATGTTTTCGTCGTTAACAGATAGCTAAAGTGAGTTGATTGTAAGGGGTCTTTGCTAAAGTTGCGTTCAGTTATTGAGAATGAATGCAATCACCTAGAGGTGATAACACACACATTCATATTCTAGCAAAATGTAGGCTACATGTGTTTATTTGTTTATGCATTTATTTAAATCTGCACAAGAACCATTCAAGCCACAGCTAACAAAGACTGTACCGCTAACCGCTTAAAAGCAGCATTTTTGATGGAGTTTCTGGCTGTTTCTATCCAGATATTTAGAATAAAAGGATGCGTGCTGTATATGCGTCAGTGAGGGATGAGATGCGATACAGAGAGAGAGAGAGAGAGAGAGAGAGAGAGAGTTCCATTCAGAAATGATCACCCTATTCTTTTCGTTATCAAAGATCGTTAGAAGATTTCATTAGAAGAACTTTGGAGCCCTGAAAAATGTGGGGCTGAAAAAATAATTGTCATTTGGAACACATTAGAGTTACTTTTATTTTTTCAAAAGAAAATCTGTTGACAATGATTCGACTATAAACACTTCAGTGAATACACTCCCTCTGAAGAGAGAGATTATGTGCTTAGTTATACAAAACTACAGTCATATAAAAGATTTCATGAATACTTTCATGAATACTTTTTATTCTTTAATCAAAAAAAAAAAATTTATAATAATTGTGTATATAAACAGATATTTCCTCTTTCCACAGTCTACATCAGGACTTTTTATTTATTTATTTTTTAGATTCTGTCTGTTTGGTCAGCCAGTGGCCTTTTGGGATTATTTACAAGGATTTTGAACACTCTCTCACACACTCACACACACACACATACATTATTCATAACTTTGCTTGAATGCCAACCTCAAATTTTACCTTCTTCTCAACGTTAACACTGTCAGGCACAAATATGACACCAAGAAAACAGCAAAAAGAAGAAAAAAAGTGTCAATACCTTCCCATAATTTCACTCAGGGTCTGCTTGGGATTAACCAGAGCCCATTTTGAAAACAAATTAAATCTGTTAGTCCCTCTTAATCTTGACCATGACAGTCACCGAGTGTCAGGATTCAGATTTTTTTTATTCATGAGTCATCAAGTTTCTGTGCTTGATCGGCTTTAGTAAACTTCATTTTCAGAAGTGTAGAGGCGGCTGACATGATTCTGATGTTTCATGCGGCCTAGGTGCTTATAATTGCATGGTTATGTAACTCAAGAGTGTCTCATTGAGAAGCCTAAAGCATGGTGCTTTGAGAGCAAAAGAGAAAGTCCATAGCAAAGATTCAAAGGCTTAGAAATCAAACAGAAGGGCCTGTTATCTGGAGAGGATGTCTGGGAATGTTGAAATTCTCGTTTCTATCATTTGTGATATTCTTTTTGAAATGCATGCTTTCCTTTTCAATAGCTGTCTGTGTGGTGCACCTACCACAATAACATAAATGTGACTCGTGTCTTCTGTAACTGGTAATCATCCCATAAGCACTTTAATGCACAACACACAGCAATGATAATTACCTGATTTTTGGAATAAACTTGATTTGCTAATTTGTCAGAATTGGAACAGAGTAGAATTTTGGATAATTAGCTTAGCTTAATTATTGTTTTGAATAAGCATGTTGTGCTTTGGTGTTATGACAGTTGTGTTAGTGTTAGTTGACAGCATCTGCCATTGCAGCTAAATGTCAAGTGTATTTCCAAGAGAGAGCTTCATGTATGCAAGATGAAGATTTTTTCCTTATGACTTAATGGTGAATAAAATTTAACACCAAATCAGTACAAATATAAATTGTGAAGTATTAAGAAGGACATACTTTTAACCCTGTAAAGCCTACTGGATCCGTTTTAATACACAACATTTTTAGGCCTCTACATTTTTAACATAATCAAAACTTTGCAGAAAAACCTGTTGTACACAATCTACTACATGCCTACATCTGATTGATAGTTTATACTTTTTAGCTAGTAAAAGTCTTTTTTAAATGATTGTAAAAACGTCCCCCTTCAGGTCGTGGTTCATGTTGCTGTGAAAACTAATTTTTAATAGTAAATGTAAATGTAAGAATAACTTTTAAATTATTAGTAATGAGTTGAACATTTACTGGACTGAAGCAACTTATATTTACTTGATTATCCATACTTTCTCATTCATATTTTAGAAAAATCATGTTTAAGGGTATACGTTTACACGACAACAATGTTTAAAACGGAGAAGTTTTTCCTTTGAGTTTTCCGCGTACAGACGACACCATTATCAAAACGATCCCCGTTCACACGGATCCGCGAAAACGACTAAAAACGCTGTATTCTGCTGCCAGGCCATTAGATGGCGATGAAACACTATAGACTGAACACGTAATACATGACGTCATCGTCTTCAGAGATTCACGTTTTTGTTGTCTACACGGAGACCGTTTTCAAAAACTTGCTCTTTGAAACCCATTTTCACAAGTTTGTGTTTTCAGGCACCCAATATACGGCATATTGGGTGCCTGAAAACACAAACTCGTGTAAACAAACAGGCAAAACGCATAAAATGTTTTAAGTTTTTAGTTGAAAACCGTGTCGTGTAAACATCCCCTTAATCTGAGCAATGCACAGAAATCTGTGCACAAAGCATAAACTTTATGAGACCGCCCATACATTTCCATAAATCTGAATACAATTCTGATCAATTTTGATTGCATGGAACATTGGGATTAGATGTTATCATACATGCCCTAATAATGGTCAAATCCTAACAGCAATTAGCAATGCTGATATGGCCATCTTGAGCAATTACAGGCCAAACTTGATAAAGTCATGATTTCATAATGAATGACTTCTCTTCTTTAATGTCTTCCTACATCGACTCCCTTCTCCCTGACCACATGAGGCTGCGGAGAGTTTCTGGAAATCAGTGCAAGATACTGCTGTTTATAAGCACTATAATGTGTTTCCTTAGAGTTTATATGGGAATAATGAAGAGATTCTATAAAGATTAACAGAGTTAGGAAGGATTAGAGAGAAAGGTCGGAGGATATTATCTCTGGAACTCCTGAAACAAATCATTTGAAAAGTAGCTCATAATTTAATACAAACGACCTTCATATAAAGACAATGATGACCTTTCAAAAGATTAAATAACATGCAGACAGACAATGACATGAAAGATTATTAAATACAGATGAAGAGATATTAAAAAAATGGGTAGTGGAAAAACAAGAGGGATACAGGAAGAGGGGAAGAAAGATGAATTAGGATATTTAAAGTATAGATTTTACTTTTCGTACTTCCAGGGGTTGCTGAACCATTTATAGATATGGGATTCAGGTGTGCATTTGCATTTGCAGTCTTCCAAACCCTGCTGTGACTTCAACGTGTCTTATGTTTCCTCTAGACAGCAATGAGATTAAGACACTATGCGGGAAGGATACAAAATAGGACTTTAAACTGAATGAGTTTTTTTTTATTATTATTTTTTTTTTATCTCATTTAACAAAGTGTCAGGGAAACAGACCTGGTTAACTTTCAGTTTATTTTGAATATGGAGCTGGTTATGTGATGCAAACGTCAAAATGCATTAGTTTATAAATCATGCACTATAGTAAATGTGACATAGCATAGTATTGTGGAAGAAACTGCTTAAAATACTTGCCCTTTAAGTTTTACTGCATCTAATGTTCATTTCATCTGTGTAAGGCCCGCCCAATCGGTCCGACGACAGTTTCCGATAAGCTGGTGAAGGTTTGTGTGTGTTACTGTCTTTTCAGCGTGACAAAGTAATTTAATTTCAATTAAACATTTATCTGACTCCATTTTATCACGACCTCGAATTTAGGTTGGAATGCCAATTGGTTATTGGTCATTTAAATAATAGTTTAGCAGCACATTTGATTATTCTATTTAACTCTTTACTCTTATTATCCTCGTTCACTCGGGTGCCAAAGTCGCACAGGGTTCTCTCACCGGCCGTTTAATGCGGGCCCACGATCACAAACTCGCCAGTCTGATCAATAAACCAGAGGTTATGGCTAAAGCAATTTAACAGTGCCGCCAAAGCTTGCTATTGTGAAAAGGTACCCATGTAGCCTCCTACAGTCGCCTATATAACAACTTAGTTAAAGCCCAAACAATAACCAGAAGTTATGGCTAGTACATTAAGATAATGCCACTCCAATGCTTGCTATTACTTCAATAGTATTTGATCTATTCCCCTATAGTTTTAACTAAACTAAATTGTTATGCGCCTGCATAACAATTTAGTTAAAGTCAAGCAGTTAGTCAGGAATCTAGAATCTCACCAGATGTGCCTCACGCTCCATCTAACCTGAGACCTAGTACACTCAAAGATATGTTGGCTTTAATTAACTTTTTTATGTCAACAGGTGGGTTACGTTGGATTTATGTAACATTATTTATTTCAATAAACTTAAGTTAATTGCATAAGGTTAATCCAACGCCGTTTAGTTGAATAAGGTTAACATTTTGTCCAAAACAATTAAGTTAAGTTCAATTATCCTAAAATTAATATTTTTACATTCAACCAAAACAAATAATCAAGTTTCATGAGTTTATTCAATGAATACATTCACTTTTTCTTTTTTACAATTTTGTTTACATTTTTACAAACATTTCCAACATGAACATGTACAAAATATTTACTCTGTAAAGACTGCCTTCACTTTTTCAAGAAAAATAATTGTTAATTAAATAATAAATAATTAAAAATAAAAGCATGTTGCCTTTACATTTACATTTAGTCATTTAGCAGACGCTTTTGTCCAAAGCGACTTACAAATTAGGACTAAATTAAGCGAGTCACCCTGTAGAGGCAAGAAACAACGCAAGAAGGGCTCAAATTACGAAGTTCAGGCATTGTTCAGAGTAGCATAAGCCTGATAAGCGAGGATTTAAAGGAAAAAGGAGAATTTTTTTATTTATTTTTTTATGAGGTTAAGTACTCGCGTAAGAGATGAGTTTACAGCTGTCTTTTGAATGTTGTCAGGGATTCTGCATTCTGGATGAGGGTGGGGAGATCATTCCACCAGCAGGGAACTGTGAATGAGAATGTTCTGGAAAGTGATTTTGTGGCTCTCTGTGATGGAACCACGAGCCGTTGCTCGTTGACCGATCGTAGGCTTCTGGTAAGGATGTAGACTGGTAGGAGTGAGTGAAAGTAGGGGGGAGCTGAGCCTGTGATAGATCTATGAGGAAGCGTCAATGCCTTGAGCTTGATGCGAGCAGCGAGTGATAGCCAGTGCAGAGAGATGAACAGAGGAGTGACGTGGACCCTTTTTGGCTCGTTGAAGACAAGACGAGCTGCAGCATTCTCTAAGTGAAAGAATTTATCAAAAACGTATAAATGTGTTCTGTGTATAAATTTATCAGTTGTTAAAAACAAGACTATTATTCAAAGGAATGTAACATGGTTGATATTGAAACAAAAGTACTGTAACAGTCAACAGTGCAACATTATAGAAAGAGCAGAAATGGACCTGACCTGACCTCAGATTACAGGAGTTTATTTTTCAGGCGTAAATAAGACCAAGCATTTACGAAGAACACACATCTGCACATTGTTCAGGTTGTTATGTATTTAGATGCCTTAAATCATGATGCCAACATCTTTGTAAGGGTCTGTAGCCTCTGCCCCTTCATGTCTGACCACATAGATTCCTAGGGGTGGTCTTGCGTATCGAGGTTAGGGCTTCATAATGTTCAACATCCTAAAAGAAAAGAGTCAAATACAAAAAGAAACAATTAACAACAGATGAGGAGTGAAAGGGGCAGTTGGTTTTAGAGAAACATACAATAATTTAATTTTTTTTTTTTTTTAATTTTCCATGCATTCCTTCACAAGGTTTGCGGGGCCCTCGTCCAGGTAAACGGCAAGTGCTTTCAGGATGCATTCACGTTTTCCCAGTGGTGTCATTCTGAACAATGAGACAAATAAGCAGTGTTCAGAAGAATTAACACAAATGATCCCAAAGTTAAACCCCTCTACAAGAGCCAAAAAAATTATCATGTGCAACTGCATCTGTGAGAGCCTCAAAATTCAGAGAACCAGTACAAGAAAACTAATAAGTGGTTCTAAACTAAAAGCGTTGCTACAGAAAAGCTATTAAATAATCTTGGATGTCAGAGCTGTTCCAATTGTAGGTGCATAAATCACAAATCTGATGCTGCTGAGAAATAGGGTAAAGCGACGAACAAGCTCTGAAATTAAAACTAAATCATTACATATTGACATTCCAGAGCTTGTATACCAAGCTTCAAGGGATACTTCACCCAAAAATTCAGTCTTTTTTTTTTCTGTCCCAAAGTCTTTTTTTCTTCCTAGGAAATTTAATTTTGACCTGTTTTTCTTGCTCATTTCTGTCATTACAATGACAGTCAATGGTGAGTTCTTCTTCCGAAGGTTCAATTCCATGTGACTTTTGAAGCTTCAGAACAGGATCTTACCGTTGACTTATTGTATGGACAGAAACGAGCAGGTCAAACTGGCCATAATTCACCTTTTTAGTTAGAAAAGCGAAAAACAAAAGGGATTCGGTGACATGAAGCTGAGTAAACAATGACTGAATTTTCATCTTTGGGTATACTATTTAAATCTATAGTGAATTATTGTCGGATTTAAAATGATGATGAATTTAGCAGAACATACCAGATCCATAACTGATAGGATGCTTCTGATCTTCTGTGCCGCTGTTCCTCCTGTCTTTTTGAAATTTTTGAGGAGCTGGGTTCAGAAATGATCAAAAAGGACAAATCAGGTTGTTGGCTGATAAATTTGTGAGTCTTTACAATATTATCATACACCAACACTTACAGTATTTCTTTAACAGCATTTACCTGAATTACATCGAAAGGACTTAAATTTATAATTTGGAATTGCATACAATAATCATCCAAGTAATTCATCACAGCTGACATTACATTATAAAGACTTCCCTCTAAAGAGTGCTGGCTATCTGTTATTAAATTCAGCGATGAAACGCAACTCTTCGAACATCTCATGCCTCCTGTGCGTAAATGTTCTGTCCATCAGCACCTTGATAACCTGCATAAATCAAGCATAAGCGGGACCACAGCGAATTCCATGTTTTAAAACTGTGTCTGTGTCCATGTACCAACCTGAAGTGTTTTTAAAGCTTAGATCTGGATGTACTGTACTTAACCCTGGACGCAGATTTGCAGTAACAATGGATACAACGTAATCTACTAAAGTTAATCATTTCAGAGTAAGTCAGAATAAATCCAAATGTAACAATTTATTATGTCAGGTAAATATATCATGCCAATTACATAATCAATTCAAAGATAATCAATACAAAACATCAAATGCATCAAAAAACATTTAATGATCTTTACGCAGTTATTGAATGGAAGTGAATCAACACTTATTTAGTTTTTTTTAAAGCTGCTTTACAGCAGAATTGAACTCCTGTTTATCCCTGTAAACATGCTTTGAAACAACCTGTACTGTATAAAGCATTATATAAATAAAGGTAAAAAAGGAGGTCCACTGAGACAGGACAGGCCTAATACTGCCATATAAAGGGGCACTAAAATAAAATATAGACTCCCACTCAATCATTACTCATGATCCAGTAGAAGTGTGTGGTGGTGTTTGTGTCTACAGAGACATTGTCCTCTGCCTGTGTTCTTATTTTATTCTTCTGTTGCTGTGGGACATTTGGGTGTATCGTCTGTGTCTGAAGATTGGGAAGCTCCGCTAAGTTGTCGCCCTGATTTCTCTACACAAATACAATTTGCTAATGTTGCTAGTGCCTTATTAACTGCTATCTGTAACTCGACAGATTCATTTTTATGATGACACGTGTAATTGTTGTTCATTAGCGAGCTAGACTGAAGATGGATAAACTCACTCGCAAATTACAGCCAGTCATAATTATTATTTCATTTTTATTATTTCAAATAAATGCTGTTCTTTTGAACTTTCTATTCATCAAAGAATCCTGGAAATAAATTGTACACAGCTGTTTTCAACATTCATAATAATAATTGTTTTTTGAGCATCAAATCCGCATATTAGAATGATTTCTGAAGGATCATGTGACACTGAAGACTGGAGTAATGATGCTGAAAATTCAGCTTTGATCACAGGAATAAATTACATCCTAAAATATATTAAAATACAAAAGTCATTTTAAATTGTCATACTGTAATTGTCACCAATTTGTACCCAATTTGTGGGAAGTGACTCCTGCTTTCCAGACTCGCATGCATCTCCACTAGAGTTTCAGAAAATATCTCAACAATGTCTCAAACTGTGCTCAGATTTGCTGAGATAAAAAGTTTGCAATGAAATGTCAGAGATCTTAAAGGAAAGTTCACTTAAAAATGAAAATTCTGTTATCATTTACTCACCTAGTTGTTTCAAACCTGTATGAATTTCTTTCTCACAAAAGAAGATATTTTGAAGAGCTGATGTACCCCATTGACTTCCATAAAAAATCCTATATGGAAATAGAAATTCATTGGTTTTTAGGCTTAATAAATGACAGAATTTAAATGTTTAAGTGAACTATTCCTTTAATAGGAACTGAAGCATACTGTAAATGAACTAAACTGCTATCCAGATTCCTTACAGTTCAACATTCTTACAGTAAATGACAACTGTCTCATTTGTTTTTACCTTACCTCTGAGGCAAAGTTAATAACGATTAAATAAAGTAGAGATCTTTAAGTTTTTTGAGTTGTGAAGGAGCATCCTCTGAGCAATAAAATCCTCCTCCGTAAGGCTGGTACTTAAGTCTAACCCAGTAGGCATTAGAGCTGATGTACATACACTGTAAAACACTGTAGAGCTTTGCACAGTAGCATTTATACATTTGCCCTTAGCAAGATGCCTCGAATGCAATTACTGGAAATTACAGAGCCACTATAACAGCTAGAAAACCAAATGATCATTTCCAGGGAGGCAGTGATTGCAAGAAGCCCCCCAAACAGCCTTCATGGGAGCCAACGGAACCGAGACAAAGATGCAGAGATGGTTATAATAATTACACTCCTGAGAGTTTATGGATTAGCTCTCCGAGAAAAAAATGGTGACACCATATTGATAATTTTCTAATCCACATGCAAAAAAAAAAAGCTAATTACTCATCACAGAAAACCTCAATTACTCAAGCTCAAAGGAAATTTAACAGTGTGCAAGCAGACATAAACAGACAGTCACTGTCAATAATCATCTCTATTTTGGCACACTTTTAATGTTAAAGGTGTAATTTTCTTTAGATTATAAAAACTTACCTCCTCTTCCAGTTTAATATTCAGTCATTTGATAGCTCTATCACATCTAACACTCTATCAAAACATCGCTCCATTTCTTTGAGTCAAGGAGGTCTATAATACCTGGAGAGAGCTTATCATTATCATCCCCATTCATCTCAATGGCAGCCGCTCGGCGGGGGCTGGTCCCACTGGAATTACACAATTTGAATCCTGCCATTTTTGTGTCGCAATTATGTTTAGTTACTTTTAGTTTGTTTATCGTCTGTTTCCTGTTTCCTTTGTTTTAGTTTTCCAGCCAGTCATCTGTTACCATTGATATTCATTTAATTATCGCAGCTGCTTATTATTGGGTTCGTTATCATTGAGTATTTAAAGAGATAGTTCACCCAAAAATGAAAAAGCTGTCATCATTTACTCACCCTCAAGTTGTTCCAAACCTGTATGAATTTCTTTCCTCTGTTGAACACAAAAGAAGATATTTTGAAGAATATCGGTAACCAAACAGTTGAAGGAACCCAATAAAATATCTTCTTTTGTGTTCAACAGAGCAAAGAAATTTATACAGGTTTGAAACAACTCGAGGGTGAGTAAATGATGACAGCTTTTTCATTTTTCGGTGAACTATCCATTTAAGTTCCTTATTTCCTTTCTGTCTTTGTCCGGTATTGTTGGTGTTTGCTATGCACTCTGTGTCTCGAGTTGTTTATAAAGTTTATAGAGTTGCTTCTGTTAATAAACCCTGTTGCTATTTTGAATTGTAATAGTAGATTGTTCAACTACCATCATGGTATATAGACCCTGGACTAGCCTACAGAAAACACTAAACCAGGGCTGCGTTCAGCCCCGACAAAACGTTGCACAACGTTTTTTAAACAGAAACGGTGATGCGTTGAACACACTGTTCTGATGACGCAAGAGTTGCAACTATGGCAGCTGAGAAGGCCATTCTTTGTGTTCTTTGTGAAGAATTTTCGGAGCCTGATGAAGTCGGTATAAATATGTGTTTAATACTACAAAATATGCCCGATGTTACAGTTACTGCACTTGCCGCCCAGAACAAAAGAGAACATCCCAATCGAGCGAAGGGATTGCTGAAACTGAAATGGAAGCACATCTTACCTAATTCAGACTAAAACACATCTATTTAGCCTCACATACTGACTTTATTTGTAGTTCATAATGTTTTAATACCCTGTATTTTCTTTCTCATTTTTAGGAAAAGCACTTAATTACCATTGTTTATTTCTATACTAAATGTCATACACTTGCAATGAAGCTAACAATATAAACAATTACATCATTATGTTGATATCCTATATTTTTACAATAAAACTTACGACAAACATGTCTTCTAAATATCCTCAGCTGTTGCGTATACCGAGCTGCATCGAACACATTTGTAAATTACTTTCCTTGAACCCATTGTGCGAGTTCACTTTAATACCACGTGCTTTATATACATGTTGCTGCTGATTGGACTTTAGTTCTGACACACCCACCAAACAAGAGAAAACGTATCTCAAACCCCGTTGCACACCGGTGCACACCGTTTCCAGGAAACATGACGTTCAAGCCGGAAACCGTAGCAAAACGTTGCGCACCGTTTTGAACTTGAACGTGCCCCAGATAATTTGAATGCTGAGCAATCAATCTCATTAGCCGCTTTCCGACCAAGTAGTTATAGGAACTTAGTTCTAGGAACTGTCCACTTCTAAACAGTTCTAAGAACTACTCTCCCCCAAACTCGGTTTTGCTGTTTGCGTTCGCACTGGCCAAGTGGCCATAGGAACTGGTAGGAGGGGTAAGGGAGTGACGCAAGCATGGTGACTTTTATTTTGACGGCGCGACGGACCTTTATTTTGGCGGCGCTGAGAACGCCAGAGCAAACAATGCTTGCATTCTCTGTGTTTATTAGTTAGCAATCTGTCTAACAGTACTGTTTAATATCTTATTAGGTAGAACTGTTATAGAAAGTGGACAGTATATGAAAAAAGGTTATTAGCCTATGCCGTGTGGTTGATGTCCAGTGTTGCTAGCTGGGCAGATAAACATAATCATGTTTGGCTTGGTCCCCTCAAAGTTGCGTTGGATTTTCTCTTTAGCATAAAGGTTTAGAGACCCATCTATCACTGTTTTCCATGTTTGTATAGTTAGTTTATGGAGTAAATATATAGACTATAATATGTGTGTGTTTACATTCTAGCTGTTTTAAAAATGGCGGGTGCTGGTGTTCCGCGTGCGTTCGGTCAATCAGCGTACACTAACGTCACGAATAGTTCCTATAGTGCTGGTTTAGACCCTACTCTGAAGTAGGACCTAAATTAGTTCCTACAAATGGAGTTCCTAGAACTAAAATCGTTCCTAGTTCCTGCAGTGCGAACACGCTGACATCCGGGTACTTTAGCCAATAGTTCTAGGAACTGTGAAAAGGTTCCTCCGGTCGGAAAGCGGCTATTGGCTGCAGGATCAGCAGAGGCCAATCAGCTTGCACCATGCGGTAGTGATTTGATTGCTTGCAGATTCCATGTAAAGGACCAATCAGCTGACTGAACTAGATAAAGTTTTTATTTATTTCTATATTTAATTTAAATTTAACCTAAAAGTTTATATTAATTGTCAAAATATAATTGCTTACATGTATATAATATACATATATAAAATAGGGATATAATATAAATAACAATTCATATAAATAATATAGGCCTAATATAAATAATAATTCATATAAATATTATAAATAATTAGAAGCAAAAAAGGACCAGTATTACTACTTTCCTGGGTAGCCGTTACAAATTGACAAGCATTTAAAGTTACCTGGGAAATCATGTGACTTATGATTTAAAAAAATATGTATAACTGTACACTCTGAAAAATGCTGGGTTATTTTTTCAACCTAAACGCTGGGTTGAGACTGTTAGGTACGGAAGCTGTGTTGATTTGACCCACTTTGGGTTGATAATTGTTCGTAATCAGTAACCCAACAGTGCTGGGTTGAATTGAGATGTAAAAGAGAGCAGGCACGTCACACAAGTTAAAATAATTCTCTTAAGTGAATTTTTCGCTGCATGGCATGAATTTGTGTGGAAAATACAAGAAAACTAATCAGAGCAGAGAGAGAACTTTGAAACTGACTGCAGCGAGGAACATATTATTTTAAAACTGTTTTTTGTTTTATCTCACAACAAAATCGAGCGGTGACTGATTAGCGGGAACTGAAAAAATCAGAATGGCACTTGAGAGGAGTGATTAAAAACACTTTAACCTTGTCGATTCGCTATAATACACGGTTTATTCCCGACTTTCAGTGTTTATCACAGGCTTTGAGTCCATGTGTTTCTTGGCGGCACTCAAAGCTTGGGCTTTGGCCGTAGTGGAACTATTTTCATTGGGGAAAGAAAAAATGAATTGGTCATAAACATAAGTTATTCAAAATTAATTCAACAATGTTCAGTGAACTTTTAAAGCAACTTTGTTTAACTCTATGAGCTTCATAACAGCGGATTTGCCATTTTTTTGTGCACATTTTATCATTTATACACATGTACACATTGTTTTTACTTTTGCTTATATATTTTTCATGCTTATCAATAAATTTCACTGCTGATTATTACTGTAGCCAGTGTTGTTAATGTAGTCATTCAATGTGCGTTGAAGTGATTTTATTTTACTCATTTTGGGTTCATTTTAAAGTTTTAAACCTTTCTATAAAATAAACGTCTTAATGTAAGTATCCAAAATACGTTTGGGACCAGTGTAACAAAACAACCAACAATAAATTGAATCAAGCTTTCATCTGTGGTATTTGCTGCTGTAGTGGCGTCCACGGGCTGTTGACTAAGTAAGTGATTCTGATATTGCACAGGGAGCCAGTTGGAGATTAAATCTACTGACGTTCAAACAACTGCCCCCTCTAAGAGCAAAAATCTACATGCAAATCATAAACATGCCGATGCTCATTTTTCCAAGCTTCCACCTCCAGCAGTGCAGGCACTGTTATTTTCTTCAAAGAGAAAACATCAATGGTCAACAACACCATGCTGACCAATGCCTGCTTGTTATTCTCAAGCTAACAATCTAAGCAAGCTCAGATGCATCATCCCCAAGCCTTTAGCGAGCCTGCTTCTCGGGCTAGTAAGCATTATAGCTCACTTTTTTCGGACGAGGAGTGGGCCCAACCTCAGTTTAGCCACAAGACTGAGGTTTTCCTAATAGCCACAAGAGCCAGGCTCCCAACCCATACTTTAAATTCCCTCTGAAAAAAAAAAAACGTATTGTACCCCAATGAGGGAGTAAGGCGAAGACGGGGAAGCATGGAAAGGGGGCAGAGAAGACGCATCCTTGCTCAATCACTCTCTTCTATTTTTCAGCATCCAGATCTGTGTTACTTGATTCGCTTCACCCTCGGTTCCTCAGAAGGAGAGCTAGCTTAAGCCACACTCACCTTTTGCTTTTCTCCCCAGGAACTCGTTCCTGGAAAGGGCACAGATGATTTAGGAGTGGAAAGGGGGGGTGAGTTTAAAAAAAAAATGTATAGCACCCAGATGTGTGTGTGGGGGTTATTTTTTAAATACAGTTTTGTTTAACCACACTCACTTTTTGCTCTTCTCCCAAGGAACTCATTCCTAGAAAGGGCACAGAAGATTTATGAGGAACTTAAGGGAATGTAAAAGGGGGGCGAGAGCTTGGGCCTCAGCACTGCTCAACCACTCCTCTTTCTTTGCCACAACCACAGCTCCCCAGTCTGTGTACGGCTTTTTCTTATTGCGCTTCCTTTGCCCCCCACTCCTCGGAGGCAGGGGCGGATTTAGTGTATTGTGGGCCCCAGGCAAAATATAGGAATGGGGCCCTTTACCAACACATTTACCTGGATCAGGTTTTCTCTGTTGTGATGCTTGCTGCTGCACAGCGGTCTGTCCCATAGTTGTCAATTTTTCTACATTTTTCTTGTAGTCTACATGTTATAAAGGCTTTTATTCTTGTTTTAGACCCCGAAATAGCAACAGTAGGCTATATGGTGAAATCATACGTGGAACTGTCCGAGCGGTGTGGTGTGGCTTAGAATTGTCAAATTATAATTTTCACCCCAGTGCAGTTACAGTATTCAAGTTTAAACAGATTATAACAGTAGGTATAGGTTAACTTTATTGTCCCCAAGGGGAAATTCTGCTTGGGCACAGTGCAGAGTTGCTTCATAAAAAACATCACAAAAGACATCACAAATCACAAAACACATCGACAAGAACCTGAGAAGCATCTACATATTGTACTTCACAAGAAAAAAAAGAAAAAAAAACAGAAGAAAAAAGGGCATTGTTGACATCACAGTTTGATCACTGATTTAATTTTCATAGCCTGTTTCATAATTGTGTGATCATACAGGCTCTGTATAGGCTCATAGTCTCTCCTCCCTATAATTTTCATGGCTGTTTTGTGCATGTTGGCAAGCTTGTTTTTCAGCTTAATTGTTAAGTTGCCAAACCATGCACTAATTCCATATCTGATGACACTCTCCAATATTGCATGGTAGAAGATCATCATGATCTGACTGCTCACACCATACAACCTTAGACGCCGTAGAAAATAAAGCCTCTGCTGCAGTTTGTTGCACAGGTTGTCAACATGTGTATTCCAGCAAAGAAGACTGTCGATGTGGACACCTAAGTATTTGTATGAGGACACCTGAGTTACTGGTTTTTAATGACCACTGGCTCGTGGTCTGTAACTTGCCTCGGGTCGAAGACCATCTCTGGTGTCACACCATTTAACGAGTCTATTTACCACCATTTAATGTGTCTATTTCATCTTGGTACACAGAGGAGTCTGCATCCTTGTACAAAAGGCTCAGGATCACGGTATCATCAGCAAATGTCATTATATAGTTGTTAGAGTGTACATTCCTACAGTCAGTATTAGCGTAGGTTGGACACTAGGTGTTGCTTTGGGGTAATTTTCTCTGCGCAACTCCCTATACACAATAACGCAAATATGTAATTCTATTAATTTTTATTTAATTTAACAAATTTAAATAAAAATTAAAATCAATGAAAATTAACTATAATTTAACACACTTAAATGATTATTTCAACCAAAAAAGAAGTACAAATTTGCTGTGCATTTAATGGGGTGAGTTACTGTGCACCCGTCCTCTACTTGGGTCCTTCACAGAACACGAGTGAATGCCAAGTGAATTAAGTTATAGCTTGAGAGACATGATATTTTCATTTGCTACCAGTAGGATACACAAGGCGCAGATGGTTGTCGTGGTAACGAACACCACATCAACCGCGTGCTGAACGCGCATCCCGTATATAAAGCATTTTTAGGGGGCCCTTGGATTTTGGGGGCCCAAGGCGGTCACCTACCTTTGCCTAATGGTAAGTCCGCCTCTGCTCAGAGGGGAAGGCCTGGTAGCCGCACTCGTCTTTTGCTCTTCTCCCGGGTTGAGGGAAAGGGTGTAGATGACTTAGGGGGGCCTGAACCCAGCGAGGGATATACTTCCCAAAGGCAGCCGACTGCGTTCTCGCTTCTATGAACCTGTCCAGAACCGTCTCAATGGCCGTGCCAAACAGTCCCAAAGGCGAGACAGGGTCATCAAGGAGGACAGTTGTATCTGACTCCTTGATCTCTGACAAATTATGCCAGAGATCTAGCTCTCTGTCGCCACCATAGCAGCCATGAACCGACCAATAGAGCGGGCCGCATTTTTGGTGGCACGAAGAGCTAGGCCATACCATAGACTGTAAAAAAAGATGAACAACGCACTTTCACTCTCTTCCATTGTAGAAGAGTGAAGCCGCCAATGTCCCAATGTGGCGCTGACATCTTGTGCTGATTTGGGTCCTGATTCTGCTCAGCACTGAGCGTGATGTGGAGCCGCGTTATCAAGGCCCACACTCTCGCAGAGACGTTTAGTACAGCAGAACAACTCATTATGTCGGTGTGAAATAAACAGTTATGGAAATGTAGAAATTAAAGTTGAAGCTCCAATCTCCTCCTGAAAATCCCCCAAAAAGTCTGTTGGTGCCTCAGTGACTACTTCGCTGAGAAGCTGTCAATCACAGCTGTCAATCATGACGTCACACTCCCATTTTTATAGCAGTTGTTTAGTTTGCCTCACGTCCCATTAGACTACATGGAGAGGGCGGGGTTTATGACCTATACTGGGACCAACCACCTAGATCGAGACACTTTGGCTTCACTTTTCAGGACTTGTGCGGCACGCTTGGGCCATACGCAGTTCAGAGACTGCCTCAGGAGATAAACCCTTCCCCTGATCAAGGTCTTTGAGCAGATCTGCTTGGTAAGCTTGCAGTACTGCCATAGTGTGCAGAGCTCCACCAGTCTGCCCAGCCGCAGCATTTGCTCTGCCCACTATCCTTGATGTTGTGTGAACCATGGTTTAGAGGGCAGTACGGGAGCCTTCAGAATGAGGATGTCCCCGGTGAAAAGGTAATTCCCTAAATTCCTTTCCACCGAGACATCCACCCATAACCCCGCTCTACATTCGAATAACTCGAAGCCAGATAGGCCGCACAGCCAGAGTATGGATGTCTCCACACACCTGACATCTCATTGTGCAGGTCTGGGAGAAAGGGAAGACTCACCGGAGCTGCACACTTACAATTCAGCAGATATCGTTTATCTAAACGACCTTCCACAGTCTTGCGCTTCAAACCGGACTAGTTTAAACTCTGGCTGTGGCATGAGTCATAGGTTTCACCAGCTCGTATTCAGCGGTTTGCTGCATCGAGCTGGAAACAGATCTATTAAATATATCCATTTCTACTGACACCACATCTATTATATCAGAATCACAGCTTGCTTTCAAGTTCAAGTTTACTTGAAAGGGAACAAAGATATTGACAATATTCAGTTTCAAATTCGACAGAGGGCTCCGTCTGCGTGGGGTTGAATGATTGCATTCACTTTGCTATTCATGAATATGTCATCAAAATAAGCATGGGGAACTCTGAGCAATTGTGAAGTAAAGCAATACGTTTCAGAGAAATAGCAGTGTTCTGTGGAGTTGGAAAAATCATGCTGACAGAGAAATGTTCTTTTCTGTGGATCACAAACGATGAACATATAAAAATGTTTACACACTCCTTTCCTTACTGTAACACCATAAATGTGATATATTAAAAGTCATGTAATTTGTGCGAGGAACAGATTTAAAAAGTTGTTAGTACAAATATCTTTATAATTTCTTCTGTTTTTATGGCATGCAGGTATACTGTATATGCAATTCAAAGTCACTCTGGAATAAACGAGTTAAGGTTTTAATCTTACAAATTGTATGATGATGTTCTTAATCAGCATCTTCTTGTCTATGCCAGAAAAGGTTCTAAATTGAACTATAAAGGGTTCCCAAGGTATCATATAGTGAATTTATTTTTAATTAATATTATACAATTTTATGAACTAAAAAGCTTGTAAACATACTTTATCACAATCATTTATTTTTAAATAATCCATTAAACATGAAAGTATTTTCTGTGGATCACAAACGATGAACATATAAAAATGTTTACACACTCCTTTCCTTACTGTAACACCATAAATGTGATATATTAAAAGTCATGTAATTTGTGCGAGGAACAGATTTAAAAAGTTGTTTTTAAAGAATGACTGTCATCATTCATGAAAGTATTATGCAATAATTTAAGACATTTTTCCTTATATAGAACCTTTTTTGGCATAAAGTGTTCTTTAAAATTGAGTCAAGAACCCTATGGTTTCTTTCCATGTAGAATTATTTTGAAGTAAATGTCACTCCTTGTGATAATTACATTTACAAAATATCATCTTTGATATTTATCAAATATCAAAGAAAGCATAAAGAGAGTATAAAAGAATGTCCTTAATCAGTGTTATGCAATAGAATGAAAAGTTTGCCTTTTTTTAAAGATTTTAGTAAATTCTAAAGCCACAATCTTAGTTTGAACTAGTGAAGCCTCAAGCCTCAGTGGGAATATGTCATTTGCGTCTCAGTTTCTGTACTTGGTATAGGTGCAAAACAGCACAAAACTTTTTCATTCCACGTAGAATAATTTTGAAGTAAATGTCATCCCTCTCCTCATGAAAATTACATTTACAAAATATCATGTTTGCAATATTTCTCAATGGCCAGTGAGGTGATGATGTTATAAGGATGTTTAGATATTTCTACTGAAATACAAGAGAAAGATACAGCTTAAGAACTTTTTGCGGCCCACTTTATAATCAAAGAAAACCAAAGAAAGCATAAAAAGATTATAAAAGAGTGTCCTTAATCAGTGTAATGCAATAGAGTGAACAATTTTAAAGCCACAGTCTTAGTTTGAACTATTGAAGCCTCAAACCTCAGTGAAGAAGCAATATGAATATGTCATTTGCGTCTCAATTTGTGTACTTGGTATAGGTACAAAACAGTACAAAACGAATTGATGAACCTCTTGACCTCAGTTCATTTTAGTGTGGTGGTAAGATGCTGACTTGTGTGTTTTTACAGAGTCAATGGATCATATCAGTTCATTTGAGAGGTTTACGTATAGCAGCATTCATTACAGTAGATATTCGCCATGCTTGCAAAGCAGCTCAAGAGTACCACAGACACTTTTTTTATTTAAGAATAATTTGCCTTCGCTTCCCTCTGCGGATAAGAGCACATCAAAGCATCCCATTCATTCGATATGCGTTTTGCAACAGTGAGGCTGTTGACCGTTAAGTTCAAATGCTAATGGCTCAGAATCCGATTATAGTGGAAAATTTAGATTAAAGTGCAAAGGAAAGAGGGGAAAATAAAAATTTGTCTTTAATGTTTAAGCATGGGATATATAATGGCAGTTTACTATGTGCCATTGTGGTTTCTTTTAACATTCAGTCTGGAAAGGGGTGGCAGGGTTAAGTAAATTTAATCAAGCCGCAAAGATGTTGGATTTGAAATTACATAACCATGCTGATTGAGCATATTAAATGGAGAAGTGCAAGGGGAGAAGTGCATGAAGGAAAAACTGCAAGAAAAAAAAATTGAAAACTAAACACAAAAATATGTATATATTTATATCTAAATTTAATGTTTATGTAATTTAATTTTATTAAAATTCCATCCATTTAGGTTACTGTTTTAACATAAATGCATAAAATGAATGTGATGCATATTTGTCAGTCATATATAAATGAAACAAGAATGAGATTTATGTATTAGTACTAATAAACTGAATGTTATAAATGCAAAATAACCAGGTTTATATATTTATCATCATTAAAAACAATCTATAGCTTGCGCGAAAGCTCGCCAAATTTGAACCATGATCATACTTTTAAAATAATTAAATTTAATCTTTTTTTTCTCACAATTAACAGATCTGAATAAAATCTTCCACTTAATCCTCCTCACTCTCCTCTTGGGACCTCGCAGTGGTTCTATCTGCCCTGCAGAGTGCTCCCTTTTAGCCTTTGCAATCAGTGGAGCTTAAGTTCCTGTCCATGAAGACAGCGCTCCTGACCGCTTTGGCCTCCATCAAGAGGGTAGGGGACCTGCAGGCATTTTCGGTTGACGAAGCGTGCCTGGAATTCGTGCTGGCCAACTCTCACGTGATCCTGAGACCCCAGCCTGGATACGTGCCCAAGGTTCCCACCACTCCGTTCAGAGATCAGGTGGTGAACCTGCAAGCGCTGCCCTCAGAGGAGGCAGACCCAGCCCTGGCACTGCTCTGTCCAGTATGCGCCCTCTAGGACCTCAGACCAGCTCTTTGTCTGATATGGTGGGAAGCTGAAGGGAAAGGCTCTCTCCAAGCAAAGGTTGTCTCACTGGATTGTGAACGCCATTGTCTTGGCTTACCAGACGCAAGGTTGACCATGCCCCCTTGGTGTGAAGGCTCACTCCACTAGGAGTGTGGCTTCCTCTTGTGCTCTCACGCATGGCGCCTCACTGACAGACATCTGCAGAGCTGCAGGCTGGGCGACACCCAACACATTCGCGAGATTCTGTAATCTCCGAGTGGAGCCAGTGTCCTCTCATGTACTCGCTACCAGTGGGCCGGTAATAGGACCCGCTCGGTGTCATCGCTTGCTGCGCCATTCCACTCCGTGGACTGGATGTGTGCGCTATTTCACTCAGATGAGTTCTTCTTTCCAAGACCCTTAGTTCCTCCTACACTGATGATGCCGTCACCCCTCATGATTGGCTAGGTTTTCCATGTTTTTCCCCCGTTGTCGACCCCCACATGTGTATTTCCACGGTAAATCTCCTTCGAGCTTGTGTTTTCCCTCTCTCTCGAGGTTGAAACATTCCACCCTGCGGGCTGGATACCTCTGAGTCTTCCATAGGTCATATGTGTATTCTAAGTCCTCCCTATGGGTAGGCATTGTTTTACATGTTCCTCCTGGGATATGTTACCCAGTGTACCTTGGTATTCTTGCGTTAAGCCTAGCCCTTCGTCCGTGCTAGTCTCACTACAGGGAACTCAGTCTTGCGCAGGGCACTGGAAGACAGCCGATGTGGCGTGATTATACTGGGACCCCTAATTTCGTCAGTCGCTGACGTAACTCGTAGTGACTGTACGAAAGGGAACATCTCGGTTATCCATAAGCCGCTTTCCGACTGGAGGAACCTTTTCACAGTTCCTAGAACTATTGGCTAAAGTACCCGGATGTCGGCGTGTTCGCACCGCAGGAACTAGGAACGATTTTAGTTCTAGGAACTCCATTTGGAGGAACTAATTTAGGTCCTACTTCAGAGTAGGGTCTAAACCAGCACTACAGGAACTATCCGTGACGTTAGTGTACGCTGATTGACCGAACGCACGCGGAACACCAGCACCCGCCATTTTTAAAACAGCTATAATGTAAACACACAGATTATAGCCTATATATTTACTCCAGAAACTAACTATACAAACATGGAAAACAGTGATAGATGGGTCTCTAAACCTTTATGCTGAAGAGAAAATCCAACGCAACTTTGAGGGGACCAAGCCAAACATGATTGTTTATCTGCCCAGCTAGCAACACTGGACATCAACCACACGGCATAGGCTAATAACTTTTAGCTAATAATTTTTTTCATATACTGTCTACTTTCTATAACAGTTCTATCTAATAACATATTAAACAGTACTGTTAGACAGATCGCTAACTAATAAACACAGAGCATGCGAGCATTGTTTGCTCTGGCGTTCTCAGCGCCGCCAAAATAAAGGTCCGTCGCGCCGTCAAAATGAAAGTCACCGTGCTTGCGTCACTCCCTTACCCCTCCTACCAATTCCTATGGCCACTTGGCCAGTGCGAACGCAAACAGCAAAACCGAGTTTGGGGGAGAGTAGTTCATATAACTGTTTAGAAGTGGACAGTTCCTATAACTAAGTTCCTGTAACTACTTGGTCGGAAAGCGGCTCATGTAACCCTTGTTCCCTGAGTAGGGAACGGAGACGTTACGTCCCTCTGTCACAACCGCTGTACTGCTGGAATAGCCTGGAGTTCAGTCTCGGCTCCTCAGCGAGGATACATAATGCAAGATTGCCACCGCTCCTCCTTTTATACCCACGCTATGGGGCGGAAATCGCGGCATGCAAATTCCGTAGACACAAGGCATTTTCATGCCAAAACTCGAAGGTGATAGGCTTCTAAGCGAAACCCCCAATTTCGTCAGTCACTGACGTAACGCGTAGTGACCGTACGAAAGGGAACAAATTCTTCATGCCTTAAAATAGCTTGAATGCAACTCTACACCCTTGGAAAAAAACATTTAAATATGTCAATTTGATGATCAAAGGTGAGTTTTTAGGGATAAAATTATTGACTAAAATTATTGACTTTAACTTTAAATGTAATATTGAATCACACATTACAGTTAAATTTATAATCAAGAACTTTACATGCTGCGCTTTAGTTTGTCAGTCAACACATCAAAAGAAGTGTACTTTAAAGCATGGCAAAAGATTTATAAAACATAATTATTTAAAATGTTAAGATTTTAATTTGACATTATTACAAAGTGCACTTTTAAAAGTGTATAAGTATGTTAAAAAACAGTCATGAAATTGATCTCTCTTTGTGAACACTTTTATTTCAGAATATTATATTATCCGCAAATACAGTTTGAATTTCTGTAGAAAGTTAGCAACTGCATTTGATCTGGTAAGAATGTCTGAGCTTTTATTATGATATATCAAGGGTTCAAGGTCTTGCAGGTTAACATGGTCCAGTCAGGCCTAGCCGGTTGATGCCGTAACCACACCATCTGACAACAAAGAACACTTTTCTCCATCGACTGCCATTGAAAAGTATAGCTTGCTATTTCACGAATGGGCTAATCAGCATTATCAGGACAGCTCTTTCCAGTCATGCAAGGACAGCTCCTATGTACTTGAATGGTGAAAGAAAAACTGTTTTGTCAGTGTCACATTTGAATAACATTTCAAATCAGCCAAGAAATCTGACAAAAAGGTCTAAACAAGATACTGTAGTAACCGTACAAATGAAAGACAACCCCATTAGGTTATCTTTGCTGACAGTGAACGGTCAGGATCAACTGCACATGTGTGTTTACAGACGGGCACAGTTCCCTATTTACAGCCCACCTCCTAACATCAGCACCTGTCCAGACATCTGCCTCCTCTTCTCCTTTACTGCGCCCCAATCCTCCTCGATACACGTCTTCTGCTGTCTCAGAGCATCGCTGACTACACTGATACACTCCAACTTATTCTGTCTCTCCTTTTAAATCTCATATGGCACTGCTGCTTTTAACAGTTCAATAGGTTTCAACAAGCTGTTATCTAATTGAACAGTACAGTTTTTATAAACCCCTGAGGAATATTGTATTGCTCAATAGCTCTTTCACAAATTAGTTGTTCTTTCAGAGAGTTCTTAGTTTGTATGTATTATTTCACTATTTTTATTGCTCATACTTATGTGATTTGTTGTGCTATGCTTTTAAGCAACTGTCCGTTGTTATGATTTCTGGAAGGTGGTGAAAAAAACCCATAAACCTGATGAAGAGATTTAATATCTATATGAGACTTGGGCCATTTAACAACCACCTAGACACCACGCTATAAACTCAACAGTTTTGGAAGGAGTAGAAAATATAAATAGTTAAAGTAATAATCCTGTCATTTGAAATTTTAGTTGAAAAATTTAATGGAACAGTTTATTGAACTTTTAGGCATCTAAAAACAATTGCACATGTGATTTTGTAGAGTATCATATTTGATCATTCAGGCTTCTATGGCTCATATATTAGTGAGAATATGGAGCTCACACGCGAGGAGGAAAAAAAAAACACCTCAATTTTATTCAGAGGCCCAAACTGAGCAAAATATGCAATTTCGAGCAGTTGCCCCAAAAGTAAGATGAAATTGTGATAGATTATGTAAATCAGTGAAATCTTTATAACAGTTTTGCAGACTACTCGCATAGAATGCATATAAATATCAGCTGTCATTCGATATCTTCCATTTACAGTGAGGAAAATAAGTATTTGAACACCCTGCTATTTTGCAAGTTCTCCCACTTAGAAATCATGGAGGGGTCTGAAATTGTCATCGTAGGTGCATGTCCACTGTGAGAGACATAATCAAAAAAAAAAAAACAGAAATCACAATATATGATTTTTTTTGTATGATACAGCTGCAAATAAGTATTTGAACACCTGTCTATCAGCTAGAATTCTGACCCTCAAAGACCTGTTAGTCTGCCTTTAAAATGTCCACCTCCACTCAATTTATTATCCTAAATTAGATGCACCTGTTTGAGGTTGTTAGCTGCATAAAGACACCTGTCCACCCCATACAATCAGTAAGAATCCAACTACTAACATGGCCAAGACCAAAGAGCTGTCCAAAGACACTAGAGACAAAATTGTACACCTCCACAAGGCTGGAAAGGGCTACGGGGAAATTGCCAAGCAGCTTGGTGAAAAAAGGTCCACTGTTGGAGCAATCATTAGAAAATGGAAGAAGCTAAACATGACTGTCAATCTCCCTCGGACTGGGGCTCCATGCAAGATCTCACCTCGTGGGGTCTCAATGATCCTAAGAAAGGTGAGAAATCAGCCCAGAACTACACGGGAGGAGCTGGTCAATGACCTGAAAAGAGCTGGGACCACCGTTTCCAAGGTTACTGTTGGTAATACACTAAGACGTCATGGTTTGAAATCATGCATGGCACGGAAGGTTCCCCTGCTTAAACCAGCACATGTCAAGGCCCGTCTTAAGTTTGCCAATGACCATTTGGATGATCCAGAGGAGTCATGGGAGAAAGTCATGTGGTCAGATGAGACCAAAATAGAACTTTTTGGTCATAATTCCACTAAACGTGTTTGGAGGAAGAAGAATGATGAGTACCATCCCAAGAACACCATCCCTACTGTGAAGCATGGGGGTGGTAGCATCATGCTTTGGGGTGTTTTTCTGCACATGGGACAGGGCGACTGCACTGTATTAAGGAGAGGATGACCGGGGCCATGTATTGCGAGATTTTGGGGAACAACCTCCTTCCCTCAGTTAGAGCATTGAAGATGGGTCGAGGCTGGGTCTTCCAACATGACAATGACCCGAAGCACACAGCCAGGATAACCAAGGAGTGGCTCTGTAAGAAGCATATCAAGGTTCTGGCGTGACCTAGCCAGTCTTCAGACCTAAACCCAATAGAGAATCTTTGGAGGGAGCTCAAACTCCGTGTTTCTCAGCGACAGCCCAGAAACCTGACTGATCTAGAGAAGATCTGTGTGGAGGAGTGGGCCAAAATCCCTCCTGCAGTGTGTGCAAACCTGGTGAAAAACTACAGGAAACGTTTGACCTCTGTAATTGCAAACAAAGGCTACTGTACCAAATATTAACATTGATTTTCTCAGGTGTTCAAATACTTATTTGCAGCTGTATCATACAAATAAATAGTTAAAAAATCATACATTGTGATTTCTGGATTTTTTTTTTTAGATTATGTCTCTCACAGTGGACATGCACTTACGATGACAATTTCAGACCCCTCCATGATTTCTAAGTGGGAGAACTTGCAAAATAGCAGGGTGTTCAAATACTTATTTTCCTCACTGTATATGTCTTGGTAAGATGATGTTTAAATGCTTAGTTTTATGGTCAAAGCTCTGTAGTTTTTATTGTGAGGGCAAAACTTATAATGCAATGCAATACAATGGGGATTGAGAGATGAACAAATGTATCATATCTGAGATTTTTCTAAGAAATTATGAATGAATAATTAAGTAAATCTAAGATGCTTCAGTCCAGTAAATGTTCATCTTGAAATATTGCTAACAATAAAAATTAGTCTAATGATTATTTTACAAAAATCTGTAAAGATTTCACAGCAAAATAAGTGAACCACGACCTGAAGTGGGGCGTTTTTATAATTACTGGAAAAGTATAAACCATCAATCAGACGACGGAAGGCTTAGATTGTGTGCGACAGGTTTTTTAGTGATCTTGTTCATAATTTAGAGGCCTTCGATGGCATACACTCACCTAAAGGATTATTAGGAACACCATACTAATACTGTGTTTGACCCCCTTTCACCTTCAGAACTGCCTTAATTCTACGTGGCATTGATTCAACAAGGTGCTGAAAGCATTCTTTAGAAATGTTGGCCCATATTGATAGGATAGCATCTTGCAGTTGATGGAGATTTGTGGGATGCACATCCAGGGTACGAAGCTCCCGTTCCACCACATCCCAAAGATGCTCTATTGGGTTGAGATCTGGTGACTGTGGGGGCCATTTTAGTACAGTGAACTCATTGTCATGTTCAAGAAACCAATTTGAAATTATTCGAGCTTTGTGACATGGTGCATTATCCTGCTGGAAGTAGCCATCAGAGGATGGGTACATGGTGGTCATAAAGGGATGGACATGGTCAGAAACAATGCTCAGGTAGGCCGGGTCATTTAAACGATGCCCAATTGGCACTAAGGGGCCTAAAGTGTGCCAAGAAAACATCCCCCACACCATTACACCACCACCACCAGACTGCACAGTGGTAACAAGTAGGGATGCAACTAACGATTATTTTGATAATCGATTAATCGGGCGATTATTTTTACGATTAATCGATTAATCGGTTTATGTACTTATATTTTAGTTTTGCCCATTTTTTTCCAAGTAAATTATTAACAAAGGGTCCTTATCATTCAATATAGACTTTTTAGAGATTTTAACCATTTTGCATTGTCATATCCTCATCAAAAACATACTTGGAGTTGTGTTTTATTATGTGTTAGTAATCCTTTGTCGAACTCTTCTGCTATCAAAACACTGACCCATACGTACTCTAGCAAATTTCACAAGGAGACTTCAAATGTTTTCACCATGGCAGTCATTAGGGCTCCTAAAGTAGTTTAATAACATCCCGAACAAAGCTTATTAAGAAATCTTGCAGAACATATTTTCACGAAGAATAAGAATAAAGACTACAGTTGCAGTAAATTGCATTTTATTTTATTTTTTCCTGTAAACACACAGCTTATACCTGGGAAACAGCTTTATAGCTTATGCTGTGAAATCAATCAGAAAGTTGAAAGTAGCTTTTTTTTTGGTAAATTTATGGTAAACTTTCGTTCCTACCAAAACATTAGTTCTGAGAAAAAATAATGAATTGCAGAGTTTAACCATCATAGAGTTAAAGTATATCATTTGCTTGTGACAAGTCCAGTCAGTTTAACAGAGAGCCCCGGCCGCGCGCGCGCACTCACCCGAACGCTGTCTTGCTCTCTCTCTCTCCCTCGCGCATATTAATCAAAATCAATTGATACGATGGTATCGGAAAAAAAAAACTCTCCAGTGATGAAATGTTTTCTTTGTTGACAAATCTTGTGCGATATCCTAAACTGCCGAATGCTGCTTCGTTCGATTAGTTTTATCTTCCGCTTTTTTCTTTTTCTTTCTCGAGCTTACTCCACTGCCGCCTGCCTCCGCCATCTCGCTGAATGCTGCAGAGACGCTGTGCGGGAAGCACGTGACATAAAACAAGGCCAGCTATTGGCTATTCGCTACTTCTCCTGCTGTACTGGCTGAGTAAAACCTCCGGTGGCTCATTACTGCCACACTTTGGTCACCGCAGATTTAAAATATGCACGAAATGAGCCGCTTATGGCAAATAAAAGTTATTTAGCAACTAATCGATGACTAAATTAGTTGACAACTATTTTAATAATCGATTTTAATCGATTAAATCGATTAGTTGTTTCAGCTCTAGTAACAAGGCATGATGAATCCATGTTCTCATTCTGTTTACGCCAAATTCTGACTCTACCATCTGAATGTCTCAACAGAAATCGAGACTCATCAGACCAGGCAACATTTTTCCAGTCTTCAACTGTCCAATTTTGGTGAGCTCGTGCAAATTGTAGCCTCTTTTCCCTATTTGTAGTGGAGATGAGTGGTACCCAGTGGGGTCTTCTGTTGTAGCCCATCCGCCTCAAGGTTGTGCGTGTTGTGGCTTCACAAATGCTTTGCTGCATACCTCGGTTGTAACGAGTGGTTATTTCAGTCAAAGTTGCTCTTCTATCAGCTTGAATCAGTCGGCCCATTCTCCTCTGACCTCTAGCATCAACAAGGCATTTTCGCCCACAGGACTGCCGCATACTGGATGTTTTTCCCTTTTCACACCATTCTTTGTAAACCCTAGAAATGGTTGTGCGTGAAAATCCCAGTAACTGAGCAGATTGTGAAATACTCAGACCGGCCCGTCTGGCACCAACAACCATGCCACGCTCAAAATTGCTTAAATCACCTTTCTTTCCCATTCTGACATTCAGTTTGGAGTTCAGGAGATTGTCTTGACCAGGACCACACCCCTAAATGCATTGAAGCAACTGCCATGTGATTGGTTGATTAGATAATTGCATTAATAAGAAATTGAACAGGTGTTCCTAATAATCCTTTAGGTGAGTGTATATCAAATATAATACAGTAGGCTTTATAGGGTTAACTTTGACTCAGATGTTTCTACTACAATTTACTACAAAAGTAAAACAGCTCAGATAATTAGACAGTTTGTATTTGACAGACACACCAGTGATCCTCAAACTTAAATGAGATATTTAGTAACATAACCTATTTTGGACATAAATTGGAACCTCTCCACAGATATGAAAACAAAACAAAACAAACTTGGACACAAACAACTGCACAGCTCCATCTACATCTACAATGCACAATAGCCATAACTTCACACTTGAGTAAGTCATGGCATGGCCAACCGAGCCTGAATATCCCTCCCTCCAGCCTGCTGATTGGCCAGTGGTGTGTGAAAGATCACACAGTGTATGGTACATGTGTCATGCTGCATGTGGCACAAACCCAGTGCATGTCACTGCAGTTACGCAAGACTTTTAGAAACGTAGATTCCAGCGGCAGTGGGTTTTGGCTAAAACCATCGGGCAAATAATAATAGTTATGAAGCAGGGGTGGAAGATGGCTTTCAAAGCTAGCATTTACTGTATATCAAAACCACAAATAAATGATATTTTCACAGTTTTTGCATAATGGCAGCCTTGTTGAAATTATTCTGCTCACAAGTGATATTTACCTCGTTTGTTTTAGTTTTTTACACATCATGTCTTATATTTTCATCTCAAACATGCTCTTCATTGACGATGTTGTCTGCTCTGTAACAAAGAACAACAATTTTGTGTACAAATTATAGGTTGTAGTGGAAATTATGCCACATCTGATTTGTGTTGATTAGTTGAAAGTGTAATATTTCATATTTTAAGCAATAAAATGTATTTCTACATAAAATGCGATTGACCACCAATGAGCCACAATGACATCATGCTACTTTTATTTTAAAAAACAACAACCTCTGATACATAAAATTGCCTGTACTACTGAAACAGCTGCAGTGTCCAGTGATAACAACAGAAGTGGGACGTCTGAAATTTGAGTATGAAATGTTCTGGACTCTAACGCAATGATGTCATGCATCAACAATTCTTCCCATAAGGCACAGACGCTAAACATCCACAATAATACGTGACACTTTACATTCCCATCCTCAGATCAAAACAAACGCTTTGCCAGGCGGTTGAGTATAGCCTTCCTGATGTTATCGCAACTATTAACATGTTGTCCTTCTGATGCCTTAGCCAGCGGATTAGTGAAGGACAGGCGGAGCGGCCGCCCTTGGCTGAAATGAAGCCGGGCTGGGCTATGCTATAGCTGCCCGCTTTGACACACACACACCCGCATAAAAGACCACTAATCGGATGAGCAATGAATGTTGAGTTGAGCTTTTGGACAGTTTGTCCACTCTTCTTGTCCCACATTTTCATGGCTATCATCTATCTGATGATGTTCAAGATGCTACATTCCAGTACAGCTCTGCACTTGTACCTAAAATAAACAAGATTATTTGTGTTTTGAGAGGTTTTTAGGAAGCATTTAGATAAAGAAAATAGCCTTTTGGCCGGTCAATACTTCAATACCTTCAAAACTAGAAACCTAGGATGCACCTCATGAATACTCAGATTAATACTCACTGTAATTCCCGCAATTTGTGTTATTTCATGGTTGGTTGACTGTACTTGAATTTATTGCTATATCAGCTTTAGCAGATACAGATTCAACATTCAACAAAGAATTCAATAAGTAGGCTACACTAAAGAAAAAAAAGTTGTATATACAATAGTTGTATATAAAAGATTATTTAAATGTACTTGTGATAAATATTGTAAAAGTTTTTCTGGGTAATCTCGCAATTGCGAGTTAAAAAGTAACAATTATGAGAATTTAAACTCCCAATTCTGACTTTTTTCTTGCAATTGCGAGTTTACCTTGCAATTCTGAATTTTTTTGCTCAAATTGAGACATATAAAGTCCGAACTGCAAGACAAAAATCGCCGTTCTTAAAAAAAACTTCAGCTCAAAATCCTGTTTTTTTCATGCAATTGCAGGTTTATATCACGCAATTCTGACTTTTTAACTCACAGTTGCGAGCTTATATCTCACAATTCTGAGAAAAAATTCTGAATTGTGAAATGTAAACTCGCCATGCACTTTTTTTTGCATGGCAGAAACAAGTTTGTGGTACAATTGACATTTTGGTGGTTTTTCGCCCTTCAATAAATGTCCATGAGTCAGTCTAGTATGTAATGTCATTTCATAGTTTTGATGATTTATTTAAAAATGTGAAAAATCAGCATGATTAAAAGTGAGTTAGTGTGACTAAACATTTGGTGTTGGTTTATATTTTAAGCTAAATGTCTACATTTTCGGAAGAAAATTTGAGTGCTGCTGTCCCACGCAAAAGTCAATGACAAAAGATTAAAATGTTGTGGATGGCGGGCAGGTTGAGTATTTTTAGCGCATTGCTTTTCAGACTGTCACAAGTCTCTATAATATTTTGGTCTCTATATAACTTGGATCCCTTATTGTAAATCTACAGGATTCTTACATCCATTTCATGACCCGTCATAAATCTGATCACTTAGAAATAGCCTATTATAGCACACTTCTACTCAACAAGCTGCATGCGTTGAGGAATCATTCATGGCTTCAGCAGAAACAACATGGGACGAGTTATGTGCCGAAGATTAATACTTAGGGATAGGGGTTTGTTCAAATCCCTAATCCTATCAGAAATAATAGTAGTGATGCCTGCCTTAGCATCTGTTTTTATGTCGCCGCCTATAATGATGCAGTCAGCCACAGCAGGATGAAATATTACAATGACCAAAATGTCCTTAACATAACTGTCCAGCTCTAGCATTTCATTAGAGATAATAACTCTCCTGAAAGCTCATGTAAATGGACTAAAAGACTACATTAATCATTTCAACATGGAAATGGACCAAAAGAACAAAAGACATGACAAATGCCGCAAACACTCAACGCACAGTTCAAGGACACCCATGTTATGTTCACTTGCATATTAACAGCAATTCTAGCCAGTGTGTAGAAATGTGAAATCATTATCTTAAAAGCTAGGTGATTTGTTCTAGAAACATTTTTTTGTTATGCTGGTTGAAAGTCTCTTCACATCCTAACAGCAATTACTAAGTTAAGTGGTCTAAATGTATAATACATGTATGTATTTCTATTGCACCTTTGAACAAAAGTTCAGATGGCACGCAAGAGCTTGCTAGTAGCCTATACACTGAGTTTCCATTCATTTTTGTGACGAGCTCCACAAATTTCACGGAAAGGAAACCGGGAGAGCAGAAAGCGGCATCCTCTTTGTTTTATTTTATTGCGAGTGTTCACATTTCGAATGATGTCTTACTTTTATCTGTGAGTATTTTAAATAGTTTCTGCTGTTATAATGAGGGGGGTAGTGTGCAGACATTTGTAGCTTTTTCCCTTCGATACCGAACTCGTTTCGAACAGTGACCCCAAAACGGAGGTACGTACCGAACCATGACTTCTGTGTACCGTTACACCCCTAATATGAACAGATGAATTGTTTACAATAAGATCTATAACACAGATCTTATTTACAGAATAGACTGAGTGCATTTTTATTTCAAGCTGACTTTTCTCAGCCTCTTTCACTTTCACTGCATGGAAAACAGTAGCTGGGTCAGTCCATCTCCAGTGTTTCAAAAATGTCACATTTTCCTTTTTTTTTAGCTTTAATAATTACATGTTGATGCAAGTACATCATGTCCTATCTAGACTACAGATGTTGAGATGCTAATTAAATAATCACTCAAACGCTAAACGCAAACAGATGTTTGTTTCATATGTTTTCATGTTTCTCTAGCAAAATATCAAAACATGTTTCCGAATAGTTTTAATGCCTAGTTGTGTTCTTTCTAACCCGTCTGTGTGGACTCTTGCCAAGGCTCATCTGTTTCTTTGGCTTATTAGGCTAGTACTCATTACATTCTCTTCAGGTCTTGAGCAGGAAACTGTTTTTGGCATTATGACAGCTTTTTGATGGAATTACTGAATACAGGTGGAGAGACATGCGTGAGCTGGTAATGAGCCTTCTCGCTGCCACAGAGGGGGAATCATGAGATGAGCATGCTGAAGTTCTACTTATTTTATCATTTCATTGCATAAAGCAAACAACGGTGTGACGGTCAGTGTTCCTTGACAGACCATATATGGACAAAGCATCACTGAACAAAAAGAAAAAACATTTAATCCAGCATACAGGGTTTGTTGCAACCCGGGCTCATTGGAAATACATGACAAAACTGCACAAATGTACCTGTACATACATTTCACTATAGTTTCCATTTGAAATGAACACTTGAAGCAGTAAAATGCAATAATATTTATTACTTTTCACACAAATTATCGGGAAAATTATCGATAAATAGAGTTATTTTTGCATAGTTCCTTGCACAATGCTATGCTATGACCTCAAAACTTTTGATTTGCATGATTTGTAAACTAATACATTTTGACGTTTACATCACATAACTAGCTCCATATAGATGGCTTTTCTGACATAAACTTGGTAGCTCACCTGGTACAGCGTTACACTTGCGAAATGGAGAGCTCGGATATGAGTATTGTGAAACATGAGTCACGACACCGCATAAAAGAGCTTGAAGACTTGTAGTAGAAGCAAGCTAAAATGGCATGGTTGGTTCAGCAAATGTGTTTTTATCTTAGATCAGCTTTTGTTTACAGTATTGGTTAGGTTTAAAGCAAGGTTAAGTGTAAGTGGTACGATAATTTCAAATGCATTAGAGCATTAACCTTTTAGCGCCATTCACAGTACATTTAAATTCTTAACCACCATGATAAGTATAACAACCATTCTGAAACATTATACAAGGAATGCAATATCATTCAGCAAATATGTACCCACATGCTTAGGTGTATTTCAAGTAAATATTTAATGTCAAATGGTTAATTTTGAACTAAATAAAAGTTACAATGTGTACCTTTAAGACAGTTATTCTTAAACCTCAATGCATCATGTTGCCTTTTTTTTGTTGACTTTTCTTTACAATTTCCTTTTATACCGTAGTTCTTCCCTCTTTAAACTGAACATGAGCATTTTTTAAACTTTTATTCTGTAAGATGCCAGTTGGAATTTAGAAATTCTTAGCTTTGATACTTGGTACAGAAATATGGGCCTCATATCTTCTAATAGGAACATTCTCAGCAAAGTTATATCAGAATATTCTAAATGGGCCATTTTTTCTTCAAGCAACACTATGTAACATTTTTAACCTTAAAATAATGTTTCCAAAATCGTTTCAGTGGTTCATCAAGTCGTAACAGGGTGAAAGGCACTTATGCCTCTGCTTTGCGGCCCTCTATCGGCTATAACCGCACCATGTAAGATTGCCAGATCGGGTCGCGTTTCTGTAGTTCTAATGAGACATAAGAAAACTACAAATTTGACTTGCTTTACGGCAAGCGTTACAATAGTCATTATTTAGTTTTTCTTGGTTTCTGATGTCGCAATACATCATGCTTTCATAAAATCATGCATCATACTCTAACTTGTCTGTGGACATCGTTCATTCCAAAGCCGGTGCTGGATAAACAGTGGGCGTGCGTGCGACAGTAGGTTGCGGTAGGCTAAATGATTTACAACAGCGGTAATTGACAATTCCGCTTCCAACCTGTAGGGGGACCGCAGAGGAAAAGTTCCATAGTGTTGCTTTAAGTCACATACAAATATTTCTGTCGTGACAACTCTCGGAATGATTGGCTTGGTAATGGTTATGACGATGTTGCATGTTTGGTCTTGGCAGAATAGATCTGCTACGCTGCTGCTGCTTTTTCTTCTGCTGCTGCAGAGCAAGTACAGGACTTGCTACTGCCAATACATACATGACATGCTGCTGTGAGCAAGTAAGACATGCTGCTGCTGTACAATATAGCATACATGAATTTCCCGTTGCAGATCTATACAGGTGGAGCTGGGGAGGTGGATTGTTTCTGAAAGCGCACTGCACTGCTAAGGCAAATGCTACCCAAATATTTGAAGGTTGAGCAGCGAGCTCATTGGTACGGCAGGAACCAATCAGCTGCGCCCTCTAGATAACGATGTGATCATGAGCAGGCGAGTTAAAGGACCTATTAGCCTGCGCCATTTAGAGTTTCATGACAGAACTTTGTATTCTACTTTGAAGTCAGAATATATGTAGCCTTGTGCAGCCAACCTTTAAACCAAATAAAATACATAATAAAAAACAAAATAGAAAACCAATCAGTGGCCAGACAGTGATTTCAGAATGAATGGAGAACAGATTGCGTCAACATGAACCGAAACATGGTTTTAATAGTTTGAGTTTTCGCTGGTTTTGGCTGTGAGCACATTAGTGATGCACCTATCAGAAACAAGTATTAAAGAGAGCTGTGAAACAAAACAATATGTATTATAGTAATCGTTCACGCTGATTACACAGTGCTTGTTCTTTGTATCTGCTTGACTCATACAGACAGAGAGACAAGCTGTTCCTAAACCTCAGGCAGAGGCTGAAGCATCACTCCTCTGTTTCATTACAGCTGAGTTGACATCTATCAGCCTCCAGAAAGTAGGCCATTTGCACAATTTGGTCATTGACTCCTCCAGTTGTGTATAGATAGTAAGAGGATTTACAGGGAAATCAGTGTACGACCATCTTTATGTGTCTATCCTCAATAAACTATTCACATACACATGATCTGTATGTGCGTGTTTTCAGGAGAATTTAAGGACAGGAAACAAAGAAAGTGTTTGAGAGCTTCTAGTGGGAAAAAGACAGTAGAAGCGAAACTATGTGTTATCTTCTGAGAAGCGAAAGGCAGCTCTCTAGGATACTTGATTCTGATTGGACAGTCGTGGCATTCTGTGGTCAAATGTTTGGTTTAATAACACTAAACGGTATTAACTATTACCCCAGGCAAACAGTTTCCTACTTTGCGGATTTTAGTTTCATGCTTTTCCCTATTTCATTATTTATCTATTGGTATTTATGTCTCAGGGGTTGATTTTTAATCTATTGATGAACTAACAGATTAAATATTAACTAATAAAACATTTGTTTCTTTTGATTACACGAAAGTCACACTGACTTTCTTATAATAAACTGACTTGCCAACTTTTTACATAATTTATTTATGCTACTTTCAAATCTTTTGCAAGGCAGTGGTTGTCAAATTATAACTTTTTTTGCCCATAACTGCCTAAAAATCTACTCACTCATGTCTCTGCAAACATATATGACTTTTTTATCCATGAAGCTGAAGGATGAGAGGATGGTAATTGTAACTCAAGCTCCAAAAAGCACATAAAAGCATAAACATAGTCCATATGTTTCGTGTGCATTATTCCAAGCCTCCTGAATGCTTTATGAGGAAAAACAGACTGTAATTTAAAACATATTCACTTAAAATCTTGACCTGCCCCAGTTTTTATTCTTTTTACATAAGCGCAGAATAACGTTACGCAAAGCTCATTGGTTCTTGCATCTATCGCCAACGCAGTACAGTAAATTTCCATTTTGAAAGTAAAATTATGTTATGTTAATTATGTCAAACAATACATAATGTGATGGAAATGATATTTGGTGGTTAAATTAGAATGATATTTCAGAAACAAATTACAAAAATGATTCTTTTTACTGGACAAATTTAACTGGAGTTTATTTTAGGCCATAACCCAAAAAAAGGAGATTTCCTTTCCTTCCTTTACATGTTCTATAAAACAAAAGGACTGGACATTCTTGTGTTGGCATTAGCTGTGAATGGGAATCTGGAACTTTTTCATAGAGAGATGAGCTGCTAATCTCAATTGTAATGGTCTCACCAAAGAGCTCATAGAAACACAAAGTCTCCTGATTCAGCCCTGAAAACCATCAGCTCGCTCATGAATGCTTTATACTTGTTTTTGTTTTACCACGGTTTCAGCTTCATCCTTTTTCCACTGTTCATCTAAACTTCATGTCTTGTCTTTCATCTTCTCTGTAGATGGGAAATACCTCGGAAACTTCCCCTTTTGTTTCCACGATCCCAAAGGAACACGATGTCTTCATGGGTTCCGTATACACAACCTTCTGTGAGTCCACTTGCTTACAAGTGATACTGTTTATATATTATTTATTTAATTTTTAGCCTTTATTTATAGAGCAGTCAGGAGAGACAGAAAAGTTGAGGGAGAGAGAGAAGAAATGGGATGAGGATTTCTTCATGTTGGTTTCATATGTTTTTGAAAAACTTTTATACCATTTTCAATAAAGGATTACATTTAATGACTCTAAATGGTGTTGCCATAAAGTAAAAAGGACATGTTTTCCCTTACACTTTAAAAACACGTGGAACCATCCTACTCATTATTCAAAAAATAAATATTCTAAAAAAAATAAGATTTTTTTTTTAAACAAAAATAATGAATTATTATTATTATTAACACCATTTGATTTTTTTCCCATCTGTATGTTGGTTGAAACACATGACTGGCAAAATGATGCCAAACTACAAATACTAATACAAACTAAGAAAGTTTTCTTTTCAAGAATTGTATCATTCTAATGAGTCTTATGTCCAATTATGATACCAGGACAGTTTTTAAATCAGAAACTTTCTCATTACAGAAGAGGTGTATTCAAGATATTGTATTTACAGTATGAATTACATTTTTATTGTATGAATTAATAGATACCCATTAAGCAAAATGTACTTCATGTTAGAATAAAAGTACTCAGCTTTGAAAGTATATCCTTGCTCTAGTGGTCCCTCATTTCTGCTAAACTGCTAATTCCTTGAATGGTTAGCTGTGGTTTGCACTTGGGAATGACCTTGAATTGTCTAAATCATTACACGAAACATCCCAAGGTATTGAAAGAGGTTTATTCACATTACAGCATAGCTTAATAAGCATTACAGCTACCAAGGATGTGAGGTTACATGCTTGATGAACTGAACACTGATAAATCCAAATAATAAAACCTAAACCCACATGGAATTTCTGAGGGAAACCATGGCAAATTTTGGCTTACAAATTGACTTCAAAACGAAACAGTTGTGTTTCGTTCCACTTCCTTAAATACAACTTTAAAGTACAATTCTGCTTGCTAATTAAACTACAATTTCAGGTAACACTTTATTTTGATAGTCCACTTTAGACAGTCTACTAACTGTAAGTAAATTTGCAACTAAATGTCAACTAGCATCATTAGAGTATTAGTAGTGTCTGCTTAATATCTGCTAACACTTTATTTTGATGCTCCCCAACAGACAATCTACTGACTAAAAGTAACTTTGTACGTCAACTTATTCTACCAACCCGAACTTTGACCTTAACCTAACAGTCTACTTATACTCGTCACATTATGATAAAGAAGATAAAGAAGGTCTTTAGCAACATAAACATTAATTAAATTAATCAAAAGAATGAAATCCAGTACAAAACAGTGTGTGTAAAACACAACCAACACTAGACAAAGAACTGAGGGCAATATATGACAAAGATAATTTCCTGATATGAAACAGGTGTGAGATAATCAATGAATAAATGAATAACCATGACAACCATTGACAAGGGGGGAAATGGCAACAAACGGTACAAACAAACGGTAATCTCACAACCTGTCATGTTTTCGGTTTTATTTTTAAGGACGCTTTATTTACGTTATTTACGTCTATGCATTTGGTAGGCGTTTTTATCCAAAGCAACATACACTACTTTCAACATATAATTTTTTTTTTATTTCTTGCATTTCAAACCCACAACCTTGGTGTTGCTAGAGCCATGTATTCATGTTTGAGCTACAGCTATTCTGTATTGTGAACATTAAATTATCAAGGGATGTTAGATCAGAACTTCAGAGGTCACTGGCAAACGGAGTAAGAGGACATACAGCAGTTCAAACTGCGGCTTCAAATCGTAAAGTGCCAGAATAAATCACTGCAGTTTTACTTCTAGCCGAGCTGTCAGAGCAATAACAAAACAGTAAAATAAGGGTTGCAGGCAGTTAGAACAAGGAAAATCATACTGCTTGTGGTGGTGACTATTCACTTAATGCATTTCTTTTTTCTTTTTAGGTATTCTGTCACTCTTGGGAAATGGCATCCTGCTCCTTGTTGCGTATCGTAAGAGATCATCTCTGAAGCCGGCAGAATTCTTCATCATAAATTTATCTATTAGTGACCTTGGAATGACAGTTACACTCTTTCCCTTGGCGATCCCATCAGCCTTTGCTCACAAGTAGGCAGATACCACAAGAAATCTGTGCTAAAATATGACCACCCCATTGTATCAGAGACAAAGCCTAAGGCAGCTCTGATGTGCCATTTCACTGACACAGGACCAGTGCTGCCGCAGAACTGCCTAACACTGTGCCACAACGTGACAAACTTTATACAGTTGGATACGGCAGTTGAGTAGGAACGTCTACTGCGATAACCAACAGTACAGTGACTTGCTTGGCATTTTCTCGTGTTGCGGAGGGTTGTGACACGGTGTTAGACTAGCTGTTTTCATGACAATTATACCTTATATCAAAATACCTTTTGACTAGTAACCAAAAGTTCAAATCATAGTCTCTGCTGCACCAAATTAACTGATATAAATAGTGTAGAACATTGCATAGAAACTGTGTCTATTCCTCGTTTAGTGAGATCAAATAATAAATCTACTGCAGGATCTAGAAAAAATCTAATTGTTATTAAACCAGAAAATGTTGCTATTAGTAAACAAAAACAATTTCTAAAGCTAGGTCTTCTAAACATTAGATCACTCACACCTAAGGCAGTTATTGTAAATGAAATAGTCACGGATAATAGCTTCGATGTCCTTTGCCTTACTGAAACTTGGCTTAAACCTAATGATTATTTCGGTCTAAATGAGTCTACTCCATCAGGATACTCCTATAAGCACGAACCCCGTCTGATTGGTCGTGGCGGCGGTGTTGCAGCGGTCTATAGAGATATTCTCAATGTTACTCAGAAAACGGGTTATAAGTTTATTTCGTTTGAAATACTTGTACTAAATGTTACGCTCTTAGATGTTAGAAAAAAATCCATATTATCTCTAGCCTTGGCTACCGTATATAGACCGCCTGGGCCTTACGCTGATTTCCTAAAAGAGTTTGCAGATTTTCTCTCAGATCTATTGGTCAATGTAGATAAAGCATTAATTGTTGGAGATTTTAACATACACGTAGATAATCCAAATGATGCGTTAGGGGCTGCGTTTATAGATTTATTAAATTCCTTTGGGGTCAAACAAAACGTCACCGGACCAACTCATCGTCTTAATCACACACTCGATTTAATTATATCATATGGAACCGATCCAACCGATATAGATATCATTCCACAAAGTGATGATGTCACTGACCATTACTTGGTAACTTGCATATTACGTACTGCTGTAATATGTCATGCGGCGCCGCGTTTTCGACCAGGCAGAACAATCCTTCCATCCACCATAGATAATTTCTCGAGTTGCTTGTCTGATCTGTCTCAGCTGCTGCCTGAACCCAAACAAACAGATGAACTAGAAGAACTAACTAGCACTATGAGCACCATTCTCTCTAGAACATTGGATGTTGTTGCACCCGTTAGATTAAAAAAGGTCACAGAGAAAATTAAAGCACCATGGTACAATAATACTACGCATGTTCTAAAGAGAGAAACCCGTAATTTAGAGCGTAAATGGAAACAAACTAATTTAGAGGTCTTTAGAATCGCGTGGAAAGACAGTATGTCACGTTATAAAAAGGCCCTAAAAGCGGCCAGGGCTGAGCACCTCCGCAAACTAATAGAAAACAACCAAAACAATCCTAGGTTTTTATTTAACACCGTGGCTAGACTAACAAATAAACAGACGTCACCCGAACAAAATATCCCGTTACAGTTTAGTAGTAATGATTTCATGAACTTCTTCACTGAGAAAATAGAAAACATCAGAACCACAATTGTAAACGTTCAATCCTCAATCGCACCTTATAATTCAGCCTCAATTTTCCCCCCGCAAGAACAATTACAGCGCTTTACAACTATAGAACAAAAAGAGTTAAATAAACTTATCACTTCATCTAAAACAACAACATGTTTATTAGATCCTATACCAACTAAACTACTGAAAGAAGTGTTACCTGTAGTAGAAGAGCCTCTCCTCAATATTATTAACTCGTCTTTATCTTTAGGTCATGTTCCAAGAACATTTAAACTGGCAGTGATAAAACCTCTCATTAAGAAACCACAATTAGACCCGCATAATCTAGCAAATTATAGACCCATTTCAAATCTACCTTTTATGTCTAAAATACTAGAAAAAGTTGTGTCCGCTCAACTGGGCTCTTTCTTGCAAGAAAATGATATCTATGAAAAGTTTCAGTCAGGATTCAGGCCGCATCATAGCACTGAAACTGCGCTCGTTAAAATCACAAATGATTTACTTTTAGCTTCTGACCAAGGCTGTTTCTCAATACTAGTTTTACTTGATCTAAGTGCTGCGTTCGATACTATAGATCATACAATACTCTTAGATCGACTACAAAATTATACTGGTGTTCAAGGACAAGCATTAAGCTGGTTTAGATCATACTTATCAGACCGCTACCATTTTGTCTATTTAAATGGAGAAAAATCGATCATAACTCCAGTAAACTATGGAGTGCCGCAGGGATCTGTGTTGGGCCCTCTATTATTCTCAATATATATGCTGCCACTTGGAAATATTATAAGGAAACATGGAATTAGTTTCCATTGTTATGCTGATGACACTCAAATATATATTTCATCACGGCCGGATGAAAACGCTAAATTATCCAAATTGACAGAGTGTGTTAAAGATATAAAAGATTGGATGACGCGTAATTTTCTATTATTAAATCCAGACAAGACAGAGGTAATACTTATCGGTTCAAAAAACCGCCCACAGAACCTCTCACAATACAACTTTGACATCGTAGGATGTCCTGTTACTTTATCCTCTACAGTAAAAGACCTGGGTGTTATACTCGATTGTAACCTGTCTTTTGAAAATCATATTTCGTATGTTACAAAAACAGCCTTTTTCCACCTTAGAAACATTGCTAAGCTACGTAATATGCTATCAGTTTCTGATGCAGAAAAGTTAGTTCATGCATTCATGACCTCGAGACTAGATTACTGGGTAACACTTTAGAATACTGTATCTTACTTACTGCATAACTAATAAGGAATTATTGAAGAACTAATAGGTAATTATTCATTAACTACTTCTTCACTACTGTTAACTACTAAGGAAGATGTGTTAACTAATCAGTATGTAATATATTTTTATGATTGTGTTAAGTATCAGTTAGTTAATCAATAAATAATGAATTCTGTCATAACTCTTGAAGAACTACTACTAATTATCTACTAATTAAGGTTCAAGAAAAATAACTAAGAAGTAACTACTAATGAACAGTCATACAAAACTAACCTCAGATTAGTTTTTATATTTTATATACAGTACTGTGTGTGTCTGTTTTCCTCAGCATAGAATGCCATTGAGTAAATTCATGTTTGAGGCAATGACTGAGGGAAACTGAAAATAGGGAACTTATTAGTAATTCATAAATAATTATCAAATAATTCTTCAGGAATTACTTAGAACCTGGAACAGTATTCTAAAGTGAGAATATAGGGAACTCATTAGTAATTAATAAATAATTATCAAATAATTATCCAGGAATTAGACTACTTATAACCTGAAATAGTATTCTTAAGTGAACATATAAGGAAATTAATTGGTAATTAACAAATAATTATTAGATAATTCTTCAGGAATTACTTGGAACCTGGAACAGTATTCTAAAGTGAGAATATAGGGAACTCATTAGTAATTAATAAATAATTATCAAATAATTATCCAGGAATTAGGCTACTTATAACCTGAAATAGTATTCTTAAGTGAACATATAAGGAAATTAATTGGTAATTAACAAATAATTATTAGATAATTCTTCAGGAATTACTTGGAACCTGGAACAGTATTCTAAAGTGAGAATATAGGGAACTCATTAGTAATTAATACAGAATTACCACATACTTCTGACTCAAATCAAACTTACTGTAAAAAACATATTATTAACAGTATTATCTAAACCTTTGTAAAATAGATAAGTTATCATACATTATGATACATTTTGCTAATTAAATAAAAAGTTTGCTTATTTGCAGATCAATATATAGCCTAGTAAATGTCTGCACTTATCTTTCTTATTAGTGCTGAAGAATGACTAAAACTGGCTAGAAAATAAAATAAAAAACATTGATCAGTGCTTTTTACTTTTCAAGTAATTACCTTTGTACATTTACTAAGGTAATTTTGAAAATGAATAGGCCAATAGTTTATCATTTTACTGGAGTAATATTTTATTGGGTTATCTGTACTTTTACTCAAGTACTTGATTTGTGTACTTCATCCACCACTCCACTGCTAAAATAAAACGGTTTATTGTAGTAACCACTGTGTATGACTGTTCATTAGTAGTTACTTCTTAGTTATTTTTCTTGCACATTAATTAATAGATAATTAATAATAGTTCTTCAAGAGTTATGACATAATTCATTAGTTATTGATTAACTAACTGAAACTTAACACAATCATACAATTCTATTACATACTAATTAGTTAACACATCTTCCTTAGTAGTTAACAGTAGTGACTTAAGTGTTAATAAATAATTATCTATTAGTTCCTCAATAATTCCTTATTAGTTATGCAGTAAGTAAGATACAGTATTCTAAAGTGTTACCAAGGTATTGCTACTGACTTATAAAGCCCTAAACGGCTTAGCTCCAGTCTATTTAACGGATCTTCTGTCGCCCTATAATCCATCGCGCTCTTTGAGATCAATAAATTCAAGGCTTTTGGTCATACCTAGGATATCCAGATCAACCAAAGGAGGGAGAGCATTTTCACATTTGGCTCCAAAACTCTGGAATAGCCTTCCTGATACTGTTCGTTGCTCGGACTCGCTCTCCCAGTTTAAAACTAGATTAAAGACGCATCTTTTCAGCCAGGCATTCATATAATATTGTTAATCTCACAGTTTCAAACTACAATCCGGCCTCTAGTTCATAAATGCCAGAGGAGAACTGGCCCCCGACTGAGCCTGGGTTCTCCCAAGGTTTTTTTTTTCTCCATTAGGTCACCTGATGGAGTTTTAGGACACCATTAGGCCGCTTGATGGAGTTTTTTCGGTTCCTTGCCACTGTTGCCTTTGGCTTGCTCAGTTGGGGATATTTTGGGGATATTTAATTTTATTCTATCAATCAATAAATTCCACTAGAAACAAACTTTGTTGTATTATTTTATTTTAATACTGTGAAGCTGCTTTGATGCAATCTGTATTGTGAAAAGCGCTATACAAATATACTTGATTTGATTTGATTTGACAATTAGAATACGTCTTGTTTTTTTTGTGCTAGTACTGGAATCAGCAATATCTGGAAACCTTTTTTCCATCTCAAAAATAAAAAATATAACAGGTAATTGTGAAATAAATTAAGAAATAGTCTCATTATGATATATAAATTGATTAAAAAAGGAATAAAGCAATTACAAGATATAACATTGTAATTATTATATTAAAATGTAAAATCGCAATAGCAAGAAATATAGTAAAATAAAGTGGTAATTAAAAGAAAAAAATGTTAATTGTTAGTTATAAAAATTACATTGTGAGATATAAAATCATAATTACGAGAAATAAAGTTGCAATTCTGAGAAATTAAGTAACAATTGTGAGACAAAATCCCATTGGGAAATATCAATTTCTAGAAATAGATTTGTAATTGTGAGATACACAATTTAAAAAAATCAATTTGTAATTACAAGAAAATATTATTACTAATAATAATAGTATTCAATTGTAAATTATTAAATTATTCAGTTATTGAAAAAACTGTCCCACATTTGAAATGTTGAGATGGCTATAGTGAAAAATACAGAGGGACATGGTGATGGAAAAATATGAGAAATATTTCAATGCCTATGTGTTCTCTTGCAAATGTTTTGCATTCCCCTGAAAAACTTTGCGTTCCCTTCGCAAAAACGTTTCGCTCTCAAAGAACTCAAAAGGTTTGCGAGCGAATGTAAAGTTTAAAAACATTTGACATATAATTTTTCCTCTCATCTCATATTTTTTTTTCCATCATGTCTCTTTGTAGCTTTGTAGAAAACACAAAAGTACCTTGATTTTCTTTACTTGCCTCTCTCAGTCTGCCAAATGCATAACTGTAAATGTAAATGTCTCTCATTCTCTCAGGTGGCTGTTTGGAGAGCTGACGTGTTTATGCTATGCTGTATGTGGCGTCCTCTTCGGCTTATCCAGCCTGACAAATCTCACCGCTCTGTCATCCGTCTGCTGCCTCAAAGTCTGCTTCCCAAACTATGGTATTCTTCCTCGACGGCTTTCACACCACAATACATTTATCTTCCTCCCAAGCCCCCCTCCCTCCGTATCTAAATTAAGAATCGAATGCAACGGCACCATAAAGGGAAATTCATTACCTTATGGCTTTCTCCAATGTGTTCATTAGATATTCTCCTTTTCATCAGAGTCTCGATGCCCAGTGTCTGTTCAGCTTCTGGTCAATACTCCTATGTATGGACAGGAGCAGTTAGCCCTTAATTAGAGTTCATTAGTTTTGTTGGTTTCAACTTTTGATTGACTTGAAAAGATGAAGGTGTGCGTGGGAGAGAGGAGTTAATTAAAACGGTATAGTTTATCAGCATGTGGGTGAGCTTGAAAACAGAGATTACGATGGCAAAAAGGACAGCAGGTGAACAGATGGATTCTGTAGGTGGAAGAGAAGCAAACACATTTGGGATGCAGTGAAAGATTTTAGAGGCCACGGTGCCAGATAAGATGTGGTTCTTTAACTCTGCACCTGAGAGAGTAATATACAGTATAGTTTGTATTATAAGCAGTGTTGAAGGTAACCAAGTAGCTGGCGAGCACAGAAGTACTCTTTGCTTTGCTTATGGAAGGATCTCATAAGCAGAAACAGTATTTTTACATTCTTTACAAATTTACATTCTGGCTACGGTGTCATAAATAATTGGGTCCGCCCCATCAAATGGGTTTGTGTAAAGCAGAGTAGGGTAGAGTATCCAAAAACTGTACTCAAGTAAAAGTCCAAGTACTTATAGAAATATTTACTCAAAGTAAAAGTACAAAGCTGGTCTGCCTAAAAGTAATAATCGTAATTGTAACTTGAGTAAGAGTAAAAAAATATCCATTGAAAAAACTACTCAAGTAGCCAGTTAGCCACTTCAAGAACCGCTTCAGATGATTCAGTGCGTGCAGGGAACTGAACAAATAATTCAAACAGATTCGCGAACCAATTTAGTCAGTTTTGCCAACTTGTTTGATCAAGTCTTTGTCACGGTTGTGAATTCATTGTTTCCTCTGTGTCTCGTGTCATTGTTGTTTACATGTCTGTGAGTTTGCGTGAGTGGGCGTTGTCCCGCTCACGTGTTTGTTCAGTGCTCCAGCTGCTCGCAATCTTCTCATTCTCCACCTCAGCTGATTCTCATTACCGTTCCCTATTTATACTCACTCACCTCTCCATTCCAGTGTCCATCCGTTGTTTGCCTGTTCCTGCTTGTATGTTCGTGTCGTCTTCCGGGTTGTCGTGTCTACAGTGGATCCCTGTTGTTTCACCGCACCCGAGCACAGACCACCGAGCACCTGCACTCAGCACCGAGCACTTGACCATCGAAGTCCCTGTGTGTCCGAGTCTGAGCGTCTTCCCCTGTGTGGACCGTCCGGAGCTGCTGTTTACTCGCGAGATCGCGACCACGCCTTGAGAGGAACCTTCTTTCCTGAATTGTCTTATTCTGTGTTGAAGTTCCAATAAATATATTGTTCACCCGCAATTGCTTCCAGTTTTGTATCATGACAGAACGGATGGACCAAACGATGGGAGCAGCGGGTAATTCATCGGCTTCCTTAGAGGATTTCATTCGAGTGTGCATCGGCCGGATGGATGCACAGGAGCGCAGCCAGGGGGAGACAGGACGCGCCATCCAGACTCTGGTCACACAGGTGTCCGAGCTCACCCAGCGATTCCATCAGCTACAACCCCCCACTGCGCCAGCACCTCCAGCAGCACTTGCAGTTCCCCCCACACCACCCGTGCCTCTCTCCCAGTCGGAACCCAGACTGCCCACGCCTGAATTATACTCTGGTGAGCCGAATTTCTGCCGTCCATTTCTGACACGTTGCAGTATGCATTTCTCATTACAGCCCAGAACTTTCGAAAAGGAGGAGGCGAAAGTAGCCTTCGTGCTGACGCTATTGACTGGGAGAGCGGCGCTTTGGGGAACTGCAGTGTGGGAGAATCGAGACCAGTGCTGCTCCTCGTTCCAAGCCCTCTCGGCGGAGATGAGACGGGTCTTCGATCGTGCCGTCGAGGGGAAGGAGGCTGCCAGGGTCTTGACTGACCTACGTCAAGGAGACCGATCGGTGTCAGATTATTCCATCGAGTTTAAGACCCTGGTGGCCGGGTGTCGCTGGAACGAGGAGGCGCAGTGGGACCATTTCCTGCATGGGCTGGCCGAACGTGTCCAGAGAGAAATCTACGCCCTGGACCTTCCTTCAACGCTCAATGGACTCATAGACCTGGCCCTGAGAGTGGACGCCCGTCTGTCCAGGATAGGGCAGAGAACAGCCACCAACCCAGTTCCGAGTAGGAGTGAGAACCAGCGGTCCAGCGGCCTGGACACGTTCGGCTCCCACGATCCCGAGCCCATGCAGGTGGGGCGAGCTCGGCTTTCCCGGGAGGAGAAAGAAAGGCGGAGATCCCAGGGCCTTTGTCTCTATTGTGGTGGCAACGGACATTATGCCTACAGCTGTCCAGTAAAAGGCCCAGCCCGATAGTAAGTTTGAGGCTACTATCGGGTGGGATCTCCGCAGGTAAGACCTCATCCACTTCCACCATCCTCCCGGTAAGACTGAGATGGTCAACTCTGGATCACCACTGCACTGCACTCATTGACTCTGGGGCAGAAGGTAACTTTTTGGATCATCAGTTTGCACTTCAATTACAGATTCCCCTTCATACACTTTCCCAGAAGATCACAGTCAACGCATTGAACGGACAGACTTTACCCCCCATCTCCTTGGTCACCGAGAAACTTACACTCATCACTTCTGGAAATCATGCTGAAACCATATCATTTTACATCACTGACTCTCAACTCACACCCATAGTTTTAGGACACCCTTGGCTCAGTTTACACAACCCCCGCATCGATTGGAAGAGACGTACCATCTCAGCTTGGAGCACTGAGTGTCACAGTTCGTGTCTTGTGTCTGCTTGTTCTGTTGTTTCTGTTCCTGTGTTACAGGAGGAAGCGGTGGATTTATCAAACGTGCCCGAGGAGTACCGTGACCTGAGTGAAGTGTTCAGTAAGTCTAGAGCTGCTTCTCTCCCTCCGCATCGTCCCTATGACTGTGCTATAGATTTATTGCCAGGTAAGTCTCCGCCTAAGGGCAAGATTTATTCACTTTCAGTTCCTGAGAGAGAGGTTATGGAGAAATATATTTCTGATTCTCTAGCAACCGGGTTCATCCGCCCTTCCTCTTCTCCAGCGGGGGCGGGGTTCTTTTTTGTGGGGAAGAAGGACGGTTCTCTGCGACCTTGCATTGATTACCGAGGGCTGAATAACATCACGGTAAAGAATACTTATCCTTTGCCGTTGATGTCTTCAGCCTTCGAGAGGTTGCAGGGAGCGTCTCTCTTCACTAAATTGGACTTGCGTAATGCTTATCATTTGGTCCGCATCAGGGAGGGGGACGAATGGAAGACTGCTTTTAACACCCCCAGGGGGCATTTTGAATATTTGGTTATGCCTTTTGGGCTTTCCAATAGTCCCGCAGTCTTCCAGGCACTAGTCAATGATGTGTTGCGAGACATGATCGATCAGTTCATATATGTTTACCTGGATGACATATTGATTTTTTCTTCGTCTCTCCAGGAACATGTGCAACACGTACGACTAGTACTTCAGAGGTTGCTAGAGAATGGGCTTTTTGTCAAGGCGGAGAAATGCGTTTTCCATGCACAGTCAGTTCCTTTCCTGGGACACATCGTGTCGTCTGAAGGTATGCTTATGGACCCTGACAAGGTTAAGGCTGTGGTAGAGTGGCCAATCCCAGATTCCCGCAAGGCCCTGCAGCGGTTTCTGGGATTCGCCAACTTCTATCGGCGTTTTATTCGCAATTTCAGCCAACTAGCCGCACCTCTGACCGCCTTGACCTCTCCCAGAACTGCGTTCAGGTGGTCAGACGCAGCTGAGGCTGCGTTTGCCAAACTCAAGAGCCGCTTTGTTTCAGCTCCCATTCTCATAGCCCCTGATGCTTCACGTCAGTTCGTGGTAGAGGTCGATGCGTCGGAGGTGGGGGTAGGTGCAGTGCTTTCACAACGTTCACCTTCAGACGACAGAATGCATCCCTGCGCGTTTTTGTCACATCGATTATCTCCTGCCGAACGAAACTATGACATTGGTAACCGGGAGTTGTTGGCAGTCAAGTTAGCTTTGGAGGAATGGCGTCACTGGTTAGAGGGTTCAGGGGTACCCTTTACAGTCTGGACTGATCACAAGAATTTGGAGTACATTAGAACCGCTAAAAGATTGAACTCCAGGCAGGCTCGGTGGGCACTTTTTTTCGGTCGTTTCGATTTTACACTTTCCTATCGTCCGGGTTCCAAAAACGTCAAACCCGATTCTTTGTCGCGTATTTTTGATCGTCCCGAACACGAAGCTACTCCTGAGCGCATTTTTCCTGAGAACCTGATTATCTCTTCGCTCACATGGGAGGTCGAATCGAAGGTCAAGAGGGCCTTAGAAGGGGTAACGCCTCCGATCCGGTGCCCACCTAACCGCTTATTTGTGCCGGAGGAATTACGATCAGAAGTCGTCCAGTGGGGTCATAGTTCCAGTCTAGCTTGTCATCCAGGGGTGAGTCGTACCATATTTCTAGTTAAGCAGCGATTCTGGTGGCCCCTGATGGCTCGTGATGTTCACAATTTTGTTTTGGCTTGCTCTAGTTGTGCCATTGGTAAGTCGTCCAATCGACCCCCAGCTGGGTTACTTCAACCGCTGTCGGTGCCTTCGAGACCTTGGTCCCACATCGCTCTAGATTTTATCACCGCCCTCCCACCCTCCCAGGGTAACACGGTAGTTTTGACCGTGGTGGACCGATTCTCGAAGGCAGCCCACTTTATTCCCTTGCCCAAATTACCTTCAGCCAAGGAGACAGCGGTGGCAGTCGTTGATCACGTCTTTCGGTTACATGGCCTCCCGACAGACGTGGTTTCTGACAGGGGACCCCAGTTTGTGTCCAGATTTTGGCGAGAGTTTTGTAAATTACTGGGGGCGACGGTCAGTCTGTCCTCTGGGTTTCATCCCCAGAGCAATGGCCAAACTGAGAGAGCCAACCAAGATTTGGAAAGATCATTACGATGTTTGGTCTCCAAGAATCCCTCCTCCTGGAGTCAACAACTTTCCATGGTGGAGTACGCCCACAATACGTTACCAGTGTCATCCACGGGCCTATCTCCGTTTAAGTGTAGTATAGGGTACCAACCACCTGTTTTTCCTAGTGCTGAGTCCGAAGTCGCGGTCTCCTCCGCCCACGCCTTCATCCAGAGGTGTCACCGTACTTGGACGAGGGCCCGTGAGACTCTCCTCCAAGTGCGGGAACGCACCAAGGCCAAGGCCGATCGCCACCGGTCAAGGCCTCCCGTATACGTCGTCGGTTCCAAAGTGTGGCTTTCTACTAAGGACATTCCGCTCCGCTCCGTTTCCAATAAGTTGGCACCCAAATTCATTGGCCCGTTTTCTGTCACTAAGATCGTTAGTCCGGTGACAGTCCGCCTCAATCTTCCTCCAGTGTACAGGAGGATTCATCCCGTTTTCCATGTGTCCAAAATTAAGCCCGTCTTTTTTGCACGCATTAATCCGCCAGCCCCGGTTCCCCCCCCGCCGCGTCTCGTAGATGGGGAACCATCCTATTCGGTTCGTCGTATTCTGGATTCCAGGCGGAGGGGACGCGGATTTCAGTACTTGGTGGATTGGGAAGGTTACGGTCCGGAGGAGAGAAGTTGGGTTCCTGCTCGTGACATCCTGGATCACTCCCTTATCGATGATTACAATCGACAGGTAAGGAGTTCTGGGAATGCCGTGAGGCATTCCTAGGAGAGGGGGTACTGTCACGGTTGTGAATTCATTGTTTCCTCTGTGTCTCGTGTCATTGTTGTTTACATGTCTGTGAGTTTGCGTGAGTGGGCGTTGTCCCGCTCACGTGTTTGTTCAGTGCTCCAGCTGCTCGCAATCTTCTCATTCTCCACCTCAGCTGATTCTCATTACCGTTCCCTATTTATACTCACTCACCTCTCCATTCCAGTGTCCATCCGTTGTTTGCCTGTTCCTGCTTGTATGTTCGTGTCGTCTTCCGGGTTGTCGTGTCTACAGTGGATCCCTGTTGTTTCACCGCACCCGAGCACAGACCACCGAGCACCTGCACTCAGCACCGAGCACTTGACCATCGAAGTCCCTGTGTGTCCGAGTCTGAGCGTCTTCCCCTGTGTGGACCGTCCGGAGCTGCTGTTTACTCGCGAGATCGCGACCACGCCTTGAGAGGAACCTTCTTTCCTGAATTGTCTTATTCTGTGTTGAAGTTCCAATAAATATATTGTTCACCCGCAATTGCTTCCAGTTTTGTATCATGACAGTCTTTCAACAGAATTGGCTCAAAATAGTGATTAATTTGTGACTTGAGCATCGCTCATGCCCCAGAAAAAAGGGGCCGTGCGCTTGTAATAAACTACGCATTTCTTAACATGTAGTGCATTAAAATAAAGCAACAAGAGGAACGTCGCCCAGCGTAACAAAGTAAAAGTACAGTTCTCTTACGAGAGTTCTCTCGTACTGCGTTCGTAGAACGCTGCGGGAAAAGTCTCTTTTCACGAAATACTGAAGCAAAATTATCCTTAATTTTCATATTTGTAAAACGCATTGCGGCAGTGCACAGCCATGGCGAGACGGCTCGCTCACTCATTGGCTGTTCTGCGGCAACTGCATGAGCCTATCGAGCGAGGGCTGATGCAACATCAGACCAATGAGAGTGCTTCGCGCGCTCCTCGTCACATCCCGCCGAAACGGGTGTGGCCATCCCCTATAAAAGGAGCTCGAGTAGGCTGATTCAACTGATTTTCATCTCTTCAGCGAAGCTCACGCATCGCTGGATCACGGAGAAGCAAGCGTCGTCGAGGCAAGCTTTTCAGCGGGACGAGCCCTTGAAGCCGCTGGCCTTCGCCGCCTTCTACTGCCGTACCTGCTGCGCTTTCCGGCGCTTCATATCCTTTATCTGCTCTGTTCTGTGTGTGTGTGTGCAGTGTTCCCCGAACACTCACCCCTAAAAGAGCCGCGTCTTTTTCAAGATGCCATCCTGTGGCTCGTGCCGAGCCCCGCTCACCGAGGGAGACCGCCATGTTATTTGCGTCTCCTGTCTGGGCGAAGATCACGCAGCGCTCGCGCTCGCTGACGGCGGCTGCCCTCACTGCGAGCTTTTGCCGATGGTGACTCTGCGGACTCGCCTGGCACAGTTCTCCGAGCCTGCGCCCCCCGCCGCGGTGCCGCGCCGTAAGAAGCGCCGCTCGCAGCGGGCCCCGGAACCCACCTCTTCCCGACAAAGCTCGCCGGCTCGCCCGCCAGCTTCACCGGCTTCCCCCGAAGCACTTCCTGATGCTCAGCGCCCGCAGTCTGCCGCCGCTTCATCTGAGGAAGTTGTTTCTGAAGTCGAGTCGGTCGAAAAGGATTCCTGCTCTCTGCTAGCTTCAGGCAGTGAAGACTGGGCGAGCTCTGCGGATCTCACGCCTCCTGCCCGAAAGCCGTCGGCTAGAGCTAGCATCGAGAGGGAGCTCATGCGAGTACTCGCGTTGGCCGCGGCGAGCCTCGGCCTCGAGTGGTCTGCACCGGAACTCCCCTCGCGCACCCGGCTTGATGGTAGCTTCCTCCCTGGTGAGCGCACTTCTCCTGTGTCTAAGCCCGCTCCGTTTCTTCCTGAGCTTCATGAAGAAGTGGCGAAGGCCTGGAACGCTCCCTTTTCTGCACGAACACGTTCGTCTGTATCCCCAGCATTTTCCTCCCTGGATAATGCTCAGGACCGAGGCTACCTCACTCTGCCGCCGGTGGAACAGGCGATAGCAGCCCACCTTTGCCCGCCCTCTGCTGGACGGCGGACTAAGCCTGCGCTGCCGTCAAAAGCCTGCCGCATGACGTCGTCGATGCTCGCGCGGATCTTCTCCGCCGCTGGGCAGGCGGCATCGGCTCTCCACACCATGGCCACGCTTCAGGTTTTCCAAGGCGATCTCCTCCGCAAACTGGACGAGATAGGACCTGAAGCTATCTGCATCGCGGACCTGAGAAGCGCGTCGGATCTTTCCCTCCGCGCTACCAAGGCTGCAGCACAAGCCATGGGACGCTGTATGGCTTCCGCTACCGTAGCCGAGAGGCATTTGTGGCTGACGCTCACGGAGATGGCTGATGCAGAGCGCAACGCGTTCCTCGACGCCCCGCTATCCTCCGCTGGCCTTTTTGGATCTTCTCTCTCCGAGCTCGTGGAGAGATTTTCCGAAGCCCAAAAAGCGTCACAGGCGTTCAAGCACTTCCTGCCGAAGCGCCCCAGTTCTGCAGCGGGCCGTGAGAAACAGGCCCCTCGGAGCTCACAGCCTCAGCCCCCGCCTTCGGCCGCCCCCTCACAGCGACAGCAGCGCAGCTCACGCCCTCGCTCTCGCTCTACTAGCCGCCGCCCCACTCACCGCGGGCCGCGACCAAGGGTTGTGTTGAAGCCGGAAGCCCCAAAGAAATCCTAGCACGCCTAGGAAAGCGCAGGTGTGTAAGCCCCGTTGCGACCGGGCCCTCACCAAAGCGCACCGCTGTCTCAGTCCCAGGAATTGCGACTGCTTCAGCGTTCTCAGCAGAGCACAAGCCCGCACAGCTGCCCGCTTGCCTGCACACAAAAGCCGTTTTTACAGCTACCCAGATAAATCCCGAAAAGAGTGTATTTTCTGGTGTCCCGGCCATGGCCGATGGTGCTATAAATGTAGTGTTGATGCCCACTTCTCTGTGCCCATCTCTACACACAAGCACAGCCCTGCACACAGGGCCCGTACTCATAAGATCGACGCAGTTCGATCGCGCCCCAAACATAGTCAAAGTGCCCACTTCCCAGTGCCCACAAACACTATGTCTGGCAAGCCACAGGCTCCCTGTAAAAACGGGACCTGTGCGCGCCCGCTCTGTTCAAGCAGACAGCGCGGCCAAAGCAGTAAACGTGCCCGGTCCCCGCCCACGTTCACTTGTAGGCTGCATGAGACCTTCTCAGACCTCCCCCGCTCAGATAAACACTGTAGCGCGGTCGAGGATGAGCGTTTTGCCCGCTGTATTACGCGCGCTCCCCGCCTCAAATGTCTCAGGCGTAACGCCTATGCTAGCGCACCCCGAAGCGCCGCCGTCGCACAGCGAACAGAGCGCGCTTCGCATCCAACCCCTAGCCGGCCATGCAGACGCATGGGCCGCGCTTCCAGGGGTTTCGGACTGGGTGCTAGACATTATAAAGAGAGGCTTCTCGCTACAGTTTTGTCGACGCCCTCCACGCTTCACAGCGCGCGTCGAAACTACGGTGAATTCAGAAGTAGCACACCTACTTCGCGCCGAAATATCAAAACTGTTGAGCAAAGGGGCGATACAACATGTATCCCAAGCTCAAAGCGAAGGGGGGCTATACAGCAGATACTTCCTAGTCCCCAAAAAGGACGGTGGTATCAGACCCATACTAGATCTAAGACGACTAAACAGAGCTTTAGTGAAACGCAGTTTCAAAATGCTCACGACCAGCAAAATCCTCGCGCACATTCGCCGAGAAGACTGGTTTATGTCGATAGATCTAAAGGACGCGTATTTTCAAATACAGATAGCGTCACGCCACAGGCGATTCTTGAGATTCGCCTTCGAGGGTCGGGCATACCAGTATACAGTCCTGCCATTCGGCTTGTCCCTGGCACCCCGTACATTTACGAAGTGCATGGACGCAGCGCTCGCTCCCCTCAGACTCAGGGGCATGCGAGTGCTGAACTATTTGGACGACTGGCTGATCATAGCTCAATCACGATCTCAGCTCGTGGAGCACAGAACCATGTTACTCGATCACCTCGAGAATCTTGGTATCATGATCAATTGGACGAAGAGCTCCCTGAACCCCAGCCAAACTATATCGTTTCTGGGCATCGTTCTGGACTCTCGTTCTATGACGGCGCAGCTGTCGCAACAGCGCGCGCTGCGCATACAGCACGCAGCGAGGTCCTTCCGCTGCGGTGCGATTATCCCGCTCAAACGGTTTCAGAGGATGCTGGGCCTCATGGCCTCAGCATCATCAGTTCTCCAGCTGGGCCTGCTTCGCATGCGCCCTCTGCAGTTCTGGTTGAAAGCGCGAGTGCCACGCGGAGCGTGGGCACTCAGCCGATTGCGCCTCAAAGTCGATCAAGACTGCGCAGCAGCCCTGAGACCATGGGCGGCGGGCGATTGGTACCGTTCAGGTGTAAGCCTGGGGACTTCCTCGAGAGTGAAAGTGGTGTCTACGGACGCATCCACCTCGGGATGGGGAGCGCTGCTCGAGGGCAGGCCGTTCTTTGGCCTTTGGTCAGAACGAGAAAAGCTCCAGCATATCAACTGCCTGGAAATGCTAGCAGTTCACAACGCGCTGACGCGCTTTTGTCCCCACATCAAGGACCAACACGTCGTAGTCCGCTCGGACAACACGGCCGTGGTGTCCTACATAAATCGCCAGGGCGGTCTCGGATCCAGTTCCCTTTTCAGGCTGGCCGAGCGCCTCCTAATATGGGCTCAGCGCAACCTGCGCTCGCTGAGAGCGGTGCATGTGCCCGGGACACTCAACCTGGGTCCAGACAGGCTGTCCAGGAACAACGTTCCCACGGGCGAATGGTCTCTACACCCACAAACAGTCCGGCTGTTGTGGCAGAGATTCGGCAGGGCGGAGGTGGACCTATTCGCGTCCCCAGAAAACGCTCATTGCCCCGTGTTCTTTTCGAAGAACGACAGCGCACTGTCCCACAAGTGGCCGCACTGCCCGCTATACGCGTTTCCCCCAGTCTCCCTCCTACCTCAGGTGCTGGAGCGAGTCAGGGAAGTGAAATGCCCAGTACTGCTTATAGCACCGTTCTGGGACAACCAAGCCTGGTTTCCAGTCCTGATGCAGTTAGCAGACTCCGCTCCATGGCCAGTGCCATTGAGGAGAGATCTCCTCTCGCAGGCCAGGGGCTCGATTTGGCACCCACACCCAGAGCTGTGGTCCCTTCATGCGTGGACGCTCAACGGTTACCCGTTAGTCTCACGGATGGAGTGCTGAACACCATCACTCAGGCTAGAGCGCCTTCCACCAGGCGGCTTTATGCCTCGAAGTGGTCGGTTTTCTCCAGCTGGTGTACAGCTCGGGGCCTGTCACCCCTCGATTGTGAGGTGACGGAGGTTCTCTCCTTCCTACAAGAGCTGTTGGACAAGGGCAGATCCCCTTCCACGCTCAAAGTCTATGTGGCGGCTATCGCAGCGTGCTCGACAGCAACGCCAGGCCAGTCACTGGGAAGGAACGATTTAGTCATCCGCTTCCTCAGGGGAGCTAGGAGGCTGAATCCCCCCAGACCTCCCTCAGTCCCGGTGTGGGACCTTTCTACGGTCTTGGCAGCCATGAAAGGTCCCCCCTTTGAGCCTATCCAATCTGTCAGCCTCAAACATCTGTCTTTCAAAACGGTGTTTTTGATGGCCCTCGCTTCGGTGAAGCGCATAGGCGATCTGCACGCGCTCTCTGTGAGTCCAACGTGCTTGGAGTTTGGGCCCAATGACTCCAAAGTCATACTCAAACCTAGGCACGGCTACGTGCCGAAATCCCTCAACACTCCGTTTAGGGCTCAGGTTATTTCCCTGTCTGCCCTGCCGGGATCAAACGAGGAAGGGGACTCGAGCTGTCTTTGCCCCGTTAGGGCTTTAAGAGCTTATGTGTCCCGCTCCGCTGCCTTCAGACAGACGGAGCAGCTCTTTGTCTCGTTCAGTGGACGTTCCAAGGGAACGGCTGTTTCGAAACAGAGTCTGTCCAGGTGGGTGGTTGACGCCATAACAATGGCTTATACCACCAAGGGCCTTCAGTGCCCCTTGGGCATTAGAGCGCATTCCACGAGAGGCGTTGCCTCATCGTGGGCCTGGTCTAGCGGGATTTCCTTACAGGAAATATGTACGGCGGCGGGCTGGGCCTCGCCGTCTACATTCATAAGGTTCTACAACCTAGAAGTTCCCGCCCTGCAGGCCAGGTTGTTTTCGGTTTAGCCGAATCAGCTGTCTAACCAGGACACTGATTTCGCAGGCGCACAGCGCCACCGAAGACTTCACCGCACTTGCAAGCCAAGTATTTTCGGTGTATTCGAGTCAGCTGTCTAAACACGGCACTGATATCATAGACGCACAGCGCCGCCGAAGTTTTCTGGGCAGAATTGTGTAAGACCCATGTTTTTCCCACATTAGCCAGGCTCCCTCCTGCCTATGTGATGTTATATCGCGTCTAGAACGCACCTATTTGGGCGAAAGTGTGTAAGTCCCACATTTCCCACATCAGCCAGGCTCTCCCTGCCTATGTGACGCTGTATCGCGCTTAAGGGCGCATCCATTTGGGCGAAATTACGTAAGACCCACATTTCCCACATTAGCCAGGCCTCCCCCTGCCTATGTGATGTTATATCGCGTCTTAGGACGCAGCTATCTGAGGGTGGTTGTCCCCCCCCCCCCCCCCCCCTCTCCAGACTCTCCGAAGTCTACCGGGTGATTATGCACTGTATACCTGGACTAGCTTCCAGTGGTCGGTGTTTTCTCATCCCAGCACGCACGGCGTCTTACAAGTGGTTCCCGCAGCGTTCTACGAACGCAGTACGAGAGAACTCTCGTAAGAGAACGTACTCGGTTACTAACGTAACCTCGGTTCTCTCTAGAAGAGGGAACGAGTACTGCGTTCCCTGCCGTGCGCGCGGTTCGCTCTGGTTCGCTTCGGCGATGAAAACCAGTTGAATCAGCCTACTCGAGCTCCTTTTATAGGGGATGGCCACACCCGTTTCGGCGGGATGTGACGAGGAGCGCGCGAAGCACTCTCATTGGTCTGATGTTGCATCAGCCCTCGCTCGATAGGCTCATGCAGTTGCCGCAGAACAGCCAATGAGTGAGCGAGCCGTCTCGCCATGGCTGTGCACTGCCGCAATGCGTTTTACAAATATGAAAATTAAGGATAATTTTGCTTCAGTATTTCGTGAAAAGAGACTTTTCCCGCAGCGTTCTACGAACGCAGTACTCGTTCCCTCTTCTAGAGAGAACCGAGGTTACGTTAGTAACCGAGTACGTTTTTTCATTAGAAATATACTTGAGTTAAAGTAAAAGTACCCACTACTCTTAAAAGTGCAAATTTTCCCAAAAAAACATTCAAGTAAATGTAGCGAAGTAAATGTACTTCGTTACCTCTGGTGTAAAGATAGATGTCTATAATGTCTGAGCAAATGCATTAATGATTTGCGAATACGTGTAGAGTAAATGGCTTGTGTAGAGTATAGACCAAGCTAGCAGAACACTTGCACCAGTGCAAACCCTCTTTTGCCATTAAAAAACTACTGTCAGGATTTACTAAAGACACGCAGTGAAAAATTAGCGCTGAAAGGCATGGACAGGGTTATTTTTGCAGATGACCTTATTGCATATGAAGAGTTCAGATGCAAAAGCCTCTAAGTGCCGTCTGAAATTTTCTTCTAGAATGATCATTTCTATCAAGCTTGTATATTTAAGTTCAGTAATTTCACTTAAATGGCAATGAAAATGACCTATTAATTGTAATTTAAGTGAAATTACTGAACTTAAATATACGAGCTTGATAAAAATGATCATTCTAGAAGAAAATTTCATATGGCACTTAGAGGCTTTTGAATCTGAACTCTTCATATGCATTTGTAGGAGTTTCCCTTTCAGATGTAAAATTTATGGGAGGAGAGTATTTAAATGTCTCAAACCATAAGTAGATTGAGTTGGTCATTATGGAAATGATCCGGCTGCGTCGGTGTAGTTTAATTTGCTCGTCGTCAGTTGATCACGTGCAGATCTTGCCACTCCCATCTGTGCTTTTTTTGGTTTTGTGCTCTCACGCTAATTTGCCCTGTTTAGTAAATGTGGCCCTAATAGTCTAGAAATATGTTAAGCTATTATGCTGAAAAATACTAATGTTTAATTTTACTGTCTATAGCTTCTGCAATTTTTCATTATACATATATTTTAAATAAGTTAATGGTCATATAGTTAAGATTTTATAATTAACAATTATTATTATAAATCAAAGTTTTGGGTTTTCTAATCAAACACAGAACACGTTTCCCATTAGAAGTAGGCCTACAGAGCTGCTTTAGGATCCTGCTTGGACCCGTTTGGCTAGGGCAGATCCTATAAAGTGCTGTAGTGATAACATATTTTTGTAGGTCAGCCCGGAAATCCCCCTGGTTTCCTTGACAAAAGCCCAATTGTTTTTTTATTTTTTATTGTTTTTTAGGATTTTTTCATTGGCCTTTGGATTATTGTAGAAAATAATATCTGTGACCAACAAAAGATTATTATTCTTACACATTTTATTCATCATGATAATCTTCACAAATAAACACCATTTATGAATTTTAATGCCTAAATACAAGTACTGATGCATTTTATGTTGTAGAATAAAACATGAAAATATCTTGAGTTTGTGATAAAGTCAGTTTGAAACAGAAGTTGCCATGCTCGATTATTCCTTATTATGATATACATCCGAGTGAAACTGCTTCTCAAACAAGAAAAAATTAAGGGTGGGACTTGATTTTGTCCATTGGGAATTGATTGGATCGTTGGTTGGCTGTCATATTTGCTATTGGTGGATCTCATGTGAGTGACAGCCTGTCCCGCCCTTGTGTCAGTAAACACGTCGTCAGAAAAGAGATGTCGCTGCAAGAACGAGGGGAAGTTATTTTGAATTAAAAATTATGAATGAATGAAAACATAAAAATAAAAAAAACCCATTGAATTCAGGACAATGCAATCAGATGTGCTAAACTGCTAACTTGTTTCTGGGGTTTGGCCTACAAAAAATACATCATCCCTGCAACACTTTTGTTTATGACTTTGATGTTCAATGGTGTCCTTTCCAAAAGTTAAGCATTTAAAATAAAAAAAGTGTACTATTTGTGTACTTTTGACAACATTGGGTTTTACCCAAGAATATGTGGGAAATAAATGGATTAGAGCAACAGGAAGTGGTGTGATTCTAAAGGTTTATTGTTAAGAAATCTTATTGTTAAAAAAAAAAAGGCTTTGGTTTCAAAATCCATTCATTTTCAGTTTTCAATTTATATTTATAATCTCTAGTTTAAAAGTACTGTAACATTCTCCAACACCGTATTAAAACATTTGAAAGTGATCAAAACTTTGTGCTAAATTAATTTTATGTGTTTGCTTTCCTTTAACAGGAAACAAATTCTCCTTCTCTCATGCCTGGCTGATGATTGTGGGGGTGTGGTGCTATGCCATGGTGTTTGCTATTGGTCCCTTGGCAAATTGGGGCCAGTATGGCCCTGAACCCTATGGGACAGCATGCTGCATAGACTGGTAAGTGCCTGGGAGGATGTTAATGGAAACACTAAAGGATTCTCAGAAAACCAGCCATAGCACGCCAGATGTGTGCAATTTCTACAACATTAGTGCCACAATGCTAGGGTGTTCAGTGTGATTGCCTGGGCAAAGGGCATTGTAATCGTTTAGGTGTTCTGAGAAGTGTGTGTTCTGGGTGGTTGCTTACTGACCTAAATCAAAAGAGCCCTATTCTTATCTAGAGACTGATATCCTGGTCTGAAAATCATATTTATTAAAGTATATTGGATTTTTTCCCCGTTTTATCATCTGCCAAGGGAAAATTGTTAATGTGATCACTTTGATAGTTTTTATAGCACAACAGAACTGCATTGTACTTTTCACTCTTTGGGAAGTCATCCTATAAATGCCTTATAGTCCAGGCAAAGTAACTCATTTTGGAGCCAAAAATAGAACTAATTGTAAAATAATTTTTTTCAGCATAGATCATTTCTATGAGGTGTCCAGAACAACATACTAAAAGTCCTAAGAAATCCTAGTTGAGGAAATATGTTAAATTCTCATCAATCCGAGAGGTGTGCCAATAAGGCCAGGCAACAATACACCCAAATGGGGCTATTTTTTTCCTTTACTCCTATCAAAATGAAACTTTACACAATGTAAGTACCCATGAAAAGTAAAAAAAAATGTATTACAAGTTTCTTTGAAAATGAATTTGAATATGCAAATATGTTATGGTGTTATTCTGGGCACCATAACTGCACAGAATATGGTGTATTTTGGGCATATTCGATTAGTGTATAGCTCATTTGCATATTAAAATTCATTTTCAAAGAAACTTGTCCCATTGGGGTGTAAAAATAGCCCCATTGGGGTGTATTGTTGCCTGGCCTTATTGGCACACATCTCGGATTGATGAGAATTTAACATATTTCCTCAACTAGGATTTCTTAGGACTTTTAGTGTGTTGTTCTGGACACCTCATGCAAAAAATTCTTTTACAATTAGTCTGTCGTAAAACGCTACTTTGCCTGGACTATTATTTATAGCTGCAAATTTAACTGGGATAGGATCAAATGTTTGAACATCAAAAAATGACACACTTTTTAAAGTAATCTAATGCACTGCATGTTCTATTGAGCTCACATGGCTGCACTCTAACAAAATAACTACATTCTTTTATTTTATTTTTAGATTTTGTTGCCTTTGTTTATTGGATAGTGGAGTGTAGACAGGAAAATTTGTAGACAGTAGACAGTCTTATTTGTACCCAATAATCATAAGTCTCAGTCAGGCGGCTCAGTGACAAATGCTGTGCATTTGAACAAGGCCAACAAACACAGTCATCTGGGTTAATGAATAGTTCAACATCTGTATGCAGGGGTGCCCAATTCTGTGAACAGTGTGAAAGTGAATAGCACATAACAGGCACAATACCAATATAGACATGAATATCTATTGGTACAATATGTGCCACATGACTAAACACATGTCATCGTTTTTAAGTCCACACTACAACACGAAAACTACGTTTTCAAATTTATCCACTTGGGAGAGCGTTTTCAAAAAGATTAATTTTCATTAATAAAAATGCTGTCTCAGTGTGGACGGAAGGCCAAAACGGAGAGAAAAAGATGTGTTTTTAAACAAAAACGTATTAGTGTGGACAAGGCTTAAGATGTTCAGGAACACTTGATAATTACAGTCAGGAGTGTTGGAACTGAACTCCTGCAGGAAGGTAGCTATAGCAGGGGTGTCCAAACCTCCTTCTGGATAACCACTATCCTGCAGAGTTTATTTTGGTTTGGGCACTTTTATAAGGAAGATGAGTTGTAGCCGAGGATGGTTTCAATCCAGGATCTGGGTATCTACATAAGTAAAGTATTCTAGCAGAAGACAGTTCTGCATCAGCCTCTTGCCCCAGCACATTTCCACCCACCCCAAATGGGACTCAAACACACAATCCCTGGCTTGGGAGGCCAGTGCCTTATCCGTTTATGCCACAGGGGCTGTTGCTCACTTGCTCCCAATATCTGTCAGGTGACCCAGTGAAACCAATAAGCTAAGTAAATGGCTACTTCAACAGCATCTCAGAACATTCACTCAGTATTGCTAGAGTTCCAGGACTAAGAGTCTTTGGCCTGGTTTCACAAACAGGGCTTAGATTAAGCCAGGATGAGGCCTTAGTTCAAGTAGGGCATTTGAGTAGCTTTTATAAACATGCCTTAGAATAAAACATTAATTGAGCGTAAGCGTCAGTTCTGGCAGGCCAAGACGTCAAGACGCTGCTAACGCTATTGTCCAACAACACGGTCTCATCAGCTGAGATGCATCAGCTGTTTTGCATCAGCGCATCAGCTGTTCAACTCCCCTCGCTGCTAATGGCTACGATAAAAACAGGGCGCCCTCTTTAAACAGATTCAGTTCGCTCCTAACTGCTGATGCTAGCTTCTTTGCAGCCCGCCACCTCCCCAGCTCCTCCTTGTCATGTATAATGTGGCATTTGCTTTTCTGTCATCATTGCTGCTCTGTTCATAGGGGGAATAGTTCAGCTCTCCCAGTCCTAAACTGTGTGAGCGTTCCCTAATGCTGCTGCTGTCCTCTGACTCTCTGCTATTTCATGGTGCTCATGAAAGGTCAGAGGACTCCCCGAACAGAGCCATACCGCCAAAATTTAATTCAGAATTTATCAACTTGAATTGCAATTTATTCAATAAAAAAAATTCCTAAATCATTTTATTGTCATGTGTGTTCTTGACTTAATGGACCTGACAGAACTGTTGTGCATCTTGAGACAAAACATGCATTTTATTCTGGGACTAGTCTTAAGCTTTGTCTTTGAAACCAGGGTTTGTGTTTTACATTTAAACATTTCAATAGAGTGCTACAGGAATGAGTCCTAAATCCTGGAGTGTGTAAGCATTTTGCACTTCTGGTTCCATCATCCCAATGTCAATGGGTTTGTATTCATGGGTTTTGGTTAAATGCCTGAAATAAGGTGTGTGGTTAACACAAGCTCAATGTATTAAGTTTTATTCTACAACAAAATACATCAGTAATACCCCAGTCATGATTTTTTAAGCTTTTACTTGTCTTGAAAAAGGTGGTTGCTTACAAGTGGCTAAATGGCACTACAAAGGGTGTATGGGACATTAAATGTTATTAAACTGAACGAGTTCCAACCTGTAGATTTTAAATAAAGATTAAAAGATATGTCGGAATTAGTGGTGGTGATGCTTAAGTTGTGTAAAAGTGGTGTAGTCAGTTTATAGCCTACCTTTAGCTTTTTTACTTCTGGTGATTGTATTTAGGCTTCAAAATTAATATAAATTGTGTTCATTTGTGAAGAATATTCTAATGAAATTTATAAGGATCATAAACTTTTGTTGGGTCACAGAGCTTATTTTTGTGCAATAATCCAAAAGCCAACTGAAAAAATCCCATTAATTTTTTGTCAAGGGAACCAGGGTAATGCTAACTTAAGGGTTGGCCTACAAATTTATGTAATCCCTGCCGCACTCTATAGTTCCAGCATGTTCCCGCTGCACGTAGAACAGCTTGCCGTAGAACAGCTCCCATTCCCAGGTGTCTTCAAAACAACTTCAGAGCCCACATTCACTGCATAGATTAGGCCACAACACTGCTTAAACTCATCCCAGATAAGAATTGAACCCACACACCCTGGTTTAGGAGGCCAGTGCCTTATCCATTAGGCCACTATGCTTATTTCTCCCCAATAATTCTCAGTCTCATTCAGGTGGTCTAGTGATACCAACATCCTAGGCATCTGAACAAATTCAACAAACATAGACTGCATCCGAAAGCTTATAAATGCTGCCTTTGGAGGATGCATTCCATGGTAGGAAGGCATCAAGGCACGTCCGAATCCAATGTTAGCTTCACTTCCTGTCTCCTGAGATACCTTCATCTGATCAATTTTTGAAGGCAGAATAGATAAGGCAAGTCAGCTGCCTAAGTTTTTGGATGCAGACACCATCATCCATATAAATATGACCAAGAGGTTTTGAAGCCTGGATGGAATTCACTCCATATTTAGGGTTTGGGCCTTTTTATAAGAAAAAGGATCCAAAGCAGATGATGCTTTCAACCCATCGGCCTCTGGGCTATGGGCCTTGCACACTTTTTCTGTGCCACTCTGCTCACCTTACACCCGATCTAATGGTGCGTTCAAGATCATATTTACAAGTTGAATGCACATGGAATACCACAATACTTAAAGGTATTTAGCAGTTATAATGTAAGGCTTTTCTATTTACAGCGAAGTAATCTAATTGCCTGCACAGAATATGATAGCATTATAATATAACAATATAATATGTAACGATAAAGTGGCTTCATAAATTAATTAACTATATGAAAAAAATAAGCACACCTGATGCACATTTCTTTGTTCTTCATTTTCTAGATATAGAGTTTAAGAACCTTGCTGTATTTTTGTGTAATTTATTAAGAGAAAGTACACCGCCATCTTACTCCGATCAAAGTGACTTGAACGCACTTGCCGTCGTAAACACGACTTCCCACCTCGTAAATACGAACTTCCCAGGAGGACTTGAACGCACCATAATACCCCGCTGTCTTCAAAACAGCTTGTGTTTAGGCCCTCATTAACTGATAAGGTTTGGCAAAAACAATGACCCATTTAGCATAGCTCTGTGGTAGCTTGTCTTTGAGTAAGAGCTGGGTATCTATCTAAGTAAAGAAGGCTTAGTAGAGAATGGTTTTGATTAATCAACCTCTGCATTATGGGCCCAGCATGCTTATGTTGCACAAGTCTACTTAAACCCACCCCAGATGGGACTCAAACTCACAATCCCCGGGCTTACGAGTTCCTTATCCATTAGGCCGCTGGGCCTATGGCTCATTTGTCTCCAATAATTCTCAGTCTTAGTCAGGTGGCCCAGTGACACCAATTAACTGGGCATTTGAACAAGGCCAACAAACATAGTCATTTAGATCAGTGTTTCTCCACTCCAGTCCTCAGGACCCTTCCCCAGAATGTTTTAGATGTCTCGCGAATTGAAACACCTAATTCAACTCATCAGCTTGTTAAATAGGAAAACATCTAAAACATTCTGGAAGGTGGGTCCCGAGGAATGGAGTTGATCTAGAATCTAGATGAATGGCTCCTTCAACAGCTTCTCAGAACATTAAAACAGTATTGCATCAGTTTCAGGACTGAAAGGTTTTGTGTTTTAAACCTGTACAGTGGAATTCAATCCTTAATTAGGGTCTGGCCATCTTTATAAGTTAACAATGCCATACAAGGCCATAGCAGATTATGGTTTTGATCCATCGACCTCTGGGTTATGGGCCTAGCATGTTCCCAGTGTACCATTGTGCTTGCCTAAGAAGAGAACCCATACAGACTTTAGGCCCGCATTAACTGCCCCTTTTTTATATATAATGTTTGATTAAACAATGACCAATATAGCATAGCGCTGTGGAAGCTTTGCTTCAAGTATAAGACCTGAGTATCTAAGTAAAAATATCTTAACAGAGGTCAACCTCTTTGCTTAAACCCACCCAGTTTGGACTCAAACCCACAATTGGCTTATTCATTAAGCTACTGGGCGAGTAATTAATTTGCCTCAAAATAAATTTCAGTCTCAGTCAGGTGGCCCAGTGACACTAACAAATTGGGCATGTGAACAAGGGCAGGGGCACTGTAATGGAGAGAAAGGTTAGGATGATTCTAAGGGCCCTGGTCAGACGATCAGCATTCAGTGATCAGTAATTACAGCCAGAGGCAATATACTGTACAGGGGGGTCAGAATATCTAGTGGTGTACCTGATTACCATCACTATGTCCTGTTCTCTATTCAACTTTCAGGTATGCACCAAGCCAGGACGCTCTATCCATGTCCTATATTATCTGCCTCTTCCTCTTCTGCTATGCGCTGCCTCTTACCATCATCCTACTCTCCTACATCCTGATCCTCATCACCGTACAAGGGTCACGGCAGGCAGTACAGCAACACGTGTCGCCACAGACCAAGACAACAAATGCACACATCCTCATTGTGAAGGTGAGATGATAAAACATCAGAGTCAGTGCTAAAAGACCGAGACACACCAAGCCGATGGTCGCCGTCAGGCAATGTCGGGCCATGTTTGAGAGTCAGCTGGCTTAGTTAACAGTGGATTCGGGTGACATTAGAGCTGATCTGTGCATCTCTAATCCACAGTTCTGGCTCTTCTACTCTCCCTTAGTGAATGCCGAATATAGACTACTGCCACCTGCTGGTATGGTGGCAGTAGTCACCATACTTTCACGCAGCCGCAGAACGTATGTGCTAGCTGGCCGTCGGCTGTACTCTATGCAGTGTGTTCAAGCGCAACGTTTTCTGCCCCTTACACCAGAGTCCTGCACGGGTCCGATTTTGTAAATCCGGACCCACCCGTACCCGCAGTGCTTAAAACCGCATCCGACCCGTTTTCCGACAGTTCAGTTTCAGTTTGTTTATTTATAGAGCACATTTACACACGGCCACTGGCCGACCAAAGTGCTGTACATACAGTAAATAACATTAATAAAAATTGGTAAAAAAATAAATAATAATAATACTACACAGTTTAGAATGAATCAATCATTGTAAGCTAAAAGCAGCAGTAAATAAATACGTTTTGAGGCATGACTTGAACTCAGACAGAGAGGAAGTCGATCTAATATAGAGTGGGAGCTTATTCCACATTGTGGGGCCAGCCACTTCAAAAGCTCGGTCTCCCCTTGATTTTAACCGGGTTTTAGGTATCTTAAGAAGAAGTTTCGCTTCAGATCTAAGACTTCTAGTTTTAGAATAAAAATGGAGTAGGTCAGATAGATAAGAAGGTGCTAAATCATTTAACGATTTATACACCAGTATTAAAATTTTGTATTCAATTCTAAAACTTATCGGTAGCCAATGGAGGGATCTCAGAAGGGGAGTGGCATGGTCGAATTTCCTCTTTCCCTTCAGGAATCTCGCCGCAGCATTTTGAACCAACTGTAAGCGGGCCGTTTGGGACTTTGATATACCAAAATAAAGCTGGTTACAATAATCTAGGCGCGAGGTAATAAGAGCATGGATCGCAGTCTCCAGCGAACGTTTCGGGAGATAGGATTTGATTTTCGCTATAGAGCGAAGATAGAAGAAGCTAGATCTGATAACAGCACTAATTTGCCTATCAAATTTAAGGGAACTATCTAAAATCACCCCTAAATTCCGTACCTGTGGAGCAAGAGATAGATCTAAAGATCCAAGGTCAAAATCATGTGTTTGCCTGGATTCAGAGGGGTTAAACATAATAACTTCTGTTTTGTCTGAGTTCAAGAATAGGAAATTGTTGGTAAGCCAAGCTTTAACCTCATCAAGACATGCTGTCAAACTGTGAAGAGCACTCTTATTTTTCTTAGACAAAGGCATGTAAATCTGCATGTCATCGGCATAGCAGTGAAATGAGACATTGTGTTTCCTAAAAATAGAACCCAGAGGAAGAAGATATAGAGAAAATAAGACAGGAGCTAAGATAGAACCCTGAGGCACACCGCAAGATAAATTTCGGAATGAAGAGGAGAAACATCCCATTTTTACAGAAAACCGTCTATTAGTTAAAAAAGATTTGAACCAGCTTAAAACTTCGCCCCCTAGGCCAACGTAAGACTCCAGCCGAGAAATGAGAATCGTGTGATCTACAGTATCAAAAGCAGAAGACAAATCTAACATTACTAAAATGACGGAATCTCCCGAATCTGTACCCATATAAATATCATTAAGAACCTTTGTAAGGGCAGTTTCTGTGCTATGCAGAGTTTTAAACCCTGATTGAAATTTTTCAAAGATATGGTTGTCATTTAAGAAAGTCTGGAGCTGTAAGAATACTATTCGTTCTAAAACCTTTGAAATAAACGGCACAATGGATATAGGACGAAAATTTGATAACATGAAGGCATCGAGTGAGGGTTTCTTTAGTACAGGTGTAATTGAGGCAATTTTCAGACTAGAAGGTACAGCCCCTTCAAGCAAGGATTTATTAAACAACGACACCAATCCAGGACCGACAGTGTCAAATAATTGTCTCAGATATCGAGGAGGTAAAGTGTCATACGTACAAAAGGAAGGTTTGAGTTTGAACATTATTTCCTTTAACGAATGTAAAGAGACAGAATTGAAAGAGGTCCAAATAGTAGGTGAACTCATTTCAGTCGGTATTTCCTGATCGGAAACTTGAAATTCGTCTCTCAGGTTAGAAACTTTATAGCCAAAGTAACTAGCAAAATCCTCACATAGTGCCAAAGACGGGCAGCGGAGAGAGTTTATTGGAGGATTTAGAACAGAATTAATGACAGAGAAAAGTGTTTTTGGAGTGCGGTGATGTTTCTCAATCAATTCAGTAAAATATGAAGCCTTAGCTTTCTTAACCGCATTCTGATACACCAATAGACAGTCTCTTAAGATCTCGTACGAGATCTGCAATTTGTCTTTTTTCCACTTCCTTTCTGCTTTCCTGCATGACTGTCTCAACGAGCGTATGCTATAATCAACCCATGGCTCAGAGTTGGACTTAACTTTTGGCTTAAAAGACTTAAAAGGAGCAGTGAGACCTAAAGTATCTTCCCAGACCGTATTAAGGAGCAAAAAATGATGCTCCACATCAAGGTCAGGTAGTGGGGATTCTAAAGAGAGTAGCGGATTGACCTCATTATAAAATTTAATAAAGTCTACTTCAAAATTGGGCAAATAAGCACGCGCTTGTGTGGTATTTGAGACAGGTGCAATAGAGAGCAGAGGAAGAGACATTTTAAATAGAATAGGAAAATGATCAGAAATAGCAGAATCAACAACTTCAACTTCAGTTACAGGAAACCCATATGATAGAATTAGATCCAGCATGTGTCCATGAATATGTGTGGGATAACAAACCCACTGCTGAAGGTTAAAAGAGTCCATGATATTTAAAAACTCAGGGGTTAATCGCTTCGAAGGGCAACATATGTGCACGTTTAGATCACCTAAGATAAGGATGCGATCATATTTAGTGACCAAGTCACCTACAAATTCTGAGAACTCCACTATGAAGTCTTTGATTAGATGTGGAGGTCGATAGATCAAAGCTAATACCAAGGGTTCAGGCCAGTTCAAAAGTAAAACAAGTACTTCAAAACTTGAGAAAGGGCTGGTATATAGTAGTCGACATTGAGGTCTGAACGATTCTTTAACAATGACAGCTAGTCCACCACCTCTGCCAGCTGCTCGCGGGCCGTTGTAATAATAATACTCGGCTGGAACAAGTTCAGAAAAAGGACTAAGGTCTCCTACCTTCATCCAAGTCTCGGTAATAAACAAGAAGTCCAGATTATGATCTGTGATGAACTCCTTGAGGATAAACGTCTTGTTTACCAGAGAACGAGCATTTAGCAGCGCAGATTTTGGAGAGCGTAGAGTAGTAGATTTTGGAGAGCGTAGAGTAGTATGTGGAACCGCTGCTTTTCCCAAGAAGCAGAGGTTAACAATATTAGCGCCCTCGTAGCGCGGTCGAAGAGTGATTCGTGAGTGGATGATTTCCTCTTGACCCAGCGAATTGAGAGAATCAGAAGTAGAAGCAGGGGAGATTGTCACAATTTGCCTGAGCCAACGCGACGCCAGGGTTGGCCGAAACCGCGCCGTGAAGCGATCAGATACCGTAACCTGTGACCGAGGATGAGACCTGAGAGCAGCTAAACAACCAGCTCTCACAAGTGTCTTTATTCTGACAATTACACCCCCGCGTTTACCGCGTCTTCTCCGACGCTTTCTTGATGAGACATCCAGAGGCAATCGCCTGAGATGAGCCGGGATATCTCGTAGAAGGGATCCATATGTATGGTCGGCTAAAAAGCCCAATTTAGTGTCCAGAACTCCTACACAGGAACTGCGTATATCCAAGATAGTCTGGCGATCATATGTGAGAGACTCAACATAGTTGCGGGACAGAAGATCACATAAAAACAGCCACATAACAAACAAAGCTGAGAGCAGCAGACGGCTCGCCGCGTACATAGGCGCCATCTTTTCCAGACAGCAGCTCTAATTAAAATCCGCACCCGACCCGACCCGCTTAAAATAGAACCGACACCCGACCCGCACCCGAAATAAAATCAGTTTAGCCAATCACATTATAGACACAATTACAAAAATGTTTATTGCCAGGTCATACAGAAGTTATTACACGACAATTAACACAAGGACAACTTCAGCCGAAGCTGTCAAAAGGCCGGTACATGAAGAACATGGCAAACGTTACCACAAAACTGAGTAGCCTTGTAACAGACGCGGCTACAACACTATATGCCACGCAATTTCGTCTAGCCTACATTTGACAATTTTGGGTTCAAACACGCCCTGCACACCGCACATACTTAATAGTGTTAAATTTGAAAAATACTGTTCGATAGAACTGCTTGGTTTGTTACCACAGTAACAGTTATCTGCGTGCTTCCTCGGCGATGAAGTTCCATATTTGCGGCTATCCAACACGAAAATGCAAGCAGCAAATAAGACTTCCACAAAATTTTCTTCAGATAACTCCAAATTTCTCCCACACACTGGACTTTATTTTTGATGACGTATTGTCGACAACTTTACAATCTCCACAAGCTATTCTTTTCTTCAACTCCTCAGCATCCATCTCGACGACTGCAAGCAGATCACGCGCGCGGTTATGATGAATTTTTAAAAGTGAAAGTAGCCTATAGGTAACGTTATAGATTCTGGTAGGGCGTGGCGCGTGGGGACAAATAAACTGATGTGGATTTTAAATTATTTTATCAACTTGAAATACAGGCATATTTTTGTAGATGTGTTCCTAAAAATATGCATATATTTTTACGTTTGCATGTGATTGTTTTAAACCCGTGTTTAGACCCGTGTTTTCCCCGTGTCCGACCCGACCCGCACCCGTATCCGACACAGTTGGATATTTTTCACCCGTTTGAGCAAAATTTGCGGGTCACCCGCGGGTACCCGCACCCGTGCAGGACTCTACCTTACACAGGCAACGTGAGGGGAAGCCACAGTCACTTTCATCAGTGCAAGGTTTTTGGCGTTGTTCCCTACCTTAAGGGACTTGGTGTAATGACATGCAGAGTGAGTGAAAATCTTTAATCCGTGTGTATATTGAGTCAATCTCTATTTGGAGTGACAAATGAGAGAGAGAAATTTTCATATGCTAGATCTAAAATGAAAGCTTAGTGACAATTCAAGTTCCAAGTAATTTTAATGAAATCCTCGCCAGTGGGTATTTTGGAAGAATTAATAACATTATGTACTATATCATTAGTAATGGCCTAATGGCTAGAGAGTGAGACTGGTATCCCAAAGGTTGCGGGTTCGATCCTCAATACTGGCAGGAAATGACTGAGATGCCCTTGAACAAGGTACCTAATCCCCAATTGCTCCCCAGGCACCGCAGCAAAAACGTCTGCCCACTGCTCTGAGTGTGTGTGTCAACGGTTTGCAGTGTGTGTTCACTGCTTACTACTCCTAATGTGTGTGCACTAATGTAGCAAATTAGTTCTAAAGAAATATTAATAATTAATCATAACTTGTTATACTTGATTATGAATATTTGGATCAGTTATTAGAATTAAATTAATGTAGTAAAATTAATATTACAATCAACCCAACTGTCCGTCCCGTGAACACTCAACGTTACTTGTATATTAATTCTAAGAAATATTCATTTCCGGGGGAGCGAAATGTCTTTCTTACTGTACAGTACTACTAAGAGCCTGTAGTCAAAATCTAAATCGTAAAATAAACTTTGCTGCAAGCAGAGAATCAGAACCAAATACGTATTGTGCACAAGTTTTATTAACTAAATCACAAACATAACTAATCTAAACACACATACATACATGCATAGGTAAAATGGTGAGTGACAGAATGAAACCGGAAGCAGGAAATGGAACTATGGAAAAGATCCATTTAACTATGAAAAGAACCATATCATCAAAGCTTATTTTCAGAGCACCTTTGCAGTGGAAACATTTCGTGAAGTTCCTGAAGAAGGATTTTGATGGTTCCATAAGTCTCAATCGATTTCTTCGCCGTTGAATGAAGTGAGGAAGTCGGAAGAGTTGATGGTTACCCATTTAGTGATCCAGTTGCGGTTTTCTTCTGAGTTGGATTGAAGAAAATACAGTCTGAATCTGTTGGGGGAGTGAAGGCATAGCAGGCTGTGGTCACGGTGGGGGTCCCCACAGACATCAACCCGAAGAAGCAGCAGTAGAGGCCAGAAGAAAAAAAGGGAGGGTCACTGTGAATTTGTCTCTAATAAAGCCTGAGAAAAGTCCCACCTCTCCGGGTTTGCTTGACCAATGAGAAAGGTGGAATTTCCAAGCCGGAAAATTCCTCTGTTGGCGATTTATGGATCTTTTATTCCAAGCGTGCTCATTTGCATGTGCAGCTGGATTGGTTGCTGATGAAGAAACTATGAAAGATTCTTGTAATACTAATATGTTGTGCAGCTATCAACATATCATATACACGATAATTTCGATCTTCAAAGTACCAATTTATAGAAACCAAACATGGTATAGGTGAGGTTACATTGACCATTGATTCTATTGTTACATACACAGTATCAAAAAATAATAGGATTTTAAAAACATTACACAAGACAGTTAATCATTCACAAAATTTTCTGGGATTCATGTTAATTTATAGATCAGTTCGTCGATAAATTAATGTAGGAAAGTCTGTTTTAAGGTCTGTAGGTCTTTCCTATGGCCGAGGTCCTGACCACATTTACATTTACATTTAGTCATTTAGCAGACGCTTTTGTCCAAAGCGACTTACAAATTAGGCGCACACATGATCACATTTTTCACAGCAATAAAGACATCTTATCTGATCGTCACCCTTGAGACTGAAACCTTTCCTGCTCTCTTGTCTCTTTTGGGGGGATGTTTCATTCCTAAGAGTGGGCTTTGAAGCTTATTTGTTAAATGTAACAAATAGTTATGTGTCTGATTGTCTCAGTCGTTACACTAACTTGGATGGGTTAAATGCAGAGGACAAATTCGTAGTATGGGTTACCATACTTGGCCTTCACGTGTCACTAAAGAATTTTTTTTTATCTAAATATTTCAAATATGCAAGCACCACAGACTAATAAAGAGTGAAACATGATATTGTCAAAAACAAGCAAAATATATGGAAATCAAATTATTATAAACAATAAGTACTTCAAATATATTTCCCTGTTTACTTAAAGTATCAATTTCCATTACACTACACTACACTACACGTTAAAATATATGTTTTCGTGTTTTATTGACAATTAAAGTTTGTTTTTATTGTGTAGAAAAGATAAGGCACACCATCTGTCACCAAAAATGAAGAATGACCCTTCTAGACGTTTTCTCCAGAACATGTGGAAATGTTCTCATGAGTTATGTTTCTGTTTTTCTTCTAGCTCTCTGTGGCGGTATGCATTGGTTTTCTGATCGCCTGGAGCCCTTATGCTGTTGTGGCAATGTGGGCTGCATTTGGAGAATATAATAACGTCCCACCTGTAGCCTTTGCTTTGGCAGCTATCTTTGCCAAATCCTCCACGATCTACAACCCTGTGGTGTACCTAGTATTTAAGCCCAACTTTCGTAAATCTCTGAGCATGGACACAGCTCAGATTCGCAGACGAATATGTTCCAGCCCATGTAAGGGAAGCCCTGTGCCTGGACTAAACGATCTTCAACGGCAAACATCTTTACGCTGCAACAAGGATGCTAGCAACTCCACTCGCCTCTCCAATGGCTTGGCAGACAGCCACGGGGCTTGTCTTCATTGCACCGAGGCGGACCCTCGATGTCAACAGACCATGCCTCAAAGGACTGCCTGTGTGCTGATTGGTACATCCTACAGCGAGGTGACTGTGAGTCAGATGCCGGAGAAGATGCAAGCTGACCTTCTGTGAAGGCCCTGTAGGCTCTCTTCATGCCAGCATGAGGACGAATGTGAAGAAAAGATGGATGGGCAGCCTCAAAATGAAACTTCAGGCCACTAGAGATAAGTTTGTCAGACAATCTGTGGTCAGAAAACACTTCAGATACTGATGTCATGTATAAGAAAATCAAAAGAATTGACCCTGCACAAAGTCCCGCCTTAAAAAGGTTACTAACCAATCCTAGCGTAGCAGCTGTTGCCGTCTGCCATTTTGTCAGACTAGCTTGTGCTCTTTAACTGAATATCTGTTCACAGAATCTGCAATACATTCACTGTAAAAAAAAAAAAAGAAGTTCTGAAGTTAGTTGAGCCAACTAATTTTTGAAAGGTAGACTCAAACTTTTATTTTAAGTTAAATCAACTGTACTGAATAGCAAATAGTAATAGTAAGAATATGTTAAAAAGTTAAGTATGCGGTTGAATAAACTATTAGTTAAACTTTAAAGTTGATATAAAATAAAAATACATTTATTTATTTTATATATTCTAAATGCATGTTATTGTGAATAATTCATCCATGCATATGTTTCATTTTGTAAATGTTTTATTTTATTTTATTTATTTATTTTACCTTTAATTATTATTTAAAATATCATAACTTGATCTTCCAGTAAAACAGACTATGCCGGACTAGTGATGGGCACTTTCAAAACACTGCTTCGTGAAACCTCATACCTTTGTGAATCATTTCGAATGGGAATTTGGAGCTGTAGTCGAACTGCCAGAGTCACATGATTTCAGTAAACATTTAGAAATTTCAATGGTCTGTCACTAGGGAGCAATCTCTGGAACACATGAATGTGTCTAAAGACTAAACTGCTTGTTTGAGCTGTTTTTGACATGACGTGCCACAACTGTTTGAGGCTGTCTACAGTAGACACATCAAAGTAAACTGAAAAAACTGGTACATTTGTCTTTCTGACCAGGGGCATGATGATAAAGATGTATGGTATTGAAGCGTTCTTTGTAGCACGTAGTATTACAATGCCCCGTTAGCAGGGCCGTCGCTAGTGGGGTGAAAGGTGGTGACAATTATAGGGGCCCCCGCTGCCCAGGGTTATACTATATATAGGCCCCTGTTGTATGAATAATTCTAATATTTATATTAGTTGTATGCCTGAGATGTAAATGAAAACCACAAAAACATGCAATATGGTTAAATATTTTTTCCAAATATCTGCTTCTCTTACCTCCCTTAAAACGGTTTAGTCAGATCTAAAGTATTTATTAATTATTCAGTCAGTGACAAACATCAGAAGGACCCAATAAAATTTTAAGTCCCACCCCAGCTCGGGAACAGAACCAATCAGAGTTGAGGCGGCAGTGCCTGAAGTTAATGATGAACATGGTGGAAGAGCAGGAGACTGACTGACTGACTGACAAAATGTCGGGGAAAAGAAAACATAAATCAGGGTACCAGAAACGCCATGAAAAGAAGGAGAGGGAGGCCAGGAGAGTTGTTGTATCCCAGTCGATCAAGACGTTCTTAAAGACTGGCTATATTGTTATTTCGCTGGGAATAAGAAAACACGAATACAACACACTGCACTTGAATGAATAAATTATAGCGTTATTTAATAATATTACCAGTTCCATATTATCTTTATTAAAAAAATAAGACAATCAATTATTTTATTTTTTAAATTTGATTGCATTCTTGTCCATTTCTAAATGTTTACTTTTTGATTTATGAATTATAACAGACTAATGGGAAAAACATTATTTTGCTGTTACTTTTTTAAAATTTGATTTATTATTATTTAACAATTTCTTGCTTTTTGTTAGTTTTTATTAGTTGTAATTTTTATATAAACATTTAACTTTTAAAATAAAGATTTTACAACAACATCACCTTCTTCTGTTATATGTGGGCCTCCATGCATCTATTGTACAGTATATGATATTGGTGGAGGGTGGTGGGGGCCCACATCAATATTTTTTTCAGTGGGCCCCGAATCCTCTAGCTACAGCCCTGCCCGTTAGCTTTGACATCCGCACTGATCCTCAACAAACCCGTCTCCATCCCGGTGTGATGGCTCTGATCTAAAACCAGATGGAACTGGATAATATTCAGATTGTTCCAAACCAATCTGACTTCAGTGCCTGGTTGCATAAAGCACCTTAAGTTTTTTCCTTAAGTATGATACTTAAGGGGCGATTTATCCTTACCTAAGAGAATAACTTAAGGGTGTTGCATATAATCTCTTAAACAGTTCTCTTAGGTAAGGGAAACATTTAAGTGTTTAACGACAGCGATCCTGGATTCACGTTATAAAAGTCTGTTGTTGCCATAGATACGCAAAACACTAACGCTAGCAATTTCGCAGTTTCATCAAATAAAGTAGGCTAGGATATCGGAATGGATAAAGAAAACAAAAAAAGAAAGCCTACTTGGACAGAGGAGGAGAAATGCATTCTTCTTGATGAATATGGTAAAAGAAAAACAATTTTGAAAAGCAAACTAAATCCCAATGTAACTGCGGGAACTTGACTGTTGTGTTTAAATGACGGGAAAGAGCCCCCGCAACCCGGTGAACCACTCTGCTGACAGACGATTTATGCATGTGGAAAACATCTCCCACTACCGTCTGAAAACAGTTGCAAAAAAACGCAATGCTTTAAGCAGTTGTAACACCGCAGGTAAAGAGTGGTTGCGATGTGTGACATGGTCAAGGTCGCCGTCTAGTTTGTTAGCGATGTCAAATATTGCGCGTCGATCAAATCGGTATTCTTGCAACAATTTTTCATCGCTAAGATGGTCCAAAGGGTTCTCCCTATCCCTAAAAATTCTTCTTGGCACATAATGATCTTCAGCTGGTTCCATAAATTCAGCCATGTCGTCTTATTTTTGTCCGCGTTACTCTTAAGGTTACGATTTCCAAAGACCGTTAAGGGGTTTTATGCAACACTTGACACTTTTTAAGGGATTACTTAAGTGAAAAACAGCATTCAAGGGAAATTCTAAGTGTTTATGACGTTTCACTTAAAGAAACCCTTAAGTAACACTTAAGGGTTTTTTTCTGCAACACCCTTAGGTTTAAGGGAAACATACTGTAAGGGAGAACTTAAGGGAAAATTACACTTAAGGTGCTTTATGCAACCGGGCACTGACCTATAATGCTGCCTGAATCATAATCATACACTGTTCGTTCATTGGCCAGAGGAGAACTGCCCGATTTTGGTTTCTGGATCTATACCGGGCTTAAGGCATCAACCACGGTCCCATCAAACACCCTCTGGCTCCACCTACTACAGTAGCCACGCCCCAAGCTCTCTCTATAGGTTGAGCTGGAAAGAAAATGATGAATCTGAGCAGACTACTCTCAAAATTTTGATGGTGCGTAGGAGACCAATTAATTTGGTGCCACGTGTGAGAACCACTAACAGCATGTATCGTTGACAAAAAGTATCCATGTATTCTAACCAAACAAATTTTTTTGCAAGCAACATTGTACGTTTAATAGAGTTATAGTAAATATTTTACCAGTGCCTGCTTTTTTTTTTTTTTTCAGTTTTCAGTTTCAGCTTTTCAGTTTCAGTTTTTTTATTTATTTAATAACTTCAAGTACTTAATAACTTGAAATTGATTTTAGAAAAAAAATTCCCAGGACTGCTGCCTTTGATGTTACCGCTTAAAGGGTTTAGGGCAGTGCACGTTCCTAGCCATTTCATTGTGGGGCCAATTTAGGCACGATATGGGCTTAAGGTATGGGCCCAACGGTTTCATGTCGGCTCTCTGAATTAGCCCAATGTAGGGACTATACCTCAAGCCCATATCATGCATTGGCCCTACCCTGAAATTTTGGCTGGAGTTCTTGTGAAGTCATCAGCCAACCAGCGTTATCATGATGACATCTTCCTGCTGCTCCAGAGTGTTTAGTCACATGGCTTTTATAGCGCAGTACCCACAACTGATTGCCTATAAGCAGTGTTGGTTGATTTGAAATCACATACTTGCGCAGCTGAGCAACATTGAGATGAATGCTAATGATTAGCTTTCTCCAGATATTCAACATAGGGGGCGGAGCTTAGTGAAGGGTCAATTCAGGAGATTCTGAAGTTCATAAGAGTATTTCAAGGTTCATAGGTTCACTGGTGGTGGTCCCCCTTCCATATGTGAAGACCCAGAAAAGCGCTATACTGTATAAATGTAACAAATTATTATTATTATTATTATTATTATTTATTATTATTTTCAGAGAAGTAGCCTATGGGAACTGGAAAATCTGTGAAATCAACTACTCCATTTTACTATCCACTGAAAACCATCATAGATCGTACAATTTTGTGTGAAAATCTCTCCTTAGCTGATTGTGGTGAACCATGGCTTTGCCACAATCACCAACATAACAAGAAACAGTGACTGACTTTGTTTAACTAGCTGTTGCCTGATCAGATCTTGTGACATTAATCATTAATCTTTCAATGAAGCAGTGACAAAGAAGAAGAGAAGATTCTTGTTTGCTATTACTTTATAACATTTTACAGAACACCAACTTCTCTATGGAGAAAGAAAGAGCAGATGAAAGCAAGACAAAGGTCAGCTAGAGGAGTAAAGCCCCGGGGAGGACATGGGTTTCAGCAGACCGTCTATATGCCGTACTGACATCAACATCCTCATGAAATGGTCTTTGCATTCTACAAAAGTATCTGTGAGTTCCCAAATTCACAGTTTTTTATATATATACTCGGCTATGCATATTGTTGTTAAACACCACTAACAGTTATGCAAAAAAAACATTATTTAAAACTTGCATGCAGTACTAGTTAAAGCAGCTGCAATAAAAAAAAAAAAAAAAAAAAATCAGATGATCATTACATCAACTAAAAGACATTTCTGGATGTGGGAATATATCATCACATGACATTCTGTAACAATGCAGCATTTATCACTGTTTTCATCAGTAAACCACAGTGAGCTATGATAGACTACAGTGAGACAACTGACTGATTCTAATCTGCCATTAGTTTTGAAAAAAGAACAAGTAAAATTAATCGGAGATGATCAATAGAATGCTCTTATGAATTTCTATTTCATTTGGTTTTCTCTTTATTTTATAAAAAAAAAAGATATTAGATTACTACTCACTTCCCATAAAACGCTGTGTCCTTAGAGCATTACTCAATATAGTTAACGTTATGCAGATTAATATACTGTATATATATATATATATATATATATATATATTCATCTGCATAACAAATAAATAACATTATCTATATTGAGGAATGCTCTAAGGATGCAGGATGCACGACACACACACACACACACACACACACACACACACATATATATATATATATATATATTAGATAACAACAAACATAGGTTAAATATATATCTTTAGAAAAATGTTTACATGTTCTGACAAACTGGAGAGGTTAATTTCCATAAATTGTAAAAAAAAAAGAAGAAAAAAAAGAAGAAAAAAAGTAATTTCTCTCATTTTGAGAATATCCTATTAGTAATAATCTACATCAAATAAATTGATTTTTTTTATGAAATGCAAAATATGTGATTCATTTGTCAACATTATCAGATTTTTTTCATTAGATGGAGCTGACAGCGTTTGAAAAGCATTTCAAATTTTATTCTTAAAGTTGAATGCTTGGTTTGTTATTTATATTTGAGATATGTAAATATTTGACATTATATATCTGATGGTGTTATGAAAAACACATTTATTGAGAAAATGGAAGAAGCATAATAATAATCCAAGTCCCATACTTTGCATATCTACAGTTAATGCCCAGTATAGTATACATATAATACAGTAATCATGTATTCCTTCTTATTTATTGAAAGACACTGTGTAACAATAAGACAATCATATGATAAAATGACATAAAATGGTAAATAGATTTCTCACAATTAGCCATCTAGATCTCATTTCTCATGCGTGTGTTTAAATGCCAAAAAAAAGGAAACTAATTTTGACCTGAAGAAAATGAAGCTAAATTTAGGAGCTTGTGACATTAGTTTCATAACAGATTCTTCCCACTTTCTTCCCCTATCTTGTCATTACTTTAGAGTTTGAAATTGTTTTTGCAATGGTGATTACAGGAATTTAGGTGATTAGATACTAAAATTATGTATAAATACTTTTTCTTTTTTTAATTGCAGTACAGGGTTAAAATTGATATAAATGTTTTACTGTTCATTGTAGCAAGGTTTGTTGATAAGGGAAGAAAGAGGCGGGAAATGGCGAACGTTAAAAACTTTAATGATAAATTTAACATAAACTCGCTCCGTTCCCACAGCTCTCGGCCCCGCCCTGCTTGTCACATTCATTTTCATTTTTTTAAACAAAATATAATTGATTCATTATTTCACTTGATTTCTGGGTGAAACGTGACCTGGAAACGTGACCGATTTCATGAGATTTCACCCATGTGATTCCCTCAAGCTTGGAGGGTATCTGGGAAAATGAGAGTGACCTTGCCGTGTATCCGAAATGACTCCTTGTTTATTTCAGTATGGACTAATCCTTCGCCTGAGTTCCGTTTTAAAACAGCTACGGCCCGCGGGATCTGTGAAAATCCTCCTTCAGCTGTTGCACTGAATTTTGCCCCTTGATTTGTATATTCAAGCCTGTATATTTTCAGGCTGTGAGCTTTCATTTCTGACTAATGTCACACTGGCACTATGTGTGGAGTCATCTTTACTCAGAGGGCAGATTTACAAAAGACTAAGCCTGTCCCTGAACCTAGCCTTAACCCATCACTCATTCCATCTGGATGGCTAATCTGCTCCTAATATCATTTATCTCTCACAGTACTGATCAACAGTTTCTGGGACAAGAGTGGTATATTTCTCACCTCTAAATGTCTCCACTGCTGTAATGATATCATGTTTAAACAAAAACGTTTCATGGTCAGGTTTAGGGACAGTTCACCCAAATTTTAGAGTTCTGTCATCATTTACTCACCCTTAAAGATATTATTCACTGAAAGTCTTCTGTGCCGCAACAAGACATTATGCCAATCTGATGTTGATGATTGTATACACAAGCAAAACTGAAAGACAGTCATACTTTTTGGAACGACATGAGAGGGAGTAAATGTTGACCATTTTCATTTTGGGGTGAACTATCTCTGTAATTTCTGTGATGTATTGTGTGTATTCTGTAAATATGATTGCAATAAAGATCATAATACTGGTTATTATCATGATTAAGCTTTGGAATGCACTGTGCAAAGAAATGTTTACACATTATGCAATAGTCAATTTGTAAATAAAAGTTCATTATACCTAAGTATAGCTGTATCTTGCATTTCCTGAAACATCTAGAAACCCTTAGTCAGCAATATGCTAGTAAATATGTTAGTTTCAGTCATTTTGTTGTGTTTTGTCTTTTGTATTAGTTAAAAAAAAATGTCTTTACAGTTTTTTTATAAAATTATAATTTATTTTTAATTTAGTTTTAGTTATTTTAGTATATCAAGTTAAATTGAATGAAAATAAGAAATGTTTTTTTATTTTATTTCAGTTAACGTTTATTTTATATATATATATATATATATATATATAAGTTTTAGTTAACTATAGTAATCCTGGTACACAATACAAAAAATATGTAATATATATACAATACATGTATCAAATCAAATAAAACTGTATTCAAACTTCCCCACTAAAAACTTTTGTGCAAAAATATTGCACATGCAAGACTTGAACTTGATCGCATTTATACATAATCTAAGAATTATGAACTATTCTCTTTCCGGGGTTCATTCAAGTTGTTTCCACTTGAGTTTTCTGAGAAATGCACCTGCTTGGACTCCAGCAGCGTCTGCTCGTGAAAAAAATTCGGAATTGAATGGACTTTTTGTAAAGCTCTTATAAAGAGATATTTCTCTACATGCAATACATTCAATTATCAACAGGCTATTTATTTATAAATCCATATCTTAATGCTTCTTGAATGAGGTAATAAATCTAATCCAAAAGTTCATAATATCAAAGTACCCTTTGAAGTGTAAGATATGAACTCTATTTAGAGAAAGATGAGAAACAGAACATATGACTAGAGAAAATATGAATCCTAAAACAAAGGCTCTTCTAAAAGCAATGCAGTGAGAAACTCATAACTTATAACTGTTAGTTAAGGCTGGTCGGAATTGCCTTTTTTACAGTATAATTGCAGGTTTAACATTATTTAGTTAAGTTGTTGTTTTGTTCAGCGAAGGGCACTAAAGCAAAGATCTCACACTTTTAAAACACACACTTTCACTTTTTTAACATGGACGCATCACAGGTGGATTGTCTTTTTTTTTTCTTAGGGGCTGTTTGTTTGCCATTGTTTTTAAATAAAAACAGAAAACTTTTTATGCGTTTTGGCCGTTCATTTACACGACAATGGCGTTTTGAGGGCCTGAACATGCAGGCTTTTCAAAATGGGTTTCAAACTAAGTGCAAGTTTTTGAAAGCGATACCGTCAACGTCTCCGTGTAAATTACAAAAACGTCAATTTGTGAAAACGGTGACGTCATTCGCATGCGTATTTCGTGTTCAGTCAATTGCCGTTTTTAATTGTTTTCGTGGATCTGTGTATGTGAACGGGGATCTTTTTGACAACATTTGTCATTTGTATGTGAAAAATGCGAAGGAAAACGTTTCCATTTTTTGTGCATCATTGTCATGTAAACGTACATTAAAAGTAATGAAAATTACAATTGTAGTGTTATTTCCACAATATCAAATGATGTATTGTGTTTAATAGGATTTTGTTTTGGAAGGGATTGAGTTAAGAATCCTGTAGAATACACATGTTCGCTATCGTTCATTTTTTAATAAAATGGATACTTTTAATTCAGCAGGGATGCATTTAATTAATCAAAAGTGTCATTAAAGACATTTATAATGTTGCAAAATATTTATATTTCAAATAAATTCAGTTCCCTTTCGAAGGAACTCGCGCTGCGTCGATGACGCTTTGGGAACGCCCCTGCGTGATTGCGACTGAAGCACGTATGTCAACCAGTCCAATGGCGAGAGTGAGCGTCACGGGCGGGCGATGTCACGTCCAGAAAAAGGATAAAAGCACATCCGGTCTGACCAGCGTCAGCTTCTGTGCCTCAGCAAGTGCTCTATGTCAAAACTGCCTGTCTATTTATTTTTGTCTTGTCACAAGCATTTCTATCTATATCATGGCAAAAGAATTATACAAGTTGTGTGCTTCTCCCTGCCCGCGCTATTTAACGGGTGGGGATACACACAATCTATGTGTAATGTGTTTGGGAGTGGAGCATGCTATGTCAGCCTTCGAGGGGGTTAGGGTTAGAATTTGGATAAGAGCGAAGGGATAGGACCCGACGAAGTTCGGGAACTGCGTCGGGCCACAGATCTGTCTCTCAGGGCCACCAAGCAATAGGGCGGTCTATGGCAGGCCTGGTGGCCACTGAGAGGCACCTTTGGCTAAACATGGCCAAAATAAAGGACAAAGACAGAGCTTTTTTATTAGATCCCCTGTTAACGCCTCCTGGCCTCTTCAGCGACTCTGTGAATACGGTCGTCGAGAGGATTCAGGAGGCCAAAAGACAATCTGAGGCATTTAATAAATATCTCCCCCAAAGAATACCAATATCGGGTGCTTCCATTCAGTCTAGCTCTGTCACCCCGCATGTTCATGAAGTGCGCAGATGCAGCTCAGGCCCCGCTCAGGCTGCAGGGCATACGCATTCTGAACTATATCGACGACTGGCTGATTCTAGCGGAGTCAGAGCAGCTGGCGGTTCGGCATCGAGATGTCATCCTCGCACACAAAAGTTGGGTAACCCTAGTTCCCTGAGAAGGGAACGAGACGCTGCGTCGCCAAAAGTGTCATTAAAGACATTTATAATGGTATAACAGGTATAACAGAACTGCCGTTTTAGCAGAAAGCTTTACTGTTTGACCTGAAATACAAGATAATTTAGCGCTGAGAAGTTAATGCATTACACAGATCTGCTAACATAGTGCAAAAGAATAGAGCGGGAAACAGACACAGACACAAAACAGAGCAAGAGAACAACAGAGAGACAGAAAGCAAGCGTTTGAGGGGGTTGTGTGAGTAGGATGCATTTTGCAGCCTTCAGTGATGCAGATGTCTTAAGGGCCACACACAATACACACACAATGACTTTATGTGGCTTGACAGGCTAGCTAAATAAGCGGGCAGCACTTTGTGCATAGTCATCTAAATTAGGTTACATAACCAAACAGATGTAGCAATTTTGCATGCTTTGCTGCTCGACATCGACTGACCCTGCCATCCTAAAAGCCGATAGTAGAACGCCTTGTCTGAGGTTCTGTTGTACTGATAATTACCTACAGATGAGGTCTTCCTCTCTCTTATTACATGCCTTCATAAGAAAGACCATTGTGGTGAGGCGTTGCAAATGGTTGCTAAGGTGTTTTAGTGTGTTGCTATGTGGGTATTTTACTGGTTGCTAGGGCATTGTTAGGGTGTTCTAGCTTTTTTCTTATCGGGCCCAAATCAGGGTTATAAAAAAAGAAAAAAAAAAGAAAGAAAGAACCACTTATGTTACTTGAAATAAAATAAACTTTAACTGAAATAAAAATTGTAACAATTATTTAACATTTAAAAAAAAACTTAAACTTATTTTCTTTCAGCTAGATACACCAAAGCAACATTTCTCATTTTTATTTAGTTTAACTTGATGTACTAAACTAACGAACACTAAAACTAATACAAAATGGCAAAAACATACAACTAAATTAGTAAAACTAAAATGCTTAACTGCTTAATTGTTTTGAATGTGCACTTCTAGTGTACTTTAAATCATAAAAGTATAAAAAACTGTACTTGCAAATATACTTGCAGATAATATAATATTAATAAAGAGAGTACACTTAAGTAGCCTACACTTAAAAAGTGCACTTTCTCATAATAGCATCACATTATTTCATTAAAAAATATCTCATTAAAATTTGTAAAAGCTGAATACATTTTAAATCATTATGTTTTAATAATTTGTCATTCTTTAAAGAAGTAGACTGATTTAGATATGTTGATTAACATTCTAAAGCACTAAATTGCAACTTTGTCATTACAAATATGTAATTATATATAAGTTTCAATATAATGACAATGAAGAATATTTGTCAGTATGTTCGACAGTACACTACATTTCAAAGACAATAGATTAAGTATTTTAGGTCAAAAAAGCACACTTTAAAGTTTAGTTTACCCAAAAATGAAAATTCTGTCATTATTTACTTACCGTTGTCGTTCCAAAGAGATTTCTGTCCCTCCATTGACAGCTACGCGACTACCAGTTTGACGCTTCAAAAAGTTCATAAAGAGATTGTAAAACTAATATGAATTAGTCCAAATTTTAAGGAGACTCCCCAAATAGCAAGGTGACATTGATTCAATGTTGAGTTTGGATCCAAACCAGCATTTGGTTGAGATTGACATTTCAATGTTTAAAGTGGAGATCGTGTTGTGGATCCACATTGAAATTTTTATGAAAGCCAACAGCACACATGGGTGGAGACAGTGTCATTGAACTAACAGTGATTTGTAGTTGATGAGCACAAGATCATTCAGGTCAGCATCTCTGCATTTTTCAATCACATTATCAGATTTGCTCTAATCCACTGGGGCTTGGTTTACGGGTGCACCTTCATGATTTTAGCAAGTATGTTGAAAAATGGTTGAAAACATCCAAAGTAGTTTGAAAATGGCCTCTGATTGTTAAACGCCCATTTTGGTTTTGCATGTGCACTTCTCAGGCCTAGTCTGGGTATTTTTATAAACTGAGTTTTTCCTCCTTCATTTAGAAAATAATTTGCGTCCACATGAAAACACAAAAACACGCTATGAAGCGCTGTGAAGAGCATGCCAAACCAACAGGTAGCGATAAAACCCTAACCGTAAAGCCACGTTGGCCAATCAGAAGCCTGGATAAAAGGTTATTACCGGTTCCGGTTCCGACGTCACAAATCAAAATCTCCAGTTCCACCGTCTACATCAGTGGTTCCCAAACCTGTCCTGCCGGCACCCCAACACTGCACATTTTCTTTGTCTCCCTAATCAAACACACCTGATTCAACTCATCAGCTCATTAACCCATGTGATAATGAGCTGATGAGTTGAATCAGGTGTGTTTGAATACGGTAAAGAAATTATCATTGGAAAAACCTAAGCTCTTTTATCCTCCAAGATAAACTTGTCGCTTGAATGCTGTATAATTTCATGGAAAATGAACTACATATAGTTTTGGCCATAGCTCAGAGGTGTTTATTCCTCTTCATGTTTAGCCCCAACACCCCTGTCTGGAAGTTTTCATTGATCCCAATGATCTTGATTAGCTGCTTCTGGTGTGTTTAATTAGGGCTGGAGATAAACTGGAAAGATTGGACACCTTGCCATACTGCTTCCAGTTGATAGTGGTGTTAATAGGTTTTTAATAAATAGTTTATATACATAATTTAACAGTATTATAAATATAGTCTGATTATTTTGTGTTGAGCAATTTAAAAAAAGTGAATCATAGTCTGATGCAAGCCAGATTTTGAAAACTTGAACCGTTGCACTGCTTGCAGTTATAGTTGCAGTTGCACACTTTGTCTTCAATAACAAATGCACATTAATAGACAAATAATACTTAGCTATACTTTGTACAAAATACTATTGTATACTATAATGTATTTTGAAAGTATACTTTCAATGCATTGTTACAATGATCATTTCCAGCACACAGTTAAAATATACCTAAAATATATTTTTAATAAAGTGCAAATAAATACACTTTTAAAAAATAAACAGAATTTTCACTTCAAGTATATTTTTAGAAAATATATTTTTAGAAAATATACTGAAGTATAATTATTTTAAAGTGTGTTAAAATTTGTATAGTGAAAATAGGTAAAAACATGATGATAACATTTTACTATATTTAAAGATAGTAAAAATTTTGTTTTGTATATTTTCAATGTACTATTGAAAAGGGGAATATATTTCAAATACAATAAAGTATACTTTTTTCTCATTTATATGCACTGTTAACGATTTTCTTGTATTTTTACAGTACAGTACTGGCAGCACGGTTGCCAGCAAGTTACTTTTTGATTTACAGTAACTGTACTGTAATTCACTTTACAGTACACAAGATCAGTACTGTGAAGGGTTACAAATTTAAGAATCTATTTCAAATATGTTTTAGATCTGCTTATCCTATTTCCTTACATAACATCACATAAAAATCTAAGGTGAACTATACTGTATTGGGCATTCAAGGTGAACATGAGGGCATCCATTTACTGATTAGATTTAACAGTTTCCTTTGAAGGGGTTTTGTTAGTCTTTGATCTTTCTACTAAGAGTTGAACTGTGTGTGAAAGTTTACCTAGTCTTGGTTCTCGTGACCATGTGTTGTTTATACAATTTGGGGGGTACCATTATCTCAGTTGGGGGTAATTGCCTCTATTGTCTTTAGATGATTAGATTCAGTAGTCATCTCTAAGGCTGTGTGTAAGTTCAGCACCTTTAAGGACAGCCCACTGAATTGCCTATAAGATACCATGTAAATTTCCCTCAGTCAGATCATGTTGGAAGTACTACAGCAACGTACAGTGGAGTTCTCAATAAAGAATAACTTCCGTTGAACGTGATCCCAACTGTCTCCTGGTCTCTGCTTCGATGAAAGAAAACTTTCCAACAACTGTAAACTACAAAACAGTCCATTACTGTATTTTTACTGTATTTTGAAATTTGGTCTGCTTCTGCTGTAATTAATTATACAGTATTGTACATGTAAAAGCCTAAATTCAATCTGTTCATCATATAAAGCGATCATGTATCTTTAGAAAGTTTGGACTAAACCGCCAAATTCATATGGATTAGTTTTATGATCTCTTTGTTAACTTATTGAAGCATCAAAGTGGTAGTTGCGTAGCTGTCAATGGAGGGACAAAAATCTCTCCGATTTCATCAAAACGATTGTGCTCCGAAGATGACCGAAAATCTTACGGGTTTGGAATGACATGATGGTGAGTAAATGATGACAGAATTTTTTAATTTTGGTGCGAACTAACCCTTTAAATTCAACTAAATTGCAACTAAATTGCATTCAAATAAATTGCATTCAAATATAATCCATTTTCATTCAATTGCAATAACATGCAACATTGCATTCAGTTTGCATTTAAGTATATTATTTTCGTAATAAAAGTATGCTAAAGTGTACTTGATTTTTTCACAAGCGAAGTACACTTGCCCCCTCTTAAATTCTCAGTATTCTATATTTCCTAGCATGGGCGTAGATTACGCTGGGGACATGTCCCCCCCCCGCTTTTTATAAAATGTAAATTCGTCCCCCGCACTTTTTCGTAGGGCAAGTGTGTTCACGACAAGTTGAGGTTTTCACGGGCCAATGTGTATACATCCAGATTTAAAATTCAAAGAGCCAAGATAGTCTATACGTGACGTTCACATTTCCATGGTAATCAGTCACTCGTGCATCACGACACGCCCATGCTCGCACCCGCGCTGTATCCATCAATTTCATAGAGGTCACAATGAGTTCAAAACGGCAAAAAACTCTTCACTACTTTTTCACGAAAAAGTCAAGCGCTGTAAGATGTCATGTCAAGTCAAGTCAAGTCATCTTCATTTATATAGCGCTTTTAACAATGTAGATTGTTTCAAAGCAGCTTTACAGACATGTGGTATCCGAATTGTGTTGCACAATGATGAATAACTCTGCCTATTTCTCAAGTTGAATAATTACAAAAATAGTTTTGTTGGAAATTTAAAATATTCACTACCCGCACAAACGTGTGCTTATTTTCAGTCTTTTTTTTATTCGTAATGTCTTTTATTTTCACAGATATGTTATCAAAGCCCTTCAAATTAGAATAAAGATGGTGATTGTTAATGCTGAATTTGGATTTTCATGCATTAACAGCCACTATATATCTGCTTGAATCATGCAGCGTTGTACCATGTAGCCTGATGTTTACCATATATAATTCGGTAACACTTTACAATTAGATAAAAAAAAGTTTGTAGACAAACTTTAAATTGTCTTGAAAATGCCTAACCAGAAAGTTTGAAGTAGTTTTAAAAGCTTGAAGTTTGACGTAGCCTGCACAAAAAAACAATTTGAAATATGTATTATTTCAAATATGTATTTTAAATATTTATTCCTAACTGAGCATGCAACACAACTTCTCGTCCAGGCCTTGGTCATTTCTAGGCTTGACTACTGCAATGCTCTTCTGGCTGGACTTCCATCATGTGCAACTAAACCTCTACAGATGATCCAGAATGCTGCAGCTCGTCTTGTCTTCAACGAGCCAAAAAGGGTCCACGTCACTCCTCTGTTCATCTCACTGCACTGGCTACCACTCGCTGCTCGCATCAAGCTCAAGGCATTGACGCTTCCTCATAGATCTATCACAGGGTCAGCTCCCTCCTACTTTCACTCACTCACGAGTCTACATCCCTACCAGAAGCCTACGATCGGTCAGCGAGCGACGTCTCGTGGTTCCATCACAGAGAGCCACAAAATCACTTTCCAGAACATTCTCATTCACGCTCTCCCCAATGATCTCCCCACTCTCATCCGAGATGCAGAATCCCTGACAACATTCAAAAGACAATTGAAAACCTCTCTCTTCCGTGAGCACTTAACCTCATAAAAAAAAAACAAAGAAAAAGCTTTTCTTTCCTTTTCCTTTAATCCTCCCTTATCGGGCTTATGCTACTCTGAATAATTCAAAAGTATTTTGAGCCCTTCTTGCGTTGTTTTTGCCTCTTCACGGTGACTCGCTTAATTTAGTCCTAAATTGTAAGTCGCTTTGGACAAAAGAGTCTGCTAAATGACTAAATGTAAATGTAAAATGTAAACAATATAGTACAATATACAATACTATGTGCAATATAAAGTACAGAACATCTGCATTTCTTTCTTTCTTTCTTTCTTTCTTTCTGTTTTATTGCTTTAAACATAAATAGCATATTAAGCCAATTAAGCAAAAACCTGTCAACAAAGGTCTGCAAAAAAAAAAAAAAACTTGTATAACGCTTGACATTCTGTCCCCCTCACTTTTGAAATGATGGCTACGCCCCTGGTTCCTATATATAGTTGAATTTGCTCAAATAATGCTAAGCAGCCGGAGTGTATTTGCGATATGATTTTAAAGCTCATGATTTGAAACAGCATGGGCTAGTTGTTGTTCTAGTTGTTGTTGAAGCCCTGAGGGCAGATGTAGTGAGTGAGTTTGGGGCGTCTGCAGAGATTTGTCACACCAGCTGTTGTGGAGCTTCCCAGTGACTTCCAGCGACACTTTTGCACGATTTGCAAATCCATGTTGGCGTGTGTATCTCTCAGCTCAGCTGTCTTCGCTTCAGCACACACGCTTAGGCTCTTGAGTATGTATGTATTTGTGAGCTTTGTGGGAATGTATGTCCTTAATTTGTGTGAGAATGCAAGATTTTCTCTTTGCACAAGGGGCGGGGAGAGAAAGAGAGGAGAACAAATCATTTGTCCTCATCATCATCATCTCGTTACATCATAAATTTAAAAGGACAGTTGTTTCGCATGATGAAGCGTGCCTCATGAGAATGCATGGGCTCATTTTGCCAACTGCTAACAAATTACTGACAAGCTGTAACCTTGGTTTAACCTAGGGTTATACACTGTAAAATCCAATTGTTCATCATATTGTCAAATAATTACAATTTTAAGAATATTTTCTGTATAATCACAAAAAAGTAATGTGTGTTAATCTAATAACCTTAACAAAATCTTAGCTTAAAGTTGCACGCATTATTTTGGTTACTTTGTTTCTATGGTCCACTTTAGACATTCTACTAAATATAACTATCTTTGAAACTAGTAACTACATGTCAAATAATTCACAGAGTACTAGTACTTTGTAATAGACTGTTAGTAGACTGTTAGGTTAGGGTTATGGTTAGTAAAGTCTCATATATATTCAAACTCCCTGAGCAATAGTAAAACAGATGGTTGCCTTAGCAAGCATCACTAATTACCCACAGTACTTGGAACACATTATTTCATGTTTCAAGCTTTAATTTGAAAATCCATCCTAAAAGTTACTTCTGACATCCAGTCAGCTAGCAGAATGCCTACACACTTCTTAAAGCAGCAGTTAAGGTGATTAAGTAGCTACTTACTCTGATCTACGTTCCACATTCCATCCACTCAAAGCGCATTAAGAATCATGTGAAGGCAATGTTGCATTAGATGAAGTATGACATAAGCTGAACATCTTGACGACAAAAGTATTCCCTGTTTAACGTCTGGTGAATTAAAGAGTGATGAAGCAGCCAGAACATGAAATAGGGATTTAAGATTGAATTTGCTGAATTATAGTGACATAGAACCATGAGTGTTTCATTGGCTATAGGTCAGACTGCTGTCATCTTCCCACATATCTAAAACTGAGGTGAATGAGTCAGACAGGCTTCATATTCCTCTCACGTTCACATGTGAGGCATTGATTTATGGCCAGGGTCTTGGTGTGTGTCAGAGAGAGAGAGAGAGAGAGAGAGAGAGAGAGAGAGAGAGAGAGAGAGAGAGACATATGATTATGTGTGTATTTGTGTGTGTGTGTGTGTGTGTGTGTGTGTGTGTGTGTGTGTTTTTGTTTATATTACATTGTGGGAACCAAATGGCCCCACAAGGATAGTAAAACCTGAGATCACCTCCATTGTGGGGACCAGCCAGCGGTCCCCATGAGGGAAATGGGTAAATAAACATACTAAATGATATTTTTTTGAAAATGTAAAAATGCAGAAAGTTTTCTGTGATGGGTAGGTTTAGGGGTAGGGTTAGTGTAAGGGGACAGAATATACAGTTTGGACTGTATAAAAACCATTAAGTCTATGGAGAGTCCCCACAAAGATATGTGCGCCTGTTTGTGTGTGTGTGTGCGCTGCTTGTTTGAGTGACAGTCTCTATTAGCTGGCTGTAGAGAGATATTGGACTCAGGAGATTTTCAGTGTGTAGTGAAGTCAGTCAGCTGTGACCATCAGCACCCTGAAACTACATCTGAAGACATCACCCACAGGTCTGCTTATCTCTCCTTCTTGGCCTCTCGTTCACATATTCTCTTTCTCTGCCTCTATAATTCCCTCCTTCATTCATCCTTATTTTTCACTTTCTCATGTCATTTCTTTCAGTCTGTTTTACTCTCTTGTAATGTAATGTTTATGATGTTATACTAGACCCAGAAATAATATAATTATATATTATTGATATAATATATATATATATATATATATATATATATATATATATATATATATCGTCTCAGGTTACGACTGTAACCATAGTTCCCTGAGTAGGGAACGAGACGATGCGTCAATGACGCTTTGGGAACGCCCCTGCATGATTGCGTCTGAAGCACATGTGTCAACTAGTCCAATGGTGAGAATGAACGTCACGGGCGGGTGACGTCATGACCAGGAAAGGCCTGAACGCCATTCGGTCAAGAACCTGTTGTGAAAACTGTCACGACATAAGAACTCTAGACCCAGGGGTATCCATGTCTAAGTCATAAAATCTGACAAACGTAAACGAAGACCAACCAGCTGCATTACAAACTTCTTGAAGGGACACCCCAGAAATTAGGGCCTTGGAGGCCGCCATACCCCTAGTAGAATGGGCTCTAGTGGCCAAAGGTGAAGGCTGGCCCATAACCTCATATGCAAGAAAGATAGCCTCGACTATCCACTTGCTAAACGTCTGCTTGGATGCCGGAAGGCCTTTTTTAGGAGGCCCAAAGCATACCAGTAACTGATCAGATTTCCTAAACTGGGCAGCTCTGTGGACGTAAGTGTCCAGTGCTCTGACTGGACAAATGAGGTTCAGTTTCTCCTGGTCTACATCATGAAATGGAGGAGGACAGAATGCCTGCAGTAGGCCGTGGTACATTTGTTGGAACTTTAGGTATGTATCCCGTAGGGATGTCCCGATCAGGTTTTTTTGCCCTCGAGTCCGAGTCATTTGATTTTGAGTATCTACCGATACCGAGTCCCGATCCGATACTTCGATAAAAAAGAATAAAGAAGAGCAAAAAAAAACAGATCCAGGATGTTCCTTATTTTTTTATTTAATTCACCTTATTTTAACATTCAACAACTCTTACAAACAGAGCACTTCTGTGAGGTAGCTTGAACAATCATTTATGCAATAAATAACATAAATTCTTCACCTTTGCAGGGCTTGAATTTCCGGTGCGTGAATGCGGGGGTTGCGCATAATTTAAACCATTCCCGCAAGGTTAGCTTTTATAGTGCGAGAAATTCCCGCACAAATATATTTGCTTCATCTCAGAGCAAATGAATTAAAAAAAAAATCACAGATGCGAGAAAAAATGTCAAACTGTCTTTTATTTTCGAATTTAATTCCTCAAATCAGCGCTGGACCGGCATTCTCTGTCTTCCGCTGAGCCCTGGCCGTAGACAGATCATATGTTTCACGCTGTCAATGCAGTGGTCTGCGTTGCGCTGATCTTATTCACACTATCGAGTGTAGGTGCAGCATTCTATAATTTTGAGTCATAATGAGCTGTTTGTGAAGAAATTATCCGCTTCCAAATTATGCCATTTTAATCAAGAAACTGAAACATTAAAAAACATGTTGCTCTTTATGGTGTGCGAGTGATAGAGCGCGGCAGCAACGAACCAAGTGATCAGCTTACAGCGTAACAACATTGAATGCTCGGCCGAACAGCTGATCATAGCTGTACAGGGCGCCTTATTATTTTTCATCTCCATAAATATATCTAGTAGTAAAGCTAATGCAAGGGCTAGAAATCTATTAATCTTTTGCTGATACTTCCTTGTCATCATGGAGAGCGCAGTTCATGGTTGCATAGCAACGACAGACGCCACAGAGAGCAAGCGCTTGTGGAAAGAAGGAGACTTGCTCCTTTCACTTTCACTTTTTTTCACTTTCACTTGGTTTTACACATCATACGTCTTTGCAACAAAGTGATGTCATGCCGCACACGTTGCTGTTTCTGTGTGGAGTCAAAAGGGTCTAACTTTGTGCCACCGCATAACTATAGATGTGTTAAAAAATTATGAGAATATATATACATATATATCCGAGTCCTGATCGGGAGGTAACGTCCGATTCCGATCGAGTCTGAAACCACGTGATCGGGCCCGATTTCCGATCACGTGATCGGATCTGGACATCCCTAGTATCCCGGTTACGGATAGAGGAAAGCTAAGACCATCCTGGGTGCAAACTCAAGGCACGAAGGTGATACTGAAAGGGCCTGAAGATCTCCAACTCTTTTTAGTGAGGAAATGGCTAGAAGGAATACAGTTTTGAGGGTCAGAAATTTTTCTGAAACAGTATCAAGAGGCTCAAAGGGAGCAATAGATAAACTTTCTAAGACAAGAGCCAGATCCCAAGCTGGAACTCTGGTACGCACTGCAGGCCTCAGCCTCAGGGTTCCACGAAGGAAACATAAAATAAGAGGATCTCTTCCAATAGACAAACCCCCAGAAGGGGCATGGTAGGCAGCAATAGCCGCAACATAGACCTTCAGTGTGGAAGGAGATAACCCTGAAGCAAAACGATCTGGCAGGAACTGAAGTATTGAACCAATAATGCAATTAACTGGATCCCATTGTCATGAATTACACCAAGTAGTAAAAACTTTCCATTTCAGGGCATATAGCTTCCTCGTGGATGGAGCTCTGGAACTAAGTATGGTCTCTACAACCTCGGTTGAGAGACCAGAATCTATGAGTCGGGCCTTCTCAGAGGCCAGATCCAAAGGTTGAATGTATCTGGACAGGGATGGAGGATAGCTCCCCCCGCCTGAGATAGAAGGTCCCTCCTGACCGGCAGCTCCAGAGGAGGGCCGCTGAGAAGGGACATTAGGTTTGAAAACCACACTCGGCTTGGCCAGTACGGACCTACTAATAGAACTCCAGAACTCCTGGGAGCAGAGCAATCGGGGAAAAGCGTACAGACGTAGCCTCGACCACGTCTGCACCATTGCGTCCAGACCCAATGGGGCTGGTTGCGTGAGAGAGAACCAAAGTGGACAGTGCGTCGTATCTTGAGACGTGAACAGATCCACCTGTGCCTGGCCAAAAACTCTCCAAATGTGCTCCACCACCTCGGTGTGGAGCCTCCATTCCCCAGGCCTCAGCCCCTGTCTCGACAGGATGTCTGCTCCTATATTCTGATGTCCCGGAATATAAACTGCTCAGGGTGAGTAACTTCCCTAGGGACCACAAGAGAATATTTTGTATAGTGGACATGAACGCAGACCCCCTTGATGATTTATTATGAGACCACCGATGTGTTGTCAGAACGAACAAGCACGTGGTGGCCCCTCAGGTCTGGAAGGAAATGCCTCAATGCATTGAAGACCACCATAATCTGCAGGCAGTTTATGTGCCACGAAAGATAATGACTCCTCCAAAGACCTTGAGCTGAGCGGCCTTCCCATTACCGCTCCCCAGCCTATGAGAGAAGCATCTGTCGAGAGCGAGACTCGATGGCAAAGAGCTCCTAACACTGGACCCTGGGATAGAAACCAAAGTTTCCTCCATTTAACCAAGGCAAACCACCAATTGTTCTGACTCTGCTAGAATAAGCCAGTTGTCTATGTAGTTCAGAATACGTATGCCCTGCAGTATGAGTGGAGCTAGAGCTGCATCTACACATTTCATGAACGTGCGGGGTGATAGAGCTAGATCGAATGGAAGAACCTGATACTGGTAGGCTTTGCCCCCGAAAGCAAACCTTAGGAACTTCCTGTGTTGTGGGAGGATGAAGACATGGAAGTAAGCATCTTTCAGATCCATCGTAACAAACCAGTCCTCGGATCTGATTTGAATCACAATCTGCTTCAACATTAGCATTTTGGATTTCAATTTCTTGACTGAACGATTGAGAAGACGAAGATCTAAAATGGGACGCAACCCCCCCATCCTTTTTTGGTACAATGAAATACCGGCTGTAGAACCCTGAGTCTCTGTTGGCCGGAGTATCCAGCTCTTTAGCTTCTTTCGCTAATAGTGCTTTCACTTCTTGTTCCATCACCAGAGCCTGCTCTGGGTGTACCACTGTGAGTAACACCCCATTGTAGCGTGGTGGACGAGAACCGAACTGGATTCTGTACCCTTTTTCTACTATATGCAGGACCCACTGAAATATGTTTGGCAGAATCTTCCACTCTAACAGATAATCTACTAAGGGAACCAGCCTCTCGACCCTCCTCAGAGGGTGCGAGTCCGACGTAGCGTCGTGTTTTTTTGAGACACTGAATCTGAAGCATGCTGGAAACCGCTGTGCCCCGAGGCACCGAAGGCCTCCTGAGGGCACCGGGGTGGAGCGGGCACCATGTAATGAGGTGTAACACTGCTCCACTCCGGAGGGGGCTACCCTCAGAAGTCTGACGCCATGAACGTCAGGACCTCTTCTTTGCTGAAGACTTCTTCACCAGCAGAACAGTCCTCACATCGGTCTGCTGCTTAAAAGACTTCGGTTGAGAGTGTCGTCCCGCACCCCAGGGTTTTTGGGGTGGGGTGCGAGAGGCGACACTCTCCTTCTGTTGCGCTCTGTATGAGGAGCTTGATGGCTGGGGCTGCTCACGCGCAGTTGAGGGCAAGGGAGATACCGTTTGAATGCCTCCGCTTGCTTTTTCGCCTCCTGAAACCTGTCTACAACGATGTTGACTGCTTCACCGAAGAGACCATGAGGCGATAGCGGGGCGTCCAACAGAAAATATGTGTCTTTATCTTTTATATCTGACTAATTTAACCAAAGGTGCCTCTCCGAAGCATATTAGCATATTAGCTCCAAAGCCATATTATTGAAAATATTAGCTTTTGTGGCTCGGAGAGACGGAGAGAGTTCTCGAACTATGCCAGGCCCCGCCCCCCTCGCCAGTCTCAAGGTCCCTCAGCAGGTCAGCCGTGTATGCTTGTAAAATAGCCATGGTGTGAAGGCATGCGCCGGCCTGACCTGCTGCCGTATATGCTTTACCCACTAACATTGATGATGTCTTTAAAGGCTTAGTGGGCAGCATTGGGGACTTCAAGGACGATGCAGATGCTGGAGAAAGATAGGAAGCAAGTGGTTGTTCTACTTTCGGCATCGTTCTATAACCATATTCATTTAGCCCCTTAATATCGGAGTATACGTGAACCCAAGGGCTAAAAACTTGGAACTAGACAGCTGAAGCACCGGTGCCTCTTCTGGAGCGGAAGGAACCACGGGGTGGGCTTCCAACTCCAGAGAGAGAGAGAGAGCACTGGATCCCACGGGTAAAGGTTGAGAAAGGGCGGGGCCTGTCTCAAACCCTGCCGTGAGATCCATTTGCGATGACAAGAGCTTCCGTGCTGCCTCGGCAGCAGCGGGGCCCGAGCCGCAGGGAACACTGACTTGAACACCCTCCTCAAAGAGTGACAAGCGAGAGCGGAGCGTGCGAAGTGGCAGCCTCTCACAATGCTCACAATCAGCCCCCTCGAAGGCTGACAGAGCATGCTCCGCTCCCAAACACATCACACAAAGTTTGTGTGTATCCCTACCCATAAGATAACAAGGGCAGGGAGAAGCACACAACTTGAATGATTGTTTGGATGCCATTTAGATATAATATTGCCACTGTTGCCTTTGGCTTGCTCAGTTGGGGATATTTGGGGATATTTAATTTAATTAATCAATCAACAATACTATTGATCAGCATTACCAAACGTGGACGTTTTCCACTAGAAACAAACATTGATGTATTATTTTAATTTAATACTGTGAAGCTGCTTTGATACAATCTGTATTGTGAAAAGCGCTATATAAATAAACTTGACTTGACTTGACTTGACTGTATGGTTTCGTGACAGACAACAATAAACATGACAGACAGCTTTGACAGGAACGTCTCATATTTCATGAATACTGTTCATTTGTTTTTGTTCTATTGACCGGTGATGTCTTCTCTATACAGCACTCACATAAGTCCTGATGTCCCTTAAGCCTGGAACACACCAAGCCGACGCCAACAAACTAGTGGCAACGAAAGCAGACTGCAGGGTTGGCTCACGTCGGGAGCGTCTGGGTCCAAAGTTGCCCTGACACACCAAGCCGATTCTCGACACCCGACGGCCAAGTAGCACGTCCGTTCTGCGCCTGCGTAAGAGGAAATACCTTTCCGTACCAGCAGGTGGCAGTAGTCTGTTTTAGTTACTCAAAGCGGGAAACCGGAAGAGCTACAGGGATACAAAACATACGCCGTACACATTCAACATGTCGAATCGGCCGTTTCAAAGCCTAAGAGGACCAAATTCAGCCGACGGTGCCCAAAAACTGCCCGACGGCCGACCGTTGGCTTGGTGTGTTCCAGGCTTTACAGAGGGCGTAATAAAATCTGGGATCTCAAAATGAATGTCCTCTGTAGAGGACAAAGCTGCATATGATCAGCGAAACAGTTCATTTCTAGTTTCCTTGCTCTTTATGGCCATTCCTTATTCCTCTTGAACCTAAAAATAGGTAAGCACATTGCATCCCTCCCCTACAAAGATCATATGCCAAAATTATATTAGATTATATTCTGATGCAATCAACCAGTGATGTAATGTATGTGATTTGTGTGTTGTGCAATAGTCTGGCAATCCTGTTCTTTACTTTGAAGTCAGTATGCATTCCCTTATTCACCTAAAAGTGTTCCAGCTCCTTTTGGCAGTGGTGAATTAATCACATAAATTATTTACTTGAAATAACACGCATACGGTTAGAACAGTACTGCACTACATCATAATATATGAACAATATTGTTAAAAGCGCTATATAAATGAAGGTCACTAAAAGTTTATGTTCTGCAGTATTTACTCTTAAGCTCAATCAAATATATGCCAAAAGAGATCAATTCGATTTGCATTTGCTCTATTGCTTGTATTGAGAGTATGTGAACATTTTTATGTAAACCAGTCTGGCCACCAGCTCCACAGAACATTTATTACTAACTGGGAAAGAAAAGCACAATTTAGTACCTGTCTATATCACAGGTTCTCAACTGGCTTTGCTTCAGGATCCAAGCCAATACAGAAATTGATATAATTCAAAAGTAAACGAAATGTTATTAAATGTTATTAAACTGCATGTGCCCAACAATATGCAACCTAACTAATTTTGACTGGGGCTGGATAGGAAAATGTATAGAATTTTGGAAATGCAAATAACAGCAATAACTGTTACAGATCAGCCAGGCTCTCACACCAGCCAATCACAGCGCACTCCCTCACCTGAGTTCTAATCACACACACCTGCACTATCATCACCAGCACTAAAAGACACACTCTTCACCTGACACTGTCTAGTTAATCAAAGAGGACAACTTACCTTGCTATCACGAACCTTGATTCTCCAGTATCTTGTCTTTCCTGTGTCTCCATTCCTGTAAGAAGAACTATTCCATTCATCACTTGCATTCCACTCTCCAAAGTATAATTGTTCATATCACTTTCCTGCATCCTGTCTCCGCTCAGTATTATTAATAAACTCCTGTTATTCCTCCATTAACCATCTCTTGAGTCTGCTTCCGTAACAATAACAGTAGAAAGAGAATTTTGCCAGCCTTTGTGAAATATTGTTTTAGTATTAGTCATATTATCAAGTGACATGGGAAGTTGTGCAAAATACCAAGAGGTAAAGCCTTTGTTGTCAATAAAACTTCCTTTTTAAACATTAAGCCTTAGTTTTTTGCTATTATAACAATGAATGATTATTTATTTATTTATTTGCATTTTATTATTTGTATTCAGAATAGTTTTTTTTCTCTGCTGTGCGGCCCTATCAGGACAGACCTGTAACCCACCTTTTGCCCACCCATAAGACTCACCTTAAGGTAGATACAGCGCTCATCTTCCTGCTGTTTCTCCTCATCCTCCGCTGGTTCCGTTCAGTTCATAGGACATTCCTGGCTCCATCCAGTCCCCTGGTCCTTCCTCCTCTACCAGCTTTTCCCTTGACTTCCCCAATCCTCCTCCTTCACTAAGGGGGGTTGTCTATCATATATATTTCTCATCCTCTCCTCCGGTCATTTTGTTCATCGGAGTGGTATAAGACTTTGTGACTTTTGCCACTCTTGAACTTAGGATATACAAAGAAAACGAGTTTTTTGTGGTTGTAACAAAAATAGTAACCAATGTGAATGAGAGGATTTTTTTTTTAATTTGTCAAAAAAATATAAAAAATCTGGCACAATCCAGAACAAACACACACACACACACTCAAATGAAGGCATGAGACTATACAACTTCTCAAATGCAGAACACACTCATACACACACACCTAGGAATTCCCAATTAAAATGAATAGGAGGTCATTATAACAGAGGCAATGTTTCAAATAAAAATCAGTCACAATGCAGACTGCACAAGATATGAAGTGGTTAAATTTGAACACACACAATGCAGAACACAGGGGAAAAGTTAATTTGCTCCATATAGACCTATCACCCAAGACATCCAATGTGAGACTTTGAGCTGTTTTAACAAGTTTTTTTCATGGAATGTTATTTTGAGTTATTATTTCTAATGTTATTAGAATTATTTTGTATTTAAAGTCCCTGTAGTTTAACCCTTAAAACTCATATTTGACCACCCAAAATAACATATTTAAAAGTTTTTTCCTGTGAAATTTTTTTTTTCATGCCTAAAAATAGCTTGAATGTAACTCTACACCCTTGCTTTATTTTGTATGCGGATGCATGAATATGCAAATTAGCCCCACCTCTACTCACTCACAGCAGCTCAGAGAGCCACTCGGCTGGTCAACTTTACTGAAGTAAACACTTGCTGCACAATGGAATCGCTCTTTACAATGTCGGACACATAGCAGTAGCCTAATGAATAAGATGAGCCTTTTGCTTGACGTTATCAAACTGCTAACAATGTTCAAAACATGTTCCCATTCGCATCTCAGAGTCAGACAGCTGCCTTCTAAAACTCAGCATCCAGAAACGCTTTGAACAACTAAGGACGTCAGTGGAGAAAGTCATGTAGTTCATCATAACATCGTAATTTACATCATATACATAATTTTGTATATATTGCTAAATGTAGATTTTTCATATCAACAGAAAAATATACCAGGATAACCTTCTCTTAAGACTCCACTGCTTCAATGAATATTAATGATATGCTAAAGCCCGCTGGCACTTTGAAGTGATTGGTTACAAGGTAGTTTGTGAGGTCAGAAACACCAGTGATTTCAAAATGTGTTTTTGAGACTGTCTTTGATTCACTGGAGTTTTAAAGAGAAAATACTCAGGTATCATAAGGTGTAGACTTATGAATTTGCACATGGTTTGTCTCAAAGCATATTAAAAACACCACATAAACATATAAACAACATTAAAAACTTGATTTTCTCCACAGGGGGGTCTTTAAGTTGAAAGAATGTGAAGAATGTGCCTAAATTATATTATTAAATGAAAATATTAATAAAATAAAGAAAAATAAAAAAATCTCCAAAATAAAGCATTAAAAAATAGAAACAACATCATCAAAATAGAATGATATAAGTTTTCTGGACAAAAAAAAAAAAAAAAAAAAAAAATATATATATATATATATATATATATACTATTTTTTGTGCAAGGGAAGGATTTGGGATGAGAGGATGAGGGTTAAATTTAATGTAGCCTATAAACCACTGAAATGATTGTCTTAGAGAGGCAAGAACAAGAGAGTTTGACCCAGAATATGAATGAGCCAAGTACATGTGTAAGAAGGGGTACTTTTGACCATAAGTAGACAAAATAGACACTAATTGCAAACGAGATTTACAACAGATGTGTTCTGGGTCTTGTTGCTAGTTCAGTCCAAAATTTTCAAAATCACTTATCTACATATCCAGCTGACGAAACTCCTTACCAAGAAAGGCAATAAATCAGTAATGTTGAAAGATAGCCCAGAAGCCTTCATCAGTTTCCAAACTTTTTCTTATGTGGAACAGAAAAGAAGATATTTTGAAGAAAAACTATTTTTTATATAAAAAACAGAAATGCAAGTCAAATATGTCCATAAATGCAAGTCAATGGGCGGGGTATCCCTCCCCTGTTGTACCCCATTGACTTCCATTGTGTGGACATATTTGACTTGTCCAGCGAAATTTAGCCCCATCCTCAATTAAATACACCTGACCAGTTAATCATGGTCAGGCAAACTAGAAGGCAAGCTGGAGCTAAACTCTGCAGAACAGTGGCCCTCCATGACCGAGTTTGGACAAGTGTTGTCAAAAATATTGATATTTCAATCTTTATCAATACTAAAATATGTGAAATGGTTCCAATACTCTTGTCTGCAGTATCTATATACGCCAAAACCAGCTGCGCGTTCACTCTTTCTTCTCTCCAACGGCGAATTGACACACACCCCCCGTCACTTTACGGTGACCTGTAACTCCTGTCACTTTACGGTGCTTGTTTAATGGCGCGGAGCGAGCGTTTTCAGTTCATTCCTAAAAGCTCACGCGCAGGCATGAAGCTCAACTTCCATAGGAATGAATTGTAAACACTCGCTCTGCGCCAGTGGACACGCACCATCACTTGTTTCATTCGCTCTGATTGAATCATTCCCGCAGGTTTCGCGCGCGCACCACTGATCTATATAAGTGCCGTTCACATACAACACCTCTCAAACAGCTCACGAGTATCAAATTTACTTATTTTTCTTGTCGACTGCTTAACGGTCAAATACATACAAAATTGTTAAAATACCCGTCTTGCCGAGTATTTAGGTAAATCTATTGTTTTTACGTAGTTGAGAAAGAAAACGCATGTTGTGTAACATTATATTGGAACCGTGCTTAAACTCTTAAAGTGACAGTAGCCTAATAATCTTGCTGCTGTCTGTCCTGTTAATCAGAATAAAAGACAGTCTTTATTTAATTTTTTTACACTGACAACTATCCAGTTATTTTACATTTGTAAAAGTTAATTCATCATTTCTGTAGTATTTCTTACATGAATTTTGAATGAAGAAATTTGGATAAATTAATAGCATTAATTATAAATACATACATATTGTTGTGTATTGCATTCTAAAAGTTGCATGTTATGTCCTTAGACACCCCGTACTGGTTCCCTGTTGTAGGCCTACATGCGCAGAACAACTCAGTGTCATCTGGATAGTGAATGAGTCAGTAAAGCTGCCATGTGAAAATGCTCGTGTCAGTGTCATAACTCAAGCAGTGCACGATCACATACGATGTAACACATAGCCTATATACAAATAAATAAATACTCTAAAATTTAAAAAAAGAATAGTTTTTCCTTTTCATTAAAATCTACTTTCATTAGATAGTTGACTCTTGTCTGAATGTAGGCCTGTGCCACTGTGGTTTTATTGTGTTCACAGTACAGCCATACCAAAAATATGATAACGTTGTAATTTTATATTAGAGGACAGAATTGACAAAAATTATTTGAATGTATGAGGGGTTTGAACTTGTCTGAAACCACCATACAAAACATGAAATTAAATTCAAAACCTGATTATAGACCTTCCCCATGTGATTTGCTTATGGGTGCAGTACAAGCATACAAATGTCAATCATCCCGATGGTGACTGGACTCAGTCAATCCCTGAATGAGCAGAGGATTATTTCAGCTGTTTGTGTAGTTCTCTAGCGCCTCCTGCAGGGGGGACTGCAAGAACAACATACCTGTCCTAATGTATTCATCTTCTTCTGGTCATCTCGGTTCATAATCCAAATATATAATTGGACCTGTAGTATTATATTACATTGGAAACTCTAGCAATTATTGCAGTGAAGTTTTATAAAAAAAAATTATTATTATTTTATGTGGGTTTGGATACAATGACTTTTTTCAAAATGTCAAATCTACTCTTTTTCAGGCAAAGGAAAACAAATAAGGAAATAAATAAAAATCGATTATACTAGACTATCATGTTTCATAGTTATTGGCCTCCTCAAAAACATTTGGGGTTCAAAAAAAGAAAAAACTCCTGTGTACTACAAGATAATGTCTATTTTCTACATACATATTTTAACATACAATTATGCTTCAAATACAATTAAGGCAAATATAAAACTATACTAAATAATACAAATATCAAGTACACACACATTTCTGTTCAAGCATTCTTTTAATGAGCAAATTCATTAAGAGTCACCCTCCTATAGAGGATATAGTCTCTTGACATATCAGAATGTTGCTATGCAACAGAAATAACAATCCCCTATGGGAGCAGCTGCAGTGATGTGGGTTTCACATCATAGTGACTGGAACACTGTTTTGACCAATCAGAAGCCAAAACCAGAACTTGACTCAACATTTATTTATCATTCTTTATTTCTTTATTTTTTTAATATTTACAAATTTGATCCTCTGTAACAGGGTAGCCACAGACCAAATAGTTTCTACATGTAACATTTTATCTATGAAAATATTACAAATTTTGAGGGCGATTTTATTAGACCGTAATCAAAATGCCTTTGAAAATGTATTTTTTTTAATATGAACATAATTTACATTTATATTTATCGGATGTTTTTATCTGAATGACAAATAAGAAATACAAGCAATTAATCTTTAATCGTGGTTGGACACCACTGACAAAAGAGCACAACAGCTAATGGGGAATGAAATGCATTTCTTATTTTTTCATTCATAGCGTATTATTCTATGAAACTGAATCTCTATTAAATAATGAAACCATGATAAAATCCATATAGAATCCATTTAGCATGAAACCAGTAGATTTCTTATAACAATATCTACACGTGTATTATAATGTATGTAATTTGTACACATATACACAAAATTCTGATTTTTATTTTAACCAGTGCATTGAGAGACAATCTATAAAATATTAAGGGCGACCAACCCAAAACCTGTAACAGCCCCGACCAAACACTGTCCAAACATGTAGGGTAAAAACCCTGCACACCTTAATATGTCTGTAGCTGATATACTGTATGTGTTTGAAGGAGTGTGAGGACACACAGATTTGTCCTTACAGCGGTGTAACTGTCTCTAGTAAACTCAAAGCTCCTTCTACATGATTGGACACTGAAGGGAAAGGGTGCTGGGTAATTTATTATGGAGAAAGGAATGACATCAGAGGACACCCTTTTCAACATCCACATCCTCTTCTTTCACCTGAAGAGTAAAGAGACAGCAGATTAGCTGAGAAACACTGGAACATATTGCTGGGTGAATTTTCTCACTTGGTGTGAAGGAATTCATAGAGCACATCTTTTTGTTTTAAAGTGCCCATATTAGGTTTTTTCAGATATAGCCTTTCATGCATGCGGTGTGTTACATCGCTGTTTGTGAATGGAAAAGGTCTGCAAAGTGCATGATAAATGGAGTTATTGTCTCCCAAAAGAAAGAATCGTTTCTGAACTGCCTGAAACGAGTCGTCAGTAATTCCAGTCTCACTTCCTGCATGAACCTACATAGGTTTGTAACAAATTTGCATAACGCCAGCCTATGGTCTTCATTGGCTGCCCGTGAACAACGACACCATTGTTACGGTTTGTATTACTCTGCATACCAGCGCTGAGGAAGATCTGGAGCTGAAATTCAGATATGGTAATGGGTGTTACGTTTCCGACATGTGCTGTAAATGGTAGACCAATCACAACAGACTAGGCCGTCTGACCAATCAGAGCAGAGCAGCTCTCGGAAAGAAGGGGTTCAGAGAGACTGAATCCTTTATCAAACCATTTCAGACACTGTGAGAAAGGAGCTGATGCAGCAGTGTATATTATGAGAAAATCAAAGTGTTTTTTGACCTCCTCCTCCTATTGTAGGAGACCAACAAAACAACATTAGAACCTTTAAAATAGCATAATAGGGGCACTTTAAGAAAACGTGTTGAGAATAGTCCTTAACTCCTCACCTGCTCAACTCCTTCCACCTCGGGGACGTAGAACTGCAACATGTTCTGGATGCCACTCTTCAGCGTGATGATGGAGCTGGGACAGCTAGTGCAGGAACCCTGCAGCTTCAGCTTCACTATACCGTCCTCAAAACCATGATACAACACGTCACCGCCGTCCTCCTGCACTGTGGGCCTGAGGAACGACATGCAGATAGACGAAAGAAAGTTCCTGAATTAAGAACAATTATTATTCTTACAACTTCTGTGATTAAACATAAGTGTTGATCACAACAATACATTTAGTTCGTTCCTGTAGTATGTACCATTTAGAATGAAACAGTTCAGAATTACACTGACGTTCAAAGGTTTGGGGTTTGTATGATTTCTTGGTCACACTTTAGATTAAGGTTCAATTCTCACTAGTACTCATAAACTAAAAGTACTAATACACAACCAATATCCTAGTAATATGCATGCTAATAAGCAACTAGCTAATATTATGATATTGGACCCTAAACTAATGTGTTACTTTCTTAATGTTTTTGAAAGTATTTTATGCTCACCAAAGCTGCATTACTAAAATATACAGTTAAAAAAAACTTGTAAAATATGAGAACAATTAAAAATGTAAAAAAATATAGCATGTCAAAATTGAAACCTCTTGATGGAAATAAATGATGTGATGTTATTTCCATCAAGAGGCGCATCAGTTTTTGCTCAAGATCTTGTATTGTCAATGCAAGAGTCCAGCTCTCTGTAAAGTCTCCTCCAGCACATCCCAAAGACTTTCAATGAATTTAAGATCTGGACTCAGAGGAGCCGATTCATGTGTGAAGATTATTCTTCATGATCCTCACAACCATTCTTTCACAATCTGAGCCTGATGAATCTGCACATTATCATCCTGGAATATGGCCATGCTGTGTCTTCCTACATGAATGTTTAAGAAATGAAAAGCTACACACTCCATCAATTAGGATTAGAAGAATGTTGACAAAAATATAACATGCTAGAAACATAATAATCACTACAATAATGATCCAATCATAGACTCTTATGAGCATTTGCCTATTTAAACCCAAATAGTGTCTTTTTTTTCTTCTTTATTTTGGCCTGGCAGTGTATAGAGTCTGATGACTGAATACTTTCGTAATTGTAAAAAGCATTTTCTGTAAAGCTGCTTTGAAACAATATGTATTGTGGATAGCGCTATAAAAATAAACTTGAACTGAACTGAATTTGATGGCTGCATTGAATATAATATCAAAAGTACAGAAATGTACTGTAGTACCTTATGCGTGTGTCCAGTAGTTCTTTAATCATGGCCACCACCTCGTCATCGTCCTCCGAAGGAGCTGCAGGAGTACGACGTGTACAACATGTGTAAAGATCTTGAATTTAGAGATGATGTCAAGATAACAAGCACAAAAAGAAAAGAAGAGAACGTAATGTTCAACCTGTGTCGGCATGTGGAGCATCGGCTTCATTGACAACAGGAAGTCCGGAGGTGAAGAAGTCCATGATGGTAGCGAAGACGTCTGGTTTGAGCACCTTCCACTGCGTTTCGCCATCAGCCTGAATGAAAAAAGAGATGTCATGCTCAATGCTTAAAAGTTCAGTTAAAATAGTGTTTAACAGGGCTGGTAGTTTACCTTAGTAATGGTTATGAAGTCAGGGCCGAAGAAGACACTCTTGACTCCTTCAATTCTGAACAACTGTCTGAGGAATGAAAACAGCATCAGTACAGGCAGGATTCCCTTCAGGTTCTGATAGAAACACAGTTCAGCAAAATGCACAGGAACATTCTCACAAAAACATTTCTGGATTTGTAAGCATTTTTTTGGAATACCACACATAAAATAAAGCCAAAAGCCTGACACTCAAATAGGCGTTATCAATCATTAGTGGTGTTTGCAAAGTCAAGCATCAATATTACTATTGTTCATGTGTCACTCAATATAATTATATCATGACCATTGATGATAATTATATTTATTATAACTTTTTTTCCATCATATTTTCTCCATTAAGGAAAAGCACATTATAATCTCACATAAATATTTTATGCACCCTGTTTCTGGGTCACTGTGATTTTGTCAAGAAAGACATGTTGCTGGATCAACTTATTTTGTTGATCCTGAAACAACATTTCTGTCTGAATATTTAGTCCTAACCATGTCCCTACCCGTAACCTAACCCTACCCATATCTTACCCCTGAAATCAGAGGGAAATGATAGATGAATAACACTGATGTAGAAGCACCTAACCCTAACTGTAAGCCTAAACTTGACATAAACTGTAAACATGTCCCTCAAATCTGATTGGTTGATTGGAATGTTGTTTCAGGATCAGATATTGATCCTGGAATATGTTACACTTGGTGAAATCACGTTCACCTATGTTTCTGTTCACTTGAAATTGCCTTGATGTCCCAATCATTACAGTTTTTGCAGTGTCTTTTAATTGATTTTAATTTAATTGAGTCTCGAATTCAAAATAATGAATTTATTTTACTTCAGAAAAAAGTCAGCATGGAAGTTGCGTTCTTTTTTTCTTCCCTACTGTGACGTAAATCGGAGTGAACTGTAGGGCGGGACTTGATTTTGTTCATGGGGAATTGATTGGATGGTTGTGGTTTGCTATTGGTGGATCTCATGTGAGTGACAGGTTGTCCCGCCCTCACGCCAGTAAACGCATCATCATGCGATGTCGCTGCAAGAGGGTGGGGGAAGTTATTTTGATTAACCCTCTGAGGTCGACAAACGCGCGGGCGCGTTTTGCCGGATTTTCTCCACATTGTAGCACTATAAACTTAAATTACTCCATTTATGGTCATACAGAAAAAAGAATTATAAAAAAAGAATCTGTGATATTTCTCCTTTTGTATGTGTCCACTTACAATCAAATCAAAACATTGTGCTTTTGTAAAATAAAGAAAATAAACAGGGTGTGCGTTCTGCCTCTCTGTCGCGGTGAACTTTTTTTTCTTGAGCACGTCTATAAACTGAAACAAAACTCAGCGAATACTTGTCACACATTTATGAGCCATATACCTTTATAAACATTTAAGTGTGTACTTTTAAATAATCGGATTCAAAACGAAAACAAATATTCTCTGTTTACGTAATTTGTATAAAACCAACAAGATGTCCAGCTTCTCAAACGCTTGCTCATTACAGTTAATTTGGCCACGCCTACTCGCGCAAAAGATATTCACATGCAAATCTCCACATGGAACGCGAACGCGCTCGTTACCTCAACAACAAAACACTTCACTTCACTTTTCGTCGAGTTTGAAAGACGTGCCTGAGTTTACATTGGATTTAGGCTACCTCAGAAGAAGAAGAACGCGATCTGAAGACAAGAAAGATAAGGTAAGAAATTCTTACATAGCCTAGTTTGTTATTGTTGCATAAATGTCACGTTGCAGTTGAACTGTTGCTAGATATATTGGGAATATTATAATATTTAGACCCGTGTTTACTGTGTTTGTGGATATCTGCTCAAACATAGATATGTTTATGGTAACCATAATGTTTTATATTTGAGCGTGATCGCGTTTGAATGTAACATATTTTGCAAGCGATCGCGTTTGAATGTATCATATTTTGGATGAAAGCAAAACGCACCAAACGGCTTCATGTTTTTATTATTATCTCATTTCATATCATCATAACGGATGGAAACATTTGAAGTAACATGATAATCAATATATTTTTCTCTAGCTTAGTTGTTACTGAAATCTTTTGGAAGATTTATAGGCTGCTATAGGTTATTTATTGTTATTATTATTTTATCCGCACTGCGCATATACCTTATGCCTACAAGGCACAACAAACCTGGTGTTCATTATATTATATATCGTTGGAAACGTGTGTGTGTGTGTGTGTATTCTGTGAATTTTAAAAAGGAATTTTAAAAAGCAATTTTAACCAGAAAAATCTAATATTTATTTCCAAAATCGTGCAGGCCTTTCTCTTGATATCAGTATGTTCACTTTTTTTTTTCAGGTCCCAGATGCCACTGAGGACTTCAACATTCACGTGAGTCTCAGTACGTGAACATGGTAAAGTGAAAATCTTGGAAATGAAAGGTATGTACAGTGTTTTTAGGAATGGCACAAAGGTCTCTGTCTTTGAAGTGCTTTTTTGGCATTTGTTGTGTATCTTTGGATTATGTTGTGTTGTAAATAAATCCAAACAATTTAAAAGCCATTCTTTTTTAAATCTCCTCATTTACAGTATTGTGCAAGGTTGCTCAGAATGATAGGGGCCTGATAGCTCCTAATAGGGCCGTTAGGGGAGGTTCTTTGTCTTTCTCAGGTGAGAAAAGCTTACATATTAATGAGCTCTCGCATAAGGCTTTTTCACACAAAACACGTCGTAAAAATTTTAAATCAATATATTGTCTTATCTGAATGAGCAGTCAGGGTGATTTTCACATAGTTTTGCAGCAAATATTCTAGGCTACGTCATACAATTTTCAAAAGTCTTGTGAAGAAATAATCAGTATGGGTTTCATGGCCTTATTTCAGTGAGATTTTTTTTTTGTATTTTCAAAAACCACGCATAAATGTCATTATCTCAAAACTACAAACTTTTACATACATGCTGTTGATATATTATTGTAGCAGAGTTTGTGCTGAATACAGTGTAATTAGACTTTAGCCATGAAAATGTCACAAGTAACAGATATAACCAGAAATGTCAGAGCATGTCAGAACACCTCCAGGGCCCAGAAAACAGCTCAGACCTCAGAGGGTTAAAGATTAATTTAATTTTAAAAAAAGTACATATTAGTACATATTAATTGATGGGTACATTCTTATGGTTCGCAATATTTTTGTGATTTAAATTCATATATATATTTTACATTTGAGGTTAACCTGATCAGGAAAAGAATGTGTGTTTGGCCAGATAAGGCGTTTCAACAGTCAATTAATGGTCAATTTGTGAACTGTTACCTGCCAACTGAGTTACTCTATAGAGCCAATAAGACCAGGGCTGCGTTTCCCAAAACCTTCTTAACGCTACGTCGTTCTTAAGTTACATCTTAAGCTGTACCTTATCGTTAATACGTGTTTCCCGAAACGTTCTTAGTTAAGTACACCTTCTGTAAGTCATACATTCGGAGGGTTGGTCTGGACCACTCTTAGCTTTACCTTATCACTGTTGCAGGTCTATATGAATATCATTCTGAAGTTTTAATACACACAGACAGTGTTCATTTAGGCTAATTCAAGTGTTTTCATGCAAAGAATAAAATTGTCATTACACTGATTGTTGTTAGAATTTTAATTATATTATTATATATATTATATTATTACTTTAAATAAAGAGCGCTTTTAAAGGCCAGTGAAAGCATAGGCAACTGTTAGTTAAGTCCTATTCGGACGCTAATATTGTTTCTCATGGGCTCGTACGGTATTTGAAACATTTACAGGGATAAGTCGGTGATTTTAGTGCCGTCCGAATCCATACTGTCAGTGTTTTTTCCTCACCCAACCTGCGTAAAAATCCCTGGCCAAATTAGTACCTACTGTTTTTTGACAAACAGGTCGTGTGGTAATTTAATTGCCGTCTGAATCCACATCTCTGAATTTACAAGAAGAGATTCAAAATCCACTGTTTAAATCCTTTTTGATCACTGCCGAGCACCGTACGTGATGTACACTTTTATTACTGAAATGCTGGAAAGTATTTACAAGAACAATATTTCATCGCAGCTCCACCTCAGCGAACAAAAATGGGAAAGAGAAGAAAGCATGTAAACATTTGAAATGGTTATTGTGGCAGCAATACATGATACAATTTTAAAATATGTAGGCTAGGCTATTATAGGCTATTATAGTTTGGATTATTTTTTATAATATCCCATGAGTCCTAATAAATGCAATTTCAACTATTTCTAAAGTGCTTCTTTCATAAAGAACACCGCTTTCTCGCATAATGCAGTGAAACAGCCCCTGCATGAGAGAATAATTGATTCTCGAGCCATCGATATCAACCAATTCAGCAGCATCACCACGGACAGCGCCGGGTAACGTCGCACGTAAGAAGGTATATCTTAAGCTTCCTAAGGTATAGTTCGGGGAACACGCCTAACAATGGTATATCTTTAGTTAAGTTACACCTTAAGAGTATTCGTAGCGCGCTAAGAGACAACGTTATCGGGAAACGCAGCCCAGAATAACAGAGTTAAGAATAAATTATTTGGATTTGGGCCACTAAACCACAACATACAATATCCTAGCATCATGGCACAAACTTTCGAACTAATGTCATAATAAAGGCCAATAAAATAGGCCCATATGATGGATAACTTTATTGCTATGGAAATTAATAATATTTGCATAATTAATTATTTATAATATGATATAATATAATGTTTTATATTACTATGAATCATGATTGATAGTGCATTGCATAAGCAATTAGCTTAGTATCCAGAAAATAAAATACAGTGCAAAAAGCATTTAGACTGGGTAAAAATACAAACTCCACCTTGCCAAGGGTGAACAATAAGCCTCTCTGGGTCCAGCGAAATCCATAGTCCCTGATTCCATCACCATGCGACCAGGGAGAAACTTCAGGCTGTTTGGGTTTGGAGTGTCTTGGGTCTGAATAAACATGTTTCTGACTGACGAGATGAAAGAAGCGTTATGATCCATTCCAACCAAACACTTTAATATAACGTGCAAACCTGAATATTGGTAATACTTACTAAACATAGCGGTTGTTTGCGGTGGAATCTGCTTTCTGCCCACTTTGTGAAGAGAGGGTCTGTTGAGCCCTGCTCCATGGTAACTGCACACATGATGCCTTTGACACAACAAATCACCGGATTATTGTATTTCAACAGCAACTCTACAGATTTCTACATTTTCCTGATATGCCTTACTAACATCAACAATAACATATAAAGTGCCCTCTCGAAAATTATTATTGTAATATTATATTAGCATAACATTATTATATAATATTAGTATTGTGTGATGCCATATTAATATAATAGAATATATTATTGTTGTTTTGTTTTTGTTGTTAATGGTAGACATTTTCTGAACGTTAGTAGAATAAAATTATGGTAACTTAGCATGAGAGCAAGGTTCTACGTTTAAAGAAAATCTCGCTATTACGGTGTTTTTTATGGTTTCAGCAATTGCTGTGGTAAATATATATTTTGATAGCAGTTATGGTAACGTTAACCGTTATTTTTTGTAACGAGTATTGAAGTAACTAGCATTTGCATTAACTATGCAATAAATTAGTATAGAAAAGTACAAATATATATAACCAAAAGTGAATAACAGTGGTGATAACAATGTGTTAACTTATGAATAGTCATGGCATTATTACTCCAATAAGTAACTTTACCCTGCATCTGCGTCACTCAGACCTTGTCAGTGACACTGAAACATATTATGAAACTCTTAAAAACTCAAACGCTTCGCCCGACTCTAAACAACCTGAAAGACATCACTTATAACTCCTCACTGACATAGAAACGTATAGTAAAAAGCGTAGTATGAACGCATGAACGACTCACGATCTCGTCAAAAGAACAGCTAAATTCCTTCCAATCCCGAATCTCCTGTAAGCAGCCATGCTCGTGAGGCGCGGGCACGAAGACTCTGTTACGTCACTTCCTGGATTTAATGCGGGGCGGAAATCAGACGGGGTTTCTGTCCGCTTATAATAACATATAAAACATATAAAAAATACTATTTAAATCGATATATATATATATATAGCACATTAGCATGTCCGTAAAATCTTGTAAAAAATGTAGTTAAAAGCTCTTTGAAAATTCGTTGAGATATCCATGTTGGTTTTATATATTTTTGGCATTGAAAATAAATTGGCTACAATTTTCAACAACAAAAATATGCCTTAGGGCAGGCCATTAAGTTTTCTGTCTCAGCTGCCCCAAAGATTCATGCCACAGGAACCTGTTATTGTTTGGGTACTGGGTCAAATAAATACTTTTTTAAGGGTGTTAAAATTGCTCTGGATCAATCAAGCAGTCAAGGAGCCCGTGCAGAGAAAACTACTCAACTTTTTCATCAAATGTAGCCATTTAGAAATAAATAAATAAATAATTTGTATTATTTAAGTGATTCATGTATTTCAAAATGTAATGCAAAATCATGTAATTGTACATACAATTAAAATGCTGTAAATTTTTAAATAAAAATAATATTTGCAAAAAGTTCAAATGGACACCTTTACAATACTAAATTAAATAAATTCTAGTTCTTTTTAGTTTTATTCACTTAAATCCCTTATTATTATTATTATTATTATTTTATATGTATTTATTATTTTTAAATGTATTATATGGGTCAATGACATGGCGTGTCAATTCTGGTGTCCAAAGCATATTCATAATATTAAAAATGTAAACATTTTTAAATGCATTTTACTAAGTGACTCAACTTCCCCCTCTTTAATTACTAATGTGAGAATTCATTATAAATAATTAATATTTAAGGAACTATTGAGCTCAAAATTCCTTAAAATCTGAATACAAAAATACGACAAAAATAAAAAAATATATAAATAAAAGTATTTAAAATCTATTTGGGCATAATTGTATTGATGTTTTCAAATATAGTGATAATACTAAGCTTATTTACATTTTTATGACAGAAAGACTTTTGTCATTCCTGGATAACAGACATCAATGACCATTTTGGACCATAAAACATTTTAGTATATCATGTGTCATGTATTATTGTGTCAAAAAGAAGACCCTGAAGGAGCACCAGATCCTTTTCGGTCACTGGTGCACTTTGTAGAAATATCATGTGTCCTTTTGGATAACACTAATAAAACATTTATAATGTTTTTATATTAAAAAACTATCTTTTTGATCTAAAAGATTACCTTAAGTGATGATAGCTAAGTTGTAGTTTTCCATAGGTGGTTAAGTTAGTGCCTGATTATAAAGAAAAAATATCTGTTTTGTCATTCCTGGATAACAAAAAACCTCTGTTAGCCAGCTAGGACGTGTCATTCGTTATCCAGAATGACATATGCATAACAATCTAGTTTTTAATTAACATATGTAAACTTTTAGGCATAGTTATTATAGTTATATTATTAATATTAACATTATTTACGTTTTTTGCCATATTTTTGCTGTCATTCATCTTGATTTCATATGATTCAACGAGTCACATGGGTCATTATCATTGAATTGAATTTTGTAATGTTAATGGTCAAATCATGAATAATGTAATCATATTTATCAATATATCAACATTTTATTAAAGCTTTAGTATAGCTTCTGGTGTTTTAAGGTCAGTTCTGTCCTGCCAGATGCCTCTGTCTAATAAAGAGAGGCAGAGACGGTTCAGAGCCAGGATAAACGCTGATGCAGAAGCTAGGGCTGAGTATCTCGGACAAAAGAGAGCAAGGTATTATAGTGATGACTCAGTGGAATGATAATGTATCAGTAACAAGCAACCTTGAAATATTAATCGAAATAGGTTCACACTCATTTGCAATAAGCCTAAATGTTTTAGCTGTATAATGTGTTGGACTATACCCTTGGCCATTGTTTTTGAAGCATTATAATTTTACAGATTTACTGTAAATTTGACAGATTTTTAAATCATTAAAAACTTGTCAGTGTCTCTTACTTGGTTTCAAGTTTGAGTGTTGGAAAGAAAAATGATACTGAGGATGTTTTTTATGGTAATCCTGAAAAATACTGCAGAATGTCCTTCCGTCTAACAGTATGTCATTCCGGCTAACAATCACACAGCCAATTCATTTAACCCATATTTGTGTTAGATTACATAGTTTTGTTTTTTGTTGAGTTAAGGATAAAACAAGTCTTATTTACTTTATTGGAAAACATTTTCCAGCTTTAAAAAAAATAATTAAAAAATTGGTTCTGAATTTTGAGTTATCAGCAGCCAAAAATGCCAAATTGATTATATTAATTGTGTGATTAAAATGTAGTTTTCCGAGCACTACCTGTAATTGTTTGTTGAGCTCCAGTTATGGATATCAGTAGCCTACATTTGTATATGCCAACAATGGTAGAAATGTAATTAATTAAAAAATTCATTACGTTACCCAGGAATGACATTTTCATGGGGAAAAAGATCTGATTCGCCAAAAAAATGGTTAATTACATTCTTGAAATGTGAACAAAAGTGGGAAACAGTTCTACCAAACGGAAACATACAAATTAAGTTATACTTCCTACCGAGTGGTTTGTTACAACGCAGTGCGTTTTCCTTTGCCTATCAGCGTGTAATACAAGAATACTACACACCCCTGCATCATCACAACAACGAAACTACATCAAACAAATCATTAAGGTTGTAAGCTGGCTGTTCGGCTCGACTAGGGACACAGGTGTTGAGTGAGGGCTGATGCTGATCCATCACTACTCATTCATGGTGAACAGGGCCTAAATCTGCCGGCACGCCAGCGGATTGGTCGCGCCGATCATGACGTCGAGCGTCCTGACGTCACAGGTATGATGGACAGCCAGGTGATCCAATGATCGCAACCTAACAAAAGACTTTACAAATACAGGAGAAAGAACAAAACACACGTGGAACGTAACAAAAGAAATAACGTTCATTGATTTGCAGAAGATCACTGGGTGTGTGAAAAATATATATATTTCTTTTATTATAATACATAATTAATATTTTTTGTTGTTATTTATTATTATATTTTGTTTGATTTATTTATCAATTGTTATTATTCATAATAATTAATTAGTTATTGCATTATATACATTATAACCCATTATATTAAAGCAGTGCAGTGTGATAAGGAGTGCAGCTGTGAAAGAAGCGCATTCCCTCAGACAGCATGGCTTGACCGATAGATGTATTATCCCGAGCGAGCGAGCGGGTGTCATCAGTGCTGTGACCCGGATGTCTCCACTCGTCTGATCCTCTTATCAGCGACAAGGGGACCGAGATGGATGTTGTCAACCAGGTAAGGCATTCAATCACAGCTATTCACCTAATAATTACTCATGCACTGCAAAGTCCTCACGCTCATTCACGTATAGGCCTAAAGGCAAAATGTTATTTGACTAACAATGATTTTAAATGGACGGATAAAACGGAGTTTAAATTAATAACTTAACAGGACAAGAAAATACCTAGAGACGACGTCTCGTTGACTTTCAGGGAATCTCTGTTGGATGCAACCAAATAAAACACTACAGAAAACCGTTAGCAATTCAAGACAATTCGCGTAAAACCGATTAATAACAATAGGGTACAATTAGTGCATTGCGACTGTGGTGTTTTATACTGTGGGTCGGGATATATTACTTAGTATGAATGACTGAACTGCGCAACTATTTTCAAACGGGGAGCTATAATTCAAACTGGCTGATCAAATAACTTAAAGTCTTTATTTTCATGGTCCCTCTTTGAGATTAGACATAAAAGGACACGAGCCGTCCTCTGGTTATTTATCTGTATTTACGTTAATGTCCAATTCGCGAACGAATCGTCTTTTAAACCGGTTCTTTTTAATGATTTGAACGAACCGATTCATATAACGGTCGTAAATTATTCGACTCTCTAGGGACAACTTAGGTAGTCAAACTGTGAGTGGGTGGCATGTTGGAACCATAAACAATCTATATAACCCAAACTACGTTTTATAACCCAAATCTATATAACCCAAACGTATTAAATAAAACAGTCCGAGGGAACCGATTCGCTCAAATGAATCGGACATCAAAATACTATTTATTCAGACAGTGTCTGCACGTATTACATTATAACAGAACAGTCAGGAAAATATCACAATCTGGATTACTATAAATGGCAAATGGTTTGCATGGGCACTAAAGAGTAAACTGAGAAACGATTGTGCGATTGTCTGCAGTGTGCTGCATTCACTCGCGTGCTCTCTGGCCTTATGCCCGCTGTGCGAGTTAAATAAATCGGCCTGTAGCCTGTAAATGCTCGCCAGTTGCACTTTCATAAAGGAAACGTTGAGATAAGCAGCTTTGACTAATTCTAATGCTTGCAAAGTCTCCCTCTCCTCGCACGTGCGCTCTATTGGTCGCTGCTCTGTCGTCATCACTGACGTAGGTAGGGACAGTCAGGTTATTACAGTGTATTTAGAGAGAAAAAAATGTATTCAGAGAAAGGAGACAAATGCAACATACCTGTAACTGTAATATGCATAAAAATACGTGACTCTGTGCTCAGAAGTAATAAGCTGAAAATAGTCTACATTCTTCAGAAAGGCAGACAGACAGATATATACTGTAGATACAAAGATAGATACTCTTGTGAAAAAGGAGTGTGCATAATTGTGTTGAATGTGCACTTGTAGTGTACTTCAAATCAGCTGTGAAATCAAGGAAATATACCTTATGAATTAAGTAAAAAAATAAATAAATAAAAGAATAGAATGAATAACCACGACAAGTCAAATTGAGTAGTAGACCCAACAAGTTAACTCAAATATTTAAGTAAGTCAGTTTAAAAAACAATATTTATGAGTAATGTGAACTTATTTAATTTTGTGTTCACTTTAACTAATTTAATACTTTTAATGTAAAGCAGCAAGCAGTTAGACAGTCTTTAAGTCTTATTGGCTCTTGGCCCGTCCTCAACCTAACCATCTTGTTAAAGAAATTGAACAGAAATAATGAGAATAACTTAAAATATAATTTGTTAATCAAATACAAATTTCTTTTCGTGAAGAAAACTTAAATAATAGATGTACCTTTTAGACCAAATATACTGTTGCATTTTTGGCATTTATTTTGGTATGTCCAACTCAAACCATCACATTAGTGATATTCAGAGATTTTACTAAAGGGATAGTTCACACAAAAATGAAATTTCTGCCATCATTTACTCACCCTCATGTTGTTCCAAACACGTAAGACATTTGTTCATCTTCAGAATGCAAAGAGAGATTTCTGTCCCTCCATTGACAGTCTACGCAACTACTAGAATGTAGTTTTTATGACTATATCTTAACACACTTAAATACACTTTAAGTACAAAGGCAGAGGAGAAGCAGGCGTGGTGGATATAATCACAGCCATATTAACTTTATTATCCAAAACCAAAACGATAATCCAGGATAACAAGAACAAACGCAACAGCTTTTTAAACAGTGGTTGAGCTGGACAAGGCTGGACAAAAACTAAAACCAAACTGAGAATTTAATTACAAAGGATATAATGAGGAGGGGCAGGTAAACATAATTGGTTACCATGGTAATACTTGAGTGGTAGGAAACATAGGAAACAAGAACAAAAACACAGAAAACAAGGAAAACACCATGAAAACCAACATAAACCTAACAAACTGATTGCATTTAATATTACACACATGCTAATATCACCACATTTACATTTAATTGCAATTAAATGTCCGAAAACAGGTCCTGTTTACATCCGGTATTAAGATGGGTTTTGGCCAATCACAAGTAGATGAGGGAGACACATTCTCGTTTACACCTGCTGTTTTAATCCGTCCACTTTCAGCCGCTTCTGTCCTGATGTCTTAGAGGCTCTATGGGCGGGTAAAAGGAAATGTATGGGTTTATTCAGATCTTTCGGTCTAATGGACAAAATAAGCTTGAGCAACATATGAACGCGTCTGGAGACGACAGAGAAACACGCGGAGAGCAGCAGTTATCGTTTCTGCAGGATCACACCATGAGTGTGTGTCAGAAATCAGGAATGGCGAGAGAACATTGTGCTTGGTACGTTTTTCATCTTCAAACTAAACTTGGGTCTTCAGCCGAGAAAGTTTAAATCCCGTCTGGACCGCATGAGTGTTGTTTACATTATGAAAGCAACCCTGTCGAATGTGTTTTCGACTACCTCTGGAAGTGGTGGAAAGTGGACAAGCTCAAAACGCTTTAGAAACCGTTTACACCTGTATTTAGCGTCGCCCACTCGTGATCCGATTGACCAAAACTCATCTTAATACCAAGTGTAAACTAAGTTTCAGTTTGCTATTATATCCATAATAGGTTCTCTTAAAAGTATGCTAAGTTGTACTTGTTTTTCACATATAGATATATCAGGTTTGATGGTCTTTATAGCAGTAGTTTTTGTCATTGACATTATCTGTTTATTTGTTTTCCAGTTGGTCGCCACAGGGCAGTTCACAATCATCAAGCAGCCATTAGGATTCATTAAAATCTTACAATGGGTGAGTAACTTCAGTTCATGCAGTGTGTTTTTATCTTGCTATTTTTAATCCATAACTCCTTTTCTTTTCTCTTTCCTTCGTATTATTTCCTTCTAAAAACTGTAATCTCTTTAAATATGTGGGGTTGCAACTTTTAAAACTGTAATTTTACCAAAAGCACTGGTATTTCCTACAGTGAATCTAGTTTAGTTCCTTTTAATTATAGCTGGCAGTAAATACAACACACACACACACACACACACACACACACACACACACACACACACACACACACACACACACACACACACACACACACACACATGGCATTGTGCACAGCTTGTGTGGGTGGCTGTGAACAGTCACTGCTGTTTCTTACGTAATGAGAGGAGCCTGACTGTAGTTTACAAGACAAGTGATGGTAAATCAAGACTGTCATTTACAAATCTTTAGATTCTAAGAGTTCAAGTGCCCCAGTGTCTTTAGCAAATGTATTTGCAAATATGTGTGTTTTTGTGCATGTTTAAAGTTGTAAAATAGGTTTGTAGGTAGATAGGTGTAAGCAGGGCTTGACATTAACTTTTTTGCTCAGCAGCCGCTGTGGCTTGTGGTTTTCCTAAGTTACTAGCCGCTCAGCATTTTCACTGGCCACAATTCTGACATCGATACCATATAGATATTTTTAATATTATCTCATAATTTTGCAGCAGGTTTTTTAGGCTGCTGTCACTTTAACGGATCCATTATACATGTGTTTTCTCTCTCAACTGTTTACATTCACTTAATACATAACTGACTGTTTACGTGAATGCTCCCTAAGACCGGTATTTTGACATCGTTTTGTGTGTATTTGTCTGTTTAAGCTCAATAAGAAGCGAAAAAGAACTCAATGTAGTGCTGAGAGGCGGCTTTATGTGCGCGCACTTTGGGTGTGAGAACAAAATCTGTGGGAATAAGTAAAATTATGCTCAATCCCGTGCCGAAATTCAAGCCCTGTTACACCAACAATATTCATCCGGTGCAAATGAAAGGAGTGAGTGAGGGGAGGCGGGTTTGTGTGTCACTCGCTGTCGGAGAAATGAGAGAGAGAGAAAGCGCAGCTGGTATCGTGTTCTGCGGAAAATGAGTATTGAAAGAGTTTCAGATATTTCAGTATTGATATGTATCGAAAAATCTGCATTTAACAACACTACATTGCGCTTAGTTTATTATTTCAGATCCCTTTTTAAAAGACTACAATTGAAAAATGTATGTATTCTATATAAAATTCAACCCTCCAAAGTGGCTAGTAGTGACTGCGTTACACGCCACTGCTGAAACACACCCACATTTCGAGGTTTGACGGTTGTTAATGTATTGAGATATTGTTTTCCTTAAAGATTTAATTATTTTAAAATCTTGGATTTTACTGAGAGAACATTTTTATTATATATAGTATGATATGAAATTATGATAGTATGTTACAGTATGCAAGTTGTTTATCTTCAGTGCAACGGTAAATTTCTTCTGAAATGTTTCCATTTAGGAAATAAAACAGTAGTCATTTTATGGGTCCTTTTGAAGAGACATTGATATCTTGGGCTTTGGTTTAATGTGATATGTCATGAATTTGTGCCCATTTCTGTCTAATTTTCTTTTTAAAGCTTGCTCTAATTAATTGCTCAGAATTAGAGAGAAGTTTTTAGTCACTGGACCGGAGCTGGCATGCATCCTCAGTTAACATATGGTCTCAGTTCTTCTCCAGCTAAAAAATGGCCCAATATTTAGTGGATGTTATGATGCCTTTATTGCATAAATACATTCACTTGCTATTAAAAACTTAACTCCCATTTGTCAGGCGCTGTGTAGGCTGTAGTGCACGATCACAAAGGATAACAAAAGGAGTCTTCCATTAGGAACACTAGGAACATTTTGTCCCATTGCCAAAAAGGAATCCAGGTCTGAATCCAGGTTTGGAACAAAAGAAAAAATGTAACTTGTAGTCACATAATTCCTTATTACTTTCTTTCACCATTCTTCATTCATTTATTCTGTTATTGTTGAAAATCCTTAAAGGAACACGCCGACTTTTTGGGACTTTAGCTTATTCACCATATCCCCCAGAGTTAGATAAGTCCAAACACACCTTTTTCATCTCCATGCGTGCCGTAACTCTGTCTAACGCACCCCCGCTAGCCTAGCTTAGCACAAAGACTGGAGGTGATTTGATTTTTGGAATTTACTAATTATTTTCAACATCCGTCAAGCTAAAGTAGCCCTGACTTTATTAAAGCCTAAGATAATAAGAAAGATACAATAAGATAATAAGATAATAAGAAAGATACAAAATTTATTGTATTTTTGTATCTTTCTTATTATCTGCCCTGTTTCCTTCTCACGAATATAATCACTCAGTGTAAGTACCAACCCATTTAGTTTCTTAAGACACTCAGTCAGCCCAGAATAATGAAGTGTTGTGTTTATTTTATCTGGTGCTTGTCCCATAATACATAATCAGTAACTATTTGTGTGCTGAGCTTCACAAGTTGCATAGAAGTTGTCCATTTGAGTCTGTGCACATGTGCTGTATGACTGTACTTAAATTCGAGTGAACTGCCTAGAAAATTTAGGAGCATTTATGCTGCGTTGCAATTAAAAATGCACAGGGTCAATACGTAAGGGTTAATGCCCGACGAGGTGTCCATTGTCAGGTATTAATGGACTTCGGCGGAGGCAACCGTCTGACACGCACGCCTCGCCGTCGTCCATTAATACCTGACAATGGACACCTCGTCGGGCATTAACCCGCTTGTACCATGGTCACTTGCCAAATAACACATTTTTAAAACATTAGTTTATATTTTAATTAGTTTTACAATCGAAATCTAAAGTTTTTACAAACAATAACTTGGTTTCCCTGGTTGTTGTTTCCACAAGGAATGGTTAAGGTTAAAAAACAAAAGGTTAACAAAATACTAATAAATCAATAACTCTCCTATGCTGAAAGTAAAATGTTGAAACAACATTGCAATATCAATGTTGATTTGAAATTTGAGATTTTTTTTATTTTTTTTATTTGAAAAGTAAAAACGGGCATTCGATCTTTATCCATGTTGCTGATAAATTTTGTGTATATTAAATCGATATAGTTCACCAAAGAATTCTGTCATTATTTACTCGCCCTCATGTCGTTCCAAACTTGTATGAATTTCTTGATTCTGCAAAACACAGAAGAAGATATTAAAAAATTGTCTTAGTGGTTTTTTGTCCATACAGTCCAGGTCAATGGAGACCAATGTTGTGTTCTTTAATTCTTATTAGAGTGTCACGCCATTAGCTTAGCAACATGCTAATACCAAACTCTACTGAAATAAACTGTGCGCTGAGGGCTATTTGTGGCACGCAGAGACGCTGCCTTTGGAGAGCGTTCCTAATCGTCACTGATTCAGTGGTGGCTAGGAGGCAGATACCAACAGAGGCCGCTCACTATGTTTTGGAACAGAGCTTATTTGTGTGTATTTGTGTAAATGTGCGTGTGTAGAGTGATGTGTAGTAGATCAGCACAGTGTGTGTAGTGACAGATGGTAAAGCACCTCAGTGAGATTAATAGCCGGATTTTCTATTCAATCGGATCTTCCTGCAGTGAAGGGAGGGTGTGGTAAAAATACTCTGACTAACTAATCTGTGTGTGTTTGTGTGTGTGTGTGTGTGTGTGTTTATGTGTCTGCAACATTATGACACCAGTGCTAGTAGGTGTTATTGTGTTAATTGTGATAATTCGTTAACACCTCTTGTTTGTCACCTCAACTCATTTATATCTCAGTTTCCATGACAACAGGTGCAACAGTGACCTGGACTGTATATTATATTGTATATTATATTTTATATGTGGTGTGAATGATATACAACAGATGGTGAATTAACACAGAAACATGAACCATTCTCATTTCTGCATTTTCTCTTAAATTTAATAATGTCAATAAAAAGAAGGGAGTTTCATATCAAATATAAAATAGAGTTTTACAAGTGAAATGTCTAAAACATTGTTTTTTGTTTAAATGTTTTTACCTTCATGTGATGGTAAACACTATTCAATGAATATTTTTATTCAGCAAGGATGCATTAATTTGATCAAAAGTGACAGAGATATTTAAATTGTTACAAAAGATTTCTATTTCAAATAAATGCTGTTAATTTGAACTTTCTATTCATCAAAGAGTCCCGAACAAAATGCATCACAGGCTTCCACAAAAATATTAAGCAGCACAACTGTTTTCAGCACTGACAATAATCAGAAATGTTTCTTGAGCAGCAAATCAGCATATTAGAATGATTTCTGAAGGATCATGTGACACTTTTAAAATATATTCAAACAGGTCTTTTAATTTGTAGTAATATTTTGTGGTCTACATAGTCTATATATTTGCATATTACTGTGATGTCTTGTTTAATATAATCAAAAAAGCTTTTCCTACCCAGTGCTATAGGCTAAACTATATTGCATGACACTAGCATAGTATTGAAAAGCTTGTATCCGGCCTGGAATAGAGTTTGGTTTATGGTTATGGTTTGGAGACACCATTTTGGAAATAAATGTGGTAGCCTTGATCTGCCAGTCGTGGGTCTTTCATGCAGAGACTCGCCTCATGTGTTTGCAATTTGCATAATGATGCAAAATGACCAAACGTATCTTTGCAATCCTCACAATCCTGTTGCAGATGAAATATAATGTGGATAACATTAAATAAATATATTTTCGTCAGGTTAGATAGTGATTATTAATCACTCAAATCACCCCTTTATCTAAACCTCTTAACCGTGGGACTCGCACATCCGCCATGTTTGTAGTTTTTAATACTTTTTATGTGTTTGTAGTTCTAAACAAATCCTCGTCCAACACGCAATGGGTTTGTGGGCGGGCAATATTAGCTGTTAGAGTTTGCATAGATCTGCAAAAACAGTTAGACTATCCGGGTATCTTTGGAATACCCATTTCAACATACTACGATTTGGGACACACTAATTCTAATTTTTAATACTATTTAGGACAGACAGTATGCGAATTGGGACACAGCAAATTAAGCACTTATGAGAGAGTCATTGAATTATTCATTCAAATAATATATAAAGTATAAATATTTTTTAATAATAATTCATTCAGATTCACTAAACATTTTAAATAGACTAGCACCAATTACCAGTTTGACAAAACCTCTAGTAAATTACATGTTATTTTGTTTAGTTGTCTGCTCAGAATCATGGGAGAAATTATGATCTATGAATTTTTTTTTACGATTTATTTGTTGCTTGCAAAAACACAGTGAAAAAAATAGGATATTTATTATATAGATTGTACGTTGTATATGGCCGTTTTCAGTACACACGTTTCATGCTTATTGCCATTCTTTACTTACACACATTTATAACAACTGACTCTCTTTCTTTCTCCTTCTCAGTTCTTCGCCATCTTTGCGTTCTCCACCTGTGGCGGTTACTCTGGAGTGTTTCGTCTGAGCGTGGAGTGTAAGAACCGCACAGAAAGTGACCTGAACATTGAGGTTGAGTTTGAATACCCGTTCAGGTCAGTGTTCCACTGCTATTCCTGTCATATCAGATCACAGTGCAGCAGACACAAGTCCTCAATAAATATCGACAGCTTCCATTCTTTAATTGATGTGTTTGATTCACCTAGTTGTAAAGAAAGATTATATCATTTCATTTTTATAGTTTATTTCTCTATTTTTTAATGCAATGTTTTTTGGAGATATATATATATATATATATATATATATATATATATATATTTATATTTATTTATTTATTTATTTACCTGTAAATTTACTATATTTTATTTATCATTAATTTAATTTAATTTAATAATATAATTTAAGCACATTCTTCACATTCTTTCACTTAAATACAAAATAACGCTTCATTACATGCAAAAACTTGTTAAAACATCTCAAAAAGTCTCATATTGGGTGTCTTTGCTGACCTCTTGTTCAAAGAAATATAATTATTGCCACTAGATGGCCTTATTGCTCTCTATGGAGCAAATTAACTGTTCCCCTGGGTCCTAAAGTCAGTTGCTTTTGTAATATTAAAATTATTACCATTTATTTTGCATTTGTGTGCGTGTTCTTCATTGTAAATGTGTTCAAATGTGTTAAAAAATGTGTGCAACCACGGGACTGTGGCATTTTTTTTTTTTTTTTTTTGATAAATAATAAAAAAAATCCCCATTTCCCATTCTTTCCTATAGGGGTCAAATTGACCCACGAGGGAAGGATTTGTTACTGTTTTTAATACAAGCACATAAACTCCTCGAATCCAGTACATTTTTTGTGTGTTCCAAGTCCAAGTGCGACAAAAGTCCTAAAGTCTTGGACCACTCCAATGAACACTCAGTTTTTATTACAACCTGCCATACTAGTCATTAGTTTTATTTTGTGTGAAACGCGTCGAGATCCACCAATAGCAAACCTCAACCACCCAACAATACAATTGATTCATGATGGACAAAATCAAGTCCCGCCCTACATTTTGTCTTCTTCAAGAAACCGTTTCACTCAGATATACAATAGGAAAGAAAAGACTATTCCAACCTTTGTTTTACACCGACTTTAAAGTGTCTATAGGGGCTTTGGCACCAGAGAAACCTTTTCATAGTTCCTAGAATTAATGGTGGAAGTACCCGCTTTTTGGCGTTTTCGCACCGCAGAAACTGGGAATGATTTTAGCTCTAGAAACGCCTTTAGGGGGAACTAATTTAGCTCCTACTTCAGAGTAGGGACTAAACCAGCACTATAGGAACTACCAGTGACGTTAATTTACGCTGATTGGCCGAATGCATGCGAAACACTAGCACCTGCTATTTTTAAAAAAATCTGTGTAAACACACAGATTATAGCCTATATATATACTCCAGAAACGAACTCTAGGAACATGGAAAACAGTGATGGACCTCTTAACCTTTCACGCTAAGGAGAAAATCCAACGCAACTTTGAGGGAACCAAGCGAAACATGAATGTATTTCTCCTCAGATAGCGACATGGGGCATTAACCACACGGCAAACGCTAATACTTAGGACTTTTAAACAAATCGTAAACTAATGAAGATGGAGAATGGGAACACTGTGTGCTCGGGCTCTGGCGTTCTCAGCGCCGTCAAAATAAAAGTCAAAATAACAAGCGTGGCTTACGTCACTTCAGAGTTTCTACTGCCGATGTGAATGCAACCAGGAAAATGGCCCTAGGGGAACATTTATTTCTCAGGGAACCACCCTAGTTCCTACAACTAAGTTTCTAGAACTGCCCAGTGCGAAAGGGGCTTATGATTCCATAGGAGAACCTTTTAAATGTATTCACCTGAATGCGCACACACTCTCACACATTGGTCAAGCGATTTAAACTTCTGACAGACATTTACCAAGTGTCTTTCTCCACAGACTGCACCAGGTATGGTTTGATGCTCCTTCATGTAAAGGGCCGGAACCTGAACGTCTCTTTCTGGTGGGAGACAACTCTTCCTCTGCTGAGTTCTTTGTCACCATTGGTGTCTTTTCCTTCCTTTATACAATGGCAGCCATGTCCGTGTACATCTTCCTCCTGGAGAAGTACCACGAGGGAAACAAAGGAGCTCAGGCTGTGAGTCTTCTTGCAGTCTCTTTCCTGTGAGGCAGATAGCCTTATGTGCCATTTTGAAATCATGAGATTAAAAATGTTAATTAAAGTGATTAAAATGTTGATATACATTTTCTTTGAGCATAATCAGCATAAAACTGAATGACTTAAATGAGAGAAGAAAAAAACAACAACCTGCAAATCAGGTTTATTGGCAACATTTACCGACTTTCAGCTGTTTGCAATGAACAAATCAAACAAAAGTCATTTAAATAGCTCAGCACAACAAATCAGCACAAAAAAGGCAACCAAGCCTTGGGTATGCTTGGGATCATTGTCCTGATGGAAGGTCCAATGACGCCCAAGCTTCAGCTTCCTCACTAATGGCATGGCGTTTTCTCTTAGGATTTCCTGATCCTTCAATGAATCCATCTTGCCTTCCACACGCTGCATGTATCCAGTGCCAGAGGATGCAAAGCAGCCCCAGAGCATCACAGAGCCACAACATGATCAACTGCAGACAGAGTGTTCTTTTCAGCATATGCTTCATTCTTCTTCCTGCAGACATACTGCTGATCTATAGGGCTGAAAAGTTCTGTGGCTTATTTAAATGATTTTGAGCACTTGGTGTACGTTCAGATATTTCATGTGTTCTAGCTCAAGCACACCTGGTGCAAGTAATGAAGCCATTGATTAGTTGCATCAGGTGTGCATGAGACAACACCTGTTTTGCAGAGTTGTGCTGTTGTGAGGGATTCTACTCAGGGGGTTGAATAATTTTGAGACTGCAGAAGTCATTAAAAGTTGCATTTTAAGTTGAAAGTTCAATTACTTTTGTTTGATTTGTTCATTGCAAACAGCTGAAAGTCTGTACATTTTGCCAATAAACCTGATTTGCAAGGGGGGTTGAATAATTTTGATTACAACTGTATATCTTTCTTAACGTTAGTTTATAAAAATACAACTGTTATTTGTTAATGTTAACAGATACAACTTTTGATTTTAATAGTGTATCAGTAAATGTTGAAATTAACATTAACTAAGATTAGCTAACTAATGCTAACATTAGAATGAGATTAAGAATAAATTCATGTGCGTACGCATATGTTGGGAACTAGGCACAGATTTTTTCGTGAGAAGTTCCCCTGTGTTTATAATCCATGCAATTATTAGCAAATGAGACCCATTGTTTTGAAAATTGTTCTAAATGTAAAAGTATCAGTATCAGCCACTCAGAATCTATCCTGCTTTAAAGAGCATGTGCATTTAAGGCGAAAGATGATAAAACTTCAGCACACTTATAATAAACAGAACGTTAACATGCGTGGGCGTGGACACTAATATAGTTATAGTAATAGTATTTGTAATTTTATTTGGTTCACGTTAATATAGTAAACTAATGTTAACAAATTTAACCTTATTGTAAGTGTTACCAACAATTTTAATAACCTATGATATTTTGTTAACCCTGTTACATTCAAAATATAATGTTGCAACACTGAAGATCAGTGGAAAATGTCTAACATACCTTAACTAACAAATCTGTTTGAACCATAAAGTCTGTCCCTTTATTATATTATAGATTTTAAAGGGGGAAATGTCACTGCATTATAGTGTGGCAGTAAACACATATTAATTTTTTTAATATCATATAACCTATTAAAATGTAAATGGTGATTAGTATTCCGATGAAAAAAAATTAAATAATTTGGTTTTGTTCTACAGGATTTTGTGGTGACAGCTATTTTTACCTTCATGTGGTTGGTAAGTTCAGCGGCGTGGGCCAAAGGTCTCTCGGATGTTAAGAGGGCGACTGACCCCGATGAGGTTATCAACCTCATCACTGCATGTGATCATGAGGATAACCGCTGCAAAGAAATCCATGAGCCTGTGGTTTCCGGCCTGAACACATCTGTGGTGGGTACTGTCACTATAAATAATGTTATTATGCATATGTATTAAATGTATTTCTAGTATTTTATAATGACACGTGGGCAGTTGAGAAAGGTTGGACATTATGTTTATGAGCAATGACGAAATTATGTTACTCCTATAAAATACTGTAGTCATGCATTGATAATCAATCATTATGCTCCATTATACTCTGTTATATACAAAGTCAGTCAGCAAGTGACCAACCTTCAATGTTGAAATGTGGTTAATATAATGTTATACATGTTTCAACATTTAAAGTTCCCCTATTATGCTTTTTCAGTTATGACCGTTCATGTAGTGTGTAATATAACTGTTTATGAATGTAAAAGGTCTACAAAGCTCAAAGTGCATGATAAATGGAGTTGTTGTCCCCCAAAAGAAAAAAATGATTTTGAGCTGCCTCAAACTAGTCGTCAGTAATGCCAGTCTTACTTTCTACAAGTGCAGAGGAAGCCTCCGAAGCTTAAATTAATATATGGTAATGGGTGTTTTGTTTCCGAAGTGCTAAAAGTGGTAGACCAATCACAACAGACTGGGCCATCTGACCAATCAGAGTAGAGCAGTCTCTCGGAAAGGAGAGGTTTAGAGAAACCGAATCCTTTATCGAACTGTGAGAAAAAAGGTAATTCTGCAATGTATATTTATAAATTAAAGTGTTTTTTTTTACCGTAGATGCATGTAAATCTATTGGAGGATACCTCCAAAACAAAATTAGGAAACTTTGAAATAGCATAATAGGGGCTCTTTAATGCTAAATAAAGGCAAAATATTTACCTGTATAAATCAACAATGACATTTTAATTCACCTATGTTAAAAAGATCAACGTTGATCCATGTTTTGAACAATCATCCAAATTGTTTTCGTTAATTGAAGAAAAAAAAAAAATGAAATAAAATATAAATACTGCAAAAAAAAAAAAACTTAATGCAGATTTTGCCTAGGCTACTAACTGAAAATAAACCAAGATTAGTTGCAACGTCCAGTGATAAAATCAGTATGTATGCTTATTCTAATGAAACTGGCAGTATTTTCATCAGGTAAAACAGGGTGTAGATGTTTTTGGGCATACAAATGAATGCACACAGTATGTGTAAGTAACCATTTGGCTCGTTTCTCTTATACCTGCAGGCGTTTGGGTTCTGTAATATGGTGCTATGGGCAGGGAACCTGTGGTTCGTCTTTAAGGAAACCGGTTGGCTTACAGCCTTTGCTGGCACTTACACAGCCTCTGGAGAGAAGCAGCCAGCACCAGACTCCTTCGGCCAGGGTGGGCACAACTAAAAGACTGAAAATTAAAGCATGGAATTCACATAAATTATTATGCTCTCAGTGCATAAGTTCATATAAGCTTATGTATTATTACTACCAAGATTTTTGTTGCTGTTATAAACATTTATATTTAGGTTAATGTGAATCTCAAGAAGAAATAAGTCAGTATTACAGTAATGAGGATAAAATAATATGATTTGTATAATATGCTTAATTGTCATTATAATAATATCAGTGCAAAAATGACATTTGAATGATCCTACAAATAGGCTTATCTTCTGTATCCAAAGTATAATTTTAATTTTTAATTTCTGACACATATTCTTGTCAAGTTTTATAAGATTCACCCTAATAGTACTTTCAAGGTAATTGTCATTTGAAATTTTTGACATTTTAAGGCTTGCAAAGGTCATCATCCTGTTTAATTATATTCTCTTTTAAATGTATTTTTCTAGGCTATGGACAAGAAGGTTATGGACAGGACCCTTACGCTGGCTCTCAGGGCGGTTACCAGCCTGAATACGGCCAACAGGGCGAAGGTGGCGGTTACAACCAAGGAGTGTATGGTCAGGGTGAGCCCACCTCCTTCTCCAATGAGATGTGAGCCCGGCTCCGCTGGCTGAAGCTCTGCACTGGTGAGTGAACAAGCTGTAAGTGTACAAGACGTTCCCTTTTAAAGTGGAACTTTGACGCTGCGTCATGGAGTTGACACTATAGGGAACATCTCGGTTAATATTGTAACGTTCGTTCCCTGATGGAGGAAATGAGACGTGGTGTCGATGACTGACACTAGGGGTTGCACTAGGGGTAGACATGCATTTTGACCATAAACCACCTTGGCAGTTTAAATATGCTATTACGAGTCTGTAGCCAATGCTTAAGCGATCCCATATGTATCAACCCGAGCGGCACAACCGCCGCCGAGGACACCATATGTCCGAGGAGCCACTGAAATTGTTTCAGTGGAACCACTGTTTTTACTATGTCTTTAGGGAGTTCAGCATTGTGAGACGTGAAGTCCAACTCCATCCCGAGAAAAGAGATGCTCTGCACTGGGGAGAGCTTGCTCTTTTCCCAGTTTACCTGAAGCCCCAAACTGCTAAGGTGTCTGAGCACCAACCCTAATCCTGTGAGCACACAACAAATCTTGAGAGTGAGCTAGGATCAGCCCGTCGTCGAGGTAGCCAAGGGCCACTTCCCTTAACGTGGTAAGGGCAGCCTCTGCGACTTTGGTGAAGACTCGAGGTGACAGGGACAGCCCGAAAGGGAGGACTTTGTACTGGTATGCCCAACCCTCGAAAGCGAACCGAAGATGTTAGGATGTGCTTGTGTGATAACATCTTGAATGAGAGCTTGTGCAGCACCTGATTCAAAAATCGGAGGTCTAAGATTGGTCGTAACCCACCGCCTTTCTTTGGTATGAAGGGAAACCCTTCTTCATCTTGGATGGAGGGAGGGACATGCTCTTATTGCGTCCTTCACCAATAGGACTGCAGTTTCTGCACGCAGGACAGGGTATATTTGCATGCGGCATGTTCTCGCAATGATAATATGAGCCATCCACGAAAGCTGTCTCAGCATGTTTTTGACCCAGACACGTGAGATAAAGATTGTTGGACAAGAGATATTGGCCGCACTGAGAAACACTCAGGCGGAAAGGCATCTTTACAAAGCTTCTACAAATGCTCTTCGTTTGTGCTTGCTCTTTTAGCGTAAAAACTCTTTTAGAGGAAACTGCTCATTCATGCTTGCTGAAGCGCCCAGGATAACTTTCTCTGCACTTATCCATGCCCTTTTCCACAAGAAAGTCTGCTGCAATGTGGCGTAACACCAGCAATTTGCTTCCTTTTCAGAGGATGAATGGATTGAGCTTGTGTATAGATGACACCCACTTGGCTCCAAAAAAACAAATCTGAATGATTGCTGTGAATATGCACATACATAAAGGGCATAGCATAAACTGACATGGATAACTTATCCGGAGTCAGAGTACATCAACCCCAAGGAATCATTCAAAATGTAGACTGTATAGTGGCGGCATTCCCTAAGCCAATATCTTCCAGTAGTAACAGAAGATACCCAAGCTTCTATTCTCTATAGCAAGGTAAGTCCTGGTAAGTCTAATAAAGGGAGTATGTAAACTACAACCTTTGATATTACCACTACTTCCAAGGGGAGAATGCAAACTTCTTGAGAAGGTTTGCTGTGACAATGCTCAAGATCAGGGAAGAAGGAGGTGGGAACGAGTGAACATTCAACGTAAAACTTTAATCACAAAATAAACAACAAAACAAAACAAAACGACTTTCGGCCTCACGGACAACTGTCGCATATAAACGCAATAAAACACAACATAAAGTCCAGGTCTGGTCCTCTCTCATCCTTCACTGTCGTTACTCCTCCGTTTATCTTTCCGGAGCTCCTCCGTGGGACTCGAGACGTTCCCCCAATAAAACTTACACATAATATAATTGCCAAAGACTCTTGCCACCAAATCCCAACCCTTACGGAAACTGCAGGGGAGCTTCAGCTCTACTTAATTACCCTAGAGCAATTAGGGGAGAGCGCTCACGCCCTGCCTGAGCACAGATAATTTTTCAGGATCCATAAAAGACTCCATTCACTCGTCTAAGTTATAGAGTGCTACAATAACAAGGAGGCTACCAGGCAAACTACCTCTACTTGTCAGGGTCTTAGAACATTAATCATACTAGAGAGAATTTACTCTAAAGGGAAGCAAAAACACTACTTTAAGACCCAACAACGGTTGGGGAGGGAGGTAATATGTTAGTTTACCTTACTCAAACCTAAGGGGTATCCTAAAAAGCAGCTTATCAAAGGGAGCATGCAAGGCACTAAAACCTCAGTAATTAGCCCTTCAGGCTACAACTTTCAATGTTGTCGCTCCTCTAAGGGGAAGCTTACATCTCTACTTGTACTCAGGAAAGGGAGGAAAATGTAATAAAGAAAATGAAAATAACTCTCATCACTTAGACTCTAAACCCCAAGGAAGCACAGGGGAGCTTAGGCTTTACTTAAAGACCCCAGAACACTGGGGGAGAGCAGCTCATACCCTGCCTTGAGTAAAGGCACCCTGCATAAGACCCACTATAGCTAGTGCTTCGTCTTTTTCTATTAGCACTAGCATTAGACCATAAGTATGTGAGATAAAAAGGAGGGATGCCCCACAGGAAAACTTTTTCTACTTTCTCTACTATAAGCATTGTCAAACCAGGTCCATAGTAGATCACCCACCCAAAGTCGAGCGATATCCCTGCTTCAAGACTCAACAATAGTTGGAGAGGGAGGCAAACAAAAATAAAAGGAACTATACTACCCGCCTAATTTCGTTCACTTTGCATCAAGCTTTAGGGCCATCCAAAGGGGATATATGATCCTACCACTATTCAGACAGGAAAGCAAACAAGAGAAAGGCCCTTTTCAAAAAAACCAGTACACACGAGAGCAGCTCGGCCCTGACTTAAGTAAAGGCACTTCTCCAGGACCTGCTATAGCTAGCTCTTTACTCCAGCACTAGCTATAGTATGCAATAGATAACCAGGAGGGATGCCCCGCAGTCCGTCTACCTCTACTTTTCAGGTTCTTGAACCTGGGTCTTACTAGAGAGGCCTATAATGCACCCATCCAAAGAGGAGAATATATGCCTGCTTCATGACATAATAGTAGTTAGGGAGGGAGGTAAATGAAGTAGAGGGTTTATATACTGCCCTACATAACTCCATTCACCCTGGCTCAACCCTTAGGGGGTATCTGCAATGCAACCATCCACAGAGACGTGTACAACTTTTAGACCTTAACATAGGGGAGAATATAGCTCAAACCTGGAAAAAGATACTTCAGGACATCAGAGTGGAGCAAGAGAGATGCCAGTGACAATCAACCTCTGCCTGCAACCACTGACAAATGCCACTCTCACCTTGGGGGTCATGTGAAGCTGAAATATCTTTGCCAAAAACATGCCGTCATACATAAGCAATCAAGCACTGCTCAGCAACATGAAAGAAGTGACAGAAAGAGTGGTTTCAGATTCCTGATTTTTCTAACCAAAAACGCAAACGAACAAGCGGCTCCTGAAGACAAACAAGTAATAAAAACTCAGTGAGTGTTTTAGCGCAATTTTCTGACGTCATGGGATCACAACACTAAGAGATAGTAAATCTTTTTATGGTTTTTTTTTTTTTTTTTTTTTTTTTTTTTTTTGTGCATTCCCGAGATTAGACCTTCCTTAACATAATGCCGAAAACCCGAAGTCTCTAGGTGGTCTGGTTGAGGAGGAGATAGAAGTGCAAGATTGGTGCGCACAGACAGAACAGAAATCATGAGTTAACAATCGCAATTTTGTCCGTTGGAAAATTGCGCAAAAAAGCTGATGACGTGTATTACAGGTACCCTTTAATACTCACAGGCGCTCCACATTATGACGTCGTGGACGGCCGTATGCCAATGATTATTGGCTTTTGTTTACACATGCTTCAGACTCGGGTCATACTAATGGTGTCAACCATAGTGTCAACTCCATGACGCAGCGCCGAAGTTCCACTTCAAAAGGGAACAAAATATGAAACAAGTAACATTTTGGTATTTGATCTACTTTCAACATTTTTATTGCATACATACATCCATACTATACAGTGTGGTCCAAACATCTGTGTCCAATAGGCCTACTAAAGATGCATATTTTAAATATAATTTAATAAAATGTATTACATTTATAAATTATATTATCAGCATGAATATTTGAGTAAAAAGCATAATTGAAAAATCAACATGTATTTGTTATTTTACTTTTTTTAATGATGGCAGCTCTTGAGTGTCACATGATCCTTCAGAAATCATTCTAATTGATGCTCAAGAAACATTTCTTATCACAATCAATGTTGAAAACAGTTGTGTTGCTTCATATTTTTGTGGAAATCATAATACTTTTTTCAGGATTCTTTGATGTTTAGAAAGGTCAAAAGAACAGCGTTTAATTGAAACTTAATTTATGTAGTTAAACTTAGTTTATAATGTAACATTATAAATGCATTTAGTACATAGTACATAAATGCATTAAATGCATAGTCACTTTTGATCAATTTAATGTGTCCTGGCTGAATAAAGGTTTTGTTTTGCCGTTATAACTTTTAAGAAAATGCCCAGTATGCTGAACCTCCTGTATATTGTACACTACACTCTGCACAGTACACAAAAATATAGTATGTACATAGTCATATATTTTTTTAATTGAGTACAATTATGATGTTTTTATTTTGTTGTTTTAACATTTATAGAAATTTTCATTGATAAAATTTTTAAACATTTAAACGTGTCGTCTTTGCAGATCACAGCAAGAGGACGTCGTGTGATCAGCCAGCATGGAAACTACTAGCTATGTTTCCACTGTCTTCAGTTGGTTTAAAGGGAAGGGGGTGGGTGGTATTAAAGCACATAATAAATCTTTTCAGGGTTGATATTACATTAACATCATAACCAAGAGGAAACAATTGGGACCCAGGAGGAAGTGAGACCCTAATTTCAACATATATCTATTACATGGAATCCAGCAGGAGATTATCCATCCTATTATAATGAGGAAAAACTTGAATATGCTACCAAAAAAATTACGGAAACCTATGATGTATATGTTATGTTCGGGGAGCCGTTTGAATGAATTATAGTAATATTAAACTGAATGTGTTTTTCTGTGGTGTAAATATGAATTAATTAGATATACTGTATTGTGAATTTAACTTATTGTTGCTTTTTTTGTGATTCCATTTGTAGTCCCCACATTTGTTTTTATTTCCCCTATATCTTACCACTTCACCACCTCAATCATTCAACCCATGGTAAGAGATCTGACCTTCAACCTCCCACTGAATGTTTTTTTCTTTCTTTTTTATTTGTGTGAAACATTTGAAAGGTTCGTAAGAACACAACGATTAAGTAGTATAAAAGTTCTGTATTTGTCAAGTGTTAACAAAGGTCAGTAGTCTTAGATAAAACTGGTAGGGAGAGAAACCGAGTAACAGAAAAGTTTAAGAACAAAGTGAAACGGGAAGTACAGGCCACTATTTTTTCAAAATGTAAACAAATTATGCACATGCACAAGATATATTTCCTTTTATGTTTTGGTTATATGTCCAAACTTTTATAATTCAAAGCACAAATATATTTTTGGTGCTATAAAAACAGCTTGTAGGAGAACACAGTGAACACTTCACTTCAGTCATGGGTGCTTCAGTACTTGATTGTTTAGTTTTTCTAGTTCTGTGAAACACCACTGATGCTCTTATTCAGACATGAGTGTGAATGACCCCTTTATATTCTTTCTGAAAAGATTTCCATGTGTTTTGGCTTTTTGTTCACACTGATATGTGTATGTTTTTATGCTGTCTCTGTCTCTCTGCCTTTACATGAAGGTCCATATTGCTTTCTTTCTCTCCCTCATTATAACATCTGATAATGCAAAATAAAATAATGTTAGAGAATGACGAGTGATGACATTATTGCTCCAGTGTGTTTATTTTTAGTAGTGCTTTTATGAATTCCAATGTCTTACATTTTTGTAGGACCAGTACATATATAAAGCTATTGTCATTTCACTATGGAGTTTCACAAGAATAAGGATAACTTTTGGTTGAAATGATTATCTTAAGGTTGAAACATTTTGAGTTCTTGAATGCAAGATATATCATTCTGTATCATATTCCTGATCTTACTACAGACATTGTTGACGCCTTTTACGACCAGAAGAGGGAGACGTTTAGTAAATGACATGACCTTGATGGAAATTTGGCTGTTGAAACTAACAAAAATAAATACGCAAAATAAAAAGATTACATGTTAGAAATTAAATATAGAAAGTTAGTAAATAAGCCTACTTTATCAATGCAGTTATTGTGCTTTTCTTATAAAGTACATTGCAGTCAGTAAGATTTTTAAATTAATTTTAATTAATACTTTATTCAGCTTGAACTAATTAAATTGGCCAAAAATTGCAGTAAAGACATTTATAATGTTACAAAAGATTTTGATTTCAAATATGCTGTTCTTTTGATCTTTCTATTCATAAAAGAAAGTGTATTATGGCTTCCACAAAAATATAAAGCAGCACAACTTTTTCCACATTGATAATAATAATTGTTTCTTGAGCAGCATATCATCATATCAGAATGATTTCTGAAGGATCATGTGACACTGAAGACTGGAGTAATGATGATGAAAATTCAGCTTTGATCACTGGAATAAATTATATTTTAAATATATTTAAATAGAAAACATTTCTGTTAAATTGTAATAATGTTTCACAATATTACTGTTTTACTGTATTTTTTATCAAATAAATGCGGTAGTGTGTGTACCATCAGTTTTGCTATTATTTGACTGTTTATATTCACTGTAAACCTGAATGAGTGTTTTTGAGTCTTTTTGATTAGTGTATTTAATTAGCATCTTTGAGGAAAAGTTTATCTAAAAATAGCTTGCATGAATGTTACAATTGCTAGAGTATTTTTTATCCATTCAGTGAGGGAACAATGATTGATGTCTTGATGGTTTCTTCTTATATTTGCAATGAAGGTGTGTTTTATTTTATTGTTTTTGAAATAGACTTTAAACCAGAAAAGTGTGGTTTCCTGCGGCCTCCCCTCCCTGCATGCGCAACACATTTGTTGTGATCACTCACTTGTGTTGCCAAAACAAGGCCCTCTGTGTATGTGTGTGTGTGTGCGTGCGTGCGTGCGTGTGTGTGTGTGTGTCCACATGGTGATCTGCTAGGGAGAGCCGTCAAAAGCGACCCAAAGTTATTATGGAGCAGAATATTTCCACAGTGTCACTTAAAATTAAATTGTTACCTATAAAGTATAGTTTCCATGAGAAATCTCTCTCTCTCTCTCTCTCTCTCTCTCTCTCTCTCTCTCTCTCTCTCTACACTCCCTGTAAATCATCATGAGACAGAAACACATTCCAGATGTGAAGCATTTACAGTTTATTTCCCCATTCAAAGCCATTTGTCACAACTCTTCACTGCCCCCTTCTCCTTCTGCTCTTAAACTGTAAACAAATGAGCAGAAAATTAAGTGTCAGTACTTGTGGCAGTACCATGGTAAAATGATTTGTATAATCTCATGAAATCTGTCAAGAACATGTCAGGGTCATATTTAGACAAAAATATATTTTTAAAAAAATAACAAAAAAGTCCTATGGGTTTTGTTATATTTAAATCTATCTATCTATCTATCTATCTATCTATCTATCTATCTATCTATCTATCTATCTATCTATCTATCTATCTATCTATCTGTGACCTGGAAATAAATCAAATATATATATATATATATATATATATATATATATATATATATATATATATATATCATGTTACATATATTATATTATATTATATTATAGTATAGTATAGTATAGTATATATGTGTTATTAACATGATAGCCTACCATAACCAAATAGCCATAGTATTACCACTGTACCAAATCCAAATAGCCATGGTAATCAAACCATATAGAAAAAATAAACCAAACTTAACATATAATATAATATAATATAATATAATATAATATAATATAATATAATATAATTAATATAATATTTACAAAGGGGCAAAATGTGCTTTCCTCTTTGAAAACGTATTAGTTATGAATGTAAAACTGTCTTTCAAAGAAAGCTGAGCAGAAAGCTCTCTGAATGATCATGTCCACAGCTATGAATATTCCGGCTGTGTGTCAAAACCTAGCGCGCTTTCTACTTAGGCAGCATTTGTAGGCAGTTCTAAGTACAGCTTTAATTCTCTGCCCGAGCCCGGGTCGGGCCGATATTTCCCGCCACTGTCCTCGGGCCGGGTCGGGCCCTTGATAAAGCACGTCACGTGTCATGCGCAGTCTCGCACGCGTGACGCATCACACCTGCTGTGCATGCTGTAGGCCACAGGTGTCAAACTCAGTTCCTGGAGGGCCACAGCCCTACACAGTTTTGTTCCAACCCTGCTTCAACACATACACACCTGCAGTTTTCAAATAAGCCTGAAGGACTTGATTAGCTGATCAGGTGTGTTTAATTAGGGTTAAAGCTAAACTCTGCAGGGCTGTGGCCCTCCAGGAACTGAGTTTGACAAGGCTATTCTGTTGCTATTCTAAGTGCGACATGGATCTTGAAGAAGCAAATAAAAAAAATAAAACAGGAGAATTAATTTTGAGCAAGTTTGGAGGAAAATCGGAGGTATGGACACATTTTAAACTAGTCGTGGGGAGTGACAACATAATGTGTTGGCTTTGTCTCGTGCATTAAATGCGCACGCTGCTCGCCTATGACAGCAAAAAAACGGGGACTTCGACGATGAACAGACAAGCAGTCTTGCCATGACAGAAATTATTATAGTAGTCAGCCTCAGGCCTCAATATCCGCTTTTGTTACTTTTCCGATCCATTTCTGAATAAACAAACAACGCAGTTTGCATGCTTCTTCCTTGTCGCATTAGGTCTATTCATTAAGATAATAATTAATGAATGCACGCACAATTATGAACTTGATAAATGTTACATATATGTTTTGCACAAACAAATGCCTTTCAACTTACATGTGCAAAATTCAGAATTAAATGAATGTGCTGCAATTTGTACAAAAAGAGTCTGTAGTAGCCTAGTGTTTTAGCCATTAAATGCACATATTATTAGCACATAGTTTCAAATTTAAGTTTTGTTTTGAAGAAAGCTTTTCTTTAAAGTGAATTTCGTTTAGTATAAATTGTATCTTAATTTTAATACATTTTTCATCAACCAATTGCCTGGATTTAATACATAAAAAGCAATATAGCAGACATTATAATCATGACATGAAGTCGCCGGCGCGCGCGGTCACTTACACCATTTGAAACTCGTAACACACGCTGTCACCGAATTTACAAATGCACATCTTGCTTGTTGCTCACACACGTTTAAATAACAATATGTTGAAGTAACATTATTAATAATAATTAATCTTTAAGAATATTTGATTGAATGCTGAATGTTGTGCTTGTTTAATTTAATAAAATTAAAACTTTAATTGTGATAATTAAAATAATTGAATATTGAATGGCCAATTTTTGCTCATTTATTAATAGTATGTATATAATATAGCCTATATAGCTGCTCAGCTCCCCCCTGTAGCCTTAATAATCTAGCACAGCAGCACCTGCTTAAAAAAATTCTGGCGCCGCCCCTGGTTATAACGGCCCACGTATTAAAAATGGTCGGGTTTAAATCGGGCTCGGGCTCATAATTACAGTGAACGGGTCGGGCCGGGCTCGGACACAACGTGCTCGGGTTGGGTCGGGCTTGATTTGTTGGGCCCGATTTAAGCTCTAGTTCTAAGCCGAAATACTGTCAAACTGCTGTTTAGGTAGGAAGCTAACTAGGTTTTAAAACAAGGTTATAAAAAAAACCGCTCCCTCTAGTGGTTTTATTTTCCTTCTCCGTGATTTACCCTCAAGAGAGTCCTAGTATACTAAAGCCTTATAGCCAACGCCCCGCACACTCACTCTTTCCTTTCGGCCGAGTCGCACACTCGCAGTCGAACTAGTTCAGGAAGAAGCTGAAAGCTGCGTCAGAGTTCACGGACTGATCAATAACTACGCTTTCACTTTCACGCTTTCAACGTTTCAACGTTCACTGAATCTTCTTTGTGAACGTTTGCTGATACGGACACTAGGCTTCCTAAGAAGGCGTTATTTCATAGGAATACATCTGCAGAATGGCAGAAACTGAGGGGAGTGCGTTTGGAGGCTGTTTGGACAAACTGAAGAATTATGTGCGAACTCGGAAGGGAACGATACTGGCTGCTGAAATAGTAAGTTATTAACATGGCTGTGACTTTAATTGCTCTACAGTTTCATTTTGTAAGACGCTAGCATAACATTGAGAGATATAACGTCCGTTATTCATTTGCTTCATCGAAAGTGTGATAAGCAAAATGCTGGGTATGAAATAAATAAACTGTTGCCATTGCCATGGAGACGCTCCCACTGGTTAAATAAAAATAACTCACCTGTTGATTCACACACTTGAGTCAGAGAAAGTGAGAGGTTTTTTTTGGATAGACAACACTTATTGTATAAACATTTACTGCATTTGCTTTTATTTCATAGCCTAACGTTACCTCCAGTCTCTGAGTCTGAGACCCACAAACAGGAGTAGAATTCAATTGTTACGGAGCACTTCTATAGCACTATAGAAACATGCTATAGAAATAAACTCATGTTTATAATCAGTTTTCATAAAGTCATAAGTTACCAACCCGTTAGTCATTATATTAAGTATGTTTTGAGCTATTAAAATGAGACCCCAAACAGAACATATATGGGGTAACGTTAAACATTGTTTAATATTGTTTAAAATATCTAAAATGTTCACTTCATTTACTCACCCTCATGTTGTTCCAAACCTGTATAGTTTCTTTCTTCTGTTGAACACAACATAAGATAATTTAAAGAATGTTAGTAACCAGACAGCTGACGGCACCCATTGACTTTCATAGTATTTTTTTCCTACTATGGAAGTCAATGGGTGCCGTCAGCTGTTTAGTCACCAATATTCTTTAAAATATCTTATTTTGTGTTCAGCAGAAGAAAGAAACTCATACAGGTTTGGAACAACATGAGGGTGAGTAAATTAAGACAATTTTCACTTTTAAGTGAACTGTCCCTTTAACGCTTAACTTTTGACCATAAACCACATACTTTCCACTTAGAAAGCTAAAAACATATGTGAAGAAAGTGTCATATTTGTCATCCATCCAAGCAGCCGTGTCCAGTATAACTAAAAGTGACTAAGATGAAGTATAGTTGTAAATACATACAATATTATAAAACTGCAGCAATTCGGTACATCAACCTAAACATATTCAAGTATTTCTTATTGTGAGAATATATGGCTACAAGTGAGTGAAAAGAGTATTAATAGTGCTGTTGAATGAAATACCTCCCACCACAGAGCCATTTGAAACTTCACACTGATACACAAGTGTGTGCTTTTGGGAGGAGGTGGCATGGAATGCAGACCATGTGCTTGATGGTGTGAGGTCAGAGGGCATGAGGTTTCACCCATCTGCTGGAAACATGACAAGCTGGTGTGTCATTTATCTTGCGTCAGTCCTCAGAAAGGAGAAGTTGCAGATGAAATGTCTAAATATACAAAAATCTATCTATCTATCCTTTTTGGAGCTTGACAGAACTTGGTCACTGTATGCTTCCACTGTAATCTGCAAAACTTCTGTAGAATTATGAATGAAACACAAATCAAACAGGTTTGGAATGACATAACGATGAATAAATGTTGACACAATTTTAATTTTGGTGTGAACTAAACCTATAGCAGGACACTTTTTGTTAAACCAAAACTGGACAATAAGTTACCATGCATGTGAACAGTACTTTAAATTCTTTTAGCTGGCTAGACATATGGCTTTGATTCTCTAGCCATTTTACAGTCCAGATTATTTTGTAAAATAGATATTTTGTATGAAATATAAATAGCTTAACAGTAAACTTAAACTTCTATAGCTAACTTTTTTACACTTTTACATATTTGAAGTGCTTTCACTTCTGCAATAATCTGCTGACGGGTGTCTTCTTTAAAAAGCCAAACCAACCTTATGTCTGTATTTCAAAGTATTCATGAATTACAACCGTTGAAGTTCAGATCTGCTCAAATAGGGGGTGACAGTTAACAGGTTAAACTAAAACATGCACTTCTGTAATAGGTCTCAGTATTGTAAAAACTCATATTACAGCAAATTAATAACATGGCTATAAAAAGTTCTTAATAGCAAATTTGTTCTGGGTGAATGATTCAAACAAGAGCTTTTAGAGACATAAACTCACCATGTCTTTGCATACAATACATAAACTATTAGAGAAAACAGTAATAAAGGCCTGAATGATAAACCAGCACCCCTCTATCATTTATTATTATACATAATGAATCTTTCCTAGTTCACCACATATCATATGCCCAACTTCCTGTCGCCTTCCTTGAGAAGCCATTGACTATTAACCAACACAGAATACTGTGGTACCAGGAGCTATAATAGCATGTTATATAACTAATTGCTGGTTAAGGTCGTGGACGTTGGACGCTCACGATACACTCGTTTTCGAGAGTTCAGTTTTATCATGCGGACGCACCCACAGCTAAACATGTAGAGTCACAGTCAAGTGAAATGACGCCTATCGTCTTACAGTAAGAAAGCATGCTGGGACTTTTACTGAGGCTTAGATGGAGTGATAGATGTACTGTATAGCTCTATTATATTTTGCTGTTTTGGACCGAAACAAACACATTGCTCTAGTGTGAACAAGCTGTAGGCGCCTTGCCATCACTAAGTGTGTCTTTGTGCGCCTTTGCCAAATGGTCAGTGTTTGGGTGTTGAATATTCTTCATTGGAGAGTGGTTTGTATATTTCACTGGTGTTTACATGCTGTATTGTCAAAGTGCTAGTTGATGTTTTTCGTGTACGTTAGGTGTTTTGTATTTCTGGTGTTCCCTCATTATCTGTTCCCCCTCGTGACCCTGTCCAGCTCGGAGCCCTCAGTAGTGGGTGTTCTTAAAGGGGCAGCGCTGCATCCTTTGAATAGAGCTTCATTGTGCGCTGGCTGGAGTTCAGTCTGCTTGTGTGAGGCTCATAGAGGCAGTTTGTGCCAGTCCCCACAACTCATAAAGCTCTGATACATATGTGCATGAAGGAGGAGTGCCTGATGACATCATGCTGCCCGCTCCACTCCTCCTCGCGGCCCACAGGCATGAGCCCGGCGTAAAGACTCGCCTCTAGTTCAGTCAAGGAGATTTAATGATTAGTACATTAGTGCTCTAGGAAAACTTTTCAGCATAAGATAAAAACAAAACAAAATTTCAGCTCTTCAAATGACACAATATAATGAAGTTTGTAAAGCTACAGTGAGCTTTTCTCTAGGCATGTTTATGCATGATTTATGTATAAAATAGTGTTTATAAAAATGGTGTTTGCTTTAAAGCGGACATATTATGTAAAATTCACTTTTACATGGTGTTTGAACATAATTGTGTGTACACCCTATAATTAGGGGTGTGAACCGACACTGGTCTCACAGTTTGAATCAAGATTATGATTATCATGTCATCGATTCAGTTCAATTCGATATCGCGATGCACCGCATCCTCAATTTTAAATTTTACTTCAAAAGTGATGTGTGCGCGCGTGTGTGTGCGTGTGCTCGGCTTAAGTTTCAAGGGAGTAAAGCTTGTTTATGCCATTAAGAATAGGAAAATCTGTCAAATAAATTTTGTTTTAAAGAAATGTTCATTTAAAAGCAGCGCTCATTAATCAGTGTGTTATGTTACCGTCGCCGAATCCGCTGTTGAAGGTGACGATCATCCATTTATAATCACACGTAACAACACAGAATAATTGTAATTTGACCATCGGGTGCGGATACTTAAATCAGAAAATTATTGGGGCGGGTGGATCCGCTCATCCGCTATACTCTAAAGCAGTCACACTCTGCCAGGCATTAACAGCTCGGGTTGAAAACGGCTAACGTGGTTTATCAAGTTAGTGGTATTACCTCCTGCATATTCTATTTGTGCGTGACATGAGCACACACAGCGCGTGTCTTCTGCAGGCCGTGCTTACCAAGGCTGTTCATAAAAGCCGAAATGTGCCCAGATGTAGGCTTTTAAAGTAGTTGGAGCATTTTTTATTTTCTCGCACTCGTGTCTCACCTCCCTCTGCCATTATGATACCACGACAAAGCACGTACGCGACAAATGACGTCAAAAAAGCGTCAGTACATTTTAATCGGTTATGGTCTATTACTGAACCGATACCGAATCGTCCTCGTCTGCATCGCGATGCATTGTAGAAACGATTAATTTCGAGACCCCTACCTATAATGGTAAAAACGTGTCTCAAAACGAGTCATTCGGGTTTTCTATACATTGTGACATCACAGTGTAACAGGCCCCGCCCACGACTGGTGACAGACTCACCTATTTAGCTTAGCTCCTCCCCTGAGTGAGCTGTACACAGTCCGTCATGTTTATCTCCTCGCTAGAGCTGCTAGTGGTGGAAACACAAGAATGTCTCTGCTATGTGACATTTGTAAAAAAAAAAAAAAAAAGGTTTGGTTCCAAATAGCAGCCAAGGGCGTCTTTAGTTGCTTTAACAACACATTAACATATAAATAACCAGCTGGTTACGGTATTGAGAACTGTTGCTAACGTTAATAGGTAAGATAGTTTTGTTAACGACAAGTAGTAGATGATACACTTACCTGAACAACCAAGGATCCGTTCAATCGGTGCCCACCACACAGCCTCTTTATGATGTATATTATGGTAGAGTTTTGTGCTCATGTCATATAACTCATTGTGCTCTGACACGAGTACATCTACCGGCACCGTCGCCATTTTTTCTTGTTGTTATGAAAACAACAGGTCTCACTACTCGCTTGTCATTGGTCAGCTGTCAAAATGACGTTTTTAACGTAGGGCGTTTTTTCCCAGAAAACTTTTAACTTTATTCAACTTGAAAAGACGCTCTAAGCTGCAGAAAAAGACGTTGGCAGTGGCGTTTAAGAAAGCGCTCAGGACTGTAAACCGTAAGGAACCGCAAACACGGTTTACTCCATAGGATTATAATGTAAAACAAACGCTGGCAGCTTAAAAAAAAACGCCAAGTGTGAACACGCCCTAAATGTTCTTTTGTTGGCTGCATAAATGAACACAGAAAGTTATTTTTCCATTGCGCTAGATTGACGTGTTTGATCGTCACGCATCGTTTACAGCGTCTCGCACAGGAAACGGCGTTCTAAAAACACAGCTCTCAAGTTAAAAGTAGTTTCTACTTCTAAAGTCCATTTCTACGCCTTGGGTTTTCCACTGCCCACGTCTCGCATTTTTAGATACAAAGAAGCGTTGTGTGAGTGAATGTCCTTGAATTGGAGAAAGAAACACAAGGTCCGTATTGCACGTTTACATACATAATGGAAAATCAGTGCAGTGCAATGCAATGCAAGAACATGTTCTGTGGAAACGGCCCCATACTGTTACTCCTGTTTTGTTGTTGCTGGAGTATCTGAGGAACTAAAGGCTCCGCCTTCTTCTGGAAAGGGGCGGGGAGTAGCAACTTATTTGCATTTAAAGATATACACACTAAAACAATGTGTATTTGCTTCCACCCAAAAAGGGAGAGGCGGTATTAACATTAAGTGACATGGCATCTGACGCACAGAAGCCAATGGCACATGTCACTATGCGTATTGGCACATCCGGTGGCACATCCGGTCTTCATTGGCATGTGCCAGTGGATAGTGGCATGTGTCACTGACATTATTGGCATGTGCCAGTGGTGGATAGTGACATGTGTCACTGCACTGACATCGCAACACACTGACACTGACATGTCACCTGACTGACACCGAGTCGCGGGACATGTCACCGTGTTGCGACACCTCCAGTAGTGACTGACAGATTAATCAAACACCTATAGCCTACTGACGTAATTGTGGCACAAAATCCTAAATAAATAGCCTAATTTTTTGATTTTTAAAATATCAATTAAACGAATTCAAACGTGTTATTTGTGTCAGTGTTACGTCTGTAGGCTATTTGATTGGTATGTGCCACTGAATGTTTTGTAATACCAGTGCTACTTTATGTTGTTTATCTCGCAAAGTCACAAACTGCCCATTCTAGGAAAGACACGAAATAAATCTATCATGGGTCACTACGAATACAGTCGCGTCCGTTACTGTAAACCTTTATTTTTGCGTGATGCTGCACAGACGCACGCCAGTAGGTGTCAGTATAAGTGAGTGTAACAGTGGCCAGCGCAAGATTCTCATCTGTGGCTTTAATATTTCAAGTCCTTCCGAAAAATGTGAAAAAATTAATTATTAAAAATCATTTGTTTGTTAGGCTATGTAGGCCTATCTGAAAAGGAGTATACCGAGCTACTAGCAATATTCTTTATTTATACAAGTGCAAAAAAGTGCTCAGTGCATTTTAAAAATTCAACAAACAGGACCTACCTCAGTACCTTTAATATTTCAAAAATAATTTTATTCAATAATTTTATTGGAATTATCCAATAAATAAAATATTTTTTTGTTGTACAAATTAACTATGTGCATATGTTACATAATCTACATTATACTCCGGCAGACAGCTGCAGGTGTCACTACTGGAGGTGCCACAACATAAAGAGACATGTCAGTTTTAGTGACACAGGCCAACTGGCATGTACCACCAGTGTTGCCATGTGTAACGTGATATGTGCCAATGGATTGCGTCATATGCCACTTGCATAACAATTTGCTTTATGCTGTCAAAAAATATGATTTATAACATCGCTAAGTTAATGTGTAGCCTACAACATACATAATTCGATACAATTATTTTTTTAAAATATTAAAGCCACAGATGAGAATCTTGCGCTGGCCACTGTTACACTCACTTATACTGACACCTACTGGCGTGCGTCTGTGCAGCATCACGCAAAAATAAAGGTTTACAGTAACGGACGCGACTGTATTCGTAGTGACCCATGATAGATGTATTTCGTGTCTTTCCTAGAATGGGCAGTTTGTGACTTTGCGAGATAAACAACATAAAGTAGCACTGGTATTACAAAACATTCAGTGGCACATACCAATCAAATAGCCTACAGACTGCTACTGTTAATGTTAAAACTGCTACTGGAAAAAGGGGCATTTTGGGCATAAGCCTATATAATAAATGGTCTGTGGGGTATTTTGAGCTGAAACTTCACAGACACATTCTGGGGACACCTAAGACTTATATTACATCTTGTAAAAATGTTGAACATCTTGAACAAAGTTCATCTAACTCATCTATAATGCTATATAAATGTATAGCATTTCATACTGCATGTAGCCTACATAATGCATGAAATCGTGATTTAAATTATTTTATTTTTTTGTATGTGTAAATAAAATGAACTATAATTATCTGATATGAATTGCAATCTTGGATCTGTTAATTAGCAGAAGTTATTACTCCACCACCTGCATGTCATGTCATTAACAATATATTGTTGAAACACTGTGGTTTAAATTAAGGAGGTTCGCCATGTTACTATGGTTTTTGGGAAACAGTCGCAACTAGCTAGCCAATTTCCCCAACAATTCATTGCACTATGGTAGTAAAGCAGTGATTTACGTTGTTGTACAAGAAACACACCCCAGATAAGTGATCAACTAATATGGATTTTCCATTGGATGATTCTTAAACTATCACTGGGAAATGTAAATATGTGGTTACTAATCCAACAATGAACCCTAAAAAGCTGCATTATTTCAGGGTCACCAAAGGAAGGTATCATTTTAAATGGATAACAGAGTAAATTCTGTTCACTTAGTTTGTGTGTGTGTCTTGTAATAAATAATTCATTTTAATAGGAAAAAATAAATAACCTATGTTTCAGACCTATGTTGTGTGCCATACCTCTTCAACCCTGTTACATTCAAAATGTTTTGAGGTCATTAAAATGGGATAGTAACATGCAAATTTGCTGATATTCTGAGGAAACCCAAACATGTAAAAAATAAAATGAATGTACATAAATCTTTAAAACTTAAAGTTTGGGACGGTTAATATTGCGGAGCAGGTTGTAGTCATGTAGCATGGGCACATCTGTGTGAAGAACTGTGGATGTAGAGTTACACGCTTGTCAAACTAAGTCCAGTATGCTGAAGCCAAACAGCAGTCATTCTGCTGGGAGTATTATATTTATGTGCCCCATGCTGGCTTCTTTTCAAAGGCATGGAGAGATAAGATTGTGCATGTTTTCAGCTGGCTTCCCTAATGGAAAAAATGCCTTTCTATGCACTTTCTCTGGTATTTTGAGCTTAGTTGAAAATGAAAAGTGTGTTAAAAATGTTTAAATTTATGGTGTTCTGGGTAGCATTAGGCCAGAACTAAACTTTTGCTCTTTTGACTGGATCTGATATGCGATATGTAACCGCACTGGTAGTTGTTTTCTCTTTTGTATATAAAATAAGGCCAGTAAGGGACGGGTCACCTCAGCAACATCACCTCAGGGTTCATTTCATGCCCCAGAAAGTGGTTTCAAGGGGAAGGGGAGGTTAGCGGGTTTTTTTATTTATTTTTTATAAAGCATTACGAGGGCATATGAATTTTGAAAAAACACAATGAAGTGCATGGATAAATTATTTATAATAAGCACTGAAAAATTCTGTAAAAAAAAAAAATAAGAATTTAAATTTAAAGCACAGTAGTGTCAAATTAGACTGGGTAAACCCAGCCTGATCTGCCGACGGTTTGATTTCTCCCCGCAGCTCAGGCTGGAAACCTGTACATTTATCTCTGCTGCTTCCTTTACAAATTTGCGGGAACCAATCACAAACTGGCTTATCCACCTGGCGCGCTATTGGTGGGTTTAATCCAATCCGATTCCAGAGCCGTTACGGCTCTGTCCAATTCTTTTTAACCTCTCTGCGATGCTCGATGGCTTCTTTTTAGCAAACAAATCGCTCGAGTGGGTGTAAAAACCACTAACTTTCATGTTTTTTTTTTTTTGCATAACCTGCAAAAATCGTTCGATTCCATTGCTTCTTCTGCAAACTGCTGATCAACACGTTTGGTTACACATTTCCTGCCTGGTACATCATCCGGATCGTTGGTCTGATTGGTTGAAGGACTATCCAATTGCGTACAGAGTCATTTGAACTATGCCCGTTGATCACGCCTCTTGTGCAGTAGAAAACACAGAGCAGACTCCCCAGACTAATGTTCAATCAAACAAGATTGAGCTTGGTGACTAGTGTCTAATATGAGATGTATTACAGATAAGATCCCAAGTAACCATCATCAGTGTAGCACGACGGGGGGCAAGGGAGGCCGTGCTGGATGAGAAAATGGGGAAGGTTTGGGTAATTGAGAATGAATGGAGAAGTAACGTGAGAGGAGGCCGTTCCTCCATCGCGCTGTAATTGGTTAGCCTATTGTGCTGTTCACACGATAAATTCCGCCTCTTGATTTGTCCGCAGTCCACATTTAATCTGAATGAAAAATTAAGTGTGCTAATGGTAAGACTAATTAAAAAGTAAGTAAACAACTCACCCCCTTGATATCACCGCTTTGTCACGTCACATTCAAACTCGAAACGTCTTGAAAACGTGATCTGTGAGGGTTTTTTAGCAGTAGTGGAAAGAGTACTAAATAATTGTACTTAAGTAAAAGTATTGCTACTTAAGTAATAATTTACTTGAGTACAAGTAGAAGTACTGAAAAATAATATGACTCAAGTAAGAGTAAATAAGTAGTTTGCTTAAAAACTACTCAAGTAACTACGTTACAAAGTACTTTAGTATTATTTTTCTATTTTTACCATATCGGAGATGATGGCGATATGGAGCGCTAAACACTCTCATGTCAATTCTGTTTCATTCATACTGGAAGCCCAGTACACACTGATTCATACCTCGCGCAGAAAGTCCACAAGTGAAATTCATAGATTCACTTATGACGTTTCAGGAAATGCCAATATGGATATAATAACATGCAAATAGAGACATTTGACTGAAGAAACATGAAGACAAACACATGATAGCGATATCTTAGGTATTTTCATAAGAATGATGTATGTCTTTAAAGGGATAGTTCACCAAAAAAGGAAAATTAGCCCCTGATTTATTCACCCTCAAGCCATCCTAGGTGTATATGACATTCTTCTTTCAGATGAATACAATCAGAGTTATATTAAAAAATGTCCTGGCTCTTCCAAGCTTTATAATGGCAGTGAATGGCTAGAGAAAATTTGAAGCCCAAAAAACTCCACCCATCCATGATAAAAGTGCTCCACTTTTACTCCAGGGGGTTAATAAAGGCCTTCTGAAGTGAAGCCATGTGTTTGTGTAAGGAAAATACCCATATTTATAACTTTATAATCTAAAATAACTAGCTTCAGCCAGACGACCGACCATACGCATCGATTTACGGTGGAAGACTAACCCCTGACCCGACGCACAACGTATATATATTATAGAAGAGGAGCTTCAGTTTGTTGCACAGCCCTATTAAGGCGTCTAAGCTTACGATACTCCTACATTCTACATCATACATGTGTCACAGGTTACTCTTGTGGCTAGTTATTTTAGATTATAAAGTTATAAATATGGGTATTTTTCAAAAACCCATGCCTTCGCTTCCGAAGGCCTTTATTAACCCACTGGAGCAGTGTGGAGTATTTTTTTTTTTTATCATGAATGGATGCACTTTTTTGGGTTTTACATTTTTTCCAGCCATTCACTGCCATCATAAAACTTGGAGGAGCCAGGACATTTATATTAATTATGTGTGAGTAAATCATGGGCTAATGTTCATTTTTGGGTGAACTAACCCATTAATGCAATGCTAATCAACATAGCCTGTATTATAGAATTTAATAAAATAATATATTCTCACACATGAAACCACAGAAGTAATTTCAAGTCATTTTGATTTTTGAAGCAAAACATGATATTAAACTCATAAATTGTATTTTTGACAGTATGCTAAGCAAACATAGGCTACTAGCTTTCCCTGTTGTCAAGAGAAAATGTTGTATTACTAATCTTTAAATGTAAGTCCAGGTAAGATCATTTGAATGTTTTTATTTGAATAATTTCAAGTTCAAGTTCAAAGTTTATTTGTCACATACCAGTTATAGTTCATACAACAAGCAGTGAAATGTAAGCCTGGTATTCCTATAGACTGTGCAATAAAAACATACCCTAAATATTATTTAAAAAGATACAACAATTTAATAAATATACAAATAATAATTACTAGTAAATTGCATAAGCAGTGCCATGTATTAACCATATTTGAATTTCATATTTGAAAGCAAATAAGGTTAAGTGAAAGGTCCGATAAAAAAGAGAGATGCAGTATGAATAAAAAAGTGCCAGTAAAATAATAATAATTAAGTGAGGTATGGTTAACGTTAAATTAAATGCTCTTTTTTTTTTCGTTCTACCGAAAATGTGCTGGGAGCCTACTATTGCTTTTACATGCATCTGATTGACAGACAAATCATGCGATCTTATTTCACTGTTGTTGAGGGTTTTTCAGCTTTGTACAAAGTTTGCTTCGTACATTTAGTTTAACTGTATTGTTAAAGAGGGCGAGCTTTACGTTTCAGTTGAACTGTGTTAATGTTTTCAAGACACTTACATTGTTCTTGCTCCGTCCAAGCAATAACGGTGTCCATGTTATGAGCCGAGTTTTTTATTTGCTTCAACTGCTCAATGCTCTGGTAATATCAATGGGATGACCCATTTCAGGAGTTGCCACAATTACATTTTAAAATCAGAATATGAGCATAGCTCACTTATATTCAATAAAATATTGAAACGTTAGCGATTCTAAACACGACAGGAGCGCCAGTGATTGAATGTCAAAGCGTGGTTTGAACGCCCCGCCCCCCAGCTGAACTGGAAGTTTTGATTGGTTTTGCACCCGAGTCAGACCTGTCTGTTATTGGCTGAGGCGCTTCAGAACTGTCTGTTATTGGCTGAAGCGCAGGGCTGAGGGCTCAGCCTCCACCGCACGCAGTCGTTTGAAAAGTGTTTGTGAAATGTAAGCTCGCTCTGTTGCTCCGTCGGCACCTTTGTCAAAGTACTCTGTACTTTTGGTGAAAAATAAATGTAGCGAAGTTGAATACTTTATTTTAATTCTACTCAAGTAAAAGTAAAAGTACCACAATTTAATTATACTCAAGAAAGTAGAAAAAATAAAAAAATCTACTCAAGTAACAGTTACTGTAACGAAAGTATTTATAATTAGTTACTTTCCACCACTGTTTTTTAGTGAGCGATCAGTTGATATCGAAGGTACGTGTCTGTGACCATCATGACATCTGCTGTGTTTACTGAGCTTTGATGACTGATTATTCCAAAATAACTATTAAAAAAACAGCTTAACAAATACAATACAGCCTACATGAAATATTAAATGTGTTACGGCATTCTTGTAGTTATTATTGTGGAATAAATGTAAAAATTATGAGAAAAATAGTTCATCTTAATCAGAACAATAATTATAATGCAAAAAAAAAAAAAAAAAATCACAATATTATGTATGGTAGAATGTGAAATGCCTAATTTCTTTGTAGAAGCCATCAAAATCATAGAACTGGAAGTGCTAAAATGTTAATGATGATTTTGCCTTGACTTTAAAATCACAATGAAACGCAAGTAGTGACAGACCTTTTCTTCCATATTGTTACATCTGAGTGAAACAAATTATCATACAAGAAATCAAATGTTTATCAAATCAAACTTAGATTTATGCATCGGCTGGTGATTTAATAGATGCAAATCAGCTGAATACAAGTTTGCAAGGGCAGACCTAATGGTTGGAGAAGCCCTGCATAGATAGAAGTCTGTCGTTTCACCGGATGTTTGAGTTTTGAGTAATTACATGGGGTGAATTTTTAATGTTTATGCTTGATATTGCCATGGTAGCATAACTTTGCTACCATGACATAACGATAACTTTGTTTATCGTGATGATAAACAGGAAACTTGCCTCCTAACACATTGAGAATCTTCCTGTTTGAGAAAAAAGTCTTCACACTTGCGTGTGTTTGAGCCGTTGTTACTGTGGAAGCAGCCGCACATTGCAAACACAAGGCACAGGTGTTTCACGGTGGCATGTGTACAAATCATTAGTACCACGAGAAACCATGGCAACATAAATAACACTTGAAGAGGAACTGCATCCTGTAAGAACATTAAATAACACCTGTACTGTCCTTGATATCCCAAGTATTATGGAAATATAAGTATTAGTTGTGTTTGATAAGGCATTTTAGGCAATCAGACATTTAAATAAAAACTAGAAACATCTATTTAGAAAAAATGACCAGAGCCATATCAAGCACCCAGAAAAATCACAAGGGGGTATTACTGATGTATTTTATGTCATTAAAATAAAATATGCAAATATCTTGAGCTTGTGTTAACCACAGACCTTATTTCAGACATTTAAAACCCATTCAAAAATACCCATTGACTTTTGTAGGTCTTTACCTGGAAATGAGTTAGCATTTGAGCACTTCCGAACTGGAAGTGCTAACATGCTAACTCATTTCCAGGTTAAGGCCTACAAAAATATGTCATCCCTTCAGTGTTCTATGTCATGGACTTGAAGGTGTGCACATATGACAGTAAGTAACCACCTAGCAACCACTCAGAACACCTTAACAACTGCATAAAATGTCCTGTCAGCAGCCCAGACATTCCTAACATTGTGTCAGTGAGTATTGCACCACTCACATTTTCTAAATTTCTTGCCACCAAAATGAAGTCTGGTTACTTTTTCTTTTCCTTCTTAAATTATTTTAATGTTTTGTTAGGCTTGTCAGTAGATTTTGAGCATGTTGAAATCTTTTCTTTTTTTTTAAACTGCATACTTGCTTTTCTTTTTATCGTTCTTTAAAAACAAAGCATAGTCATACAGTAGATTATCTACCACAGTCTGAGTTATTGAGGCCTGTGTCCACAGCAGGAACAAACCTCTCCTAGTAGTAGTTGCCGGCCGTGTTTATTTGGATATTTTTGTTTCATGGCAGGTAGCACTAGCAGGATCAGCGTGTTTGACTTTAAAGGGCTGATTTGATATTTCTGTACTCCCAAAGGTATTCTTATAATAGTTCTGTTTATAACCATATAAGGAGCTCGTCTACTGCGCTCTGCCTGAATTGTGCTGTGTTTACATCCATGCACTATTCCTCTCTTTTAGTCCTCACCACATGTTTTAGTAATCAAAGTTCAAAAAGCTTCACAAACACTAGAGGGATGTGAGAAATTTAGAGCTCCTCTGTTAACTGACACCTAGAGCAGATGGTACGTTCTTCAGATGAATTGTGGGTAGTGAACAGTAGTAGAAAGCTTTGGTGATTTGGCAGCGAACATGGTGACGTACTTGAGAGGGGAAATTGCCACACTAAAAAGCCAAGACATTTGGGGAAAGAAACCATACCATACACACTGACTCTTTAAGAAGTTTTAAGTTATGGATAGTTTTCAGTCTATCATTGTTATGTATTTTTTTCATAGTCTCACTTCATAAAGTTTTTATTGTAGTTTTAGAATTGTAGGGCTACCAAAGTTAAATGGTTTAATTAAAATTTCTTAGCACAGTCTGTTATTTCTGTCTACTGGTATTTTCATGTTTAATGTACGCCATTTGTAATGGATTCAAGTTTTATAATGTGTCAAATTAGCATGTATCAAAAGGTTTATTTAATTTGTGGCCATTTTTTATTAATTTATTATTAGTTTCAGTTTAAAATACATTTGGAAGATGCACTTTAATTTCAGTTTTTCACAGTTGGGTTTTTTTTTCAGTTAATAAAACTTTCATTTTAAATTCATCTATTTTTGTATCTGTTTTGTATATACATGTTATAAATCTAGTTATTGTGAACAATTCATCTATGGATGTTTTTCATGCTTGTAACAATTTTTTTTTTTTTTTTTACACCATAATGTTTAACTGATCTTCCGGTGAAAATGTCACTTCTCTCTGGTGAATGCTGAACTTCTTGAATCAATCAAACCCTTAATCCACAACTGACTGCAAAACTCTCAAAATTCAATCAATAACCGATTGATAGACCCAAGTCTTGCCCTAAACATTTTTCTTTTCGATAATCTGATTCACTCGGATGCATGCCACAATATGGAAGAATAGATTTGCCAACTGCTAATGCTAACCAGCTAACTCTTGACTTCTGCTCAAAACCATGTTCACATCCTTACACTACACATTCTACACTGATGTGATCAAGTTTTTGAAACTTTCTGTCTGTCTGTTTTCTTGTAGCTCATCAGTTTCATCATCCTTATCTGTTACGCCGCATCAATGTATGGAGGGTATTCAGCTGTCGCCATCTGCGAGATGGTCTTTGCCATCATCTTCTTCATTATCTTCATGATGGAGCTGGACAAACAGTTCCTGGTGGTGAACTGGCTCTGGAGCGTAAGTATGAATTCACACACACTTGCATCACGGTCCACCCTATAGCACTGTGGTGGTGAGTTTTTCACGATCAAGTGCCACTCATATTTTCTCTGTTTGCCCCGTCAGGATCTGTTCCGCGCGGCAATCGGTGCAGCGCTTTATCTCATCACCTCTCTCATCTGTGTGATCGGTGGAGCTGGGGATGGGGCTCGCATCGCTGGTGGGGTGAGACATCCAACGCTCAGCATCAAACCATACCATTCTTTCATCTTTCTGAACAAATCTGATTTATTAGGGCTATATATCCATCACATAACAAAACTCACCTCCTCTCTCATAGGTGTTCGGTCTGCTGGCTGGGATCTTGTTTGCTTATGATTCCTACACAATCTTCTTGGAACTCAAGGGCAGCAGACAGCATACAGCCGCTCCCACAGGTGCATGAACACACTCGTTCATTTATTTAACATGTTAGAAAGTACATTGGCCTCGAAAGGTATTTAGACACTTAAACCACATTTAAAGGGGTCATGACATGGATTTTTTAATTATTTAGTATGTTCCTTGAGGTTCACTTATACTTTTGCACACACTAAAAAAATAAAAAAATAATAAAAAAAAAGTCATATATATATATACAGTATACAGTGAGGAAAATAAGTATTTGAACACCCTGCTATTTTGCAAGTTCTCCCACTTAGAAATCATGGAGGGGTCTGAAATTGTCATCGTAGGTGCATGTCCACTGTGAGAGACATATCAAAAAAAAAAAATCCAGAAATCACAATGTATGATTTTTTTAACTATTTATTTGTATGATACAGCTGCAAATAAGTATTTGAACACCTGAGAAAATCAATGTTAATATTTGGTACAGTAGCCTTTGTTTGCAATTACAGAGGTCAAACGTTTCCTGTAGTTTTTCACCAGGTTTGCACACACTGCAGGAGGGATTTTGGCCCACTCCTCCACACAGATCTTCTCTAGATCAGTCAGGTTTCTGGGCTGTCGCTGAGAAACACGGAGTTTGAGCTCCCTCCCAAGATTCTCTATTGGGTTTAGGTCTGGAGACTGGCTAGGCCACGCCAGAACCTTGATATGCTTCTTACAGAGCCACTCCTTGGTTATCCTGGCTGTGTGCTTCGGGTCATTGTCATGTTGGAAGACCCAGCCTCGACCCATCTTCAATGCTCTAACTGAGGGAAGGAGGTTGTTCCCCAAAATCTCGCAATACATGGCCCCGGTCATCCTCTCCTTAATACAGTGCAGTCGCCCTGTCCCATGTGCAGAAAAACACCCCCAAAGCATCATGCTACCACCCCCATGCTTCACAGTAGGGATGGTGTTCTTGGGATGGTACTCATCATTCTTCTTCCTCCAAACACGTTTAGTGGAATTATGACCAAAAAGTTCTGTTTTGGTCTCATCTGACCACATGACTTTCTCCCATGACTCCTCTGGATCATCCAAATGGTCATTGGCAAACTTAAGACGGGCCTTGACGTGCTGGTTTAAGGCGAGACACGGCAGGCAAAAACTTTTCTTTTTTTTACTGGTCAATTTTGAGATTTTTGGATATTTGTCTTCAATAACATGTCTTCTTTCAGACTGTGGTGAAAAAAAATCCGAAATACACATTTAGGTCTTTATTTTATTACACTTTGTCGTTTGCGTCTGTAGATTTCGCGTAAATTCAACAAAAGTTGTCGTTGTAAATCATCCCGCCGATCCGCGATCTCTGTCTGCTCTCTGTCATCACAGGCACGGCTGGAAAGCTCTCTCTTCACTGTACAATGCTGTCGGATCCAAATATGGTCATTTCCTTTTTATCAGCAACCAATCGCGAAAATAAAAGGGCTGAATGCGCAATCTCATTGGCTGATGATAAATCTTTAAAGCCCGTTTTCTCAAAATGACCTTTCTCTCATACTCCAAGTACGAAATCTCCACTTCAGTAGCACCTATATACACCAAACTTTCCAGTCTTGTACCTAGTTATATTATGAAGACATTTACAGAGGGATTTGTAAATATATTATTCCTAGCCTAGATTTATATAACATTTTATTACAAAAAACATGGCGAAAATCATTTTTTTAAGGTTATTGACAGTATATTCTGATTTACAGGATAACAAAAGTAGATATCCATAAATCCCTCTGTAATTTTTTCCCCATCTAATATGTGAACACAATGAAAAAATAATGTTTAGTCTGGCTTTATCCAATACTCAGATTTCATTTTTTTAAATATATATTTAATTAGATATTGCCTAATTTGCATATTTAAACATTAAATTACAGAAACCGTGTAATAATTTTTTTTCTTATCTTAATGTAGGTAATCAACTGGGAAAGTTTCATGATGATATCTGCTAGTTAAAAATTTTACCCTATTCGCCTGTAGTGTCTCGCCTTAAGCAGGGGAACCTTCCGTGCCATGCATGATTTCAAACCATGACGTCTTAGTGTATTACCAACAGTAACCTTGGAAACGGTGGTCCCAGCTCTTTTCAGGTCATTGACCAGCTCCTCCCGTGTAGTTCTGGGCTCATTTCTCACCTTTCTTAGGATCATTGAGACCCCACGAGGTGAGATCTTGCATGGAGCCCCAGTCCGAGGGAGATTGACAGTCATGTTTAGCTTCTTCCATTTTCTAATGATTGCTCCAACAGTGGACCTTTTTTCACCAAGCTGCTTGGCAATTTCCCCGTAGCCCTTTCCAGCCTTGTGGAGGTGTACAATTTTGTCTCTAGTGTCTTTGGACAGCTCTTTGGTCTTGGCCATGTTAGTAGTTGGATTCTAGGTGTCTTTATGCAGCTAATGACCTCAAACAGGTGCATCTAATTTAGGATAATAAATGGAGTGGAGGTGGACATTTTAAAGGCAGACTAACAGGTCTTTGAGGGTCAGAATTCTAGCTGATAGACAGGTGTTCAAATACTTATTTGCAGCTGTATCATACAAATAAATAGTTAAAAAATCATATATTGTGATTTCTGGATTTTTTTTTTTAGATTATGTCTCTCACAGTGGACATGCACCTACGATGACAATTTCAGACTCCTCCATGATTTCCAAGTGGGAGAACTTGCAAAATAGCAGGGTGTTCAAATACTTATTTTCCTCACTGTATATATGCAAAAAAAATATTATTTTCAGCCTCTGTCTAAAATGATCCGTTTTTAAGGGCTTGTCAGTATCGACTCCCACTCTGTTATTGAAACAGTATCGACTCCCACTCGCTGTTGCATGTAAGTACTTTGAAAACAACCACTTAATACCGTCATTTACAGACAAAGCATTAATCATTTACGTATGGTTTGTGATGCAGCTGCTGTCAGATCAGTCGGCTGCTTCGTCTGTCAACAAAAGTTTCTATGCGACTCTCCATTACACTGTTCCTCGTATTACCTTTCGCTGGGATCCTTCTGAAGTCTGTACAGAGACACAAACCAGCTGTTTAAACTGAACGTGTCAAGGGAATGTTCTTTCACTCTTCCATTTGTCCTGTTGTCGACAGACTCAAGTGCGTTGAACATGTCAGAAACTGAACACGCATCTGTATACTGTATCTAGTGTAGACAGCGTCAGTGATTATAATGGGTTCTTTTGCTTTTGACGCGACACTCACATCCAGTGTAGGGAAATGTTAAGCAACTGAATGCCAGTGGGCGGGGCCTATGATGCGATTATGTGTAACTATTCGTCGAAGTCTTGCTCTGGAGGCAGTCATATGCAAATGTATTTACCTGTGAGACATTACAGATCCCGCAATATCAAAACGAGCTGTTTTTGACGCTTGATTAATAAATGCTTTGTTTATAAGGATGTTTTAAGCTATGAAACTTGCTGGATGTTTTAATGGTACAAAGACCTCTTATATGTCAAAAGATCAAGGCAAATTTGATTTCTCATGTCATGACCCCTTCAGAAGTCATTGCATTAGACAAAATATCAAACTAAGGTTGCAGTAGTTGCTCAGTGACGTTAGTGGATGTTCTATGTCAGTTTAAGGCTGCACAATATTACTGACATTGCAATATTTACTTCTTCTGTTATACAGTACCTGTCAAAAGTTTGGAAACATCATTTTTTCTTAAAGTTTTTGAAAGAAGGCTGGATTTATTTAATAAATAAAATTGTGAAATGTTATTACAATTTAAATAATTGTTTTCTATTGTAATAAATTTAAAGTCCCCCTGTAGTCAACAATTGTATCCCTTAAAACTCATCTTTGATCACCAAAATGACATATTTAAAAGTTTTTTCCTTGGAAAAAAAAATTCTTCATGCCTTAAAATAGTTTGAATGTAACTCCACACCCTTGCCTCATTTAGTATATGCGGTTCTATTAATGTGCAAATGAGCCCCGCCTCCACTCACTCACACCAGCTCAGAGATCCACTCGTTGACGATCACACGTTGACATGATTGGACCTAATTGGATTAAACTGATCCAAACTGAATTGGATTCAAATGGATTACTTTTACAGTGTCTTTATGAACTTTTTGAAACATTTTCCTTTTTGTTTGAACAAAAAGGAAAAAATTTTTTTGAACTGTCCCTTCAAAACATTTATTCCAGTTGTTTGACGATGACGGCCGAGGTTTAAGCCTCTTCCTAGATTTGAACTAAAGGTGACACATGTTGTAACTCTCTTTGAACAGGTCGCTGAAGGCTTCTGTGGGATCTTTACAACTGACATTTGGCATTTGAGCCGAACAGTTATTCTGGTAGAGACGCCAGTGGCAACACTGGTTTCTAACCGAAAGCTATGCCCCTTTACATGCCCGCTCTTCGTTTCGTGTAACTATAACAACTTAACCTAACTAACTATTCCCGTTATTTATTTTGCATCTCCCTTTTTGTTTTCTCTTTGTTTTCTTAACAGATGACACAGTTTGAAAGCTACTATCCTCACTACAACATTAACAGCAACCAAAACATGGAGACCGATTCTAAAAATGGCAAAAGGAGGGAATTCCTGAGAGTTATCGCAAAGTTACCATGACAGATGAAGACCAGAGGAATGCAAAAGGGTTGAAACCATTGCACAGAATAGAAGTGCAAGCACAAAAGGGATTGAAAAGTGAACTGTAAGATTAATGAACAGCTGTTAAAAAAGCCACAATACATGAAGCAACAGAAAGCTGTTGGCATCCAAAGATTCATTACCGTCGGTTTGGTTAGGTGGCTTTTGTTACCGCAAATGTTTTGTCAGATTGGTTGGTTACTATTACAAAAGCACTATCACAACATTTATTAGAAGATGGGGCTAATTAACATATCAGATAGAACTGACAGCTGCAAAACTATTATCAAAAGAGTTCCCATTCTTTACTAGAGAAAGACCCAGTGATTTTAAATAAGTCATTTTATTACTACGTTGAGTTGGAAAACTGAATCTAATTCAGTCTGGTGCTGTTTTTTTTTTTTTTTATCTGAAGAAACATAAAAGCTTTTTATGGTGTAAAACTTCACCATATCTTGTAACTGTAACTAAATTCGAATTACTATTGATTGTTCTTGTGTTTTGTGTCTAAAATAAGTTAATTGTACAAGTTTTTAGTGATTTCAAACAGGATTTGTGTCAGTCTAACCATATTCAACTCAGGTGCATGCGGTCTAGAAAAAATAGTCAGTTTTCAGTCAATTTAAAGGGCAACAATATTTATCGTGGATAGTGACAATATGTATTGTGTGTAGTTCACCTAAAATAAAAATTACTGTGCGTGAAAAAAATCAAGTTTACAGAGTTTTAGTGTCAGTACTACATTAGACTACTATACATAATTTTGAATATAATGTATAATAATGCAACGGGGGAATATTTGTGGGTCCTGATAATGCCAAATGTCTTACGTTACCACATCTAGTCAGTGAAAGAGCTTCAGAATCATGAATATTTTTATTCTGGTGTCTCTATGTGCATTGAGTTATCAGCACCAAGTCCAAGTCTATTCATTTACACCCCCAATGTAATATCAAATTTAGCATTTTAATCAACAGTTCATTTTTTGTTAACCTTTTACCATGTGCCTTGGAGTATCGCTAGTTCAGTATCGTGACATGAGGGTATCGTTACACCCATAGTTGCTACAATATGTTCATTTTTATTAATCTTTCTTACATTTTGCCATTTAACTGGTTACCTCAAAGGTTGCTCACTATCTCAATGCCATAATTGTGCTCTTTTTTTATTCTAATAATAAATCCATATATTAGACGTGCCTTCATTTGCAGCGTCTTATTCAACCCTGCTGAGTAATGTAGAGTAAGAAATACTAAAACAGCGCTCACAGTTTGTCATCATTTTCAGGAAATATCATGAATAAAAACTGTTCACTCAACTGTGTAATAAGAAATGATTGTTTTGACATGCCTTGAAAGAGATCATTGAGGAGTATTTGGACTGCCAGCTACTCCAGTTATTCTAATATGCAGTTGGTTGTCTTCACGCTTAAATAAGCAGAACTTCTCAACAGCTTCTGGAACAGTAACTATCCTTCTCACCTAACACTTGATTGTTGTAATGCCATATGCAACAGTTGTAATTTTACTGTAAAACATGGGGAGCTTGTCTAAGTCAGAGATTCATAAATCTTCCATTTTTGTAAAACCATAATCTAGAGTAAACAAGTGTTTTTTCTTTACCATTTATAGCATGTATCAATTGTTGTAACAATTTATAAATTATAAATTAGAATTGTTTCCTGTCATGTCTATTTGTTTTTGCAGCCTCAGCTCTGACTACCTGACAGCATTTATTTGTGAGATGGTCAGAAATGCCATCAGTTCTGTAAAAAAAAAAAAAAAAAAGATTAACTCAGGATGTTCTGCTCTTTTAAAACGGACGTATTTTCAGACAAACACTTTTTTTGCATGTTTTGTTGTTCCCGGAAGCACAGCATGTGGAAATATTCTGCAGGATTTAAGTCTCTATCTAAATTGGTGTTGCTGTTATTTTTGGAGTTCTTTCGATAACATTCAATAAAAGGCTGTTATAACGTATTCAACTTTTAAAAATGTGTGTGGACCCTTTCATCTGTGTGAAGACGAGTGAAGTGAGTGAAGAATACTGTGTGTGCAGCGCCACCTGCTGGAGTATTGATTTCGACTGCCAATAATATGACGTTTTAGAGCTACACACATTTACTTTATATATAAAAATGAGAAAGAATGATTTAAGAGAAAATAATAATTCACTATTTTCAATGATAGACAGCTATTGGTGAAAATGTGACAAATATTTGTCACTAGATGGTAGCATTTACATTCATTGAAATACTGAGGAGTTTACTGTAGGCTTTTCTGCAAGGCTATGTATTTTGGGGGGAAAAAGTAATTAAATGGCCTACCTTTACAACTTTTTTAAGAGATAACTTAAAAAAATATAGGCTAGCCTACTACAATACCATTCAGAAGTTAAGAATCGTATTTATTTATTTGTTTGTTTGTTTGTGAAGCAATAGCCTACATTTAGAAGGATTCCAGGATCATGTAACAGTAGACTTGAGTAATTGCTGATAAAAAAAGAGTATATATTTTAAATATACAAAATAGAATACAAATAGATATAATACAAATATAGAACATTATTTTAAAGAATAACAAAAAAATACATAGTCTTTAAACTATTTTTGATAACTGAAGCATCAAAAAACAGTCTTAGTAATTCCTCGATAGATAGATAGATAGATAGATAGATAGATAGGGATAGATAGATAGATAGATAGATAGATAGATAGATAGATAGATAGATAGATAGATAGATAGACAACAGCAGATGCAGTATGAATAAAACTGAATAACAAACCGTAATCACAATAGCCTACACTTATACACTATAACCTACACAAAATATACGTATTTTTAATACCTAAAACTAATCAAAAAGCAATGTGCAGCAGGCCTACGCTAGGGGGTTTCATAGAGAAATAGAATGTTTTTGAGATGGGAGTATGAGGTACAGTAGGGGGTGGTCCTGACTCCTGATACACTACAGTTAAACACTTGTCCTGTAGGTGTAGCCCGTCTGGTTACACGCTCTTACGGGCAACTTCTGGTGGAGTTGTTGCCAGCACAGAGATCTACAGGCCAAAAACCAGACCCTCAGACCCTCGAGACGAGCGGGAAGAAGTCACGTTGGGCTCAAGGAAACTTCAGCGGACACATGAGAGTCTTCGCGTGAATCGTTGCGGCCGCCGACATGTTCACGCGCGGATCAAAGAAGCGACGCTCCAATCGCTCGGTAAGAGTTTCTCATGTCGTGGCATCCCGCTTTTAACATTATCTAAAGGCATTTGATCATTTTCTACAGTTTGTGCTCAGGTATTTGAATGAACGCAGCGTTGTTTGCTGTTTTAAAGGTCATTTTAAACCTATCGTGCTGCTTTGATGGTCGAAAGTTACTTTTGTGTCACGCACTTATTTTACCTGAGGAGACTGTTTTCATCGCAAGGCACGGAGTATAGGCTTCATATTATAACTTGCACTGCTCCGATATTTACTTTTAATTGTATCAGCTGTAAGTTTTGAATGTAGACTATAGTTATCAGTCATCATTTTGCCCATAACCATTAATGTGGCTTTTATTTTTTTACTAATGCATTGTGGAGGCGTGGCTTGTTTGTGCCTACGTCACCGTTACCTGTGCAGGTGACGACATCGGTTGAGGATACCGTTTCATAGCCTAATAATGAATGTTTTAGTATGTCAATTTATTACACTGAATTTACCCAAATAATGTGTTTAGTTTATGTCTAAAATAACAAATAATGCAACATTATTCTTGAAATGTTATATTTAAAAAGTCTACAAGAACAGAACAAATTATAGCACAGATTAATTTGACAATTTTGGATTTTTATGTGTCATATTCTACAGTTTTAAGAATATTACAAAAACGTTAGCCTTGAGATTCATAGTAGATCTGCATCAGTTAGCATCCTAACAGAATGCTTCATCCTGTCTGAAGGAAGTGCTTTCCATTGAGGAAACATTCCTTAAATGTCTGGAAAGGGAAGACAGGGACAAAAAGTAAACACAACCTAAAAACATCAGGACATGCTTAGGCCAATGTTCATTGAAGATGCTAATTGGATTAGAATATTGAATAGATTAGAACAGGAAACTCTTTGTTTCCTGAAGCTGCTCTCTGTAATGTTTTGAATCAGACCTGTACCAGATGGTCTTAATGGCGAAAGAAATCTTGTAGTTTTGTATCTTAAAATGAAATGAATGGAGATCATCTGATATAGTCCTTTTAAAATTGACCAGGATTCAAGTTTCTTTGACATTCAGCCAGTGTTTTTCTTCTCTCAAACACCTCCTTGTAAGTGTCATGCTAGTTATTATTAAGAATGTCCTACTCAGGAGAGAACACTGATCTGAGGAAACAATGATGGTGGGCCTTTAAAAAAGTGTCTTTTAAAAGCTTCTGACCTCTTGTAACTGTTGTCATGGTCACAATCGAGAGGAAATTTCCCTGAGGGTGTGGACAGGAAGACACCCGGAGAGCTTCCTGTCTCACCGTAAGAGACGGGACATAAAACCGTCCGGTCATCGTATGTTTCTCCGCATACTCTGTAACACGTCAGAGTTTGTTTTGATTTATGCTTTTTCATGTTATCTTTTCTCTGCAAATGTCTACCCAGTAATCTGCACAATAACCTTCGAGAGATAACTCTGCTAAACTGGCTATTGAGTCATTGTTTTGTCTTTATGACAGTATTATTATTATTTTTTTGTATGATGGTTGCTCTCCTTGCATGCTTTACTGTTTTTACATTTGTTACATTCTGCACTTCCTTTACTTGCATTTTTATTTACATTGCACTCTGCACTTTTGTTGCTTTTTGTTATTTACCTCACTTACGTCACCCGTCATTACCCGTTTCACTTCTATTCTTTCTCAGGTTACTTATGTTCATTTTTGTGCTTTTGCTACTTTTGTTACTTTACATACTTGTGTTATTTTTTAGCACTTTTATTACTTAGATTACTTTCCTTTCATTACTTTGCATACTTGCTTTAGGGGCTGTTCACACAGAACGCATTTTTCCGCTGCTGTTTTTCAATGTAAACATTCACTAGAACATCTTTTGCAGCATCTTGGCATGACACGGCATTCTAAAAAGGCAAATTTTAAAGTTAAAATAAGTTTATTTTTATTAGCCCTTGTGTTACTAGCACTTTCAATACTTGCATTACTTTCATTTCATTACATTCATCACTTTCCTTACTTACTTGAGTTACTTTTAGCACTTTTATTACTTGCATTACTTTTGCTTTCATTCATTACTTTCCTTACGTTACATACTTGCACTACTTTTAGCACTTTTGTTAATTACATTACTTTGGTTACATTACTACTGTTACTTTCCTTACTTTCTTTTCTAATTCTACATTTCTTTTGTTACTTTTTGTACTTGAGAACTTCCAAATTTGAGTTTTGTTCTTTGTTTGTTTTTGTGTTTGTCTGAGTACTATTCTTGCTAGGGTTGGGAACTGAAAATCGAATACTTGAGGTCATCGGATACTTGTTATAAAATTTAAATTTCGATTCCTCTTATCGATTCCTTTGTGAGCATTTCAGTGTGATTTTAAATCATTTAAGCACAAGACTATCTTTTTAATTACTGAGTGTTTACTTGTCTTTCATAATGCTTGAAATTTATATTAGTTAGGCTAGCTAGTTGTTTTTCTATGGTATTTTTAAACCACAGGAAAACGTTCCTTGCGTAAGTGTTCTTTAGCCTGTTGATTTTTGTTCATGATATTCAGCTACAATTAAATGTTTTGCAATAAGACTTAAATGTGAATGATATCTGTTTTTGTTTTTACCTTATTGGAATCAGAATCGTTAAAATTCAAACTATACCCAACCCTAGTTCTTTCTTTAGGCATAATATAACAAATTACCTTCTTTAGTTTTGTTTTTTTCCTTGTTTTACTTTTAGTACGTTTGTTACTTTCCTTATTTGCATTACTTTGGGAATTTTGTTTATTTTCAGTTCTCGAGTTACTTTAGGGCTTTTCACCCTGGGTCATTCTAAACCGCAGGTAAACTGAATCCTGGGTTATCTTGCTTTACGTTTCACACTGCTCATAAAATACCCGGGGTTAACAATTAATCCTGGGTATTCATAAACTGACATTTCACATTCTACATTCCTAAACCCCAGGTTAACGTTCTTATTTGCATATTTGCGGGGTCAGATTGGATGAACGCATCACGCGACCTGTTTACATAACTCTAGCATTGCGCATCCTCTTATTGCTGACTGTACTATCGAGTTTATACTGAATGGATACTTACTTTGGACTATAAAGGTAAGAATAAATGAAACGGTCTCTTCTTTTATCAAATCGACGCGTTTTCTGTCAGTATTTGACATTTTTCCTCTCAAACGCTGAATTTACTGTTTATATAAAATGCACAATGTTTCCATGACTATACAAAGCATGCAGATATGTAGGCGATTGGTTATCTGTTGGTAAACGTCTATCTTTAACGTTCTAACACCTCTTCGTTTCACACTGTACAAGTTTGGCACCGCATTGCGGGGTTAACACTGCAGAAGTGGTACTAACCCTGCTCCGGAAGAAGGGGTTTCAATGGTTTCCCGTGTAATAAGCAGTGCTAACCTCGCTTCTGAATTACAAGTGTTTAACGTTCCTTTACCCAGGGTTAAAAGCGGTGTTTAGAACGACGATAAACAAGGGTTAAGCGCAGTGTGAAAAGCCCTTTTGGGTATTTCCCAAAAGTCTGTGTAACACTGACTGACTTTTGCTTTAGATTAAGTATATTGGTCTGGGATAAATGTCACTGATAAATCTATTTAATAATATCAATTTTATAAATACAATAAATAAATAAAAAAGTAATGTAATTCAAACCCACATTTATGCATTGATTGTTGTTTTATACTGTTAACTGCAATACAATGCAGCCTTCAATTCTATCAGTTCATAATTAAAATCAAATTCATGAACATTGCTACCCGGGAAGATGTTCCAGGGCATTGCTATTTTACCAGAGTAACTCGCTGAGCAAATTCAACTTGTGCTCTCGTGAGAACTCTGGATTTCCAAGAGTTCTCGCGAGAGCACATGTTAAATTTGCTCAGCGAGTTACTCTGGCGTCGAGCAATGATGCTCATTAAATATGCCCCTCAATCTGAGCTGCACCAATCACATCTGGTTATCTGATATAGGCGGGCCAGAGGTGAGCTAAACAGATGACGACAGCGCTGTGACGTCGAAGTCATTAGTAAACATTGCAAGATGGCTATGGATGAACACCAGTTGTTTGAAACGGCTTTGGCCGCTACAATGAACGAGTTAGACTTGGCTTTTTATCTAAAAGAGGAACTGAAGATGGCGCTCGAATCGTTCCTTTGCCAGAAGGGCGTTTTTGCTGTTTTGCCGACCGGATACGGCAAGAGTCTAATCTCCCAGTTAGCTCCGCTGGTAGCTAAGCGTATGGGGCTTGTTGTGATTGGTCGTAGTGTTATCCAATTGCGTGCAGTGAGATTTTCGAACGCAGGCTTGGTGCCGCCCCTCGAGCTGGCCGAGTTTCATTAGTCGATGCCAGACCATTAATCTTTCAGATTTAGGTCTGGATTTCCAGGCTAGAACATTACCAGCTTTGGACCTGAATGGCAGGTTTTTCTTTTTATAACCCTACTAGTTTGATGCCAGATCCTAATTTGTGAATGTGGCAATTTTGTTTTTCTCAGAACTCTTGGACTATCTACAGTTTTGTCTGTACAAGGCGACAGAAAAAACGCTTGTTTTTTTTTTCTCATACCTCCCCCTTCCTACTCTCTTATTCATTCTTTTAAACAGGCTAATGCAATTAACTATTCAGAGAAGAAAAAACACTCAAAGATCCTCCCTCTCTCTCTCTCTCTCTCTCTCTCTCTCTCTCCGTCTCTCTCTCTCTCTCTCTCTCTCCGTCTCTCTCACTCTCTCTCTCTCTCTCTCTCTCTCTCTCTCTCTCTCTCTCTCTCTCTCTCTCTCTCTCAGCCGTGAATAGCAATGCCCTGGTCTCGGTTCAGTGAAGTGTTAGAGTTCACTGATCTTACAGGCAGTGTTTGTTTTAGCACGCGTGTTTCCATAGATCTCTCATTCCTGGCGACAAGAGGCCGCCGTCCGGCTGCAGTCCGGCTCTCCCTCACACTCGCTCGTCCTGACTGGGCTTTCGGCTCACAAGCTTATTAGTGTTCCTCGTCTGCATTAATCTTGACTAAGAACTTCAAATTATGTTTAACAAAAGTGTATTCTTGCCTTTCATTGTCATGACATATGCTAAAACTTGTTTTGTCAAATTAAGTGCATAGTCTATTTTTGTACTAACCCACATGTGTAACAGGTTTTCATTTCTTGCTTATACTTTGTTCTCAACAAATTTGACCATGGTACAGTAAGGGTATACTATATACTATGGTATAACTTGTAATATATAACATATAACAATTTCTGTCCTTATGTAGCCTATCTGAAGAACAGAAAGCATCTAGCATGTTAAGACACTGGGTTCGCCCTCAGTGTGTGTGTGAGAGAGCAAACCAGGTGTTTAAGTTTTTATGGCTGTTGTCTTGTCGTATATAGGCACGTCAAAGATTTAAAACACCCTAATCATGTCACTTGGAGGTTTTGAAGAACAAGTTCTCAGTTTTATTGCTTTATTTGTTCCCACAAACAAGCAGAAGACCTTGAGGCTAAACACCGCCTGAAGTGGAGTTGTACAGTAGATAAATCAGCTTCTGCTGCATTTCACCTTTGGTACTGTGTGTTTTGTTGGAGAAATTAGTGTTGGATTTCAGGCCTGGAGTAAGAACACACAGTGGTCTATAGCAAACACAAGGGACCCTTCATAGTAGCCTAGCTTGGTGCCTCAACGCTTTCTACCACAGGAAAAATAGTATTTAAAAACAAATCAAATCTCCAACATACAGAGATACAAAGAGTATGCACACCAGTTATTTTACTGTAGATTTAGTCGACTAAAATCGTATGATATTTAGTCAACTAAAACTTAAAACAATTCAGATGACTAAAATATTACTAAAACTAAATAGCATTTTAGTCCAAATTTGCTGTCAAATTAACACTGCAGTTTACATGGCGGGAGCTATTCAATCTGGTTTACCACAGAGCCTTTAAGGTTCACATGAATTCAAATGGGTCGAGTGACTGGCGCTGGTTATCACTTCAACAGAGAGGCAAAAGCACCGACACCAGTCCAGCTGTTCTCACGCTGCATCTGCTGGATACGTGTGTGGTTTGATCAGGTAGCGCCGATTCATCACTTGGCTTTTGGTGTTTGTTTCTCATGCGCTCCAGTACATAAAAGCACTTAATATCCAGTTCTGGTGCTCCTGATGGCGAGTTAGGCTTCAACCCCGCCTAGCCCTCATGCTAATCCGACTCGCAGACCTAGAAAAACAAATAATCTTATTTGGGATATTATATGAGTCACCAGCACTTGAAATTTGAAAAAATTGTAAAAGCAACTTGTCTGCAACACCAATGAATATAACCAAGTACTAAAAAAAATCATCATAATTACCAAGAAAGTTAAATTGTGGTTACAATGTATTTGTTTAAAGGGATAGTTCACCCCAAAATGAAAATGGGGGTGTTATGATACAATGGATGTCAATGGTCACCAAAAAAATATTCTTCAAAAGATCTTCTTTTGTGTTTCACAGAATGTTTGAAACAACATAAATGAGGAAATGATGACAAAGTTTTGACTTTTTGAGTGAACTCCCCCTTTGACGACATCCGAGTGAATTATGTACCTGGTTGCTTTTAGTATGTTTTAGGGCAGAATATACACGTCAAAGGACAATGTCAGCTGGATAAAGTATGCCAGAGGATGTATTTATACAACACACCTGCATACACTACCCAAAGAACATATTTAATCAATTTTATTTTTATTTTATTTTAGCTTAATCTTATTCCGTAGATTAAGTACACATTTTCACAAGTTTTCGTAATGACATCATCAGCAGAGAGATTCACAAAAAGCATCCTGCACTGTGAAATTGTACACAGTGGGACATCATCGTTTGTTTCAGTTTCCTAGACTTTTGGGGTTTAGCAAATCTGGCCTTATAAATCATGAAGTAAATAATATTGAAAATGCCTGTAATTCTCTCTGGCAGAGCGAGGATGAGGATCCGGACAGGGGGCAGCCGTGTATGCGCTGTGGAGAACAGTGTCCCGGCTTCCGCATGCACGGATGGAGGTAAGACTGGAGCGCTAAAACTCTTCCATACTAGACTGTCACTTTTATTCACATGAAAATGATGAGAGCCAGATTCAGATGAACACGTTTGGTATGAGCACCACAGCTCAATGTGTACCAGCCGCTAGGCCACGGATCGCACCCTTGACTTACTTTTGAAGGACATTCGTCCCAGGCCTGACAATCTGCAGACGGAA